>NC_045542.1:158123287-158723287 GCF_009769535.1 Thamnophis elegans | reverse complement strand
ACACTACAAGTAAAAAGCAAACATGCCACAATGCTGAAATAGCTTCTAATGTTAATTATAATTCAATTGATACGTTGAAGATTACTAAGCTCCAAGTTCAAATATACATTCAATCACGAAATACACTTGTTGACTTGGGTCCATCACAAACTCTTCATATGCAATTGTGCTGTCCCAACAGTATATAGCTAATGTAGGAATTAAGAACTTTCTCCTTTAACAGTATATAGCTAATGTAGGAATTAAGAACTGTCTCCTTTAAGAAACTACCTTATGGGAAACGTAGGCAGAACTGCCTTGTGGGAAATGTACTTCCATAACATGTAACCACATCTGTGTTCCCTGATTGGGCAGCGGGTATTCTGCCCGGGAAAAGGGATTTATTACTGGTCACTCTCTGAATCGCCCTTTGTTAACTGGGATGGAAGCCAAAACCGCTCACCAAGGGAATAGAAAGACCACAGACTTTTTACACTATGTGATGGGACAGATCATGGAAAGTCAGAGGTATCTAAACACTGAACTGTAAGTTTTGCTATTAAGAATGCCTGATAATAAACTTGGTCTGAAGAACGTCCTAAGCATGGAGTTAAACTGCTGCCCCGGCCAATCTACATCGCTGGGTCAAAACAGCAATTATTGGATAGAACCTCTGTAGTTTAAATAAATGTTTTACTAAAACTGCTATTTCTCTTTCACACTTTAAATGTTGTAACTGAAACACAATTTAAACTATGGCAGATGGACATCTCTTAGTTTATATGGGAAGGGGATAAAACAAAAAATTAAACATAAATCATTGCAAGGTGCCACGGAAAGAGGTTTGAGTTGACGAGATTTGAAATTGTATTTTGATGCTTGTTGTTTTCTGGCAAAAAGAGTGAGGGACTCTCCAAAATAAGAGCTTCCTTGAGCTTGACAGGCATGAATAAAATTTTGGATGACACAGCTCTTTATGGTAGGATAAGGTTAAAGCAAATGTTGATTTTAAACATAACTTTGTTAGAAATGCCTTCCTCTTTGGGTGTCTCCCAGGAAGTTTTTAAGAAAAGAAATGGTGGTGAGGCCAGACTGATGGGCTTATAGTCAAAAATGGTTGAATTATTGTGACCCTCTCCTCAAATCTAAAGAGGAGTTGGAATCAGAAGGATGTTTCCAATTGATTCGTATATTTACAATTGCAAGAAAGATTTGAACTAGACAAAAAGAGCTATGGATACGTCTAAGGTTTATAAACTGCTATTGAAATTAAACTTGCAGAATGAGTATGTAAAGCATTGTATGATTCAGTGGGCAAAGAACTTTGGATGTAATATAATGCTTGAACAATGGAAGAATATAACAGAATTACAGAGTTGGAAGGGACCTTGGAGGTCTTCTAGTCCAACCCCCTGCTCAGGCAGGAAGCTCTATACCAAATGGTTCTTATGCTGTTAATATCTAACATTGAAAAAATTCTCAAGAATGTATAAAGGCACCTTAAATGTTGGAAATGTAAATAAGATATTTTATCGTTTATGGTGGAAATATGACAAAGAAATATTGGAGTAGGATTCAAATTCATAGAGAAGATTCTTAAAGAGAATATAAAGATAAAACCAGAAAGTTTTCATTTAGTGGATAAAGAACTTTAAAAAATATGGAACTTTGATGTTAAATGTGTTGATGGCATCAAGAATTCTATATGCACAAAAATAGTGAATATTTTCACTCCCACAATGAATGAATGGCTGCAAAACCTGATGGAGTTAGCAGAGATGGCTAAATTGACTGCTTTGAATAAAGAAAACAACAGGATTAATTTGAAAACCGCTTTTGGACTTTGTTCGTGAGATAGGAAAATAATGAAAGTTTGATTTTGGGTTTTGTTGATTGGGTAAGTTTGTTGTTATAGAAGGGGCTAGTTTCTATTATCATATACATGTAAATAGTTGAGGTTTTATATTATTATTCTACTGCACCCAAAGAGTCAGAAGACAACTTTTCTTTTTCCTTTCCCCTTTCACATTCACTTTCCTCTCTTCCGCTTTTCCTCCCATTTTCCATTATTTTTATTTCTTCATTGCACTTCTGTATTTTACATTTCATGAGAGAAGTACAAATACACACACCTACAAATATGTGTATATTTGGAAAATCCATGTGTTCACAGGCAGAAAGCTGTAACAAAACCCAAAATGGTTACAGTCCAACCTTCTGTGCTAATTCTAGAGATGTGGGGGCTTTAGTTGATAAAATGATGCCTAAAGACTCTGCAAGATTTGAAGCGCCAGTTTTGCCATGGAAGTCCTCAGTTCCAAGTAAGGGCAGAAAACACTGTCCACAACCACTCTGGTGACATTTTTATTGAAGCAGTCCTCACTTATTGACTGCATTTGGGACTGGCATCTGTGTTACTAAGCAGCCTGATCAGGAAGCATGATATCACAGGACAGTGCCAACTTGCATCTATTCCTCTGCAGTTGTTAAGTGAATCACTGTGGGTTATTAAAGGCAAGTTCACATGACTATGGCTTGCAACTTCCTGCTGGCATCCCCACTGATTTTTCTTGACAGGATCTAGCTGGGAAGGTCACAAATGGGGATCCCGAGTGTGGGATGCTGAAACCATCATAAATGTGCCCCGGTTGGCAGAAACTAAATTGTTGCAAATGCTTTTCTTCCAACTTCATAACCACAGGAACTGCTGACTTAGAGGTGACATGTTCCAATACTTGAGGTGCTGCCACAAAGAAGAGAAGATTAAGAACTTCTCCAAAGCCCCATAAGGCAAGACAAGAAGCAATGGATGGAAACCAACGAAAGACAGAAGCATCCTAGTAATAAGAAGAAATCTCCTGACAGCGACCAGTGGAACGGCTTCCCTTCCCAAGTTGTGGGTGCTTCTCCCTGGAGCCCTGGAAGAAGATACTGGAGAGCCATTTGTCAGAATTGATCTAAGTTCTCATGCTTGAGCAGGGGGTTGGACTGCATGATCGCTAAGGTCACATCCAACTGCCTTTGTCTTTCTTCCAGTTGCTTCTCTGCTTCTACTCTGCGGAGGAAATCAAGCAGCCTTTCTTGCTCCCAGCCTCTCCCGCAAACTGTCCTCAACTCACCCACCAGCCGCTGCTGCTTCTTCGACTGTTGCAGGAGCCCAGAAACCACTCGGCTTCTCTTCCTCCCGTCACCGATCCTGTAGATCCTGCACTTCTTTCCCCTCCTTTCTAGCAATGCAGCTCGATGGTTTTAACTCCTTAAACCTCAAACGCCAGATGCCTCCACGGCTTTCTAGGGGGCAATGTTGCCCATTTGACTGCCATCTCCCGATAGGAGGAGGTAAAACAGCCTCGTCCCGTCTCTGCCCATTAAGGCGTTTGCAAGACGTTTGCACTGATTACATGCCATCAAGTCATTTTCCACTCCTTTGCAACTGATCCGTGTGAAATTGTGAAATGTGACACTAAATAGCTTGTGAAGGTAGCTATGCACTGAGCCCTAAACGTTCATGAAGCTCTTACAGAATTACTTAAGAAGAGTTGGAAGAGACCAACTTTCTAACCAGGATCCTATAGCGTTCTGGACAAATGGCTCTCCAGCCTCCTATTAAAAAAAACCCATTGAGGGAGCAGCCACAATTACTGGAGGCAAAGCATTTCCACTTTTTGATTGTTCTCACTGAAAGGAAATGTCTCTTTGATTCTAGGTTGGATACCTTTCTGATAAGTCTCCCCCTGTTACTTCTTGTTCTTCTCTGTTACTTCTTGCCCTGCTCTCACAGGCGCATTGGACAATAAATCCACCGCCTTTTTTCTGTGTCAGCCCCTCAGATATTGAAAGACTGCTATGATGGCATCCCTACTCCTGCTCTGTGTTTAGACTAGACATATTCAGTTTTCCTGCAATAGTTCATAGGAGTAGAAAGAAAGAAATTACAAGGAGGGCCTGTATTGTCAGAGAAGCAGGGAAAGAAAATGTAATAGACATAATTTATTGTCCACCAGAAAATAATTTAGCTGACCTCATGACAAAACTATTAAGTATACAAAAACACAAAGGTCTTCTGAAAAGATTTGGTTTAAATGCTGTCCAGCTATAAATTAGAAGGGTCTTAGGATATTAAATTTAGTAGCTGAATTGTACAATTGGCAAGAAGTGAGCAGTTGAGCGCCTGCATAAGGCAATCTACGCTATGATTGGTTGCTGTAGGTGTAAAGGGGGAGTTTCCCAGTTTTCCCGCTTTTTTTCTTCCTGTGTGCTCTGTATGCTATTTGAAGTTACCTCAGGATGTTCCTGTTTTCCTGCCCAACTTGTTTGCTGTAAATGTGTTAAATATATTGATTTATATATAAAACTACAAATTTGTCCCAATGTCACTATTTTCATTTGGAAACTTGCTGCATAATTCTCTATTACACCCAGAGAAAAAAACCATTTGCAGTGGATGTCATTTGCTGGAAACATCATGGAGGGAAATAATTGTTGTCGTATCCAGCTGGACGATTACCCAGAAGGATGTAAAGAATCGTGGTGAGAAAAAACAAATTTCTCCTCTGGGAGATCTCCTTCCTCTGGGACTGATGGAAGCATTTAGGATTATGAGCTTTCACAAATGGATGGATCTGTCCCAAATGAATCCCTTAATGAGCCTAAATTCTTCCCAAGAAGTTCCCAAAGGCACTTCTTAAAAGCCCCCTCCCCGTGGTTTGGAAATTGCAGGATGGTTGGGAAAAGGCCGAAGCAGATGTGGCTGCTACAAATTTGGAATTACAAACTCAATGAGGGATAAATTGTACTTTTTAAAGAAGATTGGGAAATGGACCTACTATAACTGGAAAACAATTTGGAAAATGGATCGACCAAGAGGTTTTATGATTTGGGGGAATAAGACACAATTGTTGTCTTATTGTTCTGAACTAAAGTATTTAGAAAAAGTTTTATTAATAAGAATCAAATAAAAATATTTTATCCCTCACAGATCAGAGACTGTGGTGATTTGAGGTAAATAAGAAGCCGTTTAAACTTTATACAAGTTAAATGCAATAGTAGATTGTTAACAAAGTGCTTTGAGGTTTAATTTTGTTGTTGACTCACCTCTTACATTGTGTTTATATATTGTAGATAGATGAATGTCTAACTGGTTGTAAATAGAGTAGAAGTTTATAAATTTTGGGCCTGCTTCAGAAGGGGAAGAAACTAATATTGGTAAATCTACTTTTGTCTTTCAAATGTACATTTTTCTTTTTAAATGTTTTGTCTATCCTTGTGTGGTTTTTGAAAAAACTTTTTCAGGAGATTGTACTTCATATTAATTTTCTGAATAGAATATTTATTCTAAATTAAAAGTCCCCTTACTAGAAACAAATTCATGAGGCTACCATGTACATATTTTCTAAATTACCTCTAAATTCATAGTGTATATTGGAGGTGGTGACCCTTTGACCGCTGTATGCAATGAAATTTCATTTTAATGTATGCTGATTAGTATACATTCAGTATTCTAATTCTACGTCCCATCCTTACCTAAGGCTTTCTCAAGATGTTTTCATTGGTTAAATGCTATCAAGTTGTTTTCGACTTCTAGAAACCTACCTTTGCAACTGATGCATGTGAAATAGTGAAATGTGATGCTACTTAGCTTGTGAAGATTAGCTGTGTGCTGAGCCCTAAAGGTTTATGAAGGCCTTACAGAATCACATAAAAAGAAATGGGAGAGACCAATTCTCCATTCCAGAAAAATTGCTGTCGAATCTCTTTAAAAAGCTCCAGATGGACCACCCACAACTTCTGGAGGGAAGTCATGGAAGCTGTCAGATCATCCTTGCTCCTTCTCTGTGTTAGACTGGACATATCATGCAATTATTCATTGTATGGTTTAGCCTCCAGTTCCCTTAACACCATTGTTGCTCTTCTCTGCTCTCTTTCTAGAGTTTCAACATCTGGTTTTTCTCATGGGGATGAACACTGGATGCCTAAACTGGTGTAGTCTTACCAGCACAGTATAATGTAGACAGCACTAATACTTCTTGGAATCTTGATACTATTCCTCTGTTGATGTAGACTAGGACTGCATCGGCTTTTTTTGCAACTGCAGCATACTGGTAGCGGATACTTAAAGACTGGTTGTCCACTAAAATTCCTAGATCCCTTGCGCAGTTATTGCTGTTGAGCCAGAGTAAAAGTCAAGATCTTTTTTCAAATGTTAATCTGAAAGTTCATATTTTCTTTTCCCTGTATCCTACACCAGGGAAGTTTTTTAAAATTATTTTTAACATTACTTCAATATGTGGGAACATGTGTGGGGAATGCCCTTGGAATTAAATTTATTGAACAGTTTTGCATTAAAAATGATTGATCCAGGCACTGATTTATCCTTTTGAAGAGGCTTGGCAAAATGGACCTTGCCTTCCCCTTTAAAAAAGCCCAAAACATAAATTTTTTGCATCCATAATGGGAGAAAGAATGAAGAGACTTTTAAATGAATTCATACACATAGATAAAAATGGATTTCTCCCTAAGAGACAGATCAGAGACAATATGTGAATTGTATTGAATATGCTAGAGTATTATAAAGCCCACTCAGAAAAGCAAATGGCGTTGTTGTTTCTGGACACAAAAAAGTCCTTTGATAATGTGAACTGGCAATTTATGATAATGCAACTTCAAATGATGGGATTTAGTGAGGGATTTATAAATATTACAATACAATATAATAGCAGAGTTGGAAGGAACCTTGGAGGTCTTCTAGTCCGACCCCCTGCCTAGGCAGGAAACCCTATACCAGCAATGGCAAACCTTTTTTGGCTCGCGTGCCATAAGTGGGGGCACAGGGGGGTCATGTGCAGGCGTGCCGCACCCATAATACAATGCGTGACCCCCAGTGAGCATGTGCGCACTACAGGCACTCCCCCCCCCATTTTTTTGCATGCTTTTTGCACTTTCCCCAGGGTCCAGAGGCTATTTGAGAGACCGCCTTCTGCCAATTACCTCCCTGCGTCCCATCAGATCGCATAGAGTTGGCCTCCTCCGTATTCCATCCGCCAGTCAGTGCCGACTGGCGACTACTCGGAGGAGAGCCTTCTCTGTTGCGGCTCCGACACTATGGAACAATCTCCCCGTGGAGATTCGTACCCTCACCACCGTCCAGGCCTTCCGCACAGCCCTCAAGAACTGGCTAGCCCGTCAGGCCTGGGGATAATCTTATTTTCGCCCCTCCCGAATGCTGAGTGAATGTTGAGTTTTACTGTCTAATTTACTTTGTGCACATTTCTTTTTGGTATTGTCCTACACTCCCCTTCCTTTTTTGATTGTAAGCCGCCCTGAGTCCCCTCAGGGAAAAGGGCGGCCTATAAATAAATAAATCTACAATCTACAATCTTTACAGGAGCCTGGGGATGGCGAAAACAGCCTCCCCTGTCCCCCCCGGAGGCCCTCTGGAGGCTTCAGGGACCCTCAAGAGGCTTCCCTGAAGCCTTTTAAGTGCTCAAAACGACTCTCTGAGCAAACCGGAAGTCCGTTCCCGAACTTCCGGTTTGCCCATAGGGCCGATTTTTTGCACTCCAGAGGCTTCAGGGAAACTCATGAAACCTCTGGAGGGCTTCTTGGGGGGTGGGGAGGCTCTTTTCGCCATCCCTAGGCTCCTATAAAGCCTCTGGAGCCTGGGGAGGGCAAAAAATGGCTTTAAAAAAGGGTAAAAAAACTCAGCAATCCAGCGCTCGCATGTGAGAGACCTAGCCCACGCTTTTTTAATGATTCATACCATAATGCTTTACTTATTCTTGCTCTCTTACCTCCTTTACAATACACTTCCAACAGCCTCTATTTGCTTTAATTCTTGATCCGAGAATTTAACTGGGATCATCCAAAACAAAAAATTAATATTTGGTAATACTTTGGTAATAGTTTCATTTTTATCATTCCAATTCTTCCAAACCATGATAATTTTACTTTCTCATATTTATCTATTTTATATTTTTCCTTACCTTTTCATAATTTATTTTCTTTAACTGCTGAATATTTTTGGTGTCAATATCTAAATATTTAATATTTCACTATGGGATTTTGAAATGCTAATAATGCATCATCTGCAAATAAATTTATTTTAGTTTTCTTTTGTACTCCAATCCCTTCAATCCCTAATAGCATTTGGCAAAACCTCCATCAATAATGCAAATAGAACGGGGGATAAAGGGCATCCCTGTCGCATTCCCCAGCTTAAGGTTACTGTCTCACCAGATTGGAATTCTGACTGAAACCGTTCCCACAATCTGGGACACTCATATGGCTACCCTCCTGTATGAGTCATCTGGTGTACCACCAAGTATGAATTCTGATTAAAACTCGTCCCATATTCAAAGGGTTTCCCTCCTGTGGTTGTTCACCAGGTTGAAATTCTGATTGAAACTTTCCCCACACTTTGGACACTCATATGTCTTCACTCCAGTATCAGTCCTCTGGTGTATCAGTAGATCACAATTCCGACTGAACCTTTTTCATATCATTTCTCTCATGTGAGTCCTCTGATGTTTCACCAGTTGGGAATTCCGACTAAAACTCTTCCCACAATCCGGACATTCAAAGTGTTTCTCCCCTGTGTGAGTTCTCTGGTGTTTAACCAAACTGGAATTCCAACTGAAACATTTGCCACAATCAGAACATTCAAAGGGTTTCTCTCCTGTGTGAGTCCTCTGGTGTTTCAGCAGGTTGGCATTCTGACTGAAACATTTGCCACAATTGGAGCATTCAAAGGGTTTCTCTCCGGTGTGAGTCCTCTGATGAATCACCAGCTCAGAATTCTGACTGAAACCTTTCCCACAATCAGGACATTCAAAGGGTTTCTCTCCTGTGTGAGTCCTCTGGTGTACCACCAAGCTGGACCTTTGACTGAAACCTTTCCCACAATCGGGACATTCAAAGGGTTTCTCTCCTGTGTGAGACCTTTGATGATTTACTAGGTGAGAATTCTGACTGAAATCTTTCCCACAATCAGGACATTCAAAGGGTTTCTCTCCTGTGTGAGTTCTCTGGTGTACCACCAAGCTGGACCTTTGACTGAAAGCTTTCCCACAATCGGGACATTCAAAGGGTTTCTCTCCTGTGTGCGTCCTCTGATGAATCACCAGCTCAGAATTCTGACTGAAACTTTTCCCACAATCAGGACATTCAAAGGGTTTCTTTCCTGTGTGAGTTCTCTGGTGTACCACCAAGCTGGACCTTTGACTGAAACCTTTCCCACAATCGGGACATTCAAAGGGTTTCTCTCCTGTGTGAGTCCTCTGGTGTTTAACCAAACTGTAATTCCAACTGAAACGTTTGCCACAATCTGGACACTCATATGGCTTTCCTCCTGTATGAGTCATCTGGTGTATGACCAAGTGTGAATTCTGACTAAAACTCTTCCCACAATCCGAACATTCAAAGTGTTTCTCCCCTGTGTGAATCCTCTGGTGTTTCACTAGGTTGGCATTCTGACTGAAACATTTGCCACAATCAGAACATTTAAAGGGTTTCTCTCCTGTGTGAGTCCTCTGGTGTTCCACCAGGTTGGAATTCTGACTGAAATTTTTCCCACAATCTGGACATTCAAAAGGTTTCTCTCCTGTGTGAGTCCTCTGGTGTTCCACCAAGCTGGACCTTTGACTAAAACCTTTCCCACAATCAGGACATTCAAAAGGTTTCTCTCCTGTGTGAGCCCTCTGATGATTTACTAGGTGAGAACTCTGACTGAAAGCTTTCCCACAATCAGGGCATTCAAAGGGTTTCTCTCCTGTGTGAGTCCTCTGGTGTTTAACCAAATGGGAATTCTGACTGAAACATCTGCCACAATCAGAACATTCAAAGGGTTTCTCTCCGGTGTGAGTCCTCTGATGAATCACCAGCTCAGAATTCTGACTGAAACTTTTCCCACAATCAGGACATTCAAAGGGTTTCTCTCCTGTGTGAGTCCTCTGGTGTACCACCAAGCTGGACTTTTGACTGAAACATTTCCCACAATCAAGGCATTCAAAGGGTTTCTCTCCTGTGTGATTCCTCTGGTGTTTAACCAAACTGCAATTCTGACTGAAACATTTGCCACAAGCAGAACATTCAAATGGTTTCTCTCCTGTGTGAATCCTTTGGTGTACCCTCAGTTTGGAATTCTCACTGAAACATTTGCCACAATCAGAACATTTAAAGGGTTTCTCTCCTGTGTGAGTCCTCTGGTGTACCACCAAGCTGGACTTTTGACTGAAACCTTTCCCACAATTGGGACATTCAAAGGGTTTCTCTCCTGTGTGAGTCCTCTGGTGTTCCACTAAGCTGGACCTTTGACTGAAACCTTTCCCACAATCGGGACATTTAAAGGGTTTCTCTCCTGTGTGAGCCCTCTGATGATGTACTAGGTGAGAACTCTGACTGAAAACCTTCCCACAATCAGGGCATTCAAAAGGTTTCTCTCCTGTGTGTGTCCTCTGGTGTTTAACCAAATGGGAATTCTGACTGAAACTTTTCCCACAATCAGGACATTTAAAGGGTTTCTCTCCTGTGTGAGTCCTCTGGTGTTCCACCAGATTGGAATTCTGACTGAAACTTTTCCCACAATCAGGACATTTAAAGGGTTTCTCTCCTGTGTGAGTCCTCTGGTGTTCCACCAGATTGGAATTCTGACTGAAACTTTTCCCACAATCAGGACACTCAAAGGGTTTCTCTCCTGTGTGTGTTCTCTGGTGTCTCACAAGGTGGGAATTATCAATGAAAGATTTTCCACAATTTGGACATTTATATGAGTTCTCCCTGCTTTGATGCATCACCAAGTTGCCAGTTTCCTCAGTTGTCCGGAGTGCTCTTATTGGTGTCCTCTTCATCTGTAAGATTTAAATAAAAGTGTAAGTTTATATTTTTTTCTTTATGAAATGGTTGCAGATGATGTGAAAAAGTATACACTACAAGTGAAAAGCAAATGTGTCACAAAGTTGAAATAGCTTCTAATGTTAATTATGATTCACTTGACACGTTGAAAATTACTGAGATCCAAGTTCAAATATACATTCAATCATGAAATACACTTGTTGACTTGGGTCCATCACAAATTCTTCATACTGCAATTGTGCTGTCCCAACAGCATATAGGTAATGTAGGAAATAAGAACTTTCTCCTTTAAGAAACTACCTAATGAGAAATTTAGGCAGAGCTGCATTGTGGGAAATGCAGTTCCATAACATGTGACCACATCTGTGTTCCCTAATAGGGCAGCGGGTATTCTGCCCGGGAAAAGTGATTTATTACTGGTCACTCTCTGAATCGCCCTTTGTTAACTGTGATGGCAGCCAACCGCTCACCAAGGGAATAGAAAGACCACAGACTTTTTACACTACGTGATGGGACAGATCATGGAAAGTCAGAGGTATCTTAACACTGAACTGTAAGTTTTGCTATTAAGAATGCCTGATAATAAACTTGGTCTGAAGAACGTCCTAAGCATGGAGTTAAACTGCTGCCCCGGCCTATCTACATTGCTGGGTCAAAGCAGCAATTATTGGATGGAACCTCTGTAGTTTAAATAAATGTTTTACTAAAACTGCTATTTCTCTTTCACACTTTAAATTTTATAACTGAAACTCAATTTAAACTATGGCAGATGGACTCTCCAAAACAAGAGCTTCCTTGAGCTTGAAAGACATGAATAAAATTTTTAATGACACAGCTCCTTATGGTATGATAAAGTTAAAGCAAATGTTGATTTTAAACATCACTTTGTTAGAAATGCCTTCCTCTTTGGGTGTCTCCCAGGAAGTTTTTAAGAAAAGAAATGGTGGTGAGGCCAGACTGGTAGGCTTATGGTCAAATACAGTATGGTTGAATTAATGTGACCCTCTCCTCAAACCTAAAGAGGAGTTGGAATCAGAAGGATGTTTGCCATTGATTATATATTTACCATTGAAAGAAAGATTTGAACTAGACAAAAAGAGCTATGGATACGATTTTGTGAAAAATGAAATTGGAAATGAATAATTGAACACATAACGTCTAAGGTTTATAAACTGCTATTGAAATTAAACTTGCAGAATGAGTATGTAAAGCATTGTATGATTCAGAACTTTGGATGTAATATAATGCTTGAACAATGGAAGAATATAACAGAATTACAGAGTTGGAAGGGACCTTGGAGGTCTTCTAGTCCAGTGTTTTTCAAACTTTTTGTGCAAAGGCACACTTTTTTCATGAAAAAATCACGAGGCACACCACCATTAGAAAATGTTAAAAATTTTTAACTCTGTGCCTATATTGACTATATATAAAGTAATTTTCCCACGGCACACTTTATACTATGTCACGGCACACTAGTGTGCCGCGGCACAGTGGTTGAAAAACACTGTTCTAGTCCAACCCCCCTGCTCAGGCAGGAAGCTCTATACCAAATGGTTCTTATGCTGTTAGTATCTAACATTGAAAAAATTCTCAAGAATGTATAAAGGCACCTTAAATGTTGGAAATGTAAATAAGAGATTTTATCATTTTTGGTGGAAATATGACAAAGAAATATTGGAGTAGGATTCAAATTCATAAAGAAGATTCTTAAAGAGAATATAAAGATAAAACCAGAAAGTTTTCGTTTAGTGGATAAAGAACTTGAAAAAATATGAAACTTTGATGTTAAATGTGTTGATGGCATCAAGAATTCTATATGCATAAAAATAGAAGAATATTTTCACTCCCATAATGATTAATTGGTGCAAAACCTGATGGAGTTAGCAGAGATAGGTAAATTGACTGCTTTGAATAAAGAAAACAACAGGATTAATTTGAAAACCGCTTTTGGACTTTGTTCGTGAGATAGGAAAATAATGAAAGTTTGATTTTGGGTTTTGTTGATTAAGTAAGTTTGTTGTTATAGAAGGGGCTAGTTTCTATTATCATATAAATGTAAAAAGTTGAGGTTTTATATTATTATTCTACTGCACCCAAAGAGTCAGAAGACAATACTTTTCTTTTTCCTTTCCCCTTTCACATTCACTTTCCTCTCTTCCGCTTTTCCTCCCATTTTCCATTATTTTTGTTTCTTCATTGCACTTCTGTATTTTACATTTCATGAGAGAAGTACAAATACACACACCTACAAATATGTGTATATTTGGAAAATCCATGTGTTCTCAGCCAGAAAGCTGTAACAAAACCCAAAATGGTTACAGTCCAACCTTCTGTGCTAATTCTAGAGATGTGGGGGCTTTAGTTGATAAAACGATGCCTAAAGACTCTGCAAGATTTGAAGCGCCAGTTTTGCCATAGAAGTCCTCAGTTCCAAGTAAGGACAGAAAACACTGTCCACAACCACTCTGGTGACATTTTTATTGAAGCAGTCCTCACTTATTGACTGCATTTGGGACTGGCATCTGCAGCCTGATCAGGAAGCATGATATCACAGGACAATGCCAACTTACATCTATTCCTCTGCAGTTGTTAAGTGAATCACTGTGGGTTATTAAAGGCAAGTTCACATGACTATGGCTTGCAACTTCCTGCTGGCATCCCCACTGATTTTTCTTGACAGGATCTATCTTGGAAGGTCACAACTGGGGATCCCGAGTGTGGGATGCTGAAACCATCATAAATGTGCCCCGGTTGGCAGAAACTAAATTGTTGCAAATGCTTTTCTTCCAACTTCATAACCACAGGAACTGCTGACTTAGAGGTGACATGTTCCAATACTTGAGGTGCTGCCACAAAGAAGAGAAGATTAAGAACTTCTCCAAAGCCACAAAAGGCAAGACAAGAAGCAATGGATGGAAACCAACGAAAGACAGAAGCATCCTAGAAATAAGAAGAAATCTCCTGACAGCGACCCTTCCCAAATTATGGGTGCTCCTCCCTGGAGCCCTGGAAGAAGATACTGGAGAGCCATTTGTCTGAAATGGTCTCAGTTCTCATGCTTGAGCAGGGGGTTGGACTGCATGATCGCCAAGGTCACATCCAACTGCATTTGTTTTTCTTCCAGTTGCTTCTCTGCTTCGACGCTGCGGAGGAAATCAAGCAGCCTTTCTTGCTCCCAGCCTCTCCTCCAACATGTCCTCAACTCACCCACCAGCCGCAGCTGCTTCTTCGACTGTTGCAGGAGCCCAGAAACCACTCGGCTTCTCTTCCTCCCGATCCTGTAGATCCTGCACTTCTTTCCCCTCCTTTCTAGCAATGCAGCTCGATGGTTTTAACTCCTTAAAGGTCAAACGCCAGATGCCTCCACGGCTTTACAGGTACCAATGTTGCCTATCTGACCGCCATCAACCGATAGGAGGAGGTAAAACAGGCTCGTCCCGTCTCTGCCTATGAAGCCGTTTGCAAGACGTTTGCTGATTACATGCCATCAAGTCATTTCCCACTCCTACCAACCGACCCTTGCAACCGATGCAAGTGAAATAGGGAAATGTGATATAGTGAAAGGTGACACTACTTAATTTGGGAAGATTAGCTACAGGCACAAAACACAAAGGTCTTCTGAAAAGATTTGGTTTAAATGCTGTCCAGCTATAAATTAGAAGGGTCTTAGGATATTAAATTTAGTAGCTGAATTGTACAATTGGCAAGAAGTGAGCAGTTGAGCGCCTGCATGAGGCAATCTATGCTATGATTGGTTGCTGTAGGTGTAAAGGGGGAGTTTCCCAGTTTCCCCGCTTTTTTTTCTTCTGTGTGCTCTGTATGCTATTTGGAGTTACCTCAGGATGTTCCTGTGTTCCTGCCCATCTTCTTTGCTGTAAATGTGTTAAATATATTTATTTATATATAAAACTACAAATTTGTCCCAATGTCACTGATTTCATTTGGAAACTTGCTGAATAATTCCCTTAAGAGGACCGTCTCTATTACACCCAGAGAAAAAAGCCATTTGCAGTGGATGCCATTTGGTGGAAACATCATGGAGGGAAATAATCGCTGTCATATCCAACTGGTCGATTACCCAGAAGGATGTAAAGAATCGTGGTGAGAAAAAACAATTTTTTTCTCTGGGACTGATGGAAGCATTTAGGATTATGAGCGTTCACAAATGGATGGATCTGTCCCAAATGAATCCCTTTATGAGCCTAAACTCTTCCCAAGAAGCTCCCACAGCCACTTCTTAAAAAACCCCTCACTATGGTTTGGAAACTGCAGGATGGTTGGGAGAAGGCCGAAGCAGATGTGGCTGCTACAGATTTGGAATTAACAAACTCAATGCGGGATAAATTGTACTTTTTAAAAAAGATTGGGAAATGGACCTACTATAACTGCAAAACAATTTGGAAAATGGATCGACCAAGAGGTTTTATGTTTTGGGGGAATAAGACACAATTGTTGTCTTATTGTTCTGAACTAAAGTATTTAGAAAAAGTTTTATTAATAAGAATCAAATAAAGATATTTTATCCCTCACAGATCAAAGACTGGTGATTTGTGGTAAATAAGAAGCCGTTTAAACTTTATACAAGTTAAATGCAATAGTAGATTGTTAACAAAGTGCTTTGAGGTTTAATTTTGTTGTTGACTCACCTCTTACATTGTGTTTATATATTGTAGATAGATGAATGTCTAACTGGTTGTAAATAGAGTAGAAGTTTATAAATTTTGGGCCTGCTTCAAAAGGGGAAGAAACTAATATTGGTAAATCTGCTTTTGTCTTTCAAATGTACATTTTTCTTTTTAAATGTTTTGTCTATCCTTGTGTGGTTTTTGAAAAAACTTTTTCAGGAGATTGTACTTCATATTAATTTTCTGAATAGAATATTTATTCTAAATTAAAAGTCCCCTTACTAGAAACAAATTCATGAGGCTACCATGTACATATTTTCTAAATTACCTCTAAATTCATAGTGTATATTGGAGTTGGTGACCCTTTGAGAGCTGTATGCAATGAAATTTCATTTTAATGTATGCTGATTAGTATACATTCAGTATTCTAATTCTACGTCCCATCCTTACCTAAGGCTTTCTCAAGATGTTTTCATTGGTTAAATGTTATCAAGTTGTTTTCGACTTCTAGAAACCTACCTTTGCAACTGATGCATGTGAAATAGTGAAATGTGATGCTACTTAGCTTGTGAGGATTAGCTGTGTGCTGAGCCCTAAAGGTTTATGAAGGCCTTACAGAATCACATAAAAAGAAATGGGAGAGACCAATTCTCCATTCCAGAAAAATTGGTTTTGAATCTCCTCTTTAAAAAGTTCCAGATGGACCACCCACAACTTCTGGAGGGAAGGCATGGAAGCTGTCAGATCATCCTTGCTCCTTCTCTGTTAGACTGGACATATCATGCAATTATTCATTGTATGGTTTAGCCTCCAGTTCCCTTAACACCATTGTTGCTCTTCTCTGCTCTCTTTCTAGAGTTTCAACATCTGGTTTTTCTCATGGTGATTAACACTGGATGCCTAAACTGGTGTAGTCTTACCAGCACAGTATAATGTAGACAGCACTAATACTTCTTGGAATCTTGATACTATTCCTCTGTTGATGTAGACTAGGACTGCATTGGCTTTTTCTGCAGCTGCAGCACACTGGTAGCGGATACTTAAGAGTGATTGTCCACTAAAATTCCTAGATCCCTTGCGCAGTTATTGCTGTTGAGCCAGAACAAAAGTCAAGATCTTTTTTCAAATGTTAATCTGAAAGTTCATATTTTCTTTTCCCTGTATCCTACACCAGGGAAGTTTTTAAAAATTATTTTTAACATTACTTCAATATGTGGGAACATGTGTGGGGAATGCCCTTGGAATTAAATTTATTGAACAGTTTTGCATTAAAAATGATTGATTCAGGCACTGATTTATCCTTTTGAAGAGGCTTGGCAAAATGGACCTTGCCTTCCCCTTTAAAAAAGCCCAAAACATAAAATTTTTGCATCCATAATGGTAGAAAGAATGAAGAGACTTTTAAATGAATTCATACACATAGATAAAAATGGATTTCTCCCTAAGAGACAGATCAGAGACAATATGCGAATTGTATTGAATATGCTAGAGTACTATAAAGTCCACTCAGAAAAGCAAATGGCGTTGTTGTTTCTGGACACAAAAAAGTCCTTTGATAATGTGAACTGGCAATTTATGATAATGCAACTTCAAATGATGGGATTTGGTGAGGGATTTATAAATATTACAATACAATACAATAGCAGAGTTGGAAGGAACCTTGGAGGTCTTCTAGTCCGACCCCCTGCCTAGGCAGGAAACCCTTTACCAGCGATGGCGAACCTTTTTTGGCACACGTGCCATAAGTGGGGGGAGCGCAGGGGGGTCGTGTGCAAGCACGCTGCACCCATAATACAATGTGTGACGCCAGTGAGCATGTGCGCACTACAGGCGCTCCCCCCATTTTTTTTTGCATGCTTTTTTCGCTCTCCCCAGGCTCCAGAGGCTTTATAGGAGCCTGGGGATAGTGAAAACAGCCTCCCCTGTCCCTTCGGAGGCTTCAGGGACCCTCAGGAGGCTTCTCTGAAGCCTTTGGAGTGCTGAAAATGACTCTCCGAGCAAACCGGAAGTCCGTTCCCGAACTTCC
This sequence comes from Thamnophis elegans, assembly GCF_009769535.1. Lineage (NCBI taxonomy): Eukaryota > Metazoa > Chordata > Lepidosauria > Squamata > Natricidae > Thamnophis > Thamnophis elegans. The sequence goes on along the minus strand of NC_045542.1, from coordinate 158,705,809 downwards.
GGTTTGCCCATAGGGCCGATTTTTTTGCACTCCGGAGGCTTCAGGGAAGCTCATGAAACCTCCAGAGGGCCTCTTGGTGGGGTAGGGGGGGAGGAGGCTCTTTTCGCCCTCCCTAGGCTCCTATAAAGCCTCTGGAGCCTGGGGAGGGTGAAAAATGGCTTTAAAAAAGGGTCAAAAAACTCAGCTGTCCAGCGCTCACATGTGAGAGAGACCTAGCCCACGCTTTTTTAATGGTTCATACCATAATGCTTTACTTATTCTTGCTCTCTTACCTCCATTACAATACACCTCCAGCAGCCTCTATTTGCTTTAATTCTTGATCCGAGAATTTAACTGGGATCATCCAAAACAAAAAATTAATATTTGGTAATACTTTGGTAATAGTTTCATTTTTATCATTCCAATTCTTCCAAACCATGATAATTTTACTTTCTCATATTTATCTATTTTATATTTTTCCTTACCTTTTCATAATTTATTTTCTTTAACTGCTGAATATTTTTGGTGTCAATATCTAAATATTTAATATTTCACTATGGGATTTTGAAATGCTAATAATGCATCATCTGCAAATAAATTTATTTTAGTTTTCTTTTGTACTCCAATCCCTTCAATCCCTAATAGCACTTGGCAAAACCTCCATCAATAATGCAAATAGAACGGGGGATAAAGGGCATCCCTGTCGCATTCCCAGGCTTAAGGTTACTGTCTCACCAGATTGGAATTCTGACTGAAACCTTTCCCACAATCTGGACACTCATATGGCTTCCCTCCTGTATGTACCACCAAGTGTGAATTCTGATTAAAACTCTTCCCATAGCCAGAACATTCAAAGGGTTTCTCTCCTGTGGTTATTCACCAGGTTGAAATTATGATTGAAACTTTTCCCACACTGTGGACATTCATATGGTTTGTCTCCTACGTGAATCTTCTGGTATTTCACCAGGTCAGAACAGAAAGTGAAACTTTTCCCACACTCTGGACACTCATATGTCTTACTCCAGTATCAGTCCTCTGGTGTACCAGTAGATCACAATTCCGATTGAACCTTTTTCATATCATATCTCTCATGTGAGTCCTCTGATGTTTCACCAGTTTGAAATTCTCACTGAAATTTTTACCACAATCAGCGCATTCAAAATGTTTCTCCCCTGTGTGAATCCTCTGGTGTTTCAACAGGTTGGAATTCTGACTGAAACATTTGCCACAATCAGAACATTCAAAGTGTTTCTCTCCTGTGTGAGTCCTCTGGTGTACCACCAAGCTGGAGCTTTGACTGAAACCTTTCCCACAATCAGGACATTCAAAGGGTTTCTCTCCTGTGTGAATCCTCTGGTGTATAACCAACCTGGAATTACAACTGAAAAGTTTGCCACAAACTGGACACTCACATGGCTTCCCTCCTGTATGAGTCATTTGGTGTATCGCCAAGTGTGAATTCTGACTAAAACTCTTCCCACAATCCAGACAGTCAAAGTGTTTCTCCCCTGTGTGAGTCCTCTGGTGTTTAACCAAACTGGAATTCCAACTGAAACATTTGCCACAATCAGAACATTCAAAGGGTTTCTCTCCTGTGTGAGTCCTCTGGTGTTTCAGCAGGTTGGCATTCTGACTGAAACATTTGCCACAATCGGAACATTTAAAGGGTTTCTCTCCGGTGTGAGTCCGCTGATGAATCACCAGCTCAGAATTCTGACTGAAACCTTTCCCACAATCAGGACATTCAAAGGGTTTCTCTCCTGTGTGAGTCCTCTGGTGTACCACCAAGCTGGACCTTTGACTGAAACCTTTCCCACAATCGGGACATTCAAAGGGTTTCTCTCCTGTGTGAGCCCTCTGATGATTTACTAGGTGAGAATTCTGACTGAAATCTTTTCCACAATCAGGACATTCAAAGGGTTTCTCTCCTGTGTGAGTTCTCTGGTGTACCACCAAGCTGGACCTTTGACTGAAACTTTTCCCACAATCGGGACATTCAAAGGGTTTCTCTCCTGTGTGCGTCCTCTGATGAATCACCAGCTCAGAATTCTGACTGAAACCTTTCCCACAATCAGGACATTCAAAGGGTTTCTCTCCTGTGTGAGTCCTCTGGTGTACCACCAAGCTGGACCTTTGACTGAAACCTTTCCCACAATCAGGACATTCAAAGGGTTTCTCTCCTGTGTGAGTCCTCTGGTGTTTAACCAAACTGTAATTCCAACTGAAACGTTTGCCACAATCTGGACACTCATATGGCTTCCCTCCTATATGAGTCATCTGGTGTATCACCAAGTGTGAATTCTGACTAAAACTCTTCCCACAATCCGAACATTCAAAGTGTTTCTCCCCTGTGTGAATCCTCTGGTGTTTAACCAAACTGGTATACCAACCAAAACATTTGCCACAATCAAAACATTCAAAAGGTTTCTCTCCTGTGTGAGTCCTCTGGTGTTTCACCAGGTTGGCATTCTGACTGAAACATTTGCCACAATCAGAACATTTAAAGGGTTTCTCTCCTGTGTGAGTCCTCTGATGTTCCACCAAGTTGGAATTCTGACTGAAATTTTTCCCACAATCGGGACATTCATAAGGTTTCTCTCCTGTGTGAGCCCTCTGATGATTTACTAGGTGAGAACTCTGACTGAAACCTTTCCCACAATCAGGGCATTCAAAGGGTTTCTCTCCTGTGTGAGTCCTCTGGTGTTTAACCAAATGGGAATTCTGACTGAAACATTTGCCACAATCAGAACATTCAAAGGGTTTCTCTCCGGTGTGAGTCCTCTGATGAATCACCAGCTCAGAATTCTGACTGAAACTTTTCCCACAATCAGGACATTCAAAGGGTTTCTCTCCTGTGTGAGTCCTCTGGTGTACTATCAAGCTGGACCTTTGACTGAAACATTTCCCACAATCAGGGCATTCAAAGGGTTTCTCTCCTGTGTGATTCCTCCGGTGTTTAATCAAACTGGAATTCTGACTGAAACATTTGCCACAAGCAGAACATTCAAAAGGTTTCTCTCCTGTGTGAATCCTTTGGTGTACCCTCAGTTTCGAATTCTGACTGAAACATTTGCCACAATCAGAACATTTAAAGGGTTTCTCTCCTGAGTGAATCCTTTGGTGTGTCATCAGGTGGGAATTTTGACTGAAATTTCTCCCACAATCAGGACATTTAAAGGGTTTCTCTCCTGTGTGAGTCCTCTGATGTATCACCAGACTGGTATTCCGACTGAAACATTTTCCACAATCAGGACATTCAAAGGGTTTCTCTCCTGTGTGAGTCGTCTGATGTTCCACTAGGTTGGAATTCTGACTGAAACCTTTCCCACAATCAGGGCATTCAAAGGGTTTCTCTTCTCTGTGAGTCCTCTGGTGAATCACCAAATGGGAATTCTGACTGAAACATTTACCACAATCAGAACATTCAAAGGGTTTCTCTCCTGTGTGAATCATTTTATGTTTTGCCAGGCTTGAATTCTGACTGAAACGTTTGCCACAATCAGGACATTCAAAGGGTTTCTCTCCTGTGTGAGTTCTCTGATGTCTTACCAGGTTGGAATTGTGACTGAAACTTTTGCCACAATCAGGACATTCAAAAGGTTTCTCCCCTGTGTGAGTTCTCAGGTGTCTCACGAGGTGGGAATTATCAATGAAAGATTTTCCACAATTTGGACAGTTATACGGCTTCTCTCTGCTGTGATGCATCACCAAGTCGCCAGTTTCCTCAGTTGTCCGGAGTGCTTTTATTGGTATCCTCTTCATCTGTAAGATTTAAATAACAGTGTAAGTTTAAAATTGTTTCTTTATGAAATGGTTGCAAAAGATATGAAAAAGTATACACTACTAGTAAAAAGCAAACATGCAACAATGCTGAAATAGCTTCTAATGTTAATTATGATTCATTTGACACACTGAAGATTACTGAGATCCAAGTTGAAATATACATTCAATCACAAAATACCCTTGTTGACTTGGATCTGTTAGGAATATAAACTAATGGTTGGCTTGGAAATATATAAATCATGTAACAATGTTGTATCTGTTTCTTTAAAGTATACTGTAAAATGTGATTGGTTGCTGTTTTTCTTCAATCAGCCATAAGAGGGAGTCAGAATGACTGTTACCTCTGTTAGATGCTGGGCTGATCTGATCTGGAAGTGCCATGAGCTACTGTAAGTTTTGCAACTGTTAGCAAACCTTGATTACTGGACTGATTATATATTACTGGACTATGTTATTCGGATTATCCCTTAACTGAAAGACACTGAAGACTCACTGACTTATCCGTGTATGACTTGGACTGTTTGATGGACTCTGATACCTCTATTTCCACGAAAGTAAAAGCCTACTTAAACTACAGTCTCTCTGTATGCTGGTTTGTGTGTTCTCCAACAACACTCTCGCAACACTTCGCTGAACGTACTCGCTCTCCCAACGGGGAGCTTACCTGACACTGGTTATGGACCCAGAGTATACCAGACGTAGCTAAAGGAGAGTTGGTGTTGAGATGCAATACCACATACAGACAGCTGTTTATTGTAGTGATTGTTACTATACTGGAGAAGATGGCGAGCGACCCATCAACAAGCATGTCTATGATAACCCGGTTGGATGGAACAAATTATGTTTCCTAGTCTATGAAATGAAGTCTACTCCTGCATAGGGAAGGTTTATAGGATGCTCTACAGAATCCACCGGATGTAACTGCTTGGAATCCAGATAACGATGAAGTTGCCAAAAAGATAGCAGATTTTCAGCGAAGCAACGAACTGGCGTTGTGTATTATTGGTCTAACACTGAATGACCAACAATTAGTACACATCTGTGGAGAAAATTCTACTGCAAGATGTTGGAGAATTTAAAGAGAATTTATGTGCGTGACACTGTAGGTGCACATATACATCTTACACACAAACTGTTTAGGGCACGTCTTCTGAAAGGTGGAGGTATGTTAGCTCATTTAACTTTTATGAAAGGGTTTTTTCAGGAGCTACATGAAAAAGAACTATTTTTTTCTGAGCTACACCAAGTTTATATCATACTCTCCTCACTGGATGAGAGTTATGATGTTTTTATATCGTCTCTTGAAGTCCTAACCCGAAATGAAATAACATTGACTGAAATTACTGCACGACTCTTGGGAGAGTGAAGAAGGATGGAGAAGGAACAACTGAGAGAAACCACCACAACATGAGGAGTCACATTCTACTGCCTATACTGTTCGAAAATGTTATTCTTTTGGGGCTAAGGGACATATAGCTAGGTTCTGTAAAAAGGCAAAACAACAGAATGCTGGAAGAGCTAGAAAAAATGCTAATGTCAACTTAACTATGTCTACTTTGGCTATGTCTGGCAATGCACCTGTAAACCATGATTCATGGGTTGTTGAGTGGAGCATCACAGTGCATTACTAGAAATAGAAAAAGGTTTGTAAAAATGACAAGGAACATGTATGTTTGGCAAATGGATGGAAGGTGAAGGCGGCTGGTGAAGGTAATGCATGCTTGTTCATTCCTAAAGGAGAAGTTACCAATGTTGTATGTACCTAAACTGAGATTTAATTTATCATCAGTAAGGGCTCTAGTTAATATTGGCTATGTGGTAACCTTTAGGGGAGATAACTGTATAATTGAAAAAGAAGGTAATAGAGTTACTGCCAAATTAACAAATGGTTTATATGTTATACCGGATGGACAGATGACTAACACAGCTTATGATGTGAACCCACATGACAAATGTATACACTTACTACATAGACGTATAGGGCATATTAATTTCAAGATGCTGCAACAAACTGTTAAATTGGCAGAAGGAGTAAAATTAAAATCATGTAATAAATATTTAAACTGCAATGTTTGCAATCAGGAGAAGACCAAAGTTACTCCTGCAAACAGACTGAATGGTTTTAAAACAAAGGAACCTTTGGAGGTTGTTTTTGCTGATTTAATAGGACCTTTAAAACCCAGTTTGGGAGGTGCCTGTTATGATTTGAGTATCATGGATCATTATTCCCGATACGGTTTCTGCTATTTGATGAAAAACAAAACAGAAACATTTCAGCATTTCTTCAATTGGTTGAGGTTTGCGGAGAGAAAGATGAAAGCCAAGGTTATTACTTTAGTTACTGATAATGGGACGGAGTTTACAAACCAGAAATTTCAAACGATGTTAAAATCAGCTGGAATCAAGCACAAACATTCTGCTTCTTATAGGCCACAACATAACTCGTTTGTAGAACGAAGGGGGAAAATGTTACAGGCCATGGTTCAAACTATGATAGCTGATTCAGGTTTGCCGGAAACACTGTGGGGTGAAGCTATGATGTGTAGTAACCATGTTTTAAATAATGTGGTGAATACAACAACCAGTGAATTGCCATTCACTAGGTGGCATGGCAGAAAACCAGATTTGAGTTACCTACATACATTCGGAGCCCCAGCATGGGTGCATATACCATCACAAGTAAGACTGAAAGGACAGAAAAGAGTTTGACAGTTATTTTTCATAGGTTACGAGGCTAACCATAGATTGTTTAGAGTTTGGGAGAAAGGCACAACTAAGGTTCACTGTAGCACTAGTGCTAAGTTTATAGAACACATGGAGTGGAATAAATTAGAACCAACTGACGATGTAGTTATCAACACCCAGTTAGTCCCTAGTGATGAAATAGTAAAACAAGCAATTAAAGTACAGGTACAGGAGGAACTAGAAGAACGGGAGCAGATTATACAGGAGAGTCCACTGGTGAGTCCTGAAATACCTAGACATTCAACTCGTGTAACTAGACCACCTGACAGATATCAAGCTACTATAGCGTATCAAGTAGATAAAGTTCCTCCTACTTATCATGAATTAACCCTGTATCCAACTGAGGAGCAGATAGTTTGGAAAACAGCAATGGAAAAGGAACTGAATCCTTACAGAAGTTAGAGGTGTATGAAGATGTAAGGTTATCCCCAGGTAAACATGCCATAGGATGTAAATGGATCTACAAGATTAAAACAAGTGTAGATTGGACTGTTATCTATAAAGCCAGATTGGTAGCAAAAGGGTTTGATCAGTCAGCCAATGGCTATGATGAGGTATTTGCACCTAGTCTAAAGTCTACCACATTACATGCATCATTAGTTTGGGCAGCTAGGCATGGATATGTAGTGAATCATTTAGATGTTGAGACAGCATATCTCCATGCACCATTGCAACATACTGTATATTTAAAGAAGCCTTTAGGGTTAAATAACACTGATTGTTGGAAGTTAAAAAAAGAGTTTTTATGGCTTAAAGCAATCAGGCTATGAATGGAATCAATGTATAGTGAAAGAGTTAACTAAGATGGATTTTAAAGCTGGCATAGCTGATCCATGTTTGTTTAAGAAAGAAAGTAATGGTGTGATTTCATTGTTGCTATTGTTCACTGATGACATAGCATTAATCACTAAAACTGAGCAAGAAGCCATGAGCATGAGCCATGAAGCCAAAATTCAGTATAAAACATCTCGGTGAGATTAGGCATTATCTTGGTTTAAAGATAGATAAAACTAAGGGAGGATACAAAATCTCACAAACTGAGAAGATTAACCAGCTACTCAGAACGTTTAGGATGGTACTGTGTAAACCAGCTAAAACTCCAATGGGTCAGGAATTTAGCCATGATGATATAAAAAGTCCTGTGTTTGATAAGGGTATTTATCAATCATTGATTGGTAGCTTATCGTATCTGAGTAATTGGTCAAGGCCTGACATATCATACAGTGTAAATCAATTAGCCAGGTTTAATGCTGAACCTACTGAAAGGCACTGGCAAGCTGCTAAGAGGATATTAAGATATCTTAAGCACACGACGCATTATGCATTGTATTTAGAACCTAGAGATGATCTGAGCTTGACTGCATATGCTGATGCAAGTTTTGCTACAGATGTGTCTATACAGAAATCAGGGGTTGTTGTATTCCTGGGAAAGGCACTAATTGGATGGCGGTCTATTAGACAAAAACATTTAAGTCTATCGACTATGGAGGCTGAGTTCTCATGTCTGTCATTATTATGTATGGATTTGGTTTGTTACAAACAACTCCTACTTGATATGGGAATTAACATACGAGAGCCTATTGTTGTTTATGAAGACAATCAAGCAGCAATCCAGATGGCATCCAATCTTGCTGTAAAAACTAGGTCAAAGCACACAGATATAAGATATCTGAATGTACGGCAAAGTGTGAATAGTAAATTAGTCTCATTGGAGTATTGTATGTCTGAAGACAACATCGCAGATAATTTTACTAAGGCCCAAGGTAATATAAAGCATAAACATTGTTGTAAGGAATACGGATTAAGATTGTAAGATTTATATATTGTCCTACCCAAAGGGGAGAATGTTAAGAATATAATTTAACGGTTGGGTTGGCAATATATAAATCATATAACAATGTTATATCTGTTTCTTTAAATCATACTGTAAAATGTGATTGGTTGCTGTTTTTCCTCAATCGGCCATAAGAGGGAGCCAGAATGACTGTTAGCTCTCTCTGTTTGTTATATCCTGGACTGATCTGATCTGGAAGTGCCATGAGCTATTGTAAGTTTTGCAACTGTTAGCAAACCTTGATTACTGGACTGATTATATGTTACTGGACTATGTTATTTGGATTATCCCCTAACTGAGGGAAATTGATGACTGATTGACTTATCCGCGTATGACTTGGACTGTTTGATGGACTCTGATACCTCTATTTCCACGAAAGTAAAAGCCTAAACTGCAGTTTGTGTGTTCTCCAACACAACTCTCACAATGCTCCTCTAAACGCACTTGCTCTCCCAACGGGGAGCTTACCTAACAGGGTCCATCACAAATTCTTCATACTGCAATTATTGGATAGAACCTCTGTAGTTTAAATAAATGTTTTACTAAAAATGCTATTTCTCTTTCACACTTTAAATGTTGTAACTGAAACTGAATTTAAACTATGGCAGAAGGACATCTCTAAGTTTATATGGGAAGGGGATAAAACAAAAAATTAAACATAAATCATTGCAAGGTGATAAGGACAGAGGTTTGAGTTGACTAGATTTGAAATTGTATTTTGATGCTTGTTTTCTGGCAAAAAGAGTGAGGGACTCTCCAAAATAAGAGCTTCCTTGAGCTTGACAGGCATGAATAAAATTTTTTAATGCACAGCTCTTTATGGTATGATAAGGTTAAAGCAAATGCTGATTTTAAACATCACTTTGTTAGAAATGCCTTCCTCTTTGGGTGTCTCCCAGGAAGTTTTTTAGAAAAGAAATGGTGGTGAAGCCAGACTGATGGGCTTATGGTCAAATATGATTGAATTATTGTGGAATCAGATGGATGTTTGCCATTGATTCGTATATTTACCATTGAAAGAAAGATTTGAACTAGACAAAAAGAGCTATGGATACGTTTTTGTGAAAAATGAAATTGGAAATGAATTGTTGAATATATTATGTCTAAGGTTTATAAACTGCTATTGAAATGAAACTTGCAGAATGAGTATGTAAATCATTGTATGATTCAGTGGGCAAAGAACTTTGGATGTAATATAATGCTTGAACAATGGAAGAATATAACAGAATTACAGAGTTAGAAGGGACCTTGGAGGTCTTCTAGTCCAACCCCCTGCTCAGGCAGGAAGCTCTATACCAAATGGTTCTTATGAGGTTAGTATCTAACATTGAAGAAATTCTCAAGAATGTATAAAGGCACCTTAAATGTTGGAAATGTAAATAAGAGATTTTATCATTTATGGTGGACATATGACAAAGAAATATTGGAGTAGGATTCACAAATTCAAAGGTTAATAAAAAAGAACTAAATTAGATACAGTTAAGTTTTGATTATTAGGGGGAAAATGTTATGATACAGGATATAGTTAAATAAAGGAGGGATAATGATGACAACCTATATATATGTATGAGTACAATATAAGGAAACTGGATGAAAATTGCAAACAGTGATCTCGAAAGGAGGATTAGAAAAGTTTGTTACTAAATATTAATGGATGTTTAGCTAGAATAGAACATAAGGATTCAGTGCTATTGGAGGATTTTAGAAATACTAAATGAAATGCCAGTATGTGGTTGTGTATTAAATCTTGGTATATTTTTTGATGAAGGATGTTTAAACAATTATAGTCAAATAAAAATTGGAGGTATAAGGGCAACATGTATAAATATCTGAGTTAAAATACTATGTCAGAAGATATAAGATTGTTTTGTTATTTGAAAGATACAGGTTGATAGTTAAACTTAGTGAAATTTAGTAATAATAGATATAATTAATTAAATAATTGATAATGATAATAATGTATACAATGTGTAGTGTTATGATAAGTAATAATTGGATATGAATATTCAATGGTACCCATGAAAGGAAGATTAGAAATCCTTTTGAATTATATACAAAAGTTAATAAAAAAAGAATTAAGTTAGATACAGTTAAGTTTTGATTATTAGGGATAAAATGTTATGATACAGGATCTAGTCAAATAAAGGAGGGATAATGATGACAACCTATATACATATATATCAGTATAATATAAGGAAACTAGATGAAAATTGCCAACAGCTATTTGGAAAGGAGGATTAGAAAAGTCTGTTATTAAATATTATGGATCTTTAGCTAGAATAGGACATAAGGATTCAGTGTTATTGGAGGATTTTAATATTAAATGAAATGCCAGTACATGGTTATGTATTAAATTTCGGTATATTTTATGATGGGCATTTAAACAAGCATAGTCATATAAATGGAGGTATAAGGGTAACATGTATAAATATTTAAGTTAAAATACTTGAGTTAATATAAATTATGCTTGATGACTGTGGAAGAGATGCATGAAAACCTTTTGTAACCAACTGAAACACTTTCTACACTATGTAAAGAAGGAAGATTTAAGTGTTGTGTTTGTTTTGAAAATAAAAATAAAATAAAAAAGAAGACTTGGAAGAGACCAACTCTCTAAGCAGGAGACCCTATACTGTTCTGGACAAATGGCTATCCAGTCTCGTATTTAAAAAAAACCATTGACGGAGCAGCCACAATTACTGGAGGCAAAGCATTTCCACAGATTGATTGTTCTCACTGAAAGGAAATGTCTCCTTGATTCTAGGTTGGATACCTTTTTGATAAGTCTCGCCCTGTTAGTTCTTGTTCTTCTCTCAGGCACATTGGACAATGGATCCACCGCCTTTTTTCTGTGTCAGCCCCGCAGATATTGAAAGGATGCTATGATGGCATCCCTACTCCTGCTCTGTGTTAGACTAGACATATCCAGTTTTCCTGGAGTAGAAAGAAAGAAATTACAAGAAGGGCCTGTATTGTCAGAGAAGCAGGGAAAGAAAATGTAATAGACATAATTTATTGTCCACCAGAAAATAATTTAGCTGACCTCATGAGAAAACCATTAAGTATACAAAAACAATCCCTGCTCAGACAGGAGACTTTATATCATTCCTGATTATTCGCTGTCCATTCTCTTCTTTAAATCCTTCAGTAACGAAGAACTCACAACTTCTGGAGGGAAGCTGTTCCCAAGGAATTAATCTTAACTTGAAGGAGACTTTTTAAGATCCTCCCAACAGCAGAAAATTGCGCCCACCAGTGTTAAAGCATGGAGCACCAGCGGACTCAAAATTTGGGGAGGGAAGGAACATGGAGCAGCAGCTGACATGCTTCAGCCTAATAGCCTCTCTGCTTCCACATCATGGAGGAAACCAAACAGCCGGACATGCTCCCAGCCTCTCCTCTGACCAGACCCCAACTCACCGTGCAGGTGTTGTTTCGATCCCGGGAAGAGCACAAAAGCCACTCGGCACACCAACTTCCACCCGAGTGGTCCGGAAGAAGTTCCTCTCCTCCCATGCATTCTAGGAACGCTGTACTCGATGGTTTTAACTCCTTTAAGCCTAACCACATATACCTATTAAGGGCTTTCTAGTCACTAATAGTCACTGCCATCTCCCAATAGGGGGCAAAAGAACACGCTTGTTCTGTCTCTAACGTGTTTGTAGGACGTTTTCACTGATTAAATGCTATCAAGTCGTTTTTGACTCCTAGAAACCTACCTTTGCAACTGATCCATGAGAAATTGTGAAATAGTGAAATGTGACACTATAAATAGCTTGTGAAGATTAGCTACAGGCTGAGTACTAAACGTTCATGAAATTCTTACAGAATTACATAAGAAGAGTTGGAAGAGACCAACTCTCTAAGCAGGAGACCCTATACAGTTCTGGACAAATGGCTTTTCAGTCTCGTATTTAAAAACCCCATTGACGGAGCAGCCACAATTACTGGAGGCAAAGCATTTCCACTTTTTGATTGTTCTCACTGAAAGGAAATGCCTCCTTGATTCTAGGTTGGATACCTTTTTGATAAGTCTCCCCCTGTTACTTCTTGTTCTGCTCTCAGGCACATTGGACAATGGATCCACCGCCTTTTTTCTGTGTCAGCCCCGCAGATATTGAAAGACTGCTATGATGGCATCCCTACTCCTGCTCTGTGTTAGACTAGACATATTCAGTTTTCCTGCAATAGTTCATAGGAGTAGAAAGAAAGAAATTACAAGAAGGGCCTGTATTGTCAGAGAAGCAGGGAAAGAAAATGTAATAGACATAATGTATTGTCCACCATAAAATAATTTAGCTGACCTTATGACAAAACCATTAAGTATACATAAAACACAAAGGTCTTCTAAAAAGATTTGGTTTAAATGCTGTCCAGCTATAAATTAGGGGGGTCTTAGGATATTAAATTTAGTAACTGAAACAGTTAAATTGGACAATGGGCAGGAATAGAGCAGTTGAGCTCCTGTATGAGGCAATCTATGCTATGATTGGTTGCTGTAGGTGAAAAGGGGGAGTTTCCCAGTTTTCCCGCTTTTTTTCCTGTGCGCTCTGTATGCTATTTGGAGTTACCTCAGGATGTTCCTGCCCATCTTGTTTGCTGTAAATGTTTTAAATATATTGATTTATATATAAAATTACAAATTTGTCCCTATGTCACTGATTTCATTTGGAAACTTGCTGCATAATTCCCTGACAGAGGACTGTCTCTATTACACCCAGAGAAAGAAGCCATTTGCAGTGGATGCCATTTGCTGGAAACATCTTGCAGGGAAATAATCGTTGTCGTATCCACCTAGTCGATTACCCAGAAGGATGTAAAGAATCGTGGTGAGAAAAAACAAATTTCTCCTCTGGGAGATCCCCTTCCTCTGGGACTGATGGAAGCATTTAGGATTATGAGTGTTCACAAATGGATGGATCTGTCCCAAATGAATCCCTTTACGAGCCTAAACTCTTTCCTGAAGTTCCCAAAGCCACTTCTTAAAATCCCCCTCCTCATGGTTTGGAAACTGCAGGATGGTTGGGAGAAGGCTGAAGCAGATGTGGCTGCTACAGATTTGGAGTTAACAGACTCAATGCGGGATGAATTGTATTTTTTTAAGAAGATTGGGAAATGAACCTACTATATCTAACTGGAAAACAATTTGGGAAATGGATCGACCAAGAGGTTTTATTTGTAGGAATAAGACACAATTGTCTTATTGTTCTGAACTAAAATATTTAGAAAAAGTTTTATTAATAAGAATCAAACAAAGATATTTTATCCCTCACAGATCAGAAACAACGATTGTGGTGATTTGTGTTAAATAAGAAGCCGTTTAAACTTTATACAAATTAAATGCAATAGTACATTGTTAACAAAGTGCTTTGAGGTTTAATTTTGTTGTTGACCCACCCATTACATTGCATTTATATATCATAGATAGATGAATGTCGAACTGGTTGTAAATAGAAGTAGAAGTTTATAAATTTTGGGCCTGCTTCAGAAGGGGAAGAAACTAATATTGGTAAATCTGCTTTTGTCTTTCTTTTTTTCTTTTTTTTAATTTTTAATTTAAAACAAATACAACATCCTTTTTTACATGCTGTAGAAAGTGTATCAGTTAGTTACAAAAAGACTTTTGTGCATCTCCTCCACAGTCTACAAACATAATTCATATTATTATAGTATTTTAACTCAAATATTTATACATGTCACCATCATCATCTCTCTATTTTCATTTGACTATAATTGTTTAAGCGTCCTTCATCATAAAATATACCAAAATTTAATACATAGCCACATACTGGCCTTTCAATTACTATTGCTAAAATCCTCTACTAACACCAAATCCTTATGTCCTATTCTAGCTAAACATCCATAATATTTAATAACAAAGTTTTCTAATCCTCCTTTCCAAATCACTGTTTAAAGTTTACATCCAGTTTCCTTATGTTATACCCATATCTATATATACGCTGTTATTCTTATCCCTCCTTTATTTGACTATAACCTGTATCATAACATTTTCCTCCTAATAATCAAAACTTTAATTGTATTTTAGTTCTTTTTTTAATTATTATTATTAAGCTTTATGAAAAATCCAAAGGTATTGCTAATCTTCCTTACATGGGTGCCATTCAATAGCTTTTGTCTTTCTAATGCACATTTTTCCTTTTAAATGTTTTGTCTATCCTTGTGTGTTTTTTGAAAACAATATTTCTTTTTGGGGGAGTTTGTACTTTATATTAATTTTCTAAATAGAATATTTATTCTAAATCAAAGTCCCCTTACTAGAAGCAAATTCATAAGGCTACCATGTACCTATTTTCTAAATTGCCTCTAAATTCAGTGTATATTGGAGGTGGTGACCCTTTGAGAGCTGTATGCAATGAAATTTCATTTTAATGTATGCTGATCAGTGTACATTCAAAGTAACAAAGTTATTCTAAGTCTACGTCCCATCCTTACCTAAGGCTTTCTCAAGATGTTTTCATTGGTTAAATGCTATCAAGTTATTTTCGACCTCTAGAAACCTACCTCTGCAACTGATGCATGTGAAATAGTGAAATGTGATGCTACTTAGCTTGTGAAGATTAGCTGTGTGCTGAGCCCTAAAGGTTTATGAAGATCTTACAGGATCACATAAAAAAGAAATGGGAGAGACCAACTCTCCATTCCAGACAAATTGCTGTTGAATCTCCCTTTTAAAAAGTTCCAGATGGACCACCCACAACTTCTGGAGGGAAGCCATGGAAGCTGTCAGGTCATCCTTGCTCCTTCTCTGTGTTAGACTGGACATATCATGCAATTATTCATTGTATGGTTTAGCCTCCAGTTCCCTTAACACCATTGTTGCTATTCTCTGTTCTCTTTCTAGAGTTTCAACATCAGGTTTTTCTCATGGTGATAAACACTGGATGCCTAAACTGGTGTAGTCTTACCAGCACAGTATAATGTAGACAGCACTAATACTTCTTGGAATCTTAATACTATTCCTCTGCTGATGTAGACTAGGACTACATTGGCTTTTTCTGCAGCTGCAGCACACTGGTATCGGATACTTAAGAGTTGTTGTCCACTAAAATTCCTAGATCCCTCGCACAGTTATTGCTATTCGTGACCCGACAAAAGGGCGAACGACAAAACCATGCCGACTAAACCGTCGCTAAAACTGCGATGTCATCAACGCGCCGACAACAGCGTGCCGACAACAGCGCGCCGACAGAAGCGCGATTTAAGTTAAGGTAAGGGTTAGGTTTAGGGTTAGGTTTAGGGTTAGGGTTACAGCGCGCTTCTGTCGCCGCGCTGTTGTCGGCGCGCTTCAGCGCTCATTCGTCAGAGAGCTTTAGAACTCGCGGTTTTGTCACCGCGGTTTAATCAGGCGTACTTTTGTCGTTCGTGCTTTTGAGGTGGAACCATTGCTATTGAGCCAGAGTAAAAGTCAAGATCTTTTTTCAAATGTTAATATATCCTACAGCAAGGAAGTTTTTTAAAATGATTTTTAACATTACTTCAATATGTGGGAACATATGTGGGGAATGCCCTTGGAATTAAACTTACTGAACAATTTTGCATTAAAAATGATTGATCCAGGCACTGATTTATCCTTTCAAAGCGAAAAAGGACCCTGCCCTCCCCTTTAAAAAAGCCCAAAACATAAAATTTTTGCATCAATAATGGCAGAAAGAATGAAGAGACTTTTAAATGAATTCATAGACATAGACCAAAATGGATTTCTCCCTAAGAGACAGATCAGAAACAATATGCAAATTGTATTGAATATGCTAGAGTACTATAAAGCCCACTCAGAATAGCAAATGGCGTCGTTGTTTCTGGACACACAAAAGGCCTTTGATAATGTGAACTGACAATTTATGATAATGCAACTTCAAATGATGGGATTTGGTGAGGGATTCATAAATATGATTACAATACAATACAATAGCAGAGTTGGAAGGGACCTTGGAGGTCTTCTAGTCCAGTGGTCCCCAACCTTTTTATCGCCGCGGACCAGTCAGACGAGCCTCCCTTGGCCTTCCGGACCGGCGGGTGGGAAGGCGGCCATCCTGGGCGTGCGTTCCGCGGGGGGGGGCTTCCTTCACACCAAGGCTGACAGCCCGCGAGGCCGCCCCGCCTCCTCCTCCTCGGCCGCCGGGGGAAGGGAGGGGGAACCGACCCCGCGATCCGCTCGCTCGGGCAGCCCTTTTTCCTCGCTGCAGTTCGGCGGGGGAAAAAGATAGTGCCGTGTCCTACTTCGGGCGGCTGGCGCGGCGGAGGCCGGCTGCTTCCGAGGGGGTGGGCCTCCGCGCCGCGCTCCATGAAGGGAAGAGGGGGAGAAGGCGGGCTGCGGCCGAAGGGCCCCCGAGAGCCCCGCCGGCCTGACGCAAAAAGCGCTTCGGCGGAGCGGCGGGGGGGAGGGGAGGGAGGCAGGTGACACTCCAGGAGGGGGAGCAGAGCTGCGCCGCGAGTCTTACGTAAAGCCCCCCCTCCCCGCCTCGGCGGAGGAAAACATCTCCCACCTGGGTGGGGCTGCGCGCGAAGCGCCTCTCGGAACGGCGAAGCTCCCCAAGTTCCCCCGAAACGGCCGCGCTGCGCCCCTCCCCCCCGCAACCTTAGTTTCTCCTTGGGAGGAAAATGCAGCGCCGCCGCCCCCTCCTGCCCCCCCTCGTCATTCCACGGGGCAGGCGGACAAAGTTTCGCCTCCCAGGCAGCCTCCGCCAGCAGCATCCCAAGTTCGGGCCGAGGCCGCCGCCGCCGCCCCCTCCCTCCCGGGGCGAGCAGAGCAAGAGGGCGGGGGGGGGAGATCGGGCCTCCCCTATCCCCCCCAGCCCCGCACATCTGGGGCGGCGGGGGGGGCAGAGAAAGGGCGCGTTCATGAGGACTACAAAGTTGCAAATATGGCACCCAGCCGCTGCAGCGATCATGGCCCCCGGCCGCTGCGCGGCCCGGTGCCAGGTACTCCACGGCCCGGCACCGGTCCGCGGACCGGGGGTTGGGGACCACTGTTCTAGTCCAACCCCCTGCCTAGGCAGGAAACCCTATATCCATGACGGCGAACCTATGGCACGTGTGCCACATATGGCATGCGGAGCCATTTCCTAGGACATGTGAGGCGCTGCCTTGTCAACTCCAGTGCGCATGCGCACGCTGGCCAGCTGGTTTTGGCCTTCATTTTTGGCCTTTTTGGTAACAGACTTCCGATTTGCACATTGGGTCATTTTTCTCTGGAGGCTTCAGGACGGGGTCTTGGACTAGAAAGGACAATTAATATAAATCCAACGAAAGGAAAGAGGCATAAAAGACTTCCTCCCTCTCTCTGTCTCTCCCCGCCCCGCCTCCTCTCCTTCCATCAATAAAGGGCTCGGTGCTCCTTCTTCACAGCCTCTGTGGGTTCCTGCAAAGCCAGACAGGAAAGGAGAAGAAAAGAGGGGGTGGGACTGGATTATCAGGAAAAAAACAACACCCATTCTCCTATGATCGTGGAGACAGCAGCCAGACTGGGATGTACCAAAGAATGGGCTGTCCACTAGGGTGGGGACAACAGATTAAGGAACGTTAAGGCACATGTACTTGTTGCAGCACTCTGCAGCCAAAAGATGCATCTGCCGACACATACTTGTCTAATTTGTAGTGGCGTATGAAAACCGTGGGAGACGTCCATGTGGCTGCTTGTCAAACTTCAAAATAGCCTGTGTAGACCATGCTGCCGTAGTTGCTGAGCTCCGGGTAGAGTGGGCTGTAACATTCTGCAGGATCTGAAAGGACTGAAGTTTATAAGTCAATTTAATACAGGCTCTGATCCACCGCCCCAGACTCAACAGTGAAGCCTTGGTTCCCAAAGACGCCTGGCAAAAGGAGACAAAGAGAGATTCCAAATGGCGGAGCAAAGCTGTGCAGTCGATATAGATCTTAAGGGCTCGGCGTACATCAAGGGTGTGCCATTTACGCTCCCTCTCGTGACAAAGAGCTGGACAGAAATCAGGTAAGGTCAATTCTTGGCCCCTGTGAAATCGGCTATTGACCTTCAGCAGGAAAATTGGATCAAGTCGCAAAACAACACGGTCTGGGTGGAATATGCACAGATCGTGCCTTTCAAGCAGGGCAGCCAAGTCTGAAATACGTCTGGCCGACATTATAGAAACAAAGTCTTGAGTCACAGCAATTTTAATGATGTGGACCTTAATGGTTCAAATGGAGGGGAAGTGAGAGCCTCCAGGACCCGTGGCAAATCCCAAGTAGGGTATCTATGGATGATGGGTGGCCGGAGGTTCGAGGCTCCACGGAGAAACCTCCGGATCAATGGATGCATGGAAAGATGTTCTGAGGAAGAGCCATCTAGAATGGAAGACAAAGCAGCCACCTGTCGCCGTAATGTGTTTGGGGTGAGACCTTGATCAAGTCTTTCTGTAAGAAGTCCAACACTTGAGGAATGGAAGCCCTTAATGGATCAATAGAGGTTAGAACACCAGAGAGCAAACGCTCGCCACGTGGCATTATAAATACGGTTTGTAGAACCCCAACGAGATGCCTGAATAGTACTGATGACATTGAGGGAGATAGTCAGCTGTTAACCTTGCCGCTCAATCGCCATGCGGTTAATTGCAGCCACTGAGGGTCGGGATGTAGGACTGACCCTTGATGAAGAGAGACCAGTGACCGTGGAATATGACAGGGGGGGGGGAGAAGGTCACAAGGTCGGGAAACCAAGGCCAGCACGGCCAGTGAGGCGCCAGGAATAAGAGTTCTGCTTCCTGTACTTTTGTATTACCCTCTGAATGAGCGGGAGTGGCGGAAATGCATATAGGAGATCCCTGGGCCACTGGCACCTGAGAGCGTCTACCCCTTCTGCATTGGTGTCTACAAACTAGATTTGGGGATTTGGTTGTTGTCTGCTCTTGGAGGTCCTCAAGATGTGCTCCGCCCTGAGGGATGGTAGATGAGATTCTGCCCAATGGCATAACAGGTTGGCTCCCTGCATCAGTGGCCAAAATCGCGTCCCCCTCGTCTGTTGATATGTGCCTTGGTAGTAGTGTTGTCAGTTAAGATTAGGATATGATTGTCCTGAACTGTCTGTTGGAAGCGTAGCAGGGTAAGATGCACTGTCCGCAGTTCTAGCCAATTGATGCTGTTTTGGCTTTCTTCTAGCAACCACTGACCCTGGGCCACCAGGTTCTGCATGTGCGCACCCCACCCTGTCAAGCTGGCATCCGTTGTAAGAGTGAGACAGGTCGGCTCTCTGAATAATGTCGCCTGCAAGATCGCTGGGGACTGCCACCACCTTAGAGACTGGGTGACCTGTCTGGGGAGGAGAATCCTGTGGTGGGAGCAGCTCCTGTTGCTTTCTGAGGTGGGAGCATGAACCACTGCAGGCACCTGCTGTGGAATCTGGCCCACGGTACTACCCAAAAGGAGGACACCATTTTCCCTAATAACTGAGATAGCAGAAGCAGGGACACTTTGCGAAGGGGCAAGACCCTTCTAACTAACTCCCTGAGGCTGAGGATGCGGTCTTGGGACAGAAATACCCTCTCTGCCACGGTGTCTATGATCACACCGAGATGTAAAATGTGAGTCCCGGGGACAAGGTGGCTCTTCTTGAGACTCACTCCTCCAGTGGAGGAGAGGTCGAACCGAAGGGCTCGGTACTGGAAGTGCCTCCCTTCATAAGAGAACCGGAGATATCTTTTGTGGTCTGCAAAGAGAATGTGAAGGTAAGTTTCGGTCAAGTCTACCGAGGTGAGGAAATCGCCCTCTCTGACTCCCTGTAGGATAGTGTGGAGGGAGTGCATTTTGAACCACCAATAAACAAATGTGGCGGTTCAATGACTTTAGGTCCAGGATTGCTCTCCATCTCCTGGAAGCCTTTGGTACCACAAAGAGACGGGAATAAAAACTCTGACCTTTCTGATGGGGAGGGACCGGTTGGATGGCCCGAATTTCTAGCAGATGTTATATGGCCTGATCCATTAGTAGCCTCTTGCGAGGGCACTGGGATATTGGGCATGGCACAAAGTGTTCCTGGGGTGTGTGGAGAGGAATTCCAGAAGGAGGCCAATTTTGACTGTTTTGATTGCCCAATTGTCTGTTATGGTCTCTTCCCAGCGGTGAGCGAAAAACGCTAGGTCCAGATAGTCACTTTTGATTAGGGAAATGGCGGTTACCTCCTCCCCGGTAAGACTTCTTCAGGGGGAAACGTTGGACGTTTCAGTTGGACCTGTCCTGATTGGATCCCTGTCTGGGGGTGAAGGACTGACGTTGTGGATGGGAGAAAGAGGATTCCCCCATCCGTTGGCTGAAAGGGCGACCTTCTATATAAAGTGGAGGGACGACTGTCCTGTTTTTTTGTATATAGAGGAGAGGACCTTGTGTTTATCTTTAGATTCCGTGAGGTAAGGATCCAAGGGAGCCCCAAAGAGTTGAGTGCCACTGAAAGGGGAGGCTGCAAGGCGCCATTTGATATGAACATCCGCCTGCCATGGTTTGAGCCATAGCAGGCGCCTGGGCGTGACCGAAGCGGCCATGGCTTTAGAAGCAAACCTGGCAGCGCTAAAGGAAGCATCTGCTGAATATTCAATGGCAGCCTTAATCTTGTTTAAATCCATGGGTGACCTGGTATCAGTAGATGCAATACGCTCCTGGAGTTGCTCAATCCAGACTAGCGCAACCCTGGAGAAAAAGGAAGTGGCTATGGAGGCCCGAACTACCCAGATACCAGGCTGATAACCTTTAACTAACGTTTGATCTGACCTTTTCTCCTCAGGCTTCTTCAGGGACTCCAGAGACCACTGTGGATGAAGACAAAGCTGCAACCGGCGCATCCACTGGAGGAGTCTCAAGAAATTTGGTGAGTTTTGGAGCGACGTTGTAGAAGTGTTTGTCAAAGCTGGTTGGTTGTGGACCTGTACCAGGGGAATCCCACTGTCATTGGACAACATTCATGAAGATCTTTGGAGATGGAATAATTTCTTTTCCCACTGTAGGTTCAAAGAAAAGAGTGTTAGGACGATCAGAGGAAGCCGGCACAGCAGCCTGCGTGCTGGAGCCCATCAGCAATGCCTTGTTTTATTGCTTCTGAAATTATGGCTGCCATTTCTGTAGGGAAGGAGAGCAAAGCTGAAGGTACCCTTGTGCACTGAGTTGTGGAGAGGCTGGCTTGTTCAAAGGTGTGATCCCTATTGAGAGGGACATCAAAGAAATTGCCCCTGGTGTCAGGCTCTATGGAGGAAGATGAGGCTGAAGAGGGCAACTCCCCATCTGAATCATCCCCACATCTGAATCATCCAAGGATGAGCAAGGGCCCATGGGTGTTAACTCGGGGGGGGGGGGCGCAGGGGAGGTTGCTTGATTCCCCATGGGAAGGGGAGAGTGGCCTGGATGTCCTGGTTCACCTGTTGCTTTTGGGCCCGCTGAAATTCCTTCTCTAAGGCATTTTGTCTTCATTCCTCAGCTCTAGTAGAGGACCTGGA
Organism: Thamnophis elegans; assembly: GCF_009769535.1. NCBI lineage: Eukaryota > Metazoa > Chordata > Lepidosauria > Squamata > Natricidae > Thamnophis > Thamnophis elegans. The sequence continues at coordinate 158,684,017 of NC_045542.1, read as the reverse complement.
AGTTTTGGGAGTCTTCCCTGAATCAGGAGCCTCCTTAGCTGCCCTTTTGTGGCTGTTCCTTACTCCCGATGGCCCTGCCTCCTCTAGGCTTTTATCCGGTACAGTTACCACCCCAGGTTGCTCAGCCATGCTGCTAGATGCCAGCCCCCAAACAGGGAAGATAAGTTGGCAATGATCTCACCAGTCTTGCGCTCCTCTGCTCCGTGATTACCTCCGTGATCAGCTCCAGTCGCTGGGCACTCATTATGGCGGCTGCCACTCTTTGTGCGCTTTTCCAAGCCACTACGTGGCTGTTGTCGTCTTTACACACTTTTCCATGCCGCAAGATGGCAACCGCTGCTCTTTATGACTGGTCGTCTTGCAGAATGGCCGCCGCTTCAGTCCAATGCCGCTAAGCGCGAAGGAGCTGGGCGCACGGCTCTCTAATGGTTCCGGATGCCCAGGAGTGTGGAGCACCTCTTTAAAAGAGCCCGAGTCATAGCTTGTGAGCTGGGTAGTCTGACTGAGATCGGATAGCGTCCCGGAGCATACTCGTGGTTGCAGACAGTCAGACAGCTGAGAGAAAGCCTCGAAAGCAGATTTGAATCTTCCGCTCAATAGAGCAGGAGAAAAAAATTAAATAAAAAGAATTTTGAAAAAAATGCCAATTAGTGCGAAAAAACCCCCAAATTTGAGTAGAGATCAATTATCACAGCTAGTCTAGGTTGGACTGAGTCTAAACTGGGAGGAGTCACTAAGGCTCGATGACATCACAAGTGCAGATTCAGTCCAATTAGTTACTGGACAGAGCAATCAGGTCTGGCTGCTGGTTGCATGATCATAGGAGAATGGCCCATTTTCCGACTTCCGGAGGGCCCAGTAGATTGGTTTTTTCCTCTCCCCAGGCTCCTTTCTAGGAGTCTGGGGAGGGCGAAAACAGCCTCCTCGCCGTCCAGATGTCAGAAACGGCCCGTTTTCTGACTTCTGGTGGGCCTAGTAGGTCCGTTTTTCTGCCTCCGCAAGCTCCAGAGGCTTTCTAGAAGACTGGAGAGGGTGTAAAACCAGAACTTCAGAGAAGCATCCGGAGAGTGAAAAATGGCCAAAGATCAAGGCCAAAAATCAGCTGGCCAGCACGTGCGTGTGAGAGAGACCTAGTCCACACGTTTTTTGAAAAGTTTTTTTATTTTAATTGAACAAAAACACAAAAAATCATCATCCTTCATTACATCTTGTAGAAAGCGTGTCGATTGGTTACAAATAACTTTCGTGCATTTCTTCCACAGTCATTACTTATAATTCATATTAGATTATACACTTTAAATCAAAAATCTTTGTATATCTTACTATGAATGTACCACAATTCTCATTTGACAACAATTATTTGAACATGCTTTTACCTCAAATCATTCATACTTAAAGACACAACCACATAATGGCATTCATTAGCTATTTCAAAAAATCCTCCAATAACATTACACCTTTATGACATATTTTAAGTAAAAGTCAATTAATAATAAAAAAAAGTTTCTAAACCTTTCTCCACCTTTTTTTTCTACCCACGCTTTTTTAATGGTTCATACCATAAAGCTTTACTTATTCTTGCTGTCTTACCTCCATTACAATACACTTCCAGCAGCCTCTATTTGCTTTAATTCTTAACTGGGATCATCCAAAACAAAAAATTAATTTTTGGTAATATTTTTGTAATACTTTCATTTTTATCATTCCAATTCTTCCAAACCATGTTAATTTTACTTTCTCATATTTATCTATTTTATATCTTTCTTTACCTTTTCATAATTTATTTTCTTTAACTGCTGGATATTTTTTGGTCAGTCAATACCTAAATATTTCACTATGGGATTTTGAAATGCTAATAATTCATCATCTGCAAATAAAATTATTTTAGTTTTCTTTTGTACTCCAATTCCTTCAATCCCTAATAGCATTTGGCAAAACCTCCATCAATAATGCAAATAGAACTGGCGATAAAGGACAACCCTGTCTCATTCCCCAGCTTAAGGTTACTGTCTCACCAGGTTGGAATTCCGACTGAAACTTTTCCCACAATCTGGACACTCATATGGCTTCCCTCCTGTATGAGGCATCTGGTGTACCACCAAGTGTGAATTCTGATTAAAACTCTTCCCCTAACCAGAACATTCAAAGGATTTCTCTCCTGTAGTTATTCACCAGGTTGAAATTCTGATTGAAACTTTTCCCACACTGTGGACATTCATATAGTTTGTCTCTAGTGTGAATCTTCTGGTATTTCCCGAGGTCAGAACAGAAAGTGATCTGGACACTTGTATGCCTTCACTCCAGTTTCAGTACTCTGGTGTATCAATAGATCACAATTCCGATTGAACCTTTTTCCAAAATGTGGACATTCATATAATTTCTCTCGTGTGAGACCTCTGATGTTTCACCAATTTGGAATTCTCACTGAAGTTTTTACCACAATCAGCACATTCAAAGTGTTTCTCCCCTGTGTGAGTCCGCTGATGTTTCACCAGGTTGCAATTCTGACTGAAACATTTGCCACAATGAGAACATTCAAAGGGTTTCTCTCCTGTGTGAGTCCTCTGGTGTTTCACCAGGTTGGAATTCTGACTGAAACATTTGCCACAATGAGAACATTCAAAGTGTTTCTCTCCTGTGTGAGTCCTCTGGTGTACCACCAAGCTGGAGCTTTGACTGAAACCTTTCCCACAATCAGGACATTCAAAGGGTTTCTCTCCTGTATGAGCCCTCTGATGATTTACTAGGTGAGAATTCTGACTAAAATCTTTCCCACAATCAGGACATTCAAAGGGTTTCTCTCCTGTGTGAGTCCTCTGGTGTTTAACCAAAGTGGAATTCCAACTGAAACGTTTGCCACAATCTGGACACTCATATGGCTTCCCTCTTGTATGAATCATCTGGTGTATCACCAAGTGTGAATTCTGACTAAAACTCTTCCCACAATCCAAACATTCAAAGTGTTTCTCCTCTGTGTGAGTCCTCTGGTGTTTAACCAAATTGGAATTCCATCTGAAACATTTGCCACAATCAGAACATTCAAAAGGTTTCTCTCCTGTGTGAGTCCTCTGATGAATCACCAGCTCAGAATTCCAATTGAAACATTTGCCACAATCGGAACATTCAAAGGGTTTCTCTCCTGTGTGAGTCCTCTGATGAATCACCAGCTCAGAATTCTGACTAAAACATTTCCGACAATCAGAACATTCAAAGGGTTTATCCCCTGTGTGAATCTTCTGATGTTTAACCAAATTGGAATTCCAACTGAAACATTTGCCACAATCAGAACATTCAAAGGGTTTTTCTCCTGTGTGAGTCCTCTGATGATTTACTAAGTGAGAATTCTGACTGAAATCTTTCCCACAATCAGGGCATTCAAAGAGTTTCTCTCCTGTGTGAGTCCTCTGGTGTACCAACAAGCTCGACCTTTGACTGAAACCTTTCCCACAATCGGGACATTCAAAGGGTTTCTCTCCTGTGTGAGTCCTCTGGTGATTTACAAGGTGAGAATTGTGACTGAAATCTTTCCCACAATCAGGGCATTCAAAGAGTTTCTCTCCTGTATGAGTCCTCTGGTGTACCACCAAGCTGGACCTTTGACTGAAACCTTTCCCACAATCAGGACATTCAAAGGGTTTCTCTCCTGTGTGCGTCCTCTGGTGTTTAATCAAACTGTAATTCCAACTGAATCGTTTGCCACAATCTGGACACTCATATGGCTTTCCGCCTGTATGAGTCATCTGGTGAATCACCAAGTGTGAATTTTTACTAAAGCTCTTTCCACAATCCGAACATTCAAAGTGCTTCTCCCCTGTGTGAGTTCTCTGGTGTTTAACCAAACTTGTATACCAACCGAAACATTTGCCACAATCAGAACATTCAAAAGGTTTCTCTCCTGTGTGAGTCCTCTGGTGGTTCACCAGGTTGGCATTCTGACTGAAACATTTGCCACAGTCAGAACATTTAAAGGGTTTCTCTCCTGTGTGAGTCCTCTGGTGTTCCACCAGGTTGGAATTCTGACTAAAATTTTTCCCACAATCAGGACATTCAAAGGGTTTCTCTCCTGTGTGAGCCCTCTGATGACTTACTAGGTGAGAACTCTGACTGAAACCTTTCCCACAATCAGGGCATTCAAAAGGTTTCTCTCCTGTGTGAGTCCTCTGGTGATTAACCAAATGTGAATTCTGACTGAAACATTTGCCACAATCAGAACATTCAAAGGGTTTCTCTCCGGTGTGAGTCCTCTGATGAATCACCAGTTCAGAATTCTGATTGAAACTTTTCCCACAGTCCGGACATTCAAAGGGTTTCTCTCCTGTGTGAGTCCTCTGGTGTACTATCAAGCTGGACCTTCGACTGAAACCTTTCCCACAATCAGGGCATTCAAAGGGTTTCTCTCCTGTGTGAGTCCTCTGATGGTTCACCAGGCTGCAATTCTGACTGAAACTTTTCCCACAATCAGAACATTCAAAGGGTTTCTCTCCTGTGTGAGTCCTTTGGTGTACCCTCAGTTTGGAATTCTGAATGAAACATTTACCACAATCAGAACATTTAAAAGGTTTCTCTCCTGAGTGAATCCTCTGGTGTGTCAACAGGTGGGAATTTTGACTGAAATTTCTCCCACAATCAAGACATTTATAGGGTTTCTCTCCTGTGTGAGTCCTCTGGTGTATCACTAGCCTGGTATTCCGACTGAAACATTTACCACAATCAGGACATTCAAAGGGTTTCTCTCCTGTGTGAGTCGTCTGGTGTTCCACCAGGTTGGAATTCTGACTGAAACCTTTCCCACAATCAGGGCATTCAAAGGGTTTCTCTTCTCTGTGAGTCCTCTGGTGTACCATCAAGCTGGAGCTTTGACTGAAACATTTGCCACAATCAGAACATTCAAAGGGTTTCTCTCCGGTGTGAGTCATTTTATGTTTCGCCAGGCTTGAACTCTGACTGAAACGTTTGCCACAATCAGGACATTCAAAGGGTTTCTCTCCTGTGTGAGTTCTCTGATGACTTATCAGGCTGGAATTGTGGCTGAAACTTTTCCCACAATCAGGACATTCAAAGGGTTTCTCTCCTGTGTGTGTTCTCAGGTGTCTCACGAGGTGGGAATTATCAATTAAAGATTTTCCACAATCTGGACAGTTATACAGCTTCTTCCTGGTGTGATGCATCACCAAGTTGCCAGTTTCCTCAGTTGTTCGGAGTGCTCTTATTGATATCCTCTTCATCTGTAAGATTTAAATAAAAGTGTAAGTTTAAAATTGTTTCTTTATGAAATGGTTGCAGAAGATGTGAAATAGTATACACTACAATTAAAAAGCAAACATTCAGCAATGCCGAAATAGCTTCTAATGTTAATTATGATTCATTTGACACACTGAAGATTACTGAGATCCAAGTTCAAATATACATTCAATCACAAAATACACTTGTTGACTCTGATCCATCACAAATTCTTTATACTGCAATTATTGGATAGAACCTCTGTAGTTTAAATAATTTTTTTTTATTAAAAATGCTATTTTTCTTTCACACTTTAAATGTTGTAACTGAAACTCAATTTAAACTATGGCAGATGGAAATCTCTACGTTTATATGGGAAGGGGATAAAACAAAAAATTAAACATAAATCATTGCAAGGTGATAAGGACAGAGGTTTGAGTTGACTAGATTTGAAATTGTATTTTGATGCTTGTTTTCTGGCAAAAAGAGTGAGGGACTCTCCAAAATAAGAGCTTCCTTGAGCTTGACAGGCACGAATAAAATTTTTGATGACACAGCTCTTTATGGTATGATAAGGTCAAAGCAACTGTTGATTTTAAACATCACTTTATTAGAAATGCCTTCCTCTTTGGGTGTCTCCCAGGAAGTTTTTAAGAAAAGAAATAGTGGTAAGGTCAGACTTGTGGGCTTATGGTCAAATCTGGTTGAATTATTGTGACCCTCTCCTCAAATCTAAAGAGGAGTTGGAATCAGAAGGATGTTTCCAATTGATTCGTATATTGACAATTGCAAGAAAGATTTGAACTAGACAAAAAGCTATGGATACATCTAAGGTTTATAAACTGCTTTTGAAATTAAACTTGCAGAATGAGTATGTAAAGCATTGTATGATTCAGTGGGCAAAGAACTTTGGATGTAATATAATGCTTGAACAATGGAAGAATATAACAGAATTACAGAGTTGGAAGGGACCTTGGAGGTCTTCTAGTCCAACCCCCTGCTCATGCAGGAAGCTCTATACCAAATGGTTCTTATGAGGTTAGTATCTAACATTGAAGAAATTCTCAAGAATGTATAAAGGCGCCTTAAATGTTGGAAATGTAAATAAGAGATTTTATCATTTATGGAGGAAATATGACAAAGAAATATTGGAGTAGGATTCACAAATTCATATGAAACTTTGATGTTAAATGTGTTGATGGCATCAAGAATGCTATTTGCACAAAAATAGAAGAATATTTTCACTCCCACAATGAATGAATGGCTGCAAAACCTGATGGAGTTAGCAGAGATGGCTAAATTGACTGCTTTGAATAAAGAAAAGAACAGGATTAATATGAAAACCGCTTTTGGACTTTGTTTGTGAGATAGAAAAAAAATGAAAGTTTGATTTTGGGTTTTGTTGATTAGGTAAGTTTGTTGTTATAGAAGGGGCTAGTTTCTATTATCATATAAATGTAAATAGTTGAGGTTTTACATTATTATTCTAATGCACCCAAAGAGTCAGAAGACAATGCTTTTCTTTTTCTTTTCCCCTTTCACATTCACTTTCCTTTCTTCCGCTTTTCCTCCCATTTTCCATTATTTTTATTTCTTCATTGCACTTCTGTATTTTACATTTTGATGAATTAATAAAATAATTGTGTAAAAACAAATTATTAGTACCCTAAAGGGTTATTATGAAATATATTTAGAAGTGCTAGGGATGGATTATACAATTGTAGACAGAGGCATACAGAGAGAAGTACAAATACACACACCTACAAATATGTGTTCATTTGGAAAATCCATGTGTTCTCAGCCAGAAAGCTGTAACAAAACCCAAAATGGTTACAGTCCAACCTTCTATGCTAATTTTAGAGATGTGGGGGCTTTAATTGATAAAATGATGCCTAAAGACTCTGTAAGATTTGAAGCACCAGTTTTGCCATGGAAGTCCTCAGTTCCAAGTAAGGGCAGAAAACACTGTCCACAACCACTCTGGTGACATTCCTATGGAAGCAGTCCTCACTTACTGACTGCATTTGGGACTGGCATCTGTGTCACTAACCAGCCCGATCAGGAAGCACGATATCACAGGACAGTGCCAACTTGCATCTATTCCTCTGCAGTTGTTAAGCGAATCACTGTGGGTTTTTAAAGGCAAGTTCACATGACTATGGCTTGCAACTTCCTGCTGGCATCCCCACTGATTTTTCTTGACAGGATCTAGCTGGGAAGGTCACAAATGGGGATCCCGAGTGTGGGATGCTGAAACCATCATAAATGTGCCCCGGTTGGCAGAACCTAAATTGTGGCAAATGCTTCTCTTCCAACTTCATAACCACAGGAACTGCTGACTTAGAGGTGACATGTTCCAATACTCGAGGTGCTGCCATAAAGAAGAGAAGATTAAGAACTTCTCCAAAGCCCCAGAAGCCAAGACAAGAAGCAACGGATGGAAACCAACGAAGGACCGGATCATCCTAGAAACAAGAAGAAATCTCCTGACAGCGACCAGTGAAACGGCTTCCCTTCCCAAGTTGTGCGTGCTCCTCCTAGGAGACTTGGAAGGAGATACTGGAGAGCCATTTGGTCTAAGTTCTCATGCTTGAACTGCATGTTGGACTGCATGATCGCCAAGGTTACATCCAACTGCCTTTGTCTTTCTTCCAGTTGCTTCTCTGCTTCTACGCTGCGGAGGAAATCAAGCAGCCTTTCTTGCTCCCAGCCTCTCCCCCAACCTATCCTCAACTCACCCACCAGCTGCTGCTGCTTCTTCGACACTTGCAGGAGCCCAAAAGCTACTCGGCGGACTACCTTCCCCCAACAGCGATCCAGTAGATCCTGCACTTCTCTCCCCTCCTTTCTAGCAATGCAGCTCGATGGTTTTAACTCCTTAAAGCTCAAACCCAGATGCTTCCACGGCTTTCTAGGGGCCAATGTTGCCCATTTGACTGCCATCTCCAGATAGGAGGAGGTAAAACAGCCTCGTCCCGTCTCTGCCTACGAAGGCGTTTGCAAGAGGTTTGCACTGAGGTTTGCACATGCCATCAAGTCATTTTCCACTCCTACCAACCGACCTTTGCAACCGATGCAAGTGAAATAGGGAAATGTGATATAATGAACGGTGACACTACTTAATTTGGGAAGATTAGCTACAGGCTGAGTACTAAACGTTCATGAAGTTCTTACAGAATTACATAAGAAGAGTTGGAAGAGAACTACTCTTGGAGACCCTACCGTTCTGGACAAATGGCTGTCCAGCCTCCTATTAAAAAAAAACCATTGACGGAGCAGCCACAATTACTGGAGGCAAAGCATTTCCACGGATTGATTGTTCTCACTGAAAGGAAATGTCTCCTTGATTCTAGGTTGGATACCTTTTTGATAAGTCTCCCCCTGTTACTTCTTGTTCTGCTCTCAAGCACATTGGACAATGGACCCACTGCCTTTTTTCTGTGTCAGCCCCTCAGATATTGAAAAACTGCTATGATGGCATCCCTACTCCTGCTCTGTGTTAGACTAGACATATTCAGTTTTCCTGCGATAGTTCATAGGAGTAGAAAGAAAGAAATTACAAGGAGGGCCTGTATTGTCAGAGAAGCAGCGAAAGAATATGTAATAGACATAATTTATTGTCCACCAGAAAATAATTTAGCAAACCTTATGACAAAACTATTAAGTATACAAAAACACAAAGGTTTTGTGAAACGATTTGGTTAAAATGCTGTCAAGCTATAAATTAGAGGGGACTTAGGATATTAAATTCAGTAGCTGGAACAGTTAAATTGGACAATGGGCAGGAATAGAGCAGTTGAGCTCCTGCATGAGGCAATCTATGCTATGATTGGTTGCTGTAGGTGAAAAGGGGGCGTTTCCCAGTTTCCCCGCTTTTTTTTCCTTCTGTATGCTCTGTATGCTATTTGAAGTTACCTCAGGATGTTCCTGTGTTCCTGCCCATCTTGTTTGCTATAAATGTGTTAAATATATTTATTTATATATAAAATTACAAATTTGTCCCTATGTCACTGATTTCATTTGGAAACTTGCTGCATAATTCCCTGACAGAGGATTGTCTCTATTACACCCAGAGAAAGAAGCCATTTGCAGTGGATGCCATTTGCTGGAAACATCCTGCAGGGAAATTATCATTGTTGTATCCACCTGGTCGATTACCCAGAAGGATGTAAAGAATCGTGGTGAGAAAAAAAAATTCCTCCTCTGGGAGATCCCCTTCCTCTGGGACTGATGGAAGCATTTAGGATTATGAGTGTTCACAAATGGATGGATCTGTCCCAAATGAATCCCTTTATGAGCCTAAACTCTTTCCAAGAAGCTCCCACAGCTTCTTCTTAAAAGCCCCCTCACTATGGTTTGGAAACTGCAGGATGCTTGGGAGAAGGCCGAAGCAGATGTGGCTGCTACAGATTTGGAGTTAACAAACTCAATGTGGGATGAATTGTACTTTTTAAAGAAGATTGGGAAATGGACTTACTATATCTAACTGGAAAACAATTTGGAAAATGGATCGACCAAGAGGTTTTATGATTTGTAGGAATAAGACACAATTGTTGTCTTATTGTTTTGAACTAAAATCTTAAGAAAAAGTTTTATTAATAAGAATCAAACGAAGATATTTTATCTCTCACAGATCAGAAACAACGATTGTGGCTATTTGTGGTAAATAAGCCGCTTAAACTTTATACAAGTTAAATGCAATAGTAGATTGTTAACAAAGTGCTTTGATGTTCCATTTTGTTGTTGGCTCACTTATTACATTGCATTTATATATCATAGATAGATGAATGTCGAATTGGTTGTAAATAGAGGTAGAAGTTTATAAATTTTGGGCCTGCTTCAGAAAGGGAAGAAAGTAATATTGGTAAATCTGCTTTTGTCTTTCTAATGCACATTTTTCTTTGTGTGGGTTTTGAAAAAAAATCTTTCTTTTTTGGGGAGTTTGTACTTTATATGAATTTTCTGAATAGAATATTTTTTCTAAAATAAAGTCCCCTTATTAGAAACAAATTCATGAGGCTACCATCTACCTATTTTCTAAACTGCCTCTGAATTCATAGGTGTACATGGCCTGCCCTTTTGGAGTTCTGTGGGAGGCAGCCACCTACAATTTCTTAACACAGTTTACAAAATTTTAAGGCAGCAAAACAGAATGGTTTGTCCCACTCCCACATGAGTGTTACTCAGAATCAGCCACCATTTTGACACAGAGGGAGGTATGTTAAAAGGGCAATTTTTTACACTAATCCACCACCTGGCCCAGGGATGAATCCTGGGCACAGACCAGGGGTGGGTTCCTGCCAGTTCTAATATCTTCTATAGAAGAGGTCCCACAAATCTACAGTGCCGTTTCGAACCAGTTCCAGCTCCCTACCCCCGCCCGTCCAGACATCATCAAGATGAAGAGCGAGAGGAGGAATTCTGGGAATTGAAGTCCACAAGTCTTAAAGCTGTCAAGTTTGACTACCCCTGGGATTTTTTTCTAGAGGGTTAGGGGTGCAAGGGTCTTGTACCTTGACAGCTTTAAAACTTGCGTGCTTCAAATGCCAGAGTTTCTGAGCCAACATTTTGGTTGCTAAGCAAGAGTGTTGTTAAGTGAGTTTCACCACATTTTACGTTGGCCACGCCCACCCGGTCATATGGCCATCAAGCTACTCCCACAAAGCAGGCAACACCTACAGAAGATGTTCTAAACATTTTTGAAACCCACCACTGGCACACACCCAAAAGTTGCGATAGGGGAGGCTAGGCCTCCAAGTGATTCCCCCAATCCTGAGATAGTTACTGTTCTGCTTAATGATGTGCAGATTTATTTAACGGCTTCATTAGGGAGAACGGGGTGAGAGTAGTTAAGCAAGGTAATGTCGCTTAACAACCATTACAAAATGCAACCTTAATTCGCAGGTCACATTCCCTCTCTAAGCAGTTGAGAAATTCCACAACTTCTGCAAAGGAAATATCCAGAAACTTCTGCTGATAATCAAAAACAAGTCATTGGGATATTGAATTCTGACTGAAATTTCTGCCACAATCAGGACATTCAAAGGGTTGCTCTCCTGTGTGTGTCCTCTGGTTTTGGAATTCTGACTAAAACTTTTCTCACAAACAAGACATTCAAAGGGTTTCTCTCCTTGGGCTTGGCAATCATATAGGGAAAATTGAAAAGGGGGTCTGGGTCCCAACAAAAGGGAATAAAAAGCAGACAAAAGATGTTTGGAGGTTGATAGTGGCATAAGGAAAATTGAATTAGGTTACACCCCAACAAAGAGAAATATAAAAGATCTCTTTGATGGTGGCTTGGGGAAAATTGAAGAGGGTGGATGTGTCAAAACAAAGGAAAGAGAGAAGACAGGAATAGAGAAGTGGGACAAAAGACTTACTAGGAAAAAACAGAGAAATGAAAATGGTTATATGGGAAAATATAAAGCTAAGATAAGGGTTTTATTCCTAAATATGACAATAAAATGGAGTTGCTAACTGATTGAATATGATAATGGAAATATAATTAAATAAATGTTAAAATATATGAACAAATATGAAATTTATATGGGAAGATTGTAAAGGAGAGGTTTGTGATTCACTTTTATACATGATAATTAAACAGTTGCTAATTGATTGAACATGACAATAGAAGGACAATTAAGTATAGGTCAAATATATGAAACATGGACACATATAGAACTTTAAAGATTATGAACAAAGTGAGATGTGTACCACTTGTTATTCTATATAGTAGATTAAGGGAATTAAAGGGAAGTAGAGAAGAGTGACAGAGGGAAGAAAGGAGGTAGGGAGGGGGAGAAGAGAGGGAGAAAAAAGTGATGGATAAGGTACAAATATGGTATATAGAGAGCAGAAGAACCAATAATTGTTTCTGGGAGTTGATAGTCAAATGAATTGATGTAAACATTTAATAATACAATGTGATGTTGGCTATGTATTGTAATAGTATTGTTTCCAAAAGATGACCTAATTAATTTACGAGCCTCGAGACAAAGTTCAAAAGAAATCCATTCATTTATTAGGATCAACATTTTGGCATGTTCTTCTGCAGATCCGAAACTGACATCTGCTTAATTGCGTTTCAACTTTATCCCTGTATCCCCTCCCTTCTGTCTGTGTCATAAATCACATCCACCAATAAGGTGCTGCGGCAGGCTATGAACATGCACATTTCACCCGCCAGCTGTAGGAATATGAGACCTGACTCTGGCCAAAGGTATGCATGGAATTATTCTCCCTTTTCCTATGTCAATGATAGTTGTCATGAAAACTTTTTACAAGTTGACAAGTATATGTTATGAAAATGAAGTGTGTGTGTGTGTGTGTAGGTGTATGTGACGAGCCGATGGACAGAGAATGGAAGCAGTGGACTTCCTCTCCCATGTGGCAAAGGGCAAAGCTTGGAGGGATCCTGTAGAGAGGAAAAGGCTTGATAACAACAAAGAAAACAACGGATAGTACACCTTTATCAAATTAATATTTTCCATTTTTTCTCTCCAATCACAGATCTACTATTGAGATATCTTTCAGTAAATGAATCAGGCCGAAACTTAAATACCGTAGTCAATTTCTCACCTATACTTCAAAAGAGATCAAAAATGAAATTTAAGCCTTCTCTAAACTCATCAATTTTTGCCTAATGTGGATTTCCATGACTTCCTCTCCTGTGTGTAAACCTACATTACTTATAGGTCATTTGTATGGTTTCTCTCCTGTATATATCCTCTGGTGTCTCACCAGGTTAAAACAGTGACTGAAACTTTTCGCACAATCCATACATTCAAAGGGTTTTTCTCCTGTGTGAGTTCTCTGGTGTATCACCAGGTTGAAATTCCTTTTTAATTTTTTTTTAAAACACAAATAATACAAACAGTACATATACAACTGAATACAAAAAAGACAGACAAAATAAAAAGGGAAAAAACACATATTACAGTGTACCCCCCACCTCCTGGAGCCCCCCCTCTATATTTCTTAGATATACAATATATTCCCATTATGCCCTTATCTCCTCCTAAACAACATATATTCTTGAGGTTTATTCCCTTTGCCTTCCACCAACACTGATTTTATATTAAAAACCCAATATTTCATTATAATTATTTACTTCAATCATCCCCTTTTAAAGTTTAATTTCTGTTGTTAATTTATCATTTGTTGCCATACTTCAAATTTCATTATACCACCCATTTCTTTGAATATCTCAATTTTGTCCCCAATATTTAGCCATCAATAATCTAGCTGCCATTATCAAATTTACAATCAATTCTTTTTTTGTTTCATTTATATCCCATTTATCCACCAGCAACAATAACGCAATCCTCGGTGACATCTCTGGATTTACATTCAACAGTGCTCTAATTTCTCTAAACACCATGTCCCATATTTTTGTGCACTATCACAATCCCACCGCTTATGTTTATATGTTCAAACCTCTTTCTTGCACCTCCAACAAATATTTGTATATTTACCATCTATTTGATTTAATTTACGTGGTGTTAGGTACTACCTCCATATCACTTTATATAAAATCTTCCTTAACTCTAACTGAAATATTCTTATATACCAGTGATGGAGAACCTTTTTTGTCTTGCGTGCCAAAAACAGGGGGAGCACAGGGTTGTGCGCAGGCATGCCACACCCATGCTACGCGCATGACCGAAGCACACATGTGCGCACAACCAGCAATCCCCCCATTTTGGAGTGCTTTTTTGCCCTCCCCAGGCTTCAGAAGCTTTATAGGAGCCTGGGAAGGGTGAAAACAGCCTCCCCCGCCCCACCTGGAGGCTTCAGGAGCTTCCCTGAAGTCTCCAGAGCACAAAAAACCAGCCCTAAGGGCAAACCACAAGGGCAGGAACAGACTTCCCATTTGCTCGTACGGCCGGTTTTAGCCCTCCAGAGCCTTCAGGGGCCTTCAGGAGGCTTCCCTGAAGGCTCCGGGGGACAAAAAATGACTCTACGAGCAAACCAGAAGTGACTTGAAATTGAAATTCCGATTGAAACTTTACCCACACTGTGGATATTCATATGGTTTCCTATGTGAGTCTTCTGATATTTCACCAGGTCAGAACGGTAAGTGAAACGTTTCCCACATTCTGGACACGCATATGGCTTCAATCCTGTATCAGTCCTCTGGTATATCAGTAGATCAGAATTCCGACTGAACTTTTTCCACAATCTGGAAATTCATATTGTTTCTCTTGTGTGAGTTCTCTGATGTTTCACCAGTTTGGAATACTTCCTGAATTTTTTACCACAATCAACACATTCAAAGTGTTTCTCCCCTGTGTGAGTCTTCTGGTGTACCACCAAGTTGGACCTTTGACTGAAACTTTTCCCGCAATCAGGACATTCAAAGGGTTTCTCCCCTGTGTGAATACTCTGGTGAACCACCAAGCTGGATCTTTGACTGAAACCTTTCCCACAATCAGGACATTCAAAGGGTTTCTCTCCTGTGTGAGTCCTCTGGTGTTTCACCAGATTGGAATTATGACTGAAACTTTTGCCACAATGAAGACATTCAAAGGGTTTCTCTCCTGTGTGAGTCCTCTGGTGGTTCACCAGGTTGGCATTCTGACTGAAACATTTGCCACAATCAGAACATTTAAAGGGTTTCGCTCCTTTGTGAGTCCTCCGGTGTTCCACCAGGTTGGAATTCTCACTAAAAATTTTCCCACAATCAGAACATTTAAAGTGTTTCTCTCCTGTGTGAGCCCTCTGATGACTTACTAGGTTAGAACTCTGACTGAAACCTTTCCCACAATCAGGGCATTCAAAAGGTTTCTCTCCTGTATGAGTCCTCTGGTGTACTATCAAGCTGCACCTTCGACTGAAACCTTTCCCACAATCAGGGCATTCAAAGGGTTTCTCTCCTGTGTGAGTCCTCTGATGGTTCACCAGGATGCAATTCTGACTGAAACATTTGCCACAAACAGGGCATTCAAAGGGTTTTTCTCCTGTGTGAGTCGTCTGGTGTTCCACCAGGTTGGAATTCTGACTGAAACCTTTCCCACAATCAGGGCATTCAAAAGGTTTCTCTCCTGTGTGAGTCCTTTGGTGTACCCTCAGTTTGGAATTCTGAATGAAACATTTACCACAATCAGAACATTTAAACGGTTTGTCTCCTGAGTGAATCCTCTGGTGTGTCATCAGGTGGGAATTTTGACTGAAACTTTTCCCACAATCAGAACATTCAAAGGGTTTCTCTCCTGTGTGAGTCCTTTGGTGTACCCTCAGTTTGGAATTCTGAAGGAAACATTTACCACAATCAGAACATTTAAAAGGTTTCTCTCCTGAGTGAATCCTCTGGTGTGTAATCAGGTTGGAATTTTGACTGAAATTTTTCCCACAATCAAGACATTTATAGGGTTTCTCTCCTGTGTGAGTCGTCTGGTGTTCCACCAGCTTGTAATTCTGACTGAAACCTTTCCCACAAACAGGGCATTCAAAGGGTTTTTCTCCTGTGTGAGTCGTCTGGTGTTCCACCAAGTTGGAATTCTGACTGAAACCTTTCCCACAATCAGGGCATTCAAAGGGTTTCTCTCCTGTGTGAGTTCTCAGGTGTCTCACGAGGTGGGAATTATCAATTAAAGATTTTCCACAATCTGGACAGTTATACGGCTTCTTCCTGGTGTGATGCATCACCAAGTTGCCAGTTTCCTCAGTTGTTCGGAGTGCTCTTATTGGTATCCTCTTCATCTGTAAGATTTAAATAAAAGTGTAAGTTTAAAATTGTTTCTTTATGAAATGGTTGCAGAAGATGTGAAATAGTATACACAAGTAAAAAGCAAACATTCAACAATGCCGAAATAGCTTCTAATGTTAATTATAATTCATTTGACACACTGAAGATTATTGAGATCCAAGTTCAAATATACATTCAATCACAAAATACACTTGTTGACTCTGATCCATCACAAATTCTTTATATTGCAATTATTGGATAGAACCTTTGTAGTTTAAATAATTTTTTTTACTAAAAATGCTATTTTTCTTTCACACTTTAAATGTTGTAACTGAAACTCAATTTAAACTATGGCAGATGGAAATCTCTAAGTTTATATGGGAAGGGGATAAAACAAAAAATTAAACATAAATCATTGCAAGGTGATAAGGACAGAGGTTTGAGTTGACTAGATTTGAAATTGTAAGAAAGATTTGAACTAGACAAAAAGAGCTATGGATATGTCTAAGGTTTATAAACTGCTTTTGAAATTAAACTTGCAGAATGAGTATGTAAAGCATTGTATGATTCAGTGGGCAAAGAACTTTGGATGTAATATAATGCTTGAACAATGGAAGAATATAACAGAATTACAGAGTTGGAAGGGACCTTGGAGGTCTTCTAGTCCAACCCCCTGCTCAGGCAGGAAGCTCTATACCAAATGGTTCTTATGAAGTTAGTATCTAACATTGAAGAAATTCTCAAGAATGTATAAAGGCGCCTTAAATGTTGGAAATGTAAATAAGAGATTTTATCATTTATGGTGGAAATATGACAAAGAAATATTGGAGTAGGATTCACAAATTCATATGAAACTTTGATGTTAAATGTGTTGATGGCATCAAGAATGCTATTTGCACAAAAATGGAAGAATATTTTCACTCCCACAATGAATGAATGGCTGCAAAACCTGATGGAGTTAGCAGAGATGGCTAAATTGACTGTTTTGAATAAAGAAAAGAACAGGATTAATTTGAAAACCGCTTTTGGACTTTGTTCGTGAGATAGAAAAAAAATGAAAGTTTGATTTTGGGTTTTGTTGATTAGGTAAGTTTGTTGTTATAGAAGGGGCTAGTTTCTATTATCATATAAATGTAAATAGTTGAGGTTTTATATTATTATTAAACACCTTTATCATTTTCCATTTTTTCTCTCCAATCACAGATCTACTATTGAGATATCTTTCAGTAAATGAATCAGGCCGAAACTTAAATAGTCAATTTTTCACCTATACTTCAAAAGAGATCAAAAATGAAATTTAAGCCTTCTCTAAACTCATCAACTTTTGCCTAATGTGGATTTCCTTGACTTTCTCTCCTGTGTGTAAACCAGAGGTGGGTTCCTACCAGTTCGCGCCTATTCGGTAGAACCGGTTCGTCAAATCTACTGAACCGGTTAGAATATAGTTCCACCAGTGGATCCGGAAAACAGGCCACACCTACAGAAGAGGTTCCAAAATTTTTTGAAACCCACCACTGGTCCTTGGATATGATTATTCTACACTATCAGGCTCATATTTATAAAACTCAGTGCCTCTGTGAAAGGTAAGGATGACTACTGCATTTGTGGTGCAATCAGAACATTGTATGTGTTGAAGTTATTTTAACGCAAACCAAAGATGCCTTTTAAAAAACAAGTTTACATCCTATTCTTATGCATGCCAGTGCTGTGTGTGAGGTAATTTAAGGTGGTTCTAACAAGTGTCGTCGGCATCTTCATATCCGGTCACATGGGCGGCAAGCCACTCCCACAAAGGAGGCCACACCCACAGAGCAGGTTCGAACAATTTTTGAAACCCACCACTGGTGTAAACCTACATTACTTATAGGTCATTTGTATGGTTTCTCTCCTGTATATATCCTCTAGTGTCTCACCAGGTTAAAACAGTGACTGAAACTTTTCGCACAATCCATACATTCAAAGGGTTTTTCTCCTGTGTGAGTTTTCTGGTGTATCACCAGGTTGGAATTCCTTTTTAATTTTTTTTAAAACACAAATAATACAAACAGTACATATACAACTGAATACAAAAAAGAAAGACAAAATAAAAAGGGAAAAAACACATATTACAGTGCACCCCCCGCCTCCTGGAGCCCCCCCTCTATATTTCTTAGATATACAATATATTCCCATTATGCCCTTATCTCCTCCTAAACAACATATATTCTTGAGGTTTATTCCCTTTGTCTTCCACCAACACTGATTTTATTAAAAAAAAACACCCATATTTCATTATAATTATTTACTTCAATCATCCCTTTTTAAAGTTTAATTTCTGTTGTTAATTTATCATTTGTTGCCATACTTCAAATTTCATTATACCACTCATTTCTTTGAATATCTCAATTTTGTCCCCAATATTTAGCCATCACTAATCTAGCTGTCATTATCAAATTTACAATCAATTCTTTTTTTGTTTCATTTATATCCCATTTATCCACCAGCAACAATAACGCAATCCTCGGTGACATCTCTGGATTTACATTCAACAGTGCTCTAATTTCTCTAAACACCATGTCCCATATTTTTGTGCACTATCACAATCCCAGCGCTTATGTTTATATGTTCAAACCTCTTTCTTGCACCTCCAACAAATATTTGTATATTTACCATCTATTTGATTTAATTTACGTGGTGTTAGGTACTACCTCCATATCACTTTATATAAAATCTTCCTTAACTCTAACTGAAATATTCTTATATACCAGTGATGGAGAACCTTTTTTGTCTTGCGTGCCAAAAACAGGGGGAGCACAGGGTTGTGCGCAGGCATGCCATACCCATGCTACGCGCATGACCGAAGCACACATGCGCGCACAACCAGCAATCCCCCCATTTTGGAGTGCTTATTTGCCCTCCCCAGGCTTCAGAAGCTTTATAGGAGCCTGGGGAGGGTGAAAACAGCCTCCTCTGCCCCAGCTGGAGGCTTCAGGAGCTTCCCTGAAGCCTCCAGAGCACAAAAAACCAGCCCTAAGGGCAAACCACAAGGGCAGGAACGGACTTCCCATTTGCTCATACGGCCGGTTTTAGCCCTCCAGAGCCTTCAGGGGCCTTCAGGAGGCTTCCCTGAAGGCTCCGGGGGACAAAAAAATGACTCTACGAGCAAACCAGAAGTGACTTGAAATTGAAATTCTGATTGAAACTTTACCCACACTGTGGATATTCATATGGTTTCCTATGTGAGTCTTCTGATATTTCACCAGGTCAGAACGGTAAGTGAAATGTTTCCCACATTCTGGACACGCATATGGCTTCAATCCTGTATCAGTCCTCTGGTATATCAGTAGATCAGAATTCCGACTGAACTTTTTCCACAATCTGGAAATTCATATTGTTTCTCTTGTGTGAGTTCTCTGATGTTTCACCAGTTTGGAATACTTCCTGAATTTTTTACCACAATCAACACATTCAAAGTGTTTCTCCCCTGTGTGAGTCTTCTGGTGTACCACCAAGTGGGACCTTTGACTGAAACTTTTCCCGCAATCAGGACATTCAAAGGGTTTCTCTCCTGTGTGAGTCCTCTGGTGTTTAAGCAAACTGGAATTCCAACTGAAACATTTGCCACATTCAGAACATTCAAAGGGTTTCTCTCCTGTGTGAGTCCTCTTGTGGTTCACCAGGTTGGCATTCTGACTGAAACACTTGTCACAGTCAGAACATTTAAAGGGTTTCTCTCCTGTGTGAGTCCTCTGGTGTTCCACCAGGTTGGAATTCTCACTAAAATTTTTCCCACAATCAGGACATTTAAAGTGTTTCTCTCCTGTGTGAGCCCTCTGATGACCTATTAGGTGAGAACTCTGACTGAAACCTTTCCCACAATCAGGGCATTCAAAAGGTTTCTCTCCTGTGTGAGTCCTCTGGTGATTAACCAAATGTGAATTCTGACTGAAACATTTGCCACAATCAGAACATTCAAAGGGTTTCTCTCCGGTGTGACTCCTCTGATGAATCACCAGCTCACAATTCTGATTGAAACTTTTCCCACAATCCGGACATTCAAAGGGTTTCTCTCCTGTGTGAGTCCTCTGGTGTACTATCAAGCTGGACCTTTGACTGAAACCTTTCCCACAATCAGGGCATTCAAAGGGTTTCTCTCCTGTGTGAGTCCTCTGATGGTTCACCAGGATGCAATTCTGACTGAAACTTTTCCCACAATCAGAACATTCAAAGGGTTTCTCTCCTGTGTGAGTCCTTTGGTGTACCCTCAGTTTGGAATTCTCAATGAAACATTTACCACAATAAAAACATTTAAAAGGTTTCTCTCCTGAGTGAATCCTCTGGTGTGTCATCAGGTGGGAATTTTGACTGAAACTTTTCCCACAATCAAGACATTTATAGGGTTTCTCTCCTGTGTGAGTTGTCTGGTGTTCCACCAGCCTGTAATTCTCACTGAAACCTTTCCCACAAACAGGGCATTCAAAGGGTTTATCTACTCTGTGATTCCTCTGGTGTACCATCAAGCTGGAGCTTTGACTGAAACATTTGCCACAATCAGAACATTCAAAGGGTTTCTCTCCGGTGTGAGTCCTCTGATGGTTCACCAGGATGCAATTCTGACTGAAACTTTTCCCACAATCAGGGCATTCAAAGGGTTTCTCTCCTGTGTGAGTCCTTTGGTGTACCCTCAGTTTGGAATTCTGAATGAAACATTTACCACAATCAGAACATTTAAAAGGTTTCTCTCCTGAGTGAATCCTCTGGTGTGTCATCAGATGGGAATTTTGACTGAAATTTCTCCCACAATCAAGACATTTATAGGGTTTCTCTCCTGTGTGAGTCCTCTGGTGTATCACCAGCTTGGTATTACGACTGAAACATTTACCACAATCAGGACATTCAAAGGGTTTTTCTCCTGTGTGAGTCGTCTGGTGTTCCACCAGGTTGGAATTCTGACTGAAACCTTTCCCACAATCAGGGCATTCAAAGGGTTTCTCTCCTGTGTGAGTCCTTTGGTGTACCCTCAGTTTGGAATTCTGAATGAAACATTTACCACAATCAGAACATTTAAAAGGTTTCTCTCCTGAGTGAATCCTCTGGTGTCTCATCAGGTGGGAATTTTGACTGAAATTTCTCCCACAATCAGGACATTTAAAGGATTTCTCTCCTGTGTGAGTCCTCTGATGTATCACCAGCCTGGTATTCTGACTGAAACATTTACCACAATCAGGACATTCAAAGGGTTTCTCTCCTGTGTGAGTCGTCTGGTGTTCCACCAGGTTGGAATTCTGACTGAAACCTTTCCCACAATCAGGACATTCAAAGGGTTTCTCTTCTCTGTGAGTCCTCTAGTATACCATCAAGCTGGAGCGTTGACTGAAACATTTGCCACAATCAGAACATTCAAAGGGTTTCTCTCCGGTGTGAGTCATTTTATGTTTCGCCAGGCTTGAACTCTGAGAGAAATATTTGCCACAATCAGGACATTCAAAGGGTTTCTCTCCTGTGTGAGTTCTCTGATGACTTATCAGGCTGGAATTGTGGCTGAAACTTTTCCCACAATCAGGACATTCAAAGGGTTTCTCTCCTATGTGTGTTCTCAGGTGTCTCACGAGGTGGGAATTATCAATTAAAGATTTTCCACAATCTGGACAGTTATACGACTTCTTCCTGGTGTGATGCATCACCAAGTTGCCAGTTTCCTCAGTTGTTCGGAGTGCTCTTATTGGTATCCTCTTCATCTGTAAGATTTAAATAAAAGTGTAAGTTTAAAATCGTTTCTTTATGAAATGGTTGCAGAAGATGTGAAATAGTATACACTACAAGTAAAAAGCAAACATTCAACAATGCGGAAATAGCTTCTAATGTTAATTATGATTCATTTGACACACTGAAGATTACTGAGATCCAAGTTCAAATATACATTCAATCACAAAGTACACTTGTTGACTCTGATCCATCACAAATTTTTTATACTGCAATTATTGGATAGAACCTCTGTAGTTTAAATAATTTTTTTTAACTAAAAATGCTATTTTTCTTTCACACTTTAAATGTTGTAACTGAAACTCAATTTAAACTATGGCAGATGGAAATCTCTAAGTTTATATGGGAAGGGGATAAAACAAAAAATTAAACATAAATCGTTGCAAGGTGATAAGGACAGAGGTTTGAGTTGACTAGATTTGAAATTGTATTTTGATGCTTGTTTTCTGGCAAAAAGAGTGAGGGACTCTCCAAAATAAGAGCTTCCTTGAGCTTGACAGGCATGAATAAAATTTTTGATGACACAGCTCTTTATGGTATGATAAGGTTAAAGCAACTGTTGATTTTAAACATCACTTTATTAGAAATGCCTTCCTCTTTGGGTGTCTCCCAGGAAGTTTTTAAGAAAAGAAATAGTGGTGAGGCCAGACTTGTGGGCTTATGGTCAAATCTGGTTGAATTATTGTGACCCTCTCCTCAAATCTAAAGAGGAGTTGGAATCAGAAGGATGTTTCCAATTGATTCGTATATTGACAATTGCAAGAAAGATTTGAACTAGACAAAAAGAGCTATGGATATGTCTAAGGTTTATAAACTGCTTTGAAATTAAACTTGCAGAATGAGTATGTAAAGCATTGTATGATTCAGTGGGCAAAGAACTTTGGATGTAATATAATGCTTGAACAATGGAAGAATATAACAGAATTACAGAGTTGGAAGGGACCTTGGAGGTCTTCTAGTCCAACCCCCTGCTCAGGCAGGAAGCTCTATACCAAATGGTTCTTATGAGGTTAGTATCTAACATTGAAGAAATTCTCAAGAATGTATAAAGGCACCTTAAATGTTGGAAATGTAAATAAGATATTTTATCATTTATGGTGGAAATATATCAAAGCAATATTGGAGTAGGATTCACAAATTCATATGAAACTTTGATGTTAAATGTGTTGATGGCATCAAGAATGCTATTTGCACAAAAATAGAAGAATATTTTCACTCCCACAATGAATGAATGGCTGCAAAACCTGATGGAGTTAGCAGAGATGGCTAAATTGACTGCTTTGAATAAAGAAAAGAACAGGATTAATTTGAAAACCGCTTTTGGACTTTGTTCGTGAGATAGAAAAAAAATGAAAGTTTGATTTTGGGTTTTGTTGATTAGGTAAGTTTGTTGTTATAGAAGGGGCTAGTTTCTATTATCATATAAATGTAAATAGTTGAGGTTTTATATTATTATTCTACTGCACCCAAAGAGTCAAAAGACAATGCTTTTCTTTTTCCTTTCCCCTTTCACATTCACTTTCCTTTCTTCCGCTTTTCCTCCCATTTTCCATTATTTTTATTTCTTCATTCAGTTCTGTATTTTACATTTTGATGAATTAATAAAATAATTGTGTAAAAACAATTATGAAATACATTTAGAAGTGCTAGGGATGGATTATACAATTGTAGACAGAGGCATACAGAGAGAAGTACAAATACACACACCTACAAATATGTGTTCATTTGGAAAATCCATGTGTTCTCAGCCAGAAAGCTGTAACAAAACCCAAAATGGTTACAGTCCAACCTTCTGTGCTAATTTTAGAGATGTGGGGGCTTTAATTGATAAAATGATGCCTAAAGACTCTGTAAGATTTGAAGCACCAGTTTTGCCATGGAAGTCCTCAGTTCCAAGTAAGGGCAGAAAACACTGTCCACAACCACTCTGGTGACATTCCTATGGAAGCAGTCCTCACTTACTGACTGCATTTCGGACTGGCATCTGTGTCAATAAGCAGCCCGATCAGGAAGCATGATATCACAGGACAGTGCCAACTTGCATCTATTCCTCTGCAGTTGTTAAGCGAATCACTGTGGGTTTTTAAAGGCAAGTTCACATGATTATGGCTTGCAACTTCCTGCTGGCATCCCCACTGATTTTTCTTGACAGGATCTAGCTGGGAAGGTCACAAATGGGGATCCCGAGTGTGGGACGCTGAAACCATCATAAATGTGCCCCGGTTGGCAGAACCTAAATTGTGGCAAATGCTTCTCTTCCAACTTCATAACCACAGGAACTGCTGACTTAGAGGTGACATGTTCCAATACTTGAGGTGCTGCCACAAAGAAGAGAAGATTAAGAACTTCTCCAAAGCCCCAAAAGGCAAGACAAGAAGCAACGGATGGAAACCAACGAAGGACAGAAGCATCCTAGAAACAAGAAGAAATCTCCTGACAGCGACCAGTGAAACGGCTTCCCTTCCCAAGTTGTGGGTGCTTCTCCCTGGAGCCCTGGAAGAAGATACTGGAGAGCCATTTGGTCTAAGTTCTCATGTTTGAACTGCATGTTGGACTGCATGATCGCCAAGGTTACATCCAACTGCCTTTGTCTTTCTAGTTGCTTCTCTGCTTCTACGCTGCGGGGGAAATCAAGCAGCCTTTCTTGCTCCCAGCCTCTTCCCCAACCTATCCTCAACTCACCCACCAGCTGCTGCTGCTTCTTCGATACTTGCAGGAGCCCAAAATCTACTCGGCGGACCACCTTCCTCCCATCAGCGATCCTGTAGATCCCGCACTTCTCTCCCCTCCTTTCTAGCAATGCAGCTCGATGGTTTTAACTCCTTAAAGCTCAAACCCAGATGCTTCCACGGCTTTCTAGGGGCCAATGTTGCCCATTTGACTGCCATCTCCAGATAGGAGGAGGTAAAACAGCCTCGTCCCGTCTCTGCCTACGAAGGCGTTTGCAAGAGGTTTGCACTGATTACATGCCATCAAGTCATTTTCCACTCCCAGCAACCGACCTTTGCAACCGATGCAAGTGAAATAGGGAAATGTGATATAATGAACGGTGACACTACTTAATTTGGGAAGATTAGCTACAGGCTGAGTACTAAACGTTCATGAAGTTCTTACAGAATTACATAAGAAGAGTTGGAAGAGAACTACTCTTGGAGACCCTACCGTTCTGGACAAATGGCTGTCCAGCCTCCTATTAAAAAAAACCATTGACGGAGCAGCCAGAATTACTGGAGGCAAAGCATTTCCACGGATTGATTGTTCTCACTGAAAGGAAATGTCTCCTTGATTCTAGGTTGGATACCTTTTTGATAAGTCTCCCCCTGTTACTTCTTGTTCTGCTCTCAAGCACATTGGACAATGGACTCACTGCCTTTTTTCTGTGTCAGCCCCTCAGATATTGAAAAACTGCTATGATGGCATCCCTACTCCTGCTCTGTGTTAGACTAGACATATTCAGTTTTCCTGCGATAGTTCATAGGAGTAGAAAGAAAGAAATTACAAGGAAGGCCTGTATTGTCAGAGAAGCAGGGAAAGAAAACGTAATAGACATAATTTATTCTCCACCAGAAAATAATTTAGCTGACCTTATGACAAAACCATTAAGTATACAAAAACACAAAGGTCTTCTGAAAAGATTTGGTTTAAATGCTGTCCAGCTATAAATTAGGGGGGGTCTTAGGATATTAAATTTAGTAACTGAAACAGTTAAATTGGACAATGGGCAGGAATAGAGCAGTTGAGCGCCTGCATGAGGCAATCTACGCTATGATTGGTTGCTGTAGGTGAAAAGGGGGAGTTTCCCAGTTTTCCCGCTTTTTTTTCTGTGTGCTCTGTATGCTATTTGGAGTTACCTCAGGGTGTTCCTGCCCATCTTGTTTGCTGTAAATGCTTTAAATATATTGATTTATATATAAAACTACAAATTTGTCCCAATGTCATTGATTTCATTTGGAAACTTGCTGCATAATTCCCTGACAGAGGACTGTCTCTATTACACCCAGAGAAAGAAGCCATTTGCAGTGGATGCCATTTGCTGGAAACATCCTGCAGGGAAATAATCGTTGTCGTATCCACCTAGTCGATTACCCAGAAGGATGTAAAGAATCGTGGTGAGAAAAAACAAATTTCTCCTCTGGGAGATCCCCTTCCTCTGGGACTGATGGAAGCATTTAGGATTATGAGTGTTCACAAATGGATGGATCTGTCCCAAATGAATCCCTTTATGAGCCTAAACTCTTTCCAAGAAGCTCCCACAGCTTCTTCTTAAAAGCCCCCTCACTATGGTTTGGAAACTGCAGGATGCTTGGGAGAAGGCCGAAGCAGATGTGGCTGCTACAGATTTGGAGTTAACAAACTCAATGTGGGATGAATTGTACTTTTTAAAGAAGATTGGGAAATGGACTTACTATATCTAACTGGAAAACAATTTGGAAAATGGATCGACCAAGAGGTTTTATGATTTGTAGGAATAAGACACAATTGTTGTCTTATTGTTTTGAACTAAAATCTTAAGAAAAAGTTTTATTAATAAGAATCAAACGAAGATATTTTATCTCTCACAGATCAGAAACAACGATTGTGGCTATTTGTGGTAAATAAGCCGCTTAAACTTTATACAAGTTAAATGCAATAGTAGATTGTTAACAAAGTGCTTTGATGTTCCATTTTGTTGTTGGCTCACTTATTACATTGCATTTATATATCATAGATAGATGAATGTCGAATTGGTTGTAAATAGAGGTAGAAGTTTATAAATTTTGGGCCTGCTTCAGAAAGGGAAGAAAGTAATATTGGTAAATCTGCTTTTGTCTTTCTAATGCACATTTTTCTTTGTGTGGGTTTTGAAAAAAAATCTTTCTTTTTTGGGGAGTTTGTACTTTATATGAATTTTCTGAATAGAATATTTTTTCTAAAATAAAGTCCCCTTATTAGAAACAAATTCATGAGGCTACCATCTACCTATTTTCTAAACTGCCTCTGAATTCATAGGTGTACATGGCCTGCCCTTTTGGAGTTCTGTGGGAGGCAGCCACCTACAATTTCTTAACACAGTTTACAAAATTTTAAGGCAGCAAAACAGAATGGTTTGTCCCACTCCCACATGAGTGTTACTCAGAATCAGCCACCATTTTGACACAGAGGGAGGTATGTTAAAAGGGCAATTTTTTACACTAATCCACCACCTGGCCCAGGGATGAATCCTGGGCACAGACCAGGGGTGGGTTCCTGCCAGTTCTAATATCTTCTATAGAAGAGGTCCCACAAATCTACAGTGCCGTTTTGAACCAGTTCCAGCTCCCTACCCTCGCCCGTCCAGACATCATCAAGATGAAGAGCGAGAGGAGGAATTCTGGGAATTGAAGTCCACAAGTCTTAAAGCTGTCAAGTTTGACTACCCCTGGGATTTTTTTCTAGAGGGTTAGGGGTGCAAGGGTCTTGTACCTTGACAGCTTTAAAACTTGCATGCTTCAAATGCCAGAGTTTCTGAGCCAACATTTTGGTTGCTAAGCAAGAGTGTTGTTAAGTGAGTTTCACCACATTTTACGTTGGCCACGCCCACCCGGTCATATGGCCATCAAGCTACTCCCACAAAGCAGGCAACACCTACAGAAGATGTTCTAAACATTTTTGAAACCCACCACTGGCACACACCCAAAAGTTGCGATAGGGGAGGCTAGGCCTCCAAGTGATTCCCCCAATCCTGAGATAGTTACTGTTCTGCTTAATGATGTGCAGATTTATTTAACGGCTTCATTAGGGAGAACGGGGTGAGAGTAGTTAAGCAAGGTAATGTCGCTTAACAACCATTACAAAATGCAACCTTAATTCGCAGGTCACATTCCCTCTCTAAGCAGTTGAGAAATTCCACAACTTCTGCAAAGGAAATATCCAGAAACTTCTGCTGATAATCAAAAACAAGTCATTGGGATATTGAATTCTGACTGAAATTTCTGCCACAATCAGGACATTCAAAGGGTTGCTCTCCTGTGTGTGTCCTCTGGTTTTGGAATTCTGACTAAAACTTTTCTCACAAACAAGACATTCAAAGGGTTTCTCTCCTTGGGCTTGGCAATCATATAGGGAAAATTGAAAAGGGGGTCTGGGTCCCAACAAAAGGGAATAAAAAGCAGACAAAAGATGTTTGGAGGTTGATAGTGGCATAAGGAAAATTGAATTAGGTTACACCCCAACAAAGAGAAATATAAAAGATCTCTGATGGTGGCTTGGGGAAAATTGAAGAGGGTGGATGTGTCAAAACAAAGGAAAGAGAGAAGACAGGAATAGAGAAGTGGGACAAAAGACTTACTAGGAAAAAACAGAGAAATGAAAATGGTTATATGGGAAAATATAAAGCTAAGATAAGGGTTTTATTCCTAAATATGACAATAAAATGGAGTTGCTAACTGATTGAATATGATAATGGAAATATAATTAAATAAATGTTAAAATATATGAACAAATATGAAATTTATATGGGAAGATTGTAAAGGAGAGGTTTGTGATTAACTTTTATACATGATAATTAAACAGTTGCTAATTGATTGAACATGACAATAGAAGGACAATTAAGTATAGGTCAAATATATGAAACATGGACACATATAGAACTTTAAAGATTATGAACAAAGTGAGATGTGTACCACTTGTTATTCTATATAGTAGATTAAGGGAATTAAAGGGAAGTAGAGAAGAGTGACAGAGGGAAGAAAGGAGGTAGGGAGGGGGAGAAGAGAGGGAGAAAAAAGTGATGGATAAGGTACAAATATGGTATATAGAGAGCAGAAGAACCAATAATTGTTTCTGGGAGTTGATAGTCAAATGAATTGATGTAAACATTTAATAATACAATGTGATGTTGGCTATGTATTGTAATAGTATTGTTTCCAAAAGATGACCTAATTAATTTACGAGCCTCGAGACAAAGTTCAAAAGAAATCCATTCATTTATTAGGATCAACATTTTGGCATGTTCTTCTGCAGATCCGAAACTGACATCTGCTTAATTGCGTTTCAACTTTATCCCTGTATCCCCTCCCTTCTGTCTGTGTCATAAATCACATCCACCAATAAGGTGCTGCGGCAGGCTATGAACATGCACATTTCACCCGCCAGCTGTAGGAATATGAGACCTGACTCTGGCCAAAGGTATGCATGGAATTATTCTCCCTTTTCCTATGTCAATGATAGTTGTCATGAAAACTTTTTACAAGTTGACAAGTATATGTTATGAAAATGAAGTGTGTGTGTGTGTGTGTGTGTAGGTGTATGTGACGAGCCGATGGACAGAGAATGGAAGCAGTGGACTTCCTCTCCCATGTGGCAAAGGGCAAAGCTTGGAGGGATCCTGTAGAGAGGAAAAGGCTTGATAACAACAAAGAAAACAACGGATAGTACACCTTTATCAAATTAATATTTTCCATTTTTTCTCTCCAATCACAGATCTACTATTGAGATATCTTTCAGTAAATGAA
This sequence comes from Thamnophis elegans, assembly GCF_009769535.1. Classification (NCBI taxonomy): domain Eukaryota; kingdom Metazoa; phylum Chordata; class Lepidosauria; order Squamata; family Natricidae; genus Thamnophis; species Thamnophis elegans. Next base: position 158,654,896 of record NC_045542.1, on the reverse strand, counting down.
TCAGGCCGAAACTTAAATAGTCAATTTCTCACCTATACTTCAAAAGAGATCAAAAATGAAATTTAAGCCTTCTCTAAACTCATCAATTTTTGCCTAATGTGGATTTCCTTGACTTCCTCTCCTGTGTGTAAACCTACATTACTTATAGGTCATTTGTATGGTTTCTCTCCTGTATATATCCTCTGGTGTCTCACCAGGTTAAAACAGTGACTGAAACTTTTCGCACAATCCATACATTCAAAGGGTTTTTCTCCTGTGTGAGTTCTCTGGTGTATCACCAGGTTGAAATTCCTTTTTAATTTTTTTTTAAAACACAAATAATACAAACAGTACATATACAACTGAATACAAAAAAGAAAGACAAAATAAAAAGGGAAAAAACACATATTACAGTGTACCCCCCACCTCCTGGAGCCCCCCCTCTATATTTCTTAGATATACAATATATTCCCATTATGCCCTTATCTCCTCCTAAACAACATATATTCTTGAGGTTTATTCCCTTTGCCTTCCACCAACACTGATTTTATATTAAAAACCCCATATTTCATTATAATTATTTACTTCAATCATCCCTTTTTAAAGTTTAATTTCTGTTGTTAATTTATCATTTGTTGCCATACTTCAAATTTCATTATACCACCCATTTCTTTGAATATCTCAATTTTGTCCCCAATATTTAGCCATCAATAATCTAGCTGCCATTATCAAATTTACAATCAATTCTTTTTTTGTTTCATTTATATCCCATTTATCCACCAGCAACAATAACGCAATGCTCGGTGACATCTCTGGATTTACATTCAACAGTGCTCTAATTTCTCTAAACACCATGTCCCATATTTTTGTGCACTATCACAATCCCACCGCTTATGTTTATATGTTCAAACCTCTTTCTTGCACCTCCAACAAATATTTGTATATTTACCATCTATTTGATTTAAATTACGTGGTGTTAGGTACTACCTCCATATCACTTTATATAAAATCTTCCTTAACTCTAACTGAAATATTCTTATATACCAGTGATGGAGAACCTTTTTTGTCTTGCGTGCCAAAAACAGGGGGAGCACAGGGTTGTGCGCAGGCATGCCACACCCATGCTACGCGCTTACCCCAGCGCACATGCGCGTACAACCAACAATCCCCCCATTTTGGAGTGCTTATTTGCCCTCCCCAGGCTTCAGAAGCTTTATAGGAGCCTGGGGAGGGTGAAAACAGCCTCCCCCGCCCCACCTGGAGGCTTCAGGAGCTTCCCTGAAGCCTCCAGAGCACAAAAAACCAGCCCTAAGGGCAAACCACAAGGGCAGGAACGGATTTCCCATTTGTTCGTACGGCCGGTTTTAGCCCTCCAGAGCCTTCAGGGGCCTTCAGGAGGCTTCCCTGAAGGCTCCGGGGGACAAAAAATGACTCTACGAGCAAACCAGAAGTGACTTGAAATTGAAATTCTGATTGAAACTTTACCCACACTGTGGACATTCATATGGTTTCCTATGTGAGTCTTCTGATATTTCACCAGGTCAGAACGGTAAGTGAAACGTTTCCCACATTCTGGACACGCATATGGCTTCAATCCTGTATCAGTCCTCTGGTATATCAGTAGATCAGAATTCCGACTGAACTTTTTCCACAATCTGGAAATTCATATTGTTTCTCTTGTGTGAGTTCTCTGATGTTTCACCAGTTTGGAATACTTCCTGAATTTTTTACCACAATCAACACATTCAAAGTGTTTCTCCCCTGTGTGAGTCTTCTGGTGTACCACCAAGTTGGACCTTTGACTGAAACTTTTCCCGCAATCAGGACATTCAAAGGGTTTCTCCCCTGTGTGAATACTCTGGTGAACCACCAAGCTGGATCTTTGGCTGAAACCTTTCCCACAATCAGGACATTCAAAGGGTTTCTCTCCTGTGTGAGTCCTCTGGTGTTCCACCAGGTTGGAATTCTGACTGAAACTTTTGCCACAATGAAGACATTCAAAGGGTTTCTCTCCTGTGTGAGTCCTCTGGTGGTTCACCAGGTTGGCGTTCTGACTGAAACATTTGCCACAGTCAGAACATTTAAAGGGTTTCTGTCCTGTGTGAGTCCTCTGGTGTTCCACCAGGTTGGAATTCTCACTAAAAATTTTCCCACAATCAGGACATTTAAAGTGTTTCTCTCCTGTGTGAGCCCTCTGATGACCTATTAGGTGAGAACTCTGACTGAAACCTTTCCCACAATCAGGGCATTCAAAAGGTTTCTCTCCTGTATGAGTCCTCTGGTGATTAACCAAATGTGAATTCTGACTGAAACATTTGCCACAATCAGAACATTCAAAGGGTTTCTCTCCGGTGTGACTCCTCTGATGAATCACCAGTTCACAATTCTGATTGAAACTTTTCCCACAATCCGGACATTCAAAGTGTTTCTCTCCTGTGTGAGTCCTCTGGTGTACTATCAAGCTGGACCTTCGACTGAAACCTTTCCCACAATCAGGGCATTCAAAGGGTTTCTCTCCTGTGTGAGTCCTCTGATGGTTCACCAGGATGCAATTTTGACTGAAACTTTTCCCACAATCAGAACATTCAAAGGGTTTCTCTCCTGTGTGAGTCCTTTGGTGTACCCTCAGTTGGGAATTCTCAATGAAACATTTACCACAATCAGAACATTTAAAAGGTTTCTCTCCTGAGTGAATCCTCTGGTGTGTCATCAGGTGGGAATTTTGACTGAAATTTCTCCCACAATCAAGACATTTATAGGGTTTCTCTCCTGTGTGAGTCATCTGGTGTGCCACCAGCTTGTAATTCTGACTGAAACCTTTCCCACAAACAGGGCATTCAAAGGGTTTTTCTCCTGTGTGAGTCGTCTGGTGTTCCACCAGGTTGGAATTCTGACTGAAACCTTTCCCACAATCAGGGCATTCAAAGGGTTTCTCTTCTCTGTGAGTCCTCTAGTGTACCATCAAGCTGGAGTTTTGACTGAAACATTTGCCACAATCAGAACATTCAAAGGGTTTCTCTCCGGTGTGAGTCATTTTATGTTTCGCCAGGCTTGAACTCTGACTGAAACGTTTGCCACAATCAGGACATTCAAAGGGTTTCTCTCCGGTGTGAGTTCTCTGATGACTTATCAGGCTGGAATTGTGGCTGAAACTTTTCCCACAATCAGGATTCAAAGGGTTTCTCTCCTATGTGAGTTCTCAGGTGTCTCACGTGGTGGGAATTATCAATTAAAGATTTTCCACAATTTGGACAGTTATACGGCTTCTTCCTAGTGTGATGCATCACCAAGTTGCCAGTTTCCTCACTTGTTCGGAGTGCTCTTATTGGTATCCTCTTCATCTGTAAGATTTAAATAAAAGTGTAAGTTTAAAATCATTTCTTTATGAAATGGTTGCAGAAGATGTGAAATAGTATACACTACAAGTAAAAAGCAAACATTCAACAATGCCGAAATAGCTTCTAATGTTAATTATGATTCATTTGACACACTGAAGATTATTGAGATCCAAGTTCAAATATACATTCAATCACAAAATACACTTGTTGATTCTGATCCATCACAAATTTTTTATACTGCAATTATTGGATAGAACCTCTGTAGTTTAAATAATTTTTTTTACTAAAAATGCTATTTTTCTTTCACACTTTAAATGTTGTAACTGAAACTCAATTTAAACTATGGCAGATGGAAATCTCTAAGTTTATATGGGAAGGGAATAAAACAAAAAATTAAACATAAATCATTGCAAGGTGATAAGGACAGAGGTTTGAGTTGACTAGATTTGAAATTGTATTTTGATGCTTGTTTTCTGGCAAAAAGAGTGAGGGACTCTCCAAAATAAGAGCTTCCTTGAGCTTGACAGGCACGAATAAATTTTTTGATAACACAGCTCTTTATGGTATGATAAGGTTAAAGCAACTGTTGATTTTAAACATCACTTTATTAGAAATGCCTTCCTCTTTGGGTGTCTCCCAGGAAGTTTTTAAGAAAATAAATAGTGGTGAGGCCAGACTTGTGGGCTTATGGTCAAATCTGGTTGAATTATTGTGACCCTCTCCTCAAATCTAAAGAGGAGTTGGAATCAGAAGGATGTTTCCAATTGATTCGTATATTGACAATTGCAAGAAAGATTTGAACTAGACAAAAAGAGCTATGGATATGTCTAAGGTTTATAAACTGCTTTTGAAATTAAACTTGCAGAATGAGTATGTAAAGCATTGTATGATTCAGTGGGCAAAGAACTTTGGATGTAATATAATGCTTGAACAATGGAAGAATATAACAGAATTACAGAGTTGGAAGGGACCTTGGAGGTCTTCTAGTACAATCCCCTGCTCAGGGAGGAAGCTGTATACCAAATGGTTCTTATGAGGTTAGTATCTAACATTGAAGAAATTCTCAAGAATGTATAAAGGCACCTTAAATGTTGGAAATGTAAATAAGAGATTTTATCATTTATGGTGGAAATATGACAAAGAAATATTGGAGTAGGATTCACAAATTCATATGAAACTTTGATGTTAAATGTGTTGATGGCATCAAGAATGCTATTTGCACAAAAATGGAAGAATATTTTCACTCCCACAATGAATGAATGGTTGCAAAACCTGATGGAGTTAGCAGAGATGGCTAAATTGACTGCTTTGAATAAAGAAAAGAACAGGATTAATTTGAAAACCGCTTTTGGACTTTGTTCGTGAGATAGAAAAAAAATGAAAGTTTGATTTTGGGTTTTGTTGATTAAGTAAGTTTGTTGTTATAGAAAGGGCTAGTTTCTATTATCATATACATGTAAATAGTTGAGGTTTTATATTATTATTCTACTGCACCCAAAGAGTCAGAAGACAATGCTTTTCTTTTTCTTTTCCCCTTTCACATTCACTTTCCTTTCTTCCGCTTTTCCTCCCATTTTCCATTATTTTTATTTCTTCATTGCACTTCTGTATTTTACATTTCATGAGAGAAGTACAAATACACACACCTACAAATATGTGTATATTTGGAAAATCCATGTGTTCTCAACCAGAAAGCTGTAACAAAACCCAAAATGGTTACAGTCCAACCTTCTGTGCTAATTTTAGAGATGTGGGGGCTTTAATTGATAAAATGATGCCTAAAGACTCTGTAAGATTTGAAGCACTAGTTTTGCCATGGAAGTCCTCAGTTCCAAGTAAGGGCAGAAAACACTGTCCACAACCACTCTGGTGACATTCCTATGGAAGCAGTCCTAATTTACTGACTGCATATCGGACTGGCATCTGTGTCAATAAGCAGCCCGATCAGGAAGCATGATATCACAGGACAGTGCCAACTTGCATCTATTCCTCTGCAGTTGTTAAGTGAATCACTGTGGGTTTTTAAAGGCAAGTTCACATGACTATGGCTTGCAACTTCCTGCTGGCATCCCCACTGATTTTTCTTGACAGGATCTAGCTGGGAAGGTCACAAATGGGGATCCCGAGTGTGGGATGCTGAAACCATCATAAATGTGCCCCGGTTGGCAGAACCTAAATTGTGGCAAATGCTTCTCTTCCAACTTCATAACCACAGGAACTGCTGACTTAGAGGTGACATGTTCCAATACTTGAGGTGCTGCCACAAAGAAGAGAAGATTAAGAACTTCTCCAAAGCCCCAGAAGCCAAGACAAGAAGCAACGGATGGAAACCAACGAAGGACCGGATCATCCTAGAAACAAGAAGAAATCTCCTGACAGCGACCAGTGAAACGGCTTCCCTTCCCAAGTTGTGCGTGCTCCTCCTAGGAGACTTGGAAGGAGATACTGGAGAGCCATTTGGTCTAAGTTCTCATGCTTGAACTGCATGTTGGACTGCATGATCGCCAAGGTTACATCCAACTGCCTTTGTCTTTCTTCTAGTTGCTTCTCTGCTTCTACGCTGCGGGGGAAATCAAGCAGCCTTTCTGCTCCCAGTCCCAGCCTCTCCCCCAACCTATCCTCAACTCACCCACCAGCTGCTGCTGCTTCTTCGACACTTGCAGGAGCCCAAAAGCTACTCGGCGGACCACCTTCCTCCCATCAGCGATCCAGTAGATCCTGCACTTTTCTCCCCTCCTTTCTAGCAATGTAGCTCGATAGTTTTAACTCCTCAACCCCAGATGCTTCCACGGCTTTCTAGGGGCCAATGTTGCCCATTTGACTGCCATCTCCTGATAGGAGGAGGTAAAACAGGCTCGTCCTGTCTCTGCCTACGAAGGCGTTTGCAAGAGATTTGCACTGATTACATGCCATCAAGTCATTTTCCACTCCTACCAACCGACCTTTGCAACCGATGCAAGTGAAATAGGGAAATGTGATATAATGAACGGTGACACTACTTAATTTGGGAAGATTAGCTACAGGCTGAGTACTAAACGTTCATGAAGTTCTTACAGAATTACATAAGAAGAGTTGAAAGAGAACTACTCTTGGAGACCCTACCGTTCTGGACAAATCGCTGTCCAGCCTCCTATTTAAAAAAAACCATTGACGGAGCAGCCACAATTACTGGAGGCAAAGCATTTCCACGGATTGATTGTTCTCACTGAAAGGAAATGTCTCCTTGATTCTAGGTTGGATACCTTTTTGATAAGTCTCCCCCTGTTACTTCTTGTTCTGCTCTCAAGCACATTGGACAATGGACCCACCGCCTTTTTTCTGTTTCAGCCCCTCAGATATTGAAAGACTACTATGATGGCATAGCAGTCCCTACTCCTGCTCTGTGTTAGACTAGACATATTCAGTTTTCCTGCGATAGTTCATAGGAGTAGAAAGAAAGAAATTACAAGGAGGGCCTGTATTGTCAGAGAAGCAGCGAAAGAATATGTAATAGACAGAATTTATTGTCCACCAGAAATTAATTTAGCTGACCTTATGACAAAACCATTAAGTATACAAAAACACAAAGGTTTTGTGAAACGATTTGGTTAAAATGCTGTCAAGCTATAAATTAGAGGGGTCAGGATATTAAATTCAGTAGCTGGAACAGTTAAATTGGACAATGGGCAGGAATAGAGCAGTTGAGCTCCTGCATGAGGCAATCTATGCTATGATTGGTTGCTGTAGGTGAAAAGGGGGCGTTTCCCAGTTTTCCCGCTTTTTTTTCTTCTGTGTGCTCTGCTATTTAAAGTTACCTCAGGATGTTCCTGTGTTCCTGCCCATCTTGTTTGCAGTAAATGTGTTAAATATATTTATTTATATATAAAATTACAAATTTGTCCCTATGTCACTGATTTCATTTGTAAACTTGCTGCATAATTCCCTGACAGAGGACTGTCTCTATTACACCCAGAGAAAGAAGCCATTTGAAGTGGATGCCATTTGCTGGAAACATCCTGCAGGGAAATTATCATTGTCGTATCCACCTAGTCGATTACCCAGAAGGATGTAAAGAATCGTGATGAGAAAAAACAAATTTCTCCTCTGGGAGATCCCCTTCCTCTGGGACTGATGGAAGCATTTAGGATTATGAGTGTTCACAAATAGATGGATCTGTCCCAAATGAATCGCTTTATGAGCCTAAACTCTTTCCTGAAGTTCCCAAAGCCACTTCTTAAAATCCCCCTCCTCATGGTTTGGAAACTGCAGGATGGTTGGGAGAAAGCCGAAGCAGATGTGGCTGCTACAGATTTGGAGTTAACAGACTCAATGTGGGATGAATTGTACTTTTTAAAGAAGATTGGGAAATGGACTTACTATATCTAACTGGAAAACAATTTGGAAAATGGATCGACCAAGAGGTTTTATGATTTGTAGGAATAAGACACAATTGTTGTCTTATTGTTTTGAACTAAAATCTTAAGAAAAAGTTTTATTAATAAGAATCAAATGAAGATATTTTATCTCTCACAGATCAGAAACGATTGTGGCGATTTGTGGTAAATAAGCCGCTTAAACTTTATACAAGTTAAATGCAATAGTAGATTGTTAACAAAGTGCTTTGATGTTCCATTTTGTTGTTGGCTCACTTATTACATTGCATTTATATATCGTAGATAGATGAATGTCGAATTGGTTGTAAATAGAGGTAGAAGTTTATAAATTTTGGGCCTGCTTCAGAAAGGGAAGAAAGTAATATTGGTAAATCTGCTTTTGTCTTTCTAATGCACATTTTTCTTTGTGTGGGTTTTGAAAAAAAATCTTTCTTTTTTGGGGAGTTTGTACTTTATATGAATTTTCTGAATAGAATATTTTTTCTAAAATAAAGTCCCCTTATTAGAAACAAATTCATGTGGCTACCATATACCTATTTTCTAAACTGCCTCTAAATTCATAGGTGTACATGGCCTGCCCTTTTGGAGTTCTGTGGGAGGCAGCCACCTACAATTTCTTAACACAGTTTACAAAATTTTAAGGCAGCAAAACAGAATGGTTTGTCCCACTCCCACATGAGTGTTACTCAGAATCAGCCACCATTTTGACACAGAGGGAGGTATGTTAAAAGGGCAATTTTTTACACTAATCCACCACCTGGCCCAGGGATGAATCCTGGGCACAGACCAGGGGTGGGTTCCTGCCAGTTCTAATCTCTTCTATAGAAGAGGTCCCACAAATCTACAGTGCCGTTTCGAACCGGTTCCAGCTCCCTACCCCCGCCCATCCGGACATCATCAAGATGAAGAGCAAGAGGAGGAATTCTGGGAATTGAAGTCCACAAGTCTTAAAGCTGTCAAGTTTGAACACCCCTGGTTTTTTTTTCTAGAGGGTTAGGGGTGCAAGGATCTTGTAACTTGACAGCTTTAAAACTTGCGTGCTTCAAATGCCAGAGTTTCTGAGCCAACATTTTGGTTGCTAAGCAAGAGTGTTGTTAAGTGAGTTTCACCACATTTTACGTTGGCCACGCCCACCCGGTCATATGGCCATCAAGCTACTCCCACGAAGCAGGCAACACCTACAGAAGATGTTCTAAACATTTTTGAAACCCACCACTGGCACACACCCAAAAGTTGGGATAGGGGAGGCTAGGCCTCCAAGTGATTCCCCCAATCCTGAGATAGTTACTGTTCTGCTTAACGATGTGCAGATTTATTTAACGGCTTCATTAGGGTGAATGGGTGAGAATAGTTAAGCAAAGTAATGTCGCTTAACAACCATTACAAAATGCAACCTTAATTTGCAGGCCACATTCCCTCTCTAAGCAGTTTACAGAGCCAGCATCTTGACCCCAACAGTTTGGGTCCTCATTTTACCCACCTCGGATGGATGCAAGGCTGAGTCAACCTTGAGCCTGGTGAGATTCGAACTGCCAATTTGCAAGCCGCTAGCAGTCAGCAGAAGTAGTTTCCAGTACTGCACTCTAACCACTGTGGCACATTACAGTTGTATCTTGACCACTACTTCTAAGCTGGGGTATTATGGGACTGAAAATCTAGAGCAGTGGTCCCCAACCTTTTTATCGCCGCGGACCAGTCAGACGAGCCTCCCTCGGCCTTCCGGACCGGCGGGTGGGAAGGCGGCCATCCTGGGCGCGCGTTTCGCAGGGCAGGGGGGGCTTCCTTCACGCCAAGGCCGACAGCCCGCGAGGCCGCCCCGCCTCCTCCTCCTCGGCCACCGGGGAAAGGGAGGGGGAACCGACCCCGCGATCCGCTTGCTCGGGCAGCCCTTTTTCCTCGCTGCAGTTCGGCGGGGGAAAAAGATGGCGCTGTGTCCTACTTCGGGCGGGCGGGCGGCTGGCGCGGCGGAGGCCGGCTGCTTCCGAGGGGGTGGGCCTCCGCGCTGCGCTCCATGAAGGGAAGAGGGGGAGAAGGCGGGCTGCAGCCGAAGGGCCCCCGAGAGCCTCGCCGGCCTGACGCAAAAAGCGCTTCGGCGGAGCGGCGGGGGGAGGGGCGGGAGGCAGGTGACACTCCAGGAGGGGGGGCAGAGCTGCGCCACGAGTCTTACGTAAAGCCCCCCCTCCCCGCCTCGGCGGAGGAAAACATCTCCCACCTGGGTGGGGCTGCGCGCGAAGCACCTCTCGGAACGGCAAAGCTCCCCAAGTTCCCCCGAAACGGCCGTGCTGCGCCCCTCCCCCCCCGCAACCTTAGTTTCTCCTTGGGAGGAAAATGCAGCGCCGCCACCCCTCCTGCCCCCCCTCGTCATTCCACGGGGCAGGCGGGCCGGGCGAGTCCGCGGACAAAGTTTCGCCTCCCAGGCAGCCTCCGCCAGCAGCATCCCAAGTTCGGGCCGAGACCGCCGCCGCCGCCCCCTCCCTCCCGGGGCGAGCAGAGCAAGAGGGCAGGGGGGAGATCGGGCCTCCCCTCGCCCCCCCAGCCCTGCACATCTGGGGCGGCGGGGGGGGCAGAGAAAGGGCGCGTTCATGAGGACTACAAAGTTGCAAATATGGCCCCCGGCCACTGCAGCGATCATGGCCCCCGGCCGCTGCGCGGCCCGGTGCCAGGTACTCCACGGCCCGGCACCGGTCCGCGGACCGGGGGTTGGGGACCACTGATCTAGAGGACACCAAAGTAGAAGACGGAACTCCATTATATTGGAATTCCATGATCAATATACAAAAAGCATCACTCAAAAACATTGTTGAGAAATTCCACAACTTCTGCAAAGGAAATATCCAGAAACTTCTGCTGATAATCAAAAACAGGTCGTTAGATTTTATTGACCTAGGATATTGAATTCTGACTGAAATTTCTGCCACAATCAGGACATTCAAAGGGTTGCTCTCCTGTGTGTGTCCTCTGGTTTTGGAATTCTGACTAAAACTTTTCTCACAAACAAGACATTCAAAGGGTTTCCCTCCTTGGGCTTGGCAATCATATAAGGAAAATTGAAAAGGGGGTCTGGGTCCCAGCAAAAGGGAATAAAAAGTAGACAAAAGATTTTTGGAGGTTGATAGTAGCATAAGGAAAATTGAAGTAGGTTACACCCCAACAAAGAGAAATATAAAAGATCTCTTTGATGGTGGCTTGGGGAAAATTGAAGAGGGTGGATGTGTCAAAACAAAGGAAAGAGGGAAGGCAGGAATAGAGAAGTGGGACAAAAGACTTACTAGGAAAAAACAGAGAAATGAAAATGGTTATATGGGAAAATATAAAGCTAAGATAAGGGTTTTATTCCTAAATATGACAATAAAATGGAGTTGCTAACTGATTGAATATGATAATGGAAATATAATTAAATAAATGTTAAAATATATGAACAAATATGAAATTTATATGGGAAGATTGTAAAGGAGAGGTTTGTGATTCACTTTTATACATGATAATTAAACAGTTGCTAATTGATTGAACATGACAATAGAAGGACAATTAAGTATAGGTCAAATATAAGAAACATGGACACATATATAACTTTTAAGATTATGAACAAAGTGAGATGTGTACCACTTGTTATTCTATATAGTAGATTAAGGAAATTAAGGGGAAGAAGAGAAGAGTGACAGAGGGAAGAAAGGAGGTAGGGAGGGGGAGAAGAGAGGGAGAAAAAAGTGATGGATAAGATACAAATATGGTATATAGAGAGCAGAAGAACCAATAATTGTTTCTGGGAGTTGATAGTAAAATGAATTGATGTAAACATTTAATAATACAATGTGATGTTGGCTATGTACTGTAATAGTATTGTGAAGTTTCCAAAAGATGACCTAATTAATTTACGAGCCTCAAGACAAAGTTCAAAAGAAATCCATTCATTTATTAGGATCAACATTTTGGCATGTTCTTCTGCAGAGCCGAAACTGAGATCTGCTTAATTGCGTTTCAACTTTACCCCTGTATCCCCTCCCTTCTGTCTGTGTCATAAATCACATCCACCAATAAGGTGCTGTGGCAGGCTATGAACATGCACATTTCACACGCCAGCTGTAGGAATATGAGACCTGACTCTGGCCAAAGGTATGCATGGAATTATTCTCCCTTTTCCTATGTCAATGATAGTTGTCATGAAAACTTTTTACAAGTTGACAAGTATATGTGTGGCTATATGTTATGAAAATGAATTATATGTGTGTGTATGTGTTTGTGTGTAGGTGTATGTGTATGTGACGAGCCGATGGACAGAGAATGGAAGCAGTGGACTTCCTCTCCCATGTGGTAAGGGCAAAGCTTGGAGGGATCCTGTAGAGAGGAAAAGGCTTGATAACAACAAAGAAAACAACGGATAGTACACCTTTATCAAATTAATATTTTCCATTTTTTCTCTCCAATCACAGATCTACTATTGAGATATCTTTCAGTAAATGAATCAGGCCGAAACTTAAATAGTCAATTTCTCACCTATACTTCAAAAGAGATCAAAAATGAAATTTAAGCCTTCTCTAAACTCATCAACTTTTGCCTAATGTGGATTTCCTTGACTTTCTCTCCTGTGTGTAAACCTACATTACTTATAGGTCATTTGTATGGTTTCTCTCCTGTATATATCCTCTAGTGTTTCACCAGGTTAAAACAGTGACTGAAACTTTTCGCACAATCCATACATTCAAAGGGTTTTTCTCCTGTGTGAGTTCTCTGGTGTATCACCAGGTTGGAATTCCTTTTTAATTTTTTTTTAAAACACAAATAATACAAACAGTACATATACAACTGAATACAAAAAAGAAAGACAAAATAAAAAGGGAAAAAACACATATTACAGTGTACCCCCCACCTCCTGGAGCCCCCCCTCTATATTTCTTAGATATACAATATATTCCCATTATGCCCTTATCTCCTCCTAAACAACATATATTCTTGAGGTTTATTCCCTTTGTCTTCCACCAACACTGATTTTATATAAAAAAACCCATATTTCATTATAATTATTTACTTCAATCATCCCTTTTTAAAGTTTAATTTCTGTTGTTAATTTATCATTTGTTGCCATACTTCAAATTTCATTATACCACCCATTTCTTTGAATATCTCAATTTTGTCCCCAATATTTAGCCATCAATAATCTAGCTGCCATTATCAAATTTACAATCAATTCTTTTTTTGTTTCATTTATATCCCATTTATCCACCAGCAACAATAACGCAATCCTCGGTGACATCTCTGGATTTACATTCAACAGTGCTCTAATTTCTCTAAACACCATGTCCCATATTTTTGTGCACTATCACAATCCCACCGCTTATGTTTATATGTTCAAACCTCTTTCTTGCACCTCCAACAAATATTTGTATATTTACCAAGGTGGCACAGTGGTTAAATGCAGCACTGCAGGCTACTGCTAGATCAGCAGGTCAGCGGTTCAAATCTCACCGGCCCAGGGTTGACTCAGCCTTCCATCCTTCCGAGGTGGGTAAAATGAGGACCCAGACTGTTGGGGGCAATATGCTGACTCTCTGTAAACCGCTTAGAGAGGCCTGAAAGGCCTATGAAGCGGTATATAAGTCTACTGCTATTGCTATTGCTATTGCTACCATCTATTTGATTTAATTTACGTGGTGTTAGGTACTACCTCCATATCACTTTATATAAAATCTTCCTTAACTCTAACTGAAATATTCTTATATACCAGTGATGGAGAACCTTTTTTGTCTTGCGTGCCAAAAACAGGGGGAGCACAGGGTTGTGCGCAGGCATGCCACACCCATGGTACGCGCATGACCGAAGCACACATGCGCGCACAACCAGCAATCCCCCCATTTTGGAGTGCTTTTTTGCCCTCCCCAGGCTTCAGAAGCTTTATAGGAGCCTGGGAAGGGTGAAAACAGCCTCCCCGCCCCACCTGGAGGCTTCAGGAGCTTCCCTGAAGTCTCCAGAGCACAAAAAACCAGCCCTAAGGGCAAACCACAAGGGCAGGAACAGACTTCCCATTTGCTCGTACGGCCAGTTTTAGCCCTCCAGAGCCTTCAGGGGCCTTCAGGAGGCTTCCCTGAAGGCTCCGGGGGACAAAAAATGACTCTACGAGCAAACCAGAAGTGACTTGAAATTGAAATTCCGATTGAAACTTTACCTACACTGTGGACATTCATATGGTTTCCTATGTGAGTCTTCTGATATTTCACCAGGTCAGAACGGTAAGTGAAACGTTTCCCACATTCTGGACACGCATATGGCTTCAATCCTGTATCAGTCCTCTGGTATATCAGTAGATCAGAATTCCGACTGAACTTTTTCCACAATCTGGAAATTCATATTGTTTCTCTTGTGTGAGTTCTCTGATGTTTCACCAGTTTGGAATACTTCCTGAATTTCTTACCACAATCAACACATTCAAAGTGTTTCTCCCCTGTGTGAGTCTTCTGGTGTACCACCAAGTTGGACCTTTGACTGAAACTTTTCCCGCAATCAGGACATTCAAAGGGTTTCTCCCCTGTGTGAATACTCTGGTGAACCACCAAGCTGGATCTTTGACTGAAACCTTTCCCACAATCAGGACATTCAAAGGGTTTCTCTCCTGTGTGAGTCCTCTGGTGTTTCACCAGATTAGAATTATGACTGAAACTTTTGCCACAATGAGGACATTCAAAGGGTTTCTCTCCTGTGTGAGTCCTCTGGTGGTTCACCAGGTTGGCATTCTGACTGAAACATTTGCCACAATCAGAACATTTAAAGGGTTTCGCTCCTTTGTGAGTCCTCCGGTGTTCCACCAGGTTGGAATTCTCACTAAAAATTTTCCCACAATCAGAACATTTAAAGTGTTTCTCTCCTGTGTGAGCCCTCTGATGACTTACTAGGTTAGAACTCTGACTGAAACCTTTCCCACAATCAGGGCATTCAAAAGGTTTCTCTCCTGTATGAGTCCTCTGGTGTACTATCAAGCTGCACCTTCGACTGAAACCTTTCCCACAATCAGGGCATTCAAAGGGTTTCTCTCCTGTGTGAGTCCTCTGATGGTTCACCAGGATGCAATTCTGACTGAAACATTTGCCACAATCAGAACATTCAAAGGGTTTTTCTCCTGTGTGAGTCGTCTGGTGTTCCACCAGGTTGGAATTCTGACTGAAACCTTTCCCACAATCAGGGCATTCAAAAGGTTTCTCTCCTGTGTGAGTCCTTTGGTGTACCCTCAGTTTGGAATTCTGAATGAAACATTTACCACAATAAAAACATTTAAAAGGTTTCTCTCCTGAGTGAATCCTCTGGTGTGTTATCAGGTGGGAATTTTGACTGAAACTTTTCCCACAATCAAGACATTTATAGGGTTTCTCTCCTGTGTGAGTTGTCTGGTGTTCCACCAGCCTGTAATTCTCACTGAAACCTTTCCCACAAACAGGGCATTCAAAGGGTTTATCTACTCTGTGATTCCTCTGGTGTACCATCAAGCTGGAGCTTTGACTGAAACATTTGCCACAATCAGAACATTCAAAGGGTTTCTCTCCGGTGTGAGTCCTCTGATGGTTCACCAGGATGCAATTCTGACTGAAACTTTTCCCACAATCAGGGCATTCAAAGGGTTTCTCTCCTGTGTGAGTCCTTTGGTGTACCCTCAGTTTGGAATTCTGAATGAAACATTTACCACAATCAGAACATTTAAAAGGTTTCTCTCCTGAGTGAATCCTCTGGTGTGTCATCAGATGGGAATTTTGACTGAAATTTCTCCCACAATCAAGACATTTATAGGGTTTCTCTCCTGTGTGAGTCCTCTGGTGTATCACCAGCTTGGTATTCCGACTGAAACATTTACCACAATCAGGACATTCAAAGGGTTTTTCTCCTGTGTGAGTCGTCTGGTGTTCCACCAGGTTGGAATTCTGACTGAAACCTTTCCCACAATCAGGGCATTCAAAGGGTTTCTCTCCTGTTTGAGTCCTTTGGTGTACCCTCAGTTTGGAATTCTGAATGAAACATTTACCACAATCAGAACATTTAAAAGGTTTCTCTCCTGAGTGAATCCTCTGGTGTGTCATCAGGTGGGAATTTTGACTGAAATTTCTCCCACAATCAAGACATTTATAGGGTTTCTCTCCTGTGTGAGTCCTCTGGTGTATCACCAGCCTGGTATTCCGACTGAAACATTTATCACAATCAGGACATTCAAAGGGTTTCTCTCCTGTGTGAGTCATCTGGTGTTCCACCAGGTTGGAATTCTGACTGAAACCTTTCCCACAATCAGGACATTCAAAGGGTTTCTCTTCTCTGTGAGTCCTCTAGTGTACCATCAAGCTGGAGTTTTGACTGAAACATTTGCCACAATCAGAACATTCAAAGGGTTTCTCTCCGGTGTGAGTCATTTTATGTTTCGCCAGGCTTGAACTCTGACTGAAACGTTTGCCACAATCAGGACATTCAAAGGGTTTCTCTCCGGTGTGAGTTCTCTGATGACTTATCAGGCTGGAATTGTGGCTGAAACTTTTCCCACAATCAGGATTCAAAGGGTTTCTCTCCTATGTGAGTTCTCAGGTGTCTCACGTGGTGGGAATTATCAATTAAAGATTTTCCACAATTTGGACAGTTATACGGCTTCTTCCTAGTGTGATGCATCACCAAGTTGCCAGTTTCCTCACTTGTTCGGAGTGCTCTTATTGGTATCCTCTTCATCTGTAAGATTTAAATAAAAGTGTAAGTTTAAAATCATTTCTTTATGAAATGGTTGCAGAAGATGTGAAATAGTATACACTACAAGTAAAAAGCAAACATTCAACAATGCCGAAATAGCTTCTAATGTTAATTATGATTCATTTGACACACTGAAGATTATTGAGATCCAAGTTCAAATATACATTCAATCACAAAATACACTTGTTGATTCTGATCCATCACAAATTCTTTATACTGCAATTATTGGATAGAACCTCTGTAGTTTAAATAATTTTTTTTACTAAAAATGCTATTTTTCTTTCACACTTTAAATGTTGTAACTGAAACTCAATTTAAACTATGGCAGATGGAAATCTCTAAGTTTATATGGGAAGGGAATAAAACAAAAAATTAAACATAAATCATTGCAAGGTGATAAGGACAGAGGTTTGAGTTGACTAGATTTGAAATTGTATTTTGATGCTTGTTTTCTGGCAAAAAGAGTGAGGGACTCTCCAAAATAAGAGCTTCCTTGAGCTTGACAGGCACGAATAAAATTTTTGATGACACAGCTCTTTATGGTATGATAAGGTTAAAGCAACTGTTGATTTTAAACATCACTTTATTAGAAATGCCTTCCTCTTTGGGTGTCTCCCAGGAAGTTTTTAAGAAAAGAAATAGTGGTGAGGCCAGACTTGTGGGCTTATGGTCAAATCTGGTTGAATTATTGTGACCCTCTCCTCAAATCTAAAGAGGAGTTGGAATCAGAAGGATGTTTCCAATTGATTCGTATATTGACAATTGCAAGAAAGATTTGAACTAGACAAAAAGAGCTATGGATATGTCTAAGGTTTATAAACTGCTTTTGAAATTAAACTTGCAGAATGAGTATGTAAAGCATTGTATGATTCAGTGGGCAAAGAACTTTGGATGTAATATAATGCTTGAACAATGGAAGAATATAACAGAATTACAGAGTTGGAAGGGACCTTGGAGGTCTTCTAGTCCAACCCCCTGCTCAGGCAGGAAGCTCTATACCAAATGGTTCTTATGAGGTTAGTATCTAACATTGAAGAAATTCTCAAGAATGTATAAAGGCACCTTAAATGTTGGAAATGTAAATAAGAGATTTTATCATTTATGGTGGAAATATATCAAAGCAATATTGGAGTAGGATTCACAAATTCATATGAAACTTTGATGTTAAATGTGTTGATGGCATCAAGAATGCTATTTGCACAAAAATAGAAGAATATTTTCACTCCCACAATGAATGAATGGTTGCAAAACCTGATGGAGTTAGCAGAGATGGCTAAATTTACTGCTTTGAATAAAGAAAAGAACAGGATTAATTTGAAAACCGCTTTTGGACTTTGTTCGTGAGATAGAAAAAAAATGAAAGTTTGATTTTGGGTTTTGTTGATTAGGTAAGTTTGTTGTTATAGAAGGGGCTAGTTTCTATTATCATATAAATGTAAATAGTTGAGGTTTTATATTATTATTCTACTGCACCCAAAGAGTCAAAAGACAATGCTTTTCTTTTTCCTTTCCCCTTTCACATTCACTTTCCTCTCTTCCGCTTTTCCTCCCATTTTCCATTATTTTTATTTCTTCATTCAGTTCTGTATTTTACATTTTGATGAATTAATAAAATAATTGTGTAAAAACAATTATGAAATACATTTAGAAGTGCTAGGGATGGATTATACAATTGTAGACAGAGGCATACAGAGAGAAGTACAAATACACACACCTACAAATATGTGTTCATTTGGAAAATCCATGTGTTCTCAACCAGAAAGCTGTAACAAAACCCAAAATGGTTACAGTCCAACCTTCTGTGCTAATTTTAGAGATGTGGGGGCTTTAATTGATAAAATGATGCCTAAAGACTCTGTAAGATTTGAAGCACCAGTTTTGCCATGGAAGTCCTCAGTTCCAAGTAAGGGCAGAAAACACTGTCCACAACCACTCTGGTGACATTCCTATGGAAGCAGTCCTAATTTACTGACTGCATTTCGGACTGGCATCTGTGTCAATAAGCAGCCCGATCAGGAAGCATGATATCACAGGACAGTGCCAACTTGCATCTATTCCTCTGCAGTTGTTAAGCGAATCACTGTGGGTTTTTAAAGGCAAGTTCACATGATTATGGCTTGCAACTTCCTGCTGGCATCCCCACTGATTTTTCTTGACAGGATCTAGCTGGGAAGGTCACAAATGGGGATCCCGAGTGTGGGACGCTGAAACCATCATAAATGTGCCCCGGTTGGCAGAACCTAAATTGTGGCAAATGCTTCTCTTCCAACTTCATAACCACAGGAACTGCTGACTTAGAGGTGACATGTTCCAATACTTGAGGTGCTGCCACAAAGAAGAGAAGATTAAGAACTTCTCCAAAGCCCCAAAAGGCAAGACAAGAAGCAACGGATGGAAACCAACGAAGGACAGAAGCATCCTAGAAACAAGAAGAAATCTCCTGACAGCGACCAGTGAAACGGCTTCCCTTCCCAAGTTGTGGGTGCTTCTCCCTGGAGCCCTGGAAGAAGATACTGGAGAGCCATTTGGTCTAAGTTCTCATGTTTGAACTGCATGTTGGACTGCATGATCGCCAAGGTTACATCCAACTGCCTTTGTCTTTCTAGTTGCTTCTCTGCTTCTACGCTGCGGGGGAAATCAAGCAGCCTTTCTTGCTCCCAGCCTCTTCCCCAACCTATCCTCAACTCACCCACCAGCTGCTGCTGCTTCTTCGATACTTGCAGGAGCCCAAAATCTACTCGGCGGACCACCTTCCTCCCATCAGCGATCCTGTAGATCCCGCACTTCTCTCCCCTCCTTTCTAGCAATGCAGCTCGATGGTTTTAACTCCTTAAAGCTCAAACCCAGATGCTTCCACGGCTTTCTAGGGGCCAATGTTGCCCATTTGACTGCCATCTCCAGATAGGAGGAGGTAAAACAGCCTCGTCCCGTCTCTGCCTACGAAGGCGTTTGCAAGAGGTTTGCACTGATTACATGCCATCAAGTCATTTTCCACTCCCAGCAACCGACCTTTGCAACCGATGCAAGTGAAATAGGGAAATGTGATATAATGAACGGTGACACTACTTAATTTGGGAAGATTAGCTACAGGCTGAGTACTAAACGTTCATGAAGTTCTTACAGAATTACATAAGAAGAGTTGGAAGAGAACTACTCTTGGAGACCCTACCGTTCTGGACAAATGGCTGTCCAGCCTCCTATTAAAAAAAACCATTGACGGAGCAGCCAGAATTACTGGAGGCAAAGCATTTCCACGGATTGATTGTTCTCACTGAAAGGAAATGTCTCCTTGATTCTAGGTTGGATACCTTTTTGATAAGTCTCCCCCTGTTACTTCTTGTTCTGCTCTCAGGCACATTGGACAATGGACCCACTGCCTTTTTTCTGTGTCAGCCCCTCAGATATTGAAAGACTGCTATGATGGCATCCCTACTCCTGCTCTGTGTTAGACTAGACATATTCAGTTTTCCTGCGATAGTTCATAGGAGTAGAAAGAAAGAAATTACAAGGAAGGCCTGTATTGTCAGAGAAGCAGGGAAAGAAAACGTAATAGACATAATTTATTCTCCACCAGAAAATAATTTAGCTGACCTTATGACAAAACCATTAAGTATACAAAAACACAAAGGTCTTCTGAAAAGATTTGGTTTAAATGCTGTCCAGCTATAAATTAGGGGGGTCTTAGGATATTAAATTTAGTAACTGAAACAGTTAAATTGGACAATGGGCAGGAATAGAGCAGTTGAGCGCCTGCATGAGGCAATCTACGCTATGATTGGTTGCTGTAGGTGAAAAGGGGGAGTTTCCCAGTTTTCCCGCTTTTTTTTCTGTGTGCTCTGTATGCTATTTGGAGTTACCTCAGGGTGTTCCTGCCCATCTTGTTTGCTGTAAATGTTTTAAATATATTGATTTATATATAAAACTACAAATTTGTCCCAATGTCATTGATTTCATTTGGAAACTTGCTGCATAATTCCCTGACAGAGGACTGTCTCTATTACACCCAGAGAAAGAAGCCATTTGCAGTGGATGCCATTTGCTGGAAACATCCTGCAGGGAAATAATCGTTGTCGTATCCACCTAGTCGATTACCCAGAAGGATGTAAAGAATCGTGGTGAGAAAAAACAAATTTCTCCTCTGGGAGATCCCCTTCCTCTGGGACTGATGGAAGCATTTAGGATTATGAGTGTTCACAAATGGATGGATCTGTCCCAAATGAATCCCTTTATGAGCCTAAACTCTTTCCAAGAAGCTCCCACAGCTTCTTCTTAAAAGCCCCCTCACTATGGTTTGGAAACTGCAGGATGCTTGGGAGAAGGCCGAAGCAGATGTGGCTGCTACAGATTTGGAGTTAACAGACTCAATGTGGGATGAATTGTACTTTTTAAAGAAGATTGGGAAATGGACTTACTATATCTAACTGGAAAACAATTTGGAAAATGGATCGACCAAGAGGTTTTATGATTTGTAGGAATAAGACACAACTGTTGTCTTATTGTTTTGAACTAAAATCTTAAGAAAAAGTTTTATTAATAAGAATCAAACGAAGATATTTTATCTCTCACAGATCAGAAACAACGATTGTGGCTATTTGTGGTAAATAAGCCGCTTAAACTTTATACAAGTTAAATGCAATAGTAGATTGTTAACAAAGTGCTTTGATGTTCCATTTTGTTGTTGGCTCACTTATTACATTGCATTTATATATCATAGATAGATGAATGTCGAATTGGTTGTAAATAGAGGTAGAAGTTTATAAATTTTGGGCCTGCTTCAGAAAGGGAAGAAAGTAATATTGGTAAATCTGCTTTTGTCTTTCTAATGCACATTTTTCTTTGTGTGGGTTTTGAAAAAAAATCTTTCTTTTTTGGGGAGTTTGTACTTTATATGAATTTTCTGAATAGAATATTTTTTCTAAAATAAAGTCCCCTTATTAGAAACAAATTCATGAGGCTACCATATACCTATTTTCTAAACTGCCTCTAAATTCATAGGTGTACATGGCCTGCCCTTTTGGAGTTCTGTGGGAGGCAGCCACCTACAATTTCTTAACACAGTTTACAAAATTTTAAGGCAGCAAAACAGAATGGTTTGTCCCACTCCCACATGAGTGGTTATTCAGAATCAGCCACCATTTTGACACAGAGGGAGGTATGTTAAAAGGGCAATTTTTTACACTAATCCACCACCTGGCCCAGGGATGAATCCTGGGCACAGACCAGGGGTGGGTTCCTGCCAGTTCTAATCTCTTCTATAGAAGAGGTCCCACAAATCTACAGTGCCGTTTCGAACCGGTTCCAGCTCCCTACCCTCGCCCATCCAGACATCATCAAGATGAAGAGCGAGAGGAGGAATTCTGGGAATTGAAGTCCACAAGTCTTAAAGCTGTCAAGTTTGAATACCCCTGGGATTTTTTTCTACAGGGTTAGGGGTGCAAGGGTCTTGTAACTTGACAGCTTTAAAACTTGCGTGCTTCAAATGCCAGAGTTTCTGAGCCAACATTTTGGTTGCTAAGCAAGAGTGTTGTTAAGTGAGTTTCACCACATTTTACGTTGGCCACGCCCACCCGGTCATATGGCCATCAAGCTACTCCCACAAAGCAGGCAACACCTACAGAAGATGTTCTAAACATTTTTGAAACCCACCACTGGCACACACCCAAAAGTTGGGATAGGGGAGGCTAGGCCTCCAAGTGATTCCCCCAATCCTGAGATAGTTACTGTTCTGCTTAATGATGTGCAGATTTATTTAACGGCTTCATTAGGGAGAACGGGGTGAGAGTAGTTAAGCAAGGTAATGTCGCTTAACAACCATTACAAAATGCAACCTTAATTCGCAGGCCACATTCCCTCTCTAAGCAGTTGAGAAATTCCACAACTTCTGCAAAGGAAATATCCAGAAACTTCTGCTGATTATCAAAAACAAGTCGTTGGGATATTGAATTCTGACTGAAATTTCTGCCACAATCAGGACATTCAAAGGGTTGCTCTCCTGTGTGTGTCCTCTGGTTTTGGAATTCTGACTAAAACTTTTCTCACAAACAAGACATTCAAAGGGTTTCTCTCCTTGGGCTTGGCAATCATATAGGGAAAATTGAAAAGGGGGTCTGGGTCCCAACAAAAGGGAATAAAAAGCAGACAAAAGATGTTTGGAGGTTGATAGTGGCATAAGGAAAATTGAAGTAGGTTACACCCCAACAAAGAGAAATATAAAAGATCTCTTTGATGGTGGCTTGGTGAAAATTGAAGAGGGTGGATGTGTCAAAACAAAGGAAAGAGAGAAGACAGGAATAGAGAAGTGGGACAAAAGACTTACTAGGAAAAAACAGAGAAATGAAAATGGTTATATGGGAAAATATAAAGCTAAGGGTTTTATTGCCAATTACCTCTACTAGACCAATTAGATCCCACAGACTAGGCCTCCTCCGAATTCCATCAGCCGGCCAGTGTCGACTGGCGACTACCCAGAGGAGGGCCTTCTCTGTGGCTGCTCTGACCCTCTGGAACGAACTCCCCATGGAGATTCGTACCCTCACCACCCTCCAGGCCTTCCGCATAACCCTTAAAACCTGGCTGTTCCAACAGGCCTGGGGCTAAAGACTCGCTGCCCCACTTCGAACGGTATGATTGTTGTGTTTTTTAAACTATGTATGGTTTCTATGTTTTTTGTAACTGTTTGTTTTTTTCCCTCCCTTTGAGTTGTGAGCCGCCCTGAGTCCCTTCAGGGAAAAGGGCGGCATACAAATAAAATTAAAATGAAAAAAATGAAATTAAAATGAAAAAAAATGAAAATTATTCCTAAATATGACAATAAAATGGAGTTGCTAACTGATTGAATATGATAATGGAAATATAATTAAATAAATGTTAAAATATATGGACAAATATGAAATTGATATGGGAAGATTGTAAAGGAGAGGTTTGTGATTCACTTTTATACATGATAATTAAACAGTTGCTAATTGATTGAACATGACAATAGAAGGACAATTAAGTATAGGTCAAATATATGAAACATGGACACATATAGAACTTTAAAGATTATGAACAAAGTGAGATGTGTACCACTTGTTATTCTATATAGTAGATTAAGGGAATTAAAGAGAAGTAGAGAAGAGTGACAGAGGGAAGAAAGGAGGTAGGGAGGGGGAGAAGAGAGGGAGAAAAAAGTGATGGATAAGGTACAAATATGGTATATAGAGAGCAGAAGAACCAATAATTGTTTCTGGGAGTTGATAGTAAAATGAATTGATGTAAACATTTAATAATACAATGTGATGTTGGCTATGTACTGTAATAGTATTGTTTCCAAAAGATGACCTAATTAATTTACGAGCCTCGAGACAAAGTTCAAAAGAAATCCATTCATTTATTAGGATCAACATTTTGGCATGTTCTTCTGCAGAGCCGAAATTGACATCTGCTTAATTGCATTTCAACTTTACCCCTGTATCCCCTCCCTTCTGTCTATGTCATAAATCACATCCACCAATAAGGTGCTGCGGCAGGCTATGAACATGCACATTTCACACGCCAGCTGTAGGAATAAGAGACCTGACTCTGGCCAAAGGTATGCATGGAATTATTCTCCCTTTTCCTATGTCAATGATAGTTGTCATGAAAACTTTTTAAAAGTTGACAAGTATATGTGTGGCTATATGTTATGAAAATGAATTATATGTGTGTGTGTGTGTGTTTGTGTGTGTGTGTGTGTAGGTGTATGTGTATGTGACGAGCCGATGGACAGAGAATGGAAGCAGTGGACTTCCTCTCCCATGTGACAAAGGGCAAAGCTTGGAGGGATCCTGTAGAGAGGAAAAGGCTTGATAACAACAAAGAAAACAACAGATAGTACACCTTTATCAAATTAATATTTTCCATTTTTTCTCTCCAATCACAGATCTACTATTGAGATATCCAATTCCTGTAACCATTCTTTGTATATTTTAGCCTCCAGAACCCCAATTATCAAAGATAAATTTTCTTTTTGAGACTTTACCAATACTTGTGATACTCCATTTAAACAATGGCAGATGGAAATCTCTAAGTTTATATTGCAAGGGGGGAAACCAAGAATTAAATATAAATTATTGCAAGATGCTAAGGCAAGAGGAGGTTCAAATTGTATTTTGATGCTTGTTGTTTTCTCTGGCAAGAAGCTTGAGTGATTCTTCACATTAAGATGTTACTTGAGCTAGAGGGCCATGAATTAAGATTTTGATGGCACAGTTATTTCTGGTATCATTTGGTTAGGGAATGATATATAGGCAATGAATTTTGGATATATAAAGAAGAGATTTTGATAATTTATGGTGCACATGTGACAAAGCAAAGAAATAGTGGAGTACGATACACATCTTAATACAGAAAACTATTAAAATGATATAAAGATAAAACAGTTTTCTTTTAAGTTTAATGCATAAAGAACTTGAAAAAAAATGCAACATTGATATTTTATATGTTGATGGCATCAAGAATATTTAGGCAAAAAAAAATCGAAGAATATTTCCATTCCCACAATGGATGAAAGGCTGCAAATCCTGAAATTTAGCAGAGTTGGCTAAATTGACTGCCTTGACTAAAGGAAAGGACACAATAAATTTTGTTTTTATATGGAAACTGCTCCTAGACTTTGTGCTTAAGGTGGATAAAATGATTTGGGGTGTCGTTTGATTAGATAAGTCTGTTGTTATAGAACTGGCTAGTTTATATTATCATAAAAAATAGTTAGACTTCAATAGTTAGACTTATATACCGCTTCATAGGGCTTTCAGCCCTCTCTAAGCGGTTTACAGAGTCAGCATATTGCCCCCAACAACAATCTGGGTCCTCATTTTACCCACCTCGGAAGGATGGAAGGCTGAGTCAACCTTGAGCCTAGTGGGATTTGAACAGCCGAACTGCTGAACTGCAGTCAGCTGAAGTAGCCTGCAGTGCTGCATTTAACCACTGCGCCACCTCGGCTCCTCAAAAAGTTGAAGTTTTATGCAAGTACCTTATTCTACTGCAACAAAAGGAGTCTAAAGTCAATGCTTTTCCTTTTCATTTCCCCTTAACCCTACACTTTCTCTTGTTCCCTTTCCCTTCCTTAGGTTGCCATTATTTTCATTTGATGAAATGAAGCCTAAGGTTCTGCAAGATTTGAAGCACCAGTTTTGCCCACAGAAGTTATCAGTTCCAAGTTAGGGCAGAATATATTTTCCGCAACCACTCTAGTGATATCCCAATTCAAGTAGTCCTCAGTTAAGTGGCTGCATTTGGGACTGGCTTCTGTGTCACTGAGCAGCCTGATCATGGAGCATGATCTACTAACTTACATCTGTTCCTCTTCGGTTCTTAAGCAAATCCCTTTGGGTTGTTAAATGCAATTTCACATAACTGCACTTGCCAATTCCTGCTGGCATCCCCACTGGCTCTGCTTTTCAGAAGCTAGCTGGGAAGGTCACAAATAGGGATCATGAGTGTGGGATGCAACCATCCTAAAAGTGCAGTGGTTGGAGCACTCATAATTTCTGGAGTGTAGCCATTCCCAAAGTATCAAACTTTAACAGCGTGCAGCATTAGTGCTCTTACATTTGGGGAGGAAAGGAACTTGCAGCAGCTGACCGCCTACAGCCTAGTTGTTTCTTTGCTTCCAAATCATGGAGGAAACCGAACAGCCTTACCTTCCAGCTGCTGCTTCCATCCTGGGAATAGCACAGGATCCATTCTGCACACTACCTTCCGCCCATTGAGTAATCCGAAAGAGGAAGTTGCTGTGCTTCTCTTTCCCTCCCGTCCTTTCTAGCAATTTAGTACTTAATGGTTTTAACCCCTTAAAGCTCAACCACAGATGCCTCTACTGTACTAAGGGTTCTAGATACTGATGCTGCCTCTCTGACTGCCATCTCCCCATAAGAGGCAAAATAACACTTTTATATGTCGGTACATGCATAATTTTGTATTTATTTATTTTGACATGTTTATGTAGTGTATATTGGAGGTGGTGACCCTTTGAGAGCTGTATGCAATGAAATTTCATTTTAATGAATCAGTGATCAGTGTACATTCAAAGTTATTCTAAGTCCCATCCTTACCTAAGGCTTTTTCAAGATGTTTTCACTGGTTAAATGCTATCAAATTATTTTTGACTTCTAGAAACCTACCTTTGCAACTGATGCATGTGAAATAGTGAAATATGATGCTACTTAGCTTGTGAAGATTAGCTGTGTGCTGAGCCCTAAAGGTTTATGAAGGTCATACAGAATCACAAAAAAAAGGTGGGAGAGATCAACTCTCCATTCCTGACAAATGGCTGTTGAAACTCCTTTTTAAAAAGCTCCAGATGGACCACCCACGAGGGAAGTCATGGAAGCTGTCAGGTCATCCTTGCTCCTTCTGTGTTAGACTGAACCTATCATGCAATTATTCATTGTATGGTTTAGCCTCCAGTTCCTTTAACATCGTGTTGCTCTTCTCTGCTCTCTTTCTAGAGTTTTAACATCTGGTTTTTCTCATGGTGATGAACACTGGATGCCTAAACTGGTGTAGTCTTATCAGTACAATATAATGTACACAACACTACTACTTCTTGGAATCTAATACTATCTCTCTGATGTTGACTAGGACTGCGTTGGCTTGTTCTGCAGCTGCAGCACACTGGTAGCGGATACTTAAGAGTGGTTGTCCACTAAAATTCCTAGATCCCTTGCATAGTTACTGCTGTGGAGCCAAGATCCTTTTTCAAATGTTAATCTGAATCTTCATATTTTTCCCCCTGAATCGTACACCAAGGAAGTTTTTTAAAATTATTTTTATCATTACTTCAATATGTGGGAACATGTGTGGTGAATGCCCTTGGCATTAAACTTACTGAACAGTTTTGCATTAAAAATGATTGGTCCAGGCACTGATTTATCCTTTCAAAGTGCCTTGGGAAAATGGACCTTGCCCTCCCGTTTTAAAAAGCCCAAAACACCATCATCCATGTACCAACCTGAAGTTGTATGTTCTTCTTGGCTTCTAGTTGCTCGCTAAGAAAGGATTTTTCAAAATGACCATCCAATCATTAGTATTTCTTATACAGTGTTATATTAACACACTCTGATGCTAAGGAGTTAGACATTCTACTCCCCCTCCCCACCTGAAAATAACTCTGTTCCTACTGCCAGTTGCCTCACATTCTGTTACCTCAGTTCAAACTGGCAGAGGTTCCACTCCTTCACTCAGGAGCAGTCTGGGACTCCTTACAGTACTAAAGGTCAGTACCTCACCAAAATGTCTATGCCTTGCATCTATGGAACTGCTTCCAAACTCAAGGCGGTGGGATAGATATTCCCTTATGAGTTTCAATCATCGACCATCACTGAGCTAAGGGATTGTGAACCAAATTTCTCCTGCATAGTGTCCCAACTCACTTCTTACATTGACTTTCTCAGGTCAGACAAATCTGTTCCTTTTACTGTAACACCAGTTAAAAGGAAAAGCGGCTCTCCAAGAGGCAGCAGCTGGGAGGCTTCTTTGCCAGTCAGCTGCTTCCCAGCACAAAAATCCAGTCAGCTTGCCGGAAGGCCTCTGGACCAGCCTCTGCAGAAGGTGAGCAACCAAAGATGGGGGGGGGGGGAGAAGCAGGGTTATGGCCAAGGTTTAGGAGGGGAAATAGGGGTGATTGGCGAATGGAGGGTGGGGCAATGAGAGGGCGGCGGCTCCTGGGCAAGGCATTCCCCGACTTGACCGAGGCGGGTGGTGGCTCCAGGGGCTTAGGGAATGAGACATCTCTGGGGCCTCAGCTCGCGCAACCAGTTTGTGCAAACTGATGCAAACCGACTGAATACCACCTCTGAATGCTGAAAATAACGGCTGCTTCCAGGACATAGCCATGTGGCCCTGGGATAAGTGTCCTGGCCTTCTTTACCAACTTCAGATTCAGAGATCTTCAAAGGGTATGGAGGAAGAGCTTGGGAGGCCTGGTGGGGTGTGAGTCAGGCCTAAGGACTGCGGGAGGCAGCGGAATGGGAAAAATGCCTTTGGGGACCCTGTGGGTTGAGCAAAGGCTTTTGGAGACCTGTGGGGGAAGGAAATACTTATAGCGACCCTGTGGGAGAGGGCAAAGCTTGGAGGGATCCTGTAGAGAGGGAAAGGCTTGATAACAACAACAAAAAAAAAAAAACAGGTAGTACACCTTTATCGAATTAATATTTTCCATTTTTCTCTTCAATCACAGGTCTAAGATATCTTTCAGTAAAATGAATCAGGCCGAAACTTAAATAGTCAATTTCTCACCTACACTTCCAATGAGAGAGCAAAAATGAAATTTAAGCCTTCTCTAAATTCATCAACTTTTGCCAAATGTGGATAACTTGACTTTCTCTCCTGTGTATAAACCTACATTACTTATAGGTCATTTGTATAGTTTCTCTCTTGTATGTATCTTCTGGTATCTCACCAGGTTAAAATGGTGACTGAAACTTTTCGCACAATCCATACATTCAAAGGGTTTTTCTCCTGTGTGAGTTCTCTGGTGTATCACCAAGTTGGTAATCCGATGGAAACCTTTCCCACAATCTGGACAGCTGTGCGGTTTCTTTCCTGTATGTGTGATTTGATGTTTCACAAAGTTAGAATTATTTTAAACTTTTTTTAAAAAAAATTAAACACAAATAATACAAACAGTACATGTATAACTGAATACAAAAAGGAAAGACAAAAGAAAAAGGGGAAAACATATTACAGTGCTCCCCCTGCCCCCTGGAGACCTCTCCCCCTATATATTTCTTAGATATACAATATATTCCAATTGTGCTCTTACACCCCCCTAAGCAACATATATTCTTGAGTAAGTTTATTCCCTTTGCCTTCCACCAACATTGATTTTATAAAATCCCCCCATATTTCATTATAATTATCCCTTTTTAAGTTTAATTTCTGTTGTTAATTTATCATTTGTTGCCATACTCCAAATTTCATTATACCATTCATTTCTTTGAATATCTCAATTTTGAACCCAATATTTAGCCATCACTAATCTATCTGCTATTATCAAATTTACAATCAATTCTTTTTTTGTTTTATTTATATCCCGTTTTTCCACCAGCAACAAATAACGCAATCCTCGGTGACATTTCTAGATTTACATTCAACAGTGCTCTAATTTATCTAAGCAACATATCCCATATTTTTTGTGCACTATCACAATTCCACCTCTTATGTTTATATGTTCCAACCTCTTTCTTACACCTCCAACAAATATTTGTATATTTACCATCTATTTAATTTATGTGGTGTTAAATACCACCTCCATATCACTTTATATCCATTTTCCTTAACTCTAACTGACATATTCATATATACTCCTCCTCTAGTCCAAATATTTTCCAATCATTTTCATTTATTTCTCCCAAATTTGATTCCCAAATAAATTTTAAACCTTTTGCCTGCTCTTCTAATTCAGCTAATATTCTATATATTTTTCCTATTCTTTTTTCCCTATATATTCTTTGTTCATCTCACATTCTTTTATAATCATTTCAAATTTTGTTAACTATCTATCATTCTCCTTGAATCTGTCTTTCACTTTTATCCATTTCTCTAATTGTATTAAATGCAACCAATTTATAGCAGTAGACTTATATACCGCTTCATAGGGCTTTCAGCCCTCTCTAAGCGGTTTACAGAGAGTCAGCATATTGCCCCCAACAATCCGGGTCCTCATTTTACCCACCTCGGAAGGATGGAAGGCTGAGTCAACCCTGAGCCGGTGAGATTTGAACCGCTGAACTGCTGATCTAGCAGTAGCCTGCAGTGCTGCATTTAACCACTGCGCCAATATCCGCTAAAATGTTTTTAATTGTGTTATGTTCTTTATCTTGTTCTTCCAGTCTTCCCATTTATATATCTGATTTTCTTTTAGTTTACTAATCCATTCTTTCAATTCAATCTTAGGGAATTTCTCCATTTCCATTACCAGCGGTATTAAAGGAGAGATTCCTGGCATTAGCCAGTATCTCCATTTTTTCCATAATTCCATCAAGTTTTTAAAAAAGGGATTTTGTATCATCCTAACAATTATTTAATATCCTTTTTAAACCAATATGTTTTTATAAGAACATGATGGCGAACCTTTTTCGCCTCGGGTGCCAAAAGCATGTGCCTGTGTGCTATTGCGTGCTCTTGTGGGGCCATCCGCATAATTTAATGCCCCCCCATGCCATGCCTCCTGCGTATGTATGTGTAAAACCCCCCCCCCCAGCTACCCTGCGCATTTGTGCACGACTTTCTTGGAGCCTGAGAAGGATGAAAACGGCCTCCCATGCCTTCCTGGAGACACTCTGGAGGCTGGAAACAGCCCATTATCTAACTTCCAGTGGGACTGGTAGGTCGGTTTTTTTGTCCTCCCCAGCTCCAGAGGCTCTCTAGGATCCTGGAGAGGGTGAAAAACGGCCCAACACGCAAACCGCAAGTTCAGGAAAGCCTCCAAAGGGTGAAAAATGGCAAAAAAACAAGGCCGAAAATCAGCTGACCAGCACGCGCATGTGCCCTGGAGCTGACAGGGCAATGCCTCACATGCCATCAGAAATGGCTCCATGTGCTACTTGTGCCATAGGTTTGCCATCAGAGCTATAGGCTCACCTATTTCCCTTAACTTTTGATGCTATGTCCCTCCATATTAAATCTCTAGTTACTACTATAATATCTGGTACCACCTTTGATTAGCTACCCAATAATTTCTAATATTTGGAATACATAGCCTACCCTTTTTTAATGGTTCATACCATAATGCTTTACTTATTCTTGCTCTCTTACCTCCATTACAATACACTTCCAGCAGCCTTGTATTTGCTTTAATTCTTGATCCTAGAATTTAATTGGGATCATCCAAAACAAAAAATTAATTTTTGGTAATACTTTGGTA
The DNA here is from genome assembly GCF_009769535.1 of Thamnophis elegans. Lineage (NCBI taxonomy): Eukaryota > Metazoa > Chordata > Lepidosauria > Squamata > Natricidae > Thamnophis > Thamnophis elegans. The sequence goes on along the minus strand of NC_045542.1, from coordinate 158,623,610 downwards.
ATACTTTCATTTTTATCATTCCAATTCTTCCAAACCATGATAACTTTACTTTCTCGTATTTATCTATTTCATCTTTCATATCTTTCTTTAGCTTTTCATAATTTATTTTATTTAACTCCTGAATATTTTTTCGTATGTCAATACCTAAATATTTAATACTATCTCCTATTTGTAATTTATATTTCCCTTTCAATATCTCCACTTCTTCTACTATGGTTATATAATATCATTTCTGATTTTTCTCAGTTTATTTGTAATCCACTATATTCCCAAATTCATTCAGATGTAAATATATCTTCTCTATAGTAACTACGGGATTTTGAAATGTTAATAATGTATCATCTGCAAATAAATTTATTTTAGTTGTTTAGTTGTTTGTATTGTACTCCAATTCCTTCAATCCCTAATTGCATTTGGCAAAACCTCCATCAATAATGCAAATAGAACTGGCGATAAAGGGCAACCCTGTCTCATTCCCCAGTTTAAGGTTACTGTCTCACCAGGTTGGAATTCCGACTGAAACTTTTCCCACAATCTGGACACTCATATGGCTTCCCTCCCGTATGAGTCATCTGGGGTATTATCAAGTGTGAATTTTGACTAAAACTCTTCCCACAATCAGAACGTTCAAAGGGTTTTTTGCCTGTGTGGGTCCTTTGGTGGTTCACCAAGTTGAAATTCTGATTGAAACTTTTCCCATACTGTGGACATTTAAACGGTTTCTCTCCTATGTGAGTCTTCTGGTATTTCACCAGGTCAGAATAGTAAGTGAAACTTTTTCCACACTGTGGACATTCATATAGTTTCACTCCTGTCTGAGTCCTCTGGTGTATCAGTAGATCAGAATTCCAACTGAACCTTTTTCCACAATCTGGACATTCATATCATTTCTCTTGTGTGAGTCCTCTGATGTTTCACCAGTTTGGAATTCTCATTGAAATTTTTACCACAATCAGTGCATTCAAGGTGTTTCTCCCCTGTGTGAGTCTTCTGGTGTACCACCAAGTTGGACCTTTGACTGAAACTTTTCCCACAATTAGGACATTCAAAGGGTTTCTCTCCTGTGTGAGTTCTCTGGTGTTTAACTAAACTGGAATTCCAACTGAAACATTTGCCACAATCAGAACATTCAAAGGGTTTCTCTCCTGTGTGAGTCCTCTGGTGTTCCACCAGGTTGGAATTCTGACTGAAACCTTTCCCACAATCAGGACATTCAAAGGGTTTCTCTCCTGTGTGAGTCCTCTTGTGTTTCACAAGGGTAGAATTCTGACTGAACCCTTTCCCACAATCAGGACATTCAAAGGGTTTTTCTCCTGTGTGAGCCTTCTGATGGTTAACCAGCTCATAATTCTGACTTTCCCTACAATCAGGATATTCAAAGGGTTTCTCTCCTGTGTGAATCCTCTGATGAATCACCAGGCTTGATTTCTGACTGAAATTTTTCAAACAATGAGGACATTTAAAGGGTTTCTCTCCTGTGTGAGTCCTTTGGTGTGTTGCCAGGTTGGAATACTCACTGAATCTTCTGTAACAATGAAGACATTCAAAAGGTTTCTCTCCTGTGTGGGTCCTCTGATGGCTTATCAAGTTAGAATTATGACTGAAACTTTTCCCACAATCAGGACATTCAAAGGGTTTTTCTCTTGTGTGAGTCCTCTGATGGTTCACCAGCTCAGAATTCTGACTGAAACTTTTTCCACAATCAGGACATTCAAAGGGTTTCACCCCTGTGTGAATCCTCTGGTGTACTACCAAGCTGGACCTTTGACTGAAACATTTCCCACAATCAGGACATTCAAAGGGTTTCTCTCCTGTGTGTGTTCTCTGGTGTTTAACCAAATGGGAATTCAAACTGAAATGTTTGCCACAATCAGAACATTCAAAGGGTTTCTCTCCTGTGTGAGTCCTCTGATGAATCACAAGGCTTGAATTCTGACTGAAACATTTTCCACAATCAAGACATTCAAAGGGTTTCTCTCCTGTGTGAGTCCTCTGGTGTTTCACCAGGTTGGAATTCTGACTGAAACTTCTGCCACAATGAAGACATTCAAAGGGTTTCTCTCCTGTGTGAGCCCTCTGATGGTTTACTAGGTTAGAATTCTCACTGAAACTTTTCCCACAATTAGGGCACTCAAAGGGTTTCTCTCCTGTGTGAGTCCTCTGATGTTTAACCAAATGGGAATTCCAACTAAAACGTTTGCCACAATCAGAACATTCAAAGGGTTTCTCTCCTGTGTGAGTCATTTTGTGTGTCACCAGGCTTGAATTCCGACTGAAATGTTTACCACAATCAGGACATTCAAAGGTTTTCTCTCCTGTGTGAGTCCTCTGGTGTATCACCAACTGGGAATTTGCAATGAAAGTTTTTCCACAATCAGGACAGTTATATGGTTTCTTTCCTGTCTGCATCCTCTAGTGACCACCAAAATGGAATTTTTACTGATAGTTTTCCAACAATCAGCACATTCAAAGGGTCTTCTCCTTGTGTGAGTCCTCTGATGTATCACCAAGTTGTCATGCTTGCAAAAGCATTTACCCTCCACCAGGGTAGAACAAGAAGCAATGGGTGGAAACTAATCAAGGAGAGAAGCAACTTAGAACTGAGGAGAAATTTCCTGACAGAACAATTAATTAGTGGAACAGCTTGCCTCCAGAGGTTGTGAATGCCCCAACACTGGAAGTCTTTATGAAGATGTTGGATAGCCATCTGTCTGAAATGGTATAGAGTTTCCTGCCTAGGCAGGGGGTTGGACTAGAGGACCTCCAAGGTCTATTCCAACTCTGCTATTGTATTGTACTGTATTTACTGCATAGAGAACAGTTATAGGGCTTTTCTCCTCTGTGGGTCCTTTCATGAACCACAAGGGAGCTGATCTCACTAAATATTTTCCCACATTCAGACAATTTATATGGTTTTCCTCCAGAGTGGATCCTCTTATGCATAATATGATTTACTATGTGTGCTTTTCCCCCAACAGGCACACCTATGGAGCTTTTCCACCCCTGAGGTTCTTGAAGATGTCAAAAATACGTGTTGCATAGACCTTTGATTCAAGCTACTGTTTTCCTCCTCACAGGACAAGGCCTGCATTACTGTCTACCTTTTGTGGCTATCCAATTGTCTTTTTCCTCCCCACTGACTCCCAGATATTTCCTTCTTTTTCTAAATTGAAAAAATAACCTTCTTTGACCTTTTAATGTACTCTGTTGTTCAGTTCTGCATACTCTACTTTTTCCAGTTTGAAATCTCTTCTGGATTTTCTCCCCTTTTTCTCCCACCAGCTGGGGAAAGAGAAGAATTGTGTCCTTTCCTGAAGGCTCAATTTGCTTTTATTTTCAAAGTTGCTGGTTATTCTCAGTTGTCTGGAGTGCTCTTATTGGTATCCTCTTCATCTGTAAGATTTAAATAAAAGTGTAGGTTTAAAATTGTTTCTTTATGAAATGGTTGCAGAAGATGTGAAAAAGTATACACTACAAGTAAAAAGCAAGCATGCAACAATGCTGAAATAGCTTCTAATGTTAATTATGATTCATTTGACACACTGAAAGATTACTGAGATCCAAGTTCAAATATACATTCAACCACAAAATACACTTGTTGATTTGGGTCCATCACAAATTCTTTATACTGCAATTATCAGATAGAACCTCTGTAGTTTAAATAAATGTTTTACTAAAAATGCTATTTCTCTTTCATACTTTAAATGTTATAACTGAAACTCAATTTAAACTATGGCAGATGGACTCTCCAAAATAAGAGCTTCCTTGAGCTTGACAGGCATGAATAATTTTTTTGATGGCACAGCTCTTTAGGGTATGATAAAGTTAAAGCAAATGTTGATTTTAAACATAACTTTGTTAGAAATGCCTTCCTCTTTGGGTGTCTCGCAGGAAGTTTTTAAGAAAAGAAATGGTGGTGAGGCCAGACTGGTGGGCTTATAGTCAAATATGGTTGAATTATTGTGACCCTCTCCTCAAATCTAAAGAGGAGTTGGAATCAGAAGGATGTTTCCAATTGATTCATATATTTACCATTGAAAGATTTGAACTAGACAAAAAGAGCTATGGATACGATTTTGTGAAAAATGAAATTGGAAATGAATAGTTGAACGTATAACGTCTAAGGTTTATAAACTGCTTTTGAAATTAAACTTGCAGAATGAGTATGTAAAGCATTGTATGATTCAGAACTTTGGATGTAATATAATGCTTGAACAATGGAAGAATATAACAGAATTACAGAGTTGGAAGGGACCTTGGAGGTCTTCTAGTCCAACCCCCTGCTCAGGCAGGAAGCTCTATACCAAATGGTTCTTATGAGGTTAGTATCTAATATTGAAGAAATTCTCAAGAATGTATAAAGGCACCTTAAATGTTGGAAATGTAAATAAGAGATTTTATCATGGCATCGGACCTGGGTACCTGAGAGACCGCCTCCTGCCAATTACCTCCCAAAGACCGATTCGATCACACAGGCTGGGTCTTCTCCGGGTTCCATCTGCCAGCCAATGTCGGCTGGCGACCCCCCGGGGGAGAGCCTTCTCTGTTGCTGCTCCGGCCCTCTGGAATGAGCTCCCCGTTGAGATCCGGACACTTACTACCCTCTCGGCCTTCCATAAAGCTACTAAGTCCTGGCTGTTCCGGCAGGCTGGGGGCTGTTGAAGTATCCAGCCCCAGCTCAACTGTGAATGTTGTTGTATTTTAATTTTTGTATCGTCTTATTTATTCCCTTTTCCCCTGTTTTATTGTGAGCCGCCTGGAGTACTTCGGGAGTGGGCGGCATACAAAACCAATAAAATCCAAAATCATTTATGGTGGACATATGACAAAGATATATTGGAGTAGGATTCAAATTCATAAATATTTGTAAAGAGAATATGAAGATAAAACCAGAAAGTTTTCGTTTAATGGATAAAGAACTTGAAAAAATATGAAACTTTGATGTTAAATGTGTTGATGGCATCAAGAATGCTATATGCACAAAAATAGAAGAATATTTTCACTCCCACAATGAATGAATGGCTGCAAAACCTGATGGAGTTAGCAGAGATGGCTAAATTGACTGCTTTGAATAAAGAAAAGAACAGGATTAATTTGAAAACCGCTTTTGGATTTTGTTCATGAGAGAAAAAAAATGAAAGTTTGATTTTGGGTTTTGTTGATTAGGTAAGTTTGTTGTTATAGAAGGGGCTAGTTTCTATTATCATATAAATGTAAATAGTTGAGGTTTTATATTATTATTCTAATGCACCCAAAGAGTCAGAAGACAATGCTTTTCTTTTTCCTTTCCCCTTTCACATTCACTTTCCTTTCTTCCGCTTTTCCTCCATTTTCCATTATTTTTATTTCTTCATTGTACCTGTATTTTACATTTTGATGAATTAATAAAATAATTGTGTAAAAACAAATTATTAGTACCCTAAAGGGTTATTATGAAATATATTTAGAAGTGCTAGGGATGGATTATACAATTGTAGACAGAGGCATACAGAGAGAAGTACAAATACACACACCTACAAATATGTGTTCATTTGGAAAATCCATGTGTTCTCAGCCAGAAAGCTGTAACAAAACCCAAAATGGTTACAGTCCAACCTTCTATGCTAATTTTAGAGATGTGGGGCTTTAATTGATAAAATGATACCGAAAGACTCTGCAAGATTTGAAGCGCCAGTTTTGCCATGGAAGTCCTCAGTTCTAAGTAAGGGCAGAAAGCACTGTCCACAACCACTCTGGTGACATTTTTATTGAAGCAGTCCTCACTTACTGACTGCAATTGGGACTGGCATCTGTGTCACTAAGCAGCCCGATCAGGAAGCATGATATCACAGGACAGTGCCAACTTGCATCTATTCCTCTACAGTTGTTAAGCAAATCACTGTGGGTTTTTAAAGGCAAGTTCACCTGACTATGGCTTGAAATTTCCTGCTGGCATCCCCACTGATTTTTCTTGACAGGATCTAGCTGGGAAGGTCACAAATGGGGATCCCAAGTGTGGGATGCTGAAACCATCATAAATGTGCCCCGGTTGGCAGAACCTAAATTGTGGCAAATGCTTTTCTTCCAACTTCATAACCACAGAAACTGCTGATTTAGAGATGACATTTTCCAATACTTGAGGTGCTGCCACCAAGAAGAGAAGATTAAGAACTTCTCCAAAGCCCCAAAAGGCAAGACAAGAAGCAACGGATGGAAACCAACGAAGGACAGAAGCATCCTAGAAACAAGAAGAAATCTCCTGACAGCGACCAGTGGAACGGCTTCCCTTCCCAAGTTGTGGGTGCTCCTCCCTGGAGCCCTGGAAGAAGATACTGGAGAGCCATTTGTCTGAATTGATCTAAGTTCTCATGCTTGAGCAGTGGGTTGGACTGCAAGATCGCTAAGATCACATCCAACTGCCTTTGTCTTTCTTCCAGTTTCTTCTCTGCTTCGACGCTGCGGAGGAAATCAAGCAGCCTTTCTTGCTCCCAGCCTCTCCCCCAACCTGTCCTCAACTCACCCACCAGCTGCTGTTTCTTCGACTCTTGCAGGAGCCCAGAAACCACTCGACTTTTCTTCCTCCCCGACTTTTCTTCCTCCCGTAGGATCTACCGATCCAGTAGATCCTGCACTTCGCTCGCCTCCGTTCTAGCAATGCAGCTCGGCGGTTTTAACTCCTTAAAGCTCAACCCCAGATGCTTCCACGGCTTTCTAGGCACCAATGCTGCCCATCTGACCGCCATCTCCCGATAGGAAGGGGTAAAACAGGCTCATCCCGTCTCTGCCCATTAAGGCGTTTGCAAGAGGTTTGCACTGATTACATGCCATCAAGTCATTTTCCACTCCTACCAACCGATCTTTGCAACCGATGCAAGTGAAATAGGGAAATGTGATAAAGTGAATGGTGACACCACTTAACTTGTGAAGATTAGCTACAGGCTGAGCACTAAACGTTCATGAAGTTCTTACAGAATTAGCAGGAGAACCTATACAGTTCTGGACAAATGGCTGTCCAGTCTCGTATTAAAAAAACCCATTAATTAACCCACCCACAATTACTGGAGGCAAAGCATTTTCCCGGATTGATTGTTCTCACTGAAAGGAAATGTCTCCTTGATTCTAGGTTGGATACCTTTTTGATAAGTCTCCCCCTGTTACTTCTTGTTCTGTTCTCAGGCACATTGGACAATGGATCCACCGCCTTTTTTCTGTGTCAGCCCCTCAGATATTGAAAGACTGCTATGATGGCATCCCTACTCCTGCTCTGTGTTAGACTAGACATATTCAGTTTTCCTGCAATAGTTCATAGGAGTAGAAAGAAAGAAATTACAAGGAGGGCCTGTATTGTCAGAGAAGCAGGGAAAGAAAATGTAACAGACATAATTTATTGTCCACCAGAAAATAATTTAGCTGACCTTATGACAAAACCATTAAGTATACAAAAACACAAAGGTCTTCTGAAAAGATTTGATTTAAATGCTGTCCAGCTATAAATTAGAGGGGTCTTAGGATATTAAACTTAGTAGCTGAAACAGTTAAAATTGTACAACTGGCAAGAACTGAGCAGTTGAGCGCCTGCATGAGGCAATCTACGCTATGATTGGTTGCTGTAGGTGTAAAGGGGGAGTTTCCCAGTTTTCCCGCTTTTTTTCTTCTGTGTGCTCTGTATGCTATTTGGAGTTACCTCAGGATGTTCCCGGCCATCTTGTTTGCTGTAAGTATAATGGTTAAATATATTTACATATAAAACTACAAATTTGCCCCAATGTCACAGACTTCATTTGGAAACTTGCTGCACAATTTCCTATCAAAGGACTATGTCTATTACACCCAGAAAAAAACCGTCCTGAAATACACCATGTAAGCCAAGTGGAGAGTGTGGAAGGGAAGAGAGGAAAGAAGGGGAAGAGAGGGGAAAGGAGAGGGGGAGGCAGAGGTGAGGAAAAGAGTAGGAGAGAGAAGGAGCAGAAAGAGGAAAGAGGAGAGAGGAAGGGGAAATAGAAAAGAGGAAATATAGGAGGGATGCTAGAGGGTAGGGAGGAGAGAGGGAGAGGTGGTAATGCTGCTGTGGAATAGGTGTATGGTGCATGAAAAGCAAAAGAGCAAATGAGAGTTGTGGGTAGATGGTAAGAGGAATTGTTACAATATTGAATAATACATAAGTGTTTGTTAAGATGTAATGGTATACTTGTGGATACGTATATGAAAATTTAAAAAAAAATCAAACAAAAAAAGCCATTTGCAGTGGATGCCATTTGCTGGAAGCATCATGGGGAGGAAATAATCATTGTCGTATCTAGCTGGTCAATTACCCACAACGATGTAATGGATCGTGGTGAGAAAAAATATATATTTCTCCTCTGGGAGATCCCCTTCCTCTGGGACTGATGGAAGCATTTAGGATTATGAGGGTGCACAAATGGATGGATCTGTCCCAAATGAATCCCTTTATGAGCCTAAACTCTTCCCAAGAAGCTCTCACAGCCACTTCTTAAAAAAACCCTCACTATGGTTTGGAAACTGCAGGATGGTTGGGAGAAGGCCGAAGCAGATGTGGCTGCTACAGATTTGGAGTTAACAGACTCAATGCGGGATGAACTGTACTTTTTAAAGAAGATTGGGAAATGAACCTACTATATCTAACTGGAAAACAATTTGGAAAATGGATCGACCAAGAGATTTTATGATTTGGGGGAATAAGACACAATTGTTGTCTTATTGTTCTGAATTGAAATCTTAAGAAAAAGTTTTGTTAATAAGAATCAAACAGATATATATTTTCCCCCACTAATATTGCTCCAATACATTTATGAGTATTTTATTGGGGGGGGGGGGTAATATAGCTAAATCTGCTTTTGTCTTTTTAATGCACATTTTTCTTTTTAAATGTTTTGCCTATCCTTGCTTTGTTTTTGAAAAAAATCTTTCTTTTTTTGGAGTTTGTACTTTATATTAATTTTCTGAATAGAATGTTTTTTCTAAAAAAATAAGGTCTCCTTACCAGAAGCAAATTCATGAGGCTGCTCTGTACCTATTATCTAAACTGCCTCTAAATTAATAGAATCATGGCATCATGGGGTTGGTTGTATTGTACAGCAGCGGTGTAAAGTGATTGTATATTTCTTATTGTATTGATACTATACCTGTTGCTGCAGCCTATGATTGCATTGGCTTTTTTTGGCAGCTTCAGCACAATATTCTTACGAGTGATACTTTTCCAATTATCATGTGCCACAGGGATACATGGCCTTCCTTTTAAGAGTTCTGTGGGAGGCAGCCACCCACAATTTCTTAACAGAGTTTACAAAATGTTAAGTCAGCAAAACAGAATGGTTTGTCCCACTCCCACATGACAGTTACTCAGAGTCAGTCACCATTTTGACATAGAGGCAGGTATGCTAAAAGGGCAGTATCTTACACTAGTCCACCACATGGCCCAGGAATGAATCCTAGGCACAGACCCAAAAGTTGGGGCAGGGGAGGCTAGGCCTCCAAGTGAGCCGAGTCCCCCAGCCCTGAGATAGTTACTGTTCTGCTTAACGATGTGCAGATTTATTGAACTGCTTCATTAGAAGAGCAGGAAACAGGAGTAGTTAAAAGCAAGGTAATCTTGCTTAACAACCATTGTAACATGCAACTGTAATTGGTGGGCCCCATTAGCAATAGCTTAAGCATTTAGACTTATATACTGCTGTACAGCCCTCTCTAAGCGGTTTATAGAGTCAGCATTTTGCCCCCAACAATTTGGGTCATCATTTTACCACCTTGGAAGGATGGAAGGCTGAGTCAACCTTCAGCCTGGTAAGATTCAAATTGCCAAATTGCAAGCAGCTGGCAGTCACCAGTAGTCGTTTGCAGTATTGCACTCTAACCATTACACCACCATGGCACATTACAGTTGTATATTGAGAAATACTTCTATGGTGACTGGGGTATTATGGGGCTAAAATTCTGGAGGACACCAAAGTAGAAGATGGAACTCAATGATCAATATACAAAAAGCATCACCCAAAAACCTTTTTGAGGAATTCCACAACTTCTGCAAAGGAAATATCCAGAAATTGCTGCTGATAATCAGAAACAAGTAGTTAGACTTTACCAGACTAAGATATTTTTCTATCCACCTACAAGTATTTCTTTAAAAAGCATCAGGCAAGAATTTAAATAGTACATTCCTGACCTACACTCCTAATAAGAGTTCAGAAATGAAATTCAAGCCTTTTCTAAACTCATCAACTTTTGATTCAAGTGGATTTCCTTGTGGGCAATAAGGGACGATTTATGCCTGAAGCATTGGTCACAGAGGGGACATTTGAAAAGTTTCTCTCCTGTGTGAGTTGTCTGGTGTCTCACGAGGTGGAAATTTTTAATGAAACTTTTCCCACAATCAGGACACTCAAAGGGTTTCTCTCCTGTGTGAGTCCTCTGGTGTATCACCAGGTTGGAATTTTGACTAAAACCTTTCCCACAAACAGGACATTCAAATGGCTTCTCTCCTGAGTGAGTCCTTTGGTGCATCACCAGGCTAGAATTCACACCAAAACGTTTTCCGCAATCAGTACATTCAAAGGGTTTCTCTCCTGAGTGAGTCCTCTGGTGTTTCACCAGGTTGGAATTCTGACTAAAACATTTCCCACAAACAAGACATTCAAAGGGTTTCTCTCCTGTGTGAGTCCTCTGGTGTATCATCAAGCTACAGTACTGACTGAAACTTTTCCCACAAATAGGACATTCAAAAGGTTTCTCTCCTGTGTGAGTCCTCTGGTGTATTACCAGGCTGGAATTGAGACTGAAACATTTTCCACAATCAACACATTGAAAAGGTTTTTCTCCTGTATGGCTCCTCTGATGTTTCACCAGGCAGGAATTCTGACTGAAACTTTTCGTACAATCAGGACACTCAAAGGGTTTCTCTCCTGTGTGAGTCCTCTGGTGTATTACCAGGCTGGAATTGAGACTAAAACGTTTCCCACAATCAACACATTCAAAGGATTTTTCTCCTGTGTGAATCCTTTGGTGTTTCACAAGGCTAGAATTCTGACTGAAACTTTTTGCACAATCGGGACATCCAAAGGGTTTGTCTTCTTTGTGAGTTGTCTGATGTTTCAGCAGGCTGGAATTGTGGCTGAAACTTTTTGCACAATCAGGACATTCAAAAGGCTTCTCTCCTCTATGAGTTGTCTGGTGTATCACCAGGCTGGAATTGTGACTGAAACTTTTCCAACAATCAGGACATTCAAAGGGTTTCTCTCCTGTGTGAGTTCTCCGGTGTATCACCAGGCTAGAATTGTGACTGAAACCTTTTCCACAATCAGGGCATTGATACGGTTTTTCTCCTTTGTGAATCCTTTGGTGTTTCCCCAGGCTGGAATTGTGACTGAAGCTTTTCCCACAATCAGGACATTCAAAGGGTTTCTCTCCTGTGTGAGTCCTTTGGTGGTTCACCAGGCTGCCGTACCTACTGAAACCTTTTCCACAAATAGGACATTCAAAAGGTTTCTCTCCTGTGTGAGCCCTCTGGTGTATGACCAGGCTGGAACTGTGACTGAAACGTTTCCCACAATCAGGACACTCATAGGGTTTCTCTCCTGTGTGAATCCTCTGGTGGTTCACCAGGTTGGAATTCTGAGTGAAACTTTTGCCACAATCAGGACATTCAAAGGGTTTCTCTCCTGTATGAGTCCTCTGGTGATTCACTAGATGAGATTTGTGACTGAAACGTTTCCCACAATCAGGACACTCATAGGGTTTCTCTCCTGTGTGAGTCCTCTGGTGATTCACCAGGTGGGAATTCTGACTGAAGCTTTTCCCACAAACCAGACACTCATACGGTTTCTCTCCTGTGTGAGTCCTCTGATGACTCACTAGATGGGATTGATAAATGAAACATTTCCCACAATCTGGGCACTGGTGCAGTTTCTCTCCTGTGTGAGTTCTCTGGTGCATTACGAGGTCATAATTCTGACTGAAACTTTTCCCACAATCAGGACATTCAAAGGGTTTTTCTCCTGTGTGAGTGCTCAGATGTTTCATGAGGCTGGAATTGTGACTGAAACCTTTCCCACAGTCATGACATTCAAAGGGTTTGTCTCCTGTGTGTGACCTTAGGTGTCTCGTGAGGTGGAATTTTCTATTGAAACTTTTTCCACAATCAGGACATGCAAATGATTTCTGTCCTGTGTGAGTCCTCAGATGATTCCCTAAATGGGATTTTTGACTGAAACATTTACCACAATCTGGACACTCATAAGGTTTCTCTCCTGTGTGAATCCTTTGGTGATTCACTAAATGGGATTTTTGAATAAAACTTTTCCCACAATCTGGGCAGTCATGCAACTTCTCTCCTGTGTGCATCATTTGGCGTATCACCAGGTCATAATTTCAGTTGAAACATTTCCCACAATCGGGACATTCAGAGGGTTTGGTATCTTGTGAGGTGAAATTTTCTAATTAGACTTTTGTCACAATCTGATTTCTTTACTATGTGAGTCCTCTGGTGGGAATTCTGACTGAAACTTTCCCCACAATTTAGATACTTATGTGATTTCTGCCCAATATAAATTATCTGGTGTTTCACCAAGTTGACATGCATGTTAAAGCTCCATTCCTGTATGAGTCCTTCCATCAAGCACAAGGGGGCTGTTTTGATCAAAGCTTTTCCCACATTCAGAGTGTTTGTGAATCCAATGTTAATCATGTTAAACATTTTCTGCAAAATCAGCAATGATTTGGAGTCTGTATTTTTTCCCCACAATATGCATATCGGTGGAACTTTCCCACCATGTGTGATACCTTGTTTAGTTGTGCTTTGATTGCAGCTACTGTTCCCTTTCTTATAGGGTGATGTCTGCTTCACTGTCTGCCCTATGCGGCTGTTCAATTGACCTTTTCCTCCCCACTGACATCCTGACATTGCCCTCTTTTTCTGAATGGAAAAATAATCTCCCTTGACTTTTCATGAAATGTATCTTTGAGTTCCACACACTCCACATTTTTCTGCTCAAAATCTCTGGCTAATTTCTTCTCCTTTGCCGCTCACTTACTAGGGAGGCAGAAGAATTGTGTGGTTTCTGTAGGAAATGGAAAATATTTTGATTTCTGGCTTGATTTGTTTTCCTTTTCAAAGTTGCTTGTTATTCTCAGTTTTCCAGACTGCTCTTATTGGCACCCTCTTTCCCTGTAAGATTCAAGTAAAAATGTAACTTTAATTATTTATGAATGGTTGCATATGATGTCAAAAAAGGGGGGGAAAAGTTTACATTACAGATAAAAAACAAACATGCTACAATGCTAGAATAGTCTCTTATATTAGTTATTATTCATTTGACACACAGAAGATTACCAAGTTCACGTAGCCATTCAATCATGAAATTCTCTTTTTGACTTGAATCAATCGCAGATTCTTAGAATGGCAATTATTGGGTAGAATCTCTGTAATTAAGATGAATAGAATATAGAATAAGAGAGCTAGAAGGGACCTTGAGGGTCTTTTGGTCCAACCCATTGCTCAAGCAGGAGACCCTGTATCAGTGATGGTGATTTCTTTTCGCCTTGGGTGCCAAAAGCACACTTGCGCAAGCTATTCTGTGACCTCACGTGCCCACCACCATAATTTAATCCCCCCCATGCCATACCCCCTGCGTATGTGCATGCCCCCCCCCCCCGTGTATGCGCACATGTCTTTCTTGGAGCCTGGGGAGGGTAAAATGGCCTCCCATGTTCCCCCCCTGGAGGCCTGACTTCCAATGGGTCCAGTAGGTCTGTTTTTGGCTCTACCCAGACTTCAGAGGCTTTCCAGCAGCCTTGGGAACGTGAAAACAGCGTCCCCCACTCCCCAGAAGCCCCCCAGAGCTGGAAAGGACCTGCTTTCCGGCGGGCCCGGTACGCCTGTTTTTCGCCCTCCCCAGTCTCAAGAGTCTTTCTAGGAGCCTGGGGAGGGCAAAAAACAGCCCAATACGCAAACCAGAAGTTCGGGAACAGACTTCCGGCTCACGTGTTGATCTGTTTTTTTGCCCTCCATAGGCTTCAGGAGGCTTACCTGAAGCCTCCAGAGGGTGAAAAACAGCCCAACACACAAACCGGAAGTCAGTTCCCAAACTTCTTATTTGCGTGTTGGGCAGTTTTCCACCCTACAGAGACTTCAGGAGGGTTCAAAACAGCTGATACATTTGGCCTGTGGGCCACAGGTTTGATAGCCCTGCTCTAATCATTAGGAATTTTCTCTTTGGTTCTAGGTTGCTTCTCTCCTCAGTTTCCATCCATTGTTCCTTCTATTGGAACACTGCTATTGTGCCTCCGCTAGTCCTTCTCATTAGACTAGACATACCCAATTCCAGTAACCATTCTTTGTATGTTTTAGCCCTCAGTACCCTAATTACCAAAGACACATTTTCTGTTTCAGACTTTACCAATACTTGTAAGTAATACTCCATTTAAACAATGGCAGATGGAGATCTCTAAGTTTATATTGCAAGGGGGGAAACCAAGAATTAAATATAAAGATGCTAAGGAAAGAGGAGGTTGAAATTGTACTTTGATGCTTATTGTTTTGTCTGGCAAAAAGCGTGGGTGTCTCTCCACATTAAGAGGTTACTTGAGCTAGAGAGCCATGAATTAAGATTTTGATGGCATGGTTATTTCTACCAGAAATGGTATCATTTGGTTAGGGAATAATATAAAGGCAATGAATTTTAGATATATAAAGAAGAACTTTTGATAATTTATGGTGCACATGTGACAAAGCAAAGAAATAGTGGAGTAGGGTACACATCTTAATACAGAAGACTATTGAAGTTATATAAAGATAAAAACAGTTTCATTTTACGTTTAATGGATAGAGAACTGAGAGGGAATACAGAGGAAAAAGGTAGAGTGAAACTGCCTCCATTACATTTTAACTTCTCAGAGGCTGGTGGGAGAAGCTGCTGGCTGTGAGCGGGGAGTCTGAGAGGGAGTACAGAGGAAAACGGTAGCAGCCCTATATAGAACCATATAACTATAAACCAAAAATACCATGTTTCACTGAAAATAAGACAGGGTCTTATTTTCTTTTGTTCCCCCCAAATTTTGCTTGGGCCTTATTATCGGGGGGGGGGGGCTAATTGGTTTGGGGTTGCCGGGTGGCTGCTCTCTCAGGGGTAAACGGCTGTGTTGAGCTGTCGCAGCAGCGCAACAAAGCTGCCATGAGGTGACCATGCTCATGAGCAGCCGCCTGGCAACACCCTTTCCAGCCAGGCAGAGTGCCACTCACCAACCCAGTAATATCCCAAAGGCGCTAAGCCGCTCTTTCCCGGCTGGAAAGAGAGGTTGCGCGAGCACTTGTTCTGCCTCCTGCTCGCGTACCTCCCTGCCTCACCATGTCCAACTCTCCCAGCAGGGCTGGGCCAGGGTGCCGTTGCCCAGCCGCCCCACCGCCGCCGCCATGCTCTGAGCATAACTGGCTTCCAAACTCTGGAGATCCGCTGCCGAGTCTTCCGGCACTCTGGGACTACGCTCTATGTTTGTGGGCTGGCTGTGGGAAGACAGAGTTGGGCATGGTGAGGCAGGGAGGCATGCGAGCTGGAGGCAGAACAAGTGCTCGTGCAACCTCTCTTTCCAGCCGGGTAGAGTGCCATGCGGCTTAGCACATTTGGGATATTACAGGGTCGGTGAGTGGCCCTCTGCCCAGCTGCAAAGGGGTGTTGCCAGGCGGCTGCTCGTGAGAGCACCTGCCTGGCAACCACCCACTCCAGCTGGGCAAAGCGCCACTCACCAACATAACGGTATCCCAAAGGCGTCAAGCAATGTGAGCGCCTTTGCTCCCCTCCCCTCAGCTCCTGCGGCTTTGCGCCTTCAGGATATCGCTAGGTTGGTGAGTGGCACTCTGCCTGGCTGGAGAGGGGGTTGTCCAGGGGGCTTATTATTGGGGGAGGGCGTATATTTTTGCCCACAGGAAAAATATGGCATGGTCTTATTATAAGGACATGTTGTAATTTCAGGAAAACATGGTAGCAATTATGCATTCAGGGTTAGTGCACTTGAGATTGTGTTTATTTTATTTCAAAATAAGCTTAGTTCGGTGCAATACTTGTTTTGCAGCTGTCTTTTGCAGTACTCTTTTCAAATTTGGATACTGTCCTCTTTGTAAACAAATTACTAGTCTACATGGACAGAATCTCTAATCTGTGCTCTCCAAGCAGAAATTAGGTGCCCAATTCATGCCATTCCACTCTATTGAACTGCCGCACTATCAGCCCCCTCTACCACAAAGATCCTGCAGGAAACGGGCAGTATGCACAACCATGGGATCGGGCAGGGTGAGAGCTCTGAGCCGTAAACACAAAGCTTTTGCTGTGTCCTAGTGTAACAGATACATTGCCCTTGGTGACCTTAATAGGGACACTAAAGTGACAGGTAGTTGTGATAATTCAAATAAGCAGGGGATCGTGATCCGAGATGAAGAACTTACTTTGGAAAAGGGAAAGTGTGAATCAGTTATTACACATCAGTCTCACAAGAGCAAGGTATCCAAAAAAAGAAACCACCTTCTGGTTGGTGATTCAATTCTATGGGATGTAAATTTAGGAAAGGATATGGAAGTTTTAAAAGAGGTCAGATGTCTGACAGATGCTACTGCCAGCAGAGACAAGAGGCGTATTCTTAAGATCGTCAAGAATGCCAGTAAGGACTATGATGTTGATTTTATTATACATCTTGGCACAAATGATCTGTCACAAACAGGTAGGTAGGTAAAGAGATAAAGAGAGGGGGAAGAGAGAGGGAGGTAAAGAGAGGGGAAAGAGAGAGAGAGAAAGAGAGGTAGAAAGGGGGGAAAGAAAGGGGGAAGAGAGAGTGGGGGAGGGAAAGAGGGGGGAGGGGGAAGAAAGAGGGAGGGAAAGAGAGAAATGATATTATACAAAAATATTGTTGCTAAATGTAATATTTAAAAAGCAGAGAAAAAGGAGCATAACATGCATTTATCACGTTTTTCTTAGAACAATTAGTTGAACTCTGCCTTGTTTAATCTTTTTTTTTCAATTTAACCTGGTTAATTCATGGAATGGGGCACCAATAGGAAATATTGGTTAGATATGGAAGTAAAAACCAAATCCAAGAGGTACACAGAGAATAAAAAAATTAAAAGGAACCTTGGTGGTCTTCTAGTCCAATCCTCTGCTCAGATAGAAGACCTTATAGCACTCCGGACAAATAAATTTGCAGTCTCTTCTTAAAAACCCCCAGTGATGGAGCACCCATAATTTCTGGAGGGAAGCCATTCCCAAAGAATCAACCTTAAACTTCAGAGAGACCTTTTAAATCTTCCCACCAGAAGGAAAATTGCAGCGACCACTTTAACAACGTGCAGCATTAGTGCACTTAAATTTTGGGAGGAAGGAACCTGCAGCAGCCTGACATCCTTCAGCCTAGTTGTTTCTCTACATCCACATCATGGAGGAAATCAAGCAGACTTACTTGCTCCCGGACTCTCCTCTGACCTGCTCTCAACTCACCTTCCAGCTGCCACTTCGATCCTGGGAAGAGCACAGGATCCACTCTGCACACCACCTTCCACCCATTGGGTGATCCGGAAGAGGAAGTTGCAGGGCTTTTCTTGGCCTCCCATCCTTTCTAGCAATTTAGTACTTGATGGTTTTAACCCCTTAAAGCTCAACCACAAATGCCTCTACTGTACTGAGGGTTTTAGATGCTGCCTCTCTGACAGCCATCTCCCCATAAGAGACAAAATAACACTTTTATACGTCCCATTTATTATACATGCATAATTTTTTATTTATTTATTTATTTAGTCATGTTTATGTAGTGTTAGAGGTAATGATCCTTTGAGAGCTGTATGCAATGAAATTTCATTTTAGTGTATGCTGATCAGTGTACATTCAAAGTGACAAAGTTATTCTAAGTCCCATCCTTACCTAAGGCTTTTTCAAGATGTTTTCACTGGTTAAATGCTATCAAGTTGTTTTCGACTTCTAGAAACCTACCTTTGCAACTGATGCATGTGAAATAGTGAAATGTGATGCTACTTAGCTTGTGAAGATTAGTTGTGTGCTGAGCCCTAAAGGTTTATGAAGGTCGTACAGAATCACATAAAAAGAGGTGGGAGAGACCAACTCTCCATTCCGGACAAATGGCCATGGGAATGTTGCAATGGTCATAAGTGTAAAAAATGGCCAAAAGTTACTTTTTTCAATGACAATATAATTTGAGAAATGTCACTAAATGAACCATAGTAAGTTGAAGATTACCTGTATATCACAGAACCACCTTCCTCTCTTTGGAAATCTGTCTGTAAACACAGTGGAAAGCTTCTTTTTCAAGGTAGATTATACAGCACATAAAAGGGCTAAAACTAAAACTGAATACTTTGATGGGCGGTGGATGATCAGTTAGTGGGGTAGAGATAAACAGGGATGCAGAAGTCACTAGAAAGGGAATCTGGGCAGATAAGAGGCAGATTCAGGTGCTGCATCTCAAAGCAGGCCCACCTGGACAGGGCTGCCCATTGGCCAAGCCAACTGATTTATCCTTTCGAAGTGCCTTGGGAAAATAGACCTTGCTCTCCCCTTTTAAAAAGCCCAAAATACAATCATCCATGTACCAAGCTAGAGGTAATGCACATGATAGATAGATAGATAGATAGATAGATAGATAGATAGATAGATAGATAGATGATAGATAGATAGATAGATAGATAGATAGATAGAAAGATAGAAAGATAGAAAGAAAGGAGAGAGAGTGAAAGAGAGAGAGAGAGAAAGAGAGAGAGAGAAGCAAAATCCACTCATCATGAAATCTCCAGAACTGCAAAGACTACAAACCTGAAGTTTGGCATATGTTTCTCTAGGTGCTCGCTGAGAAAGGATTTTTCAAAATGACCATCCAATCATTAGTATTTCTTAGACAGTATTATATTAACACGCTCTAATGCTAAGGAGTTAGACATTCTACTCCCCCTCCCCACCTGAAAATAGCTCTGTTCCTACTGCCAGTTGCCTCACATTCCGTTACCTCAGTTCAAACTGGCAGAGGTTCCATTCCTTCACTCAGGAGCAGTCTGGGACTCCTTACAGTACTAAACATCAGTACCTCACCACAATGTCTACGTTTTCCATCTATGGAACTGCTTCTGAATTCAAGGCAGCGGGACAGATATTCCCTTATGAGTTTCAATCACTGACCACCACTGAGCCAACGGATTGTGAACTGAATTTCTCCTGCATAGTGTCCCAGCACCAACTCACGTCTTACACTGACCTTCTCGGTTCAGACGAATCTGTTCCTTTTACTGTAACACCAGTTAAGGGAAAAAGAGGGATAAAATTCTGGAAAAGATTTACAGATGTGATTAGGAGAACACAAGTAAGGGAAGCTGCCCTGTCGTACTCTCACTTTCTTTGGAATGTAATAAGGACGGAGGGCCATGTGGATTGTTTCAGGTTGTTGAAAGTGGAAGAAGATCTTGGGAAAGGCTTCCTATGTGTTTCTCAGGATGGCTATTGCAAAAACATCTTCACACATGTGGATTGGCTGAGACGCCTCACTCAGAAGCCTTGCCTAGAAGCCTCATCGATGGCCGTTCACTCAGAGGTAAGCTTTGCTGGTTGCGGCCTAGCATGCTCCCCACCAATCCTCAGGCTCGCGTAGTTTGCGCAGCCGCCTGGGATCAGTTGCAGCCTAGCATGCTGCCCCCCGCACCCCTCCAGGCCCCTGGGCTCATGTGCCTGGCCAAGCTGCCTAGCTATCTACCAACTTTCTCCCCAGCCTCCATCTTGCTTATCTTCGCTCTTCGGACCGAATCCCAAGCCACTAGTCGCAGAACGCCTGCCTTGCTGTTCGCCTGCTACTTCTGAAATCCCATGGCTGCAGCCTGCATCCATCTCATTGGCTAGCAACTGAATCTGCCTGTCTGTCTCCCTTGTGCCTTCAATTGTGTAAGTAAGTGTGAAAAATGTTACTTGGCTTTTTTTAGGACTTTTTTTTAGGAAATAGCCATTTAAAATTTATAAAGTTTTACCTGTTTTTATATTTTTAGATTTATGCAGCTTTCTGAGATTTTGTGTTTCTGTAGTGTTTATTAGAAGTAAAAAGCAAACATGCCACAATGCTGAAATAGCTTCTAAAGTTAATTATGATTCATTTGACACATGGAAGATTACTGAGATCCAAGTTCAAATGTACATTCAATCACAAAATACACTTGTTTACTTGGGTCCATTACAAATTCTTCATACTGCAATTATTGGGTAGAATCTCGGTAATTCAGATGTTTTACCAAACATGCTATTTCTCTTTCACACTTAAAATGTTATAACTGAAAGTCAATTTAAACAATGGCAGATGGACATCTCTAAGTTTATATGGCAAGGGGAAGAAACAAAAAAATTAAACATGAATTATTGCAAGGTGCTAAGGAAAGAGATTTGAGTTGACTAGATTTGAAATTATACTTTGATGCTGCTTGTTTTCTGGCCAAAAGAGTGAATCCCCAAAATAAGAGCTTTCTTGAGCTTGACAGGCATGAATAAAGATTTTGATTCCAAAGCTCTTTATGGTATGATAAGGTTAAAGCAAATGTTGATATTAATCATCACTTGAGAGACATGCCTTCCTCTTTGGGTGTCAGTGCCAACTTAGACAATTGTTCTTATTTTTCTGAACTAAAATCCTAAGAAAAAATGTTATTAATAATAATGAAACAAAGATAATTCTTCCCTCACAGATCAGAGACAGCTATTGTGGTGATTTGTGACAAATAAGAAGCCATTCTAAACTTTATACAAGTTAAATGCAATAGTAGTTTGTTAACAAAGTGATTTCATGTTCAAATTTTTTGTTGCTTCCCCTATTACATTGCATTTCTATATTGTAGATAACAGTGATGTGCGGTGAGGTTTATGGCTGTGAGGTACTGACACAGTGGTGGGTTTCAAATGTTTTTAGACTTGTGGACTCCAACTCCCAGAATTCGACAGTCAGGCATGCTCAATTCCGATGTAAAGCGACAGCATTTGTTTTTCTCCTTTGCGAAACAAGTTCCCTTCTTTTTCTTCTCCCTTCCCCTCCTTCCTCCCTCTCTCCCTCCCTCCCCCCTCTCTCAAACACACACACACACACAGTTGGATTGGAGGGAGAGCACCAGAGAGGAGACCACAGGAGGAGGCAGGAAGCCAGTCAGAGCCATACTGGAGCACACATACTTTCCCCCAGCCCCGGAAGGATCCAGCCCAGCTTCATTGATTACAGGTTTGAAAAGGCAACGTGGCTCTGCCTGCAATCAAACTACATTTGGGGAGGGAGAGCACAAGCGAGCCAGGGTCCTCCAGCCTTTGCCCAAAGCCCCGCACCAGGAGGATGAAGTTTGAATTCCTCCCCCTCACTCCAACCCACACGTACCTTTTGCAGCTGTTTCAGAGAGGATTTCAACTCTGCTCTTGCCTCGGGTCCTCTGAAGAAGCCCCGCCCAAACGAGCGTCCTCTACTATGAGGCAGGAGAACGGTGTGCCTCACCTACATCAGGAATTTTTAGGCTTTTAGCCCTTGCTTAACTCTGCTCGAGTAATCATAAAATGCCTAAAGTCAGACTAGATGAGGCAGACCGTTCTCCTGCCTCACAATAGAGGGCACTTTTTAAGGGGCTTTTTTAAACATTTAAGCAGAGTCATCCACGGTGAGGCAGCAACTAGCTCAGCCTGACCTCAGCTCTTGCCTTTTTCCTTTTTTTTTCTTTTCATGAAGGGAGTGGTGCGGCTGTGCCTCCCCTGACTGCACGTCACTGGTAGATAGATACATGTTGAATTGTTTGTAAACAGAAGTCGAAGTTTATAAATTTTGGGCCTGCTTCAGAAGGGGAGGAAACTAATATTGCTCCAATATATTTATGACTATTTTATTGGCGGCGGGGGGGGGGGAATATAGGCAAATCTGCTTTTGTCTTTTTAGCGCACATTTTTCTTTTAAAATGTTTTGTCTCTCCGTTTTGTTTTTGAAAAAAAATCTTTCTTTTTTGGGGAGTTTGTACTTTATATTAATTTTCTGAATAGAATATTTTTTTTCTAAAAAAAAGTCCACTTACCAGAAGCAAATCCATGAGGCTCCTCTGTACCTACCATATTTTTTGGAGTATAAGATGGTCAAGAGTATAAGACATAACCTTAGTTTTTGGGGAGGAAAATGAGAAGAAAAAAAATCTGCTTCTGTCTATCAGCATCCATGTATTTAGCTGGCTAGCTTCCTGTCAGTGTGTGAGTTCATGACTTGGAACACATGGTAACAAGGTCAGCCAATTAATGGGCATAGCAACTAAGTCAGCCAATGACTGTTATTTGGAGTCTGAAACAGTATTTGCCTGGCTTAGCTGAGAACTGAAAGTGAAACTGCTTGTGTTTTGCTTGTATTTACTGCTACCTTGGAAACTTGCTTTTGGTATTGTATTGTATATTATTATTATTTTGAATCCTGCTGAATCAGTTACTTGTGTGTGCTTTCTGAATGTGATTGCTGATGCAAACTTTGACCAGCTAGGTCAGCTTTAGCATTTATTGCAGCCTGATCCAGCACTGCTGATTGGCGGAGGGATGGGACTGCCGGGATAACCAATCAGCTGTTCCAGACTGCAGGGATTGCCACAGACCATCACTGCTTCTATGCCTCTCATTTCTGGCCTCTGGTGGAGGGTGGGTGGAGCTACATTTGGGGTACAAGACACACCCAAATTTCCCCCCTCTTTTGTGGGGGGGGGGGAGTGCATCTTAGACTCCCCCCAAAAATGGTATTTTCTAAACTACCTCTAAATTCATTGAATCCACCTCCGAAGGATGCAAGGCTGAGTCAACCTTGAGATTCAAACTGCCAAATTGCAAGCAGCTGGCAGTCACCAGAAGTAGTTTGCAGTACTGCACTCTAACCACTGCACCACCATGGCACATTACAGATGTATCTCAAGCACTACTTCTAGAGTGGCTGGGGTATTATGGGGCTCAAAATCTGAAGGACATCAAAGTAGAAGAGGGAACTCCATATGTTGGAGTTCCGTGATCAATATACAAAAAGCATTACCCAGAAAACCATTTGGAGGAAATCCACAACTTCTGCACAGTAAATATCCAGAAACTTCTGCTGATCAACAGAAATGAGTACTTAGACTTTATTGAACTAACATATTTTTCGATCTACTTACAAGTCTAATGCTGATATGTATTTGACTAAAAAGCATCAGACGAGAATTTAAAAAATACATTCAAGACCTACATTCCTAATGAGAGTTCAGAAATGAAATTCAAGCGTTCTCTAAACTCATCAACTTTTGACTCAAGTGGATTTCCTTGTGGGCAATAAGGGACGATTTATGCCTGAAGCATTGGTCACAGACAGGACATTTCAAAAGTTTCTCTCCTATGTGAGTCGTCTGGTGTCTCGCGAGGTGGACATTTTTAATGAAACTTTTCCCACAATCAGGACATACAAAGGGTTTCTCTCCTGTGTGAGTCCTCTGGTGTATCACCAGGTTGGAATTCTGACTAAAACCTTTCCCACAAACAGGACATTCAAATGGTTTCTCCCCTGAGTGAGTCCTCTGGTGTTTTACCAGGTCAGAATTCTGACTGAAACATTTCCCACAATCAGGACATTCAAAGGGTTTCTGTCCTGTGTGAGTCCTCTGGTGTTTCACCAGGTTGGAATTCTGACTAAAGCGTTTCTCACAAACAAGACATTCAAAGGGTTTCTCTCCTGTGTGAGTCCTCTGGTGTATCAGCAAGCTGCAGTACTGGCTGAAACTTTTCCCACAAATAGGACATTCAAAAGGTTTTTCTCCTGTGTGAGTCCTCTGGTGTGTTACCAGGCTAGAATTGAGACTGAAATATTTCCCACAATCACCACACTGAAAAGGTTTTTCTCCTGTATGAGTTCTCTGGTGTTTCACCAAGTAGGAATTCAGACTGAAACTTTTCGCACAATCAGGACATTCAAAGGGTTTCTCTCTTGTGTGAGTCCTCTGGTGTATCACCAGGTTGGAATTGAGACTAAAACATTTCCCACAATCAACACATTCAAAGGATTTCTCACCTGTGTGAATCCTTCGGTGTTTCACCAGGCCGGAATTGTGACTGAAACTTTTCGCACAATCAGGACATCCAAAGGGTTTGTCTTCCTTGTGAGTCCTCTGGTGTATCACCAGGCTGGAATTGTGACTGTAACTTTTCCCACAATCAGGACACTCAAAGGGTTTCTCTCCTTTGTGAGTCATTTGGTGTTTCCCAAGGCTGGAATTGTGACTGAAGCTTTTCCCACAATCAGAACATTCAAATGGTTTCTCTCCTGTGTGAGTCCTCTGGTGGTTCACCAGGCTGCCATATCGACTGAAACCTTTCCCACAAATAGGACATTCAAATGGTTTCTCTCCTGTGTGAGACCTCTGGTGAATGACCAGGCTTGAATTGTGACTGAAACGTTTCCCACAATCAGAACATTCAAATAATTTCTCTCCTGTGTGAGTCCTCAGATGATTCCCTAGATGGGATTTCTGTCTGAAACGTTTACCACAATCTGGACACTCATAAGGTTTCTCTCCTGTGTGAATCCTTTGGTGATTCACTAGATGGGATTTTTGAATAAAGCCTTTACCACAATCTGGGCAGTCATGCAGTTTCTCTCCTGTGTGCATCCTTTGGTATATCACCAGGTCATAATTTCAATTGAAACATTTCTTACAATCGGGACATTCAGAGGGTTTGGTGTCTTGTGAGGTGAAATTTTCTAATTAGACTTTTGTCACAATCTTCTTTCTTTACTATGTGAGTTCTCTGGTGGTCCGCCAGGTGGGAATTCTGACTGAAATTTTCCCCACAATGTAGATTTCTGCCAAAAATAATTTAGACATATGATTTCTGCCCAATATAAATTATCTGGTGTTTCACCAAGTTGACATGGATGTTAAAGCTCCATTCCTGTATGAGTCCTTCCATCAAGCAAAAGGGAGTTGTCGTGATGAAAGCTTTTCCCACATTCAGAGTGTTTGTATGGCTTTTCTGCAATATGAATCATTTTGTGCATAATCAGCCATGATTTGGAGTCTGTATTTTTCCCCACAATATTCATGTCAGTAGAGCTTTTCCACCATGCCTTATAGATTGTTTAGTTGTGCTTTGAGTGCAGCTACTGTTGCCTTCCTCACAGGGTGATGTCTGCTTCACTGTCTGCCCTATGCGGCTGTTCAATTGACCTTTTCCTCCCCACTGACATCCTGGCATTGCCCTCTTTTTCTGAATGGAAAAATAATCTCCCTTGACTTTTCAAGAATGTATCTTTGAGTTCCACATACTCCACATTTTCCTGCTCATAATCTCTGCCTAATTTTCTCTCCTTTGTCTCTTACCTACTAGGGAAGCAGAAGAATTGTGTGGTTTCTGTAGGAAATGGAAAATATTTTGATTTCTGGCTTGATTTGTTTTCCTTTTCAAAGTTGCTTGTTATTCTCAGTTTTCCAGACTGCTCTTATTGGCATCCTCTTTCCCTGTAAGATTCAATTAAAAATGTAACTTTAATTATTTATGAATGGTTGCATATGATGTTAAAAAAGGAAAAAAGTTTACATTACAGGTAAAAAGCAAACATGCCACAATGCTAGAGTAGCCTCTTATATTACTTATGATTCATTTGACATACTGAAGTTTACCGAGATCCAAGTTCATGTTGCCATTCAATCATAAAATTCTCTTTCTGACTTCAATCAATCACCAATTCTTAGTATGGCAATTATTGGGTAGAATCTCTGCAATTAATATACCAATGACAGAGTAGGAGGAATAAACAGGGTGAATTAGAAATTCAAATAAATGAGGACAGATATGAAATTGTTGCCATTACGGAAACTTGGTGGGATGAAACCCACAAATGGAACATACAGTTACAGAGATTTAAATTATTTAACAGAAATAGACCAGTGGTGGGATTCAATTTTTTTTACTATTGATTCTGTGGGCCTGGCCTGGCTCATGAGTGTGGGATGCAACCATCCTAAAAGTGCAGTGGTTGGCAACACCTGAATTGGTGCAACTCCCTTTTCCTGCCCCTTCCTAACCATGGGACCAATAACACAAATTAACCACAAATTTGTGGACCAGGTATACATCTGCTTTGACAGTGCAACTCTGAAATCTCATGAAACAAATGGCAAGCAAGAAGTAGGTATACAACTGAATATCCCAGAATTGATATCCCAATTGTCAATTGCTATTTTTTTTTCAGTTTAACCTGGTTAATTCATGGAATGGGGCACCAATAGAAAATAATGTGCTTGTTGGTTAGATATGGAAGTAAAAAACAAACAAACAGCAGGTACAGAGAATAAGAAAATTAAAAGGAACCTTGGTGGTCTTCTAGTCCAATCCTCTGCTCAGGTAGGAGACCTTATAGCACTCCGGACAAATAAATGTGCAATCTCTTCTTAAAAACCTCCAGTGATGGAGCACCCATAATTTCTGGAGGGAAGCCATTCCCAAAGAATCAAGCTTAAACTTCAGAGTCTTTTTAAACTTTCCCACCAGAAGGAAAATTGCAGCCACTTTAAAAGCGTGCAGCATTAGTGCGCTTAAATTTTGGGAGGAAGGAACCTGCAGCAGCTGACATCTTTCAGCCTAGTTGTTTCTCTGCATCCAAATCATGGAGGAAATCAAGCAGCCTTACTGGCTCCCGGACTCTTTTCTGACCTGCTCTCAACTCACCTTCCAGCTGCCGCTTCGATCCTGGGAAGAGCACAGGATCCGCTCTGCACACCACCTTCCGCCCATTGAGGGATCCGGAAGAGGAAGTTGCTGGGCTTTTCTTTGCCTCGCGTCCTTTCTAGCAATTTAGTAATGGATGGTTTTAACCCCTTAAAGCTCAACCACAGATGCCTCTACTATAGTGAGGGTTGTAGATACTGATGCTGCCTCTCTGACCGTCATCTCCCCATAAGAGGGAAAATAACACTTTTATATGACGATGCATGCATAATTATTTATTTATTTATTTAGTCATGTTTATGTAGTGTATATTAGAGGTGGTGACCCTTTGAGAGCTGTATGCAATGAAGTTTCATTTTAATGTATGCTGATTAGTGTACAAAGTGACAAAGTTATTCTAAGTCCCATCCTTACCTAAGGCTTTTTCAAGATGTTTTCACTGGTTATGTTGCAGCAGATTGTGGTTAGTAATCTACTTACAAAAGAGCAGGACTTGAGACCACGAAAGTGAGAGAAACAGGTTTATTGGATGCATCGAGTTCAGCGTGTTCACACACCAAAATCTGAACTGAACTGAGCTCTGCCCAGGATCCTACTTTTATGCCGTGTTCCACACGGTACATTCTCAAGGCGTTTCCATACACGAGACAAGCATGACATTTCAAAAGGGGAAGTTCACTTGGACTGTTACAGCAAAGTACATAGGAGAAATATAAAAAAGAGAAGTTCCTATTTCATCTTAAGCTGTCAGCAGCTTTTACCTCTGTTCTATCTCTCACTTCCTGTGCCCCCACTTTACAGGGTCTTGCAACACTTTTCAGCCCTATTTGTAATACTTATGAGGAAGTTGGAGAGAAGAGTTCACTGCAGCTAAAAGTCAACTTTGGGACTCCAGGGCACTAGAATAAAAGCCAAACTAAAATGAATTTATAAGGTCCATTCTATTAAGACCACCTAACCTGGCCAGCCACTGGTGGGTGCATGCTGCATCAGTTAAATGCTATCAAGTTGTTTTCGACTTCTAGAAACCTAACTTTGCAACTGATGCATGTGAAATAGTGAAATGTGATGCTACTTAGCTTGTGAAGATTAGCTTTGTGCTGAGCCCTAAAGGTTTATGAATAAGGTGACCAGATTTTCAGATTGGTAAAGAGGGATACCTTTGACTGGAGGGTGGTGGGGTGGGGGTGTTAGGGTTAGGGTTTTTTCAATGCCATTGTAACTTTGGTCACTATACCACCTTTCTGGCCACAGTTCTTAAGTGAATAACTGCAGCTGATAAGTTAGTAACATAAGTGAATCTGGTTTCCCCATTTGACTTTGTCAAAAAGGTGGATTATATGACCCCAGGACACTGAAACCATCATAAATACGAATCTGTTGCAAAACATCAAAATTTTAATCGCGTGACCATGAGATGTTTAGATGTTTAGATGTTTATTAACATTTGTAGGCCGCCCTTTTCCCTGAGGGGACTCAGGGCGGCTCACATAAAATCAGGGAGGGGGAATACAAACAATGACGTAGACACATATAATAAAAGTAATAAGCAACATACATTCATCATTCGGGAGGGGCGGCTATACTTGTCCCCAGGCCTGACGGGCTAGCCAGTTCTTAAGGGCTGTGCGGAACGCCTGGACGGTGGAGAGGGTACGAATCTCCACGGGGAGCTCGTTCCAAAGGGTCGGGGCTACTACTGAGAAGGCCCTCCTCCTTGTAGTTGCCAGCCGGCAATGAGGATGCTGCAACGGTCGCTAAGTGTGAAAATGGTCGCTAAGTGTGAAAAATGGTCATCAGTCACTTTTTTCAATGCCATTGGAACTTTGGTCACTAAGCCCATTATACCACCTATCCTGCCACATTTCTTAAGTGAATAACTGCAGCTGATAAGTTAGTAACATAAGTGAATCTGGTTTCCCCATTTGACTTTCTCAAAAGGTGATTACATGACCCCAGGACACTGAAACCATCATAAATACGGATCTGTTGCCAAACATCAAAATTTTGATCACGTGACCATGAGGATGCTGCAACGGTCGTTAAGTGTGAAAATGGTCGTTAAGTGTGAAAAATGGTCATCAGTCACTTTTTTCAATGCCATTGTAACTTTGGTTACTAAGCCCATTATACCACCTTTCTTGCCACAGTTCTTAAGTGAATAACTGCAGCTGGTATTTTGTATTTTGGATAAAATCTTTTTTTAAATAGCCTAAGACAATTAAAAAAAAGAATCCACATAGAATAAATTGAAGTAAACATTTCAAACTATTCTTTCTATGCACAATATATTTCAAAGTATTGTGCGTAGAATTTTTAAACATGGTTTCACTTCAATTTATTTTGGATAGAATCTTTTTTTAAATAGTTTAAGACAATTTTAAAAAAGAATCCACACAGAATTTTTAAAAATCCTATGCACAATAAATAAAATATTATTTTAAAATACATTAAAAAAATAAAAGAAAAAACCCAGCTCACTTACCAGCAGGCTTGCACTCCAAGTCAACCAAGAATGATGTAGATGTTAATTCAAAAAACTGAGCAAATTGAGATGGTGAAATTAGTCAGGGAAATATTTTTCAAAGAAACTTTGCCACCATTTTTTCCACACCAGCAGACCTCCAACCACCATGTCCCTCCCCTCCAGAAAATCCAGGAAGTAACACTCACTACCTCTCTAGCCATGTATTTCCTGGAGCTCTATGGTACTAGGTCATTTTTTCTTATAATATGAGGTAAAAGGAGCGTGGAGGGGTCCGTTTTCTTGCTTTAAAGTTTTAATATCTTCAATGAAAGTACTGAGACAGAGAGAGAGGTTAGACAGAGTGTCTTTTGTCTTCCCCCGATTAGGATTTCTTAAGCAAATCCACTGGGCTTTCAACATAAAGCCAGAAAATCGGGACCTTTTTAAAAACGCCCCGGGACACATGACAAATTGTTAGAAATTGTGACTATCCCGCTGAAATCGGGACATCTGGTCACCTTATTTATGAAGGTCTTACAGAATCACATAAAAAGAAATGGGGGAGACCAACTTAACATTCCAGACAAAGGATCATAGGGATGTTGCAATGGTCATAAGAGTAAAAAATGGCCAAAAGTTACTTTTTTCAAGTAAAAGTAATTTGAGATTAATTTGAAATTTGCCACAGACCATCACTGCCTCCATGCCTCTCATTTTTGGCCTCTGGTGGGGGTGGGGCTACATTTGGTGTAACAAGACACAAGTGGTTCTTGTCAAATTATCATACTCCACAGGGATATATGGCCTGCACTTTTGGAGTTCTATGGGAGGCAGCCACCCACAATTTCTTAACACGGTGTACAAAATGTTAAGTCAGCAAAACGAAATAGTTAGTCCCACTCTCACACGACAGTGACCCAGAAGCAGCCACCATTTTGACACAGAGGCAGGCATGGTAAAATGTCAGTTCATTGCACTAATACACCACATGGACCAGGGATGAATCCTATGCACAGACCCAAAAATTACTGTTCTGCTTAACGATGTGAAGATTTATTTAACTGCTTCATTAGGGAGAACGGGGTGAGAGTAGTTAAGCAAGGTAATCTCGCTTAACAACCATTACAACATGCAACCTTGATTCGCAGGCCCCATTCCCTCTCTAAGCAGTTTACAGAGTCAGCGTTTTGACCCCAACATTTCGGTCCTCATTTTACCCACCTCGGAAGGATGCAAGGCTGAGTCAACCTTGAGCCTGGTGAGATTCAAACTGCCAAATTGCAAGCAGCTGGCAGTCACCAGAAGCAGTTTGCAGTCCTGCACTCTAACCACTGCACCACCATGGCACATTACAGTTGTATCTCGAGCACTACTTCTAGAGTGGCTGGAGTATTATGGGGCTCAAAATCTGAAGGACACCAAAGTAGAAGAGGGAACTCCATATGTTGGAGTTCCGTGATCAATATACAAAAAGCATTACCCAGAAAACCATTTGGAGGAAATCCACAACTTCTGCACAGAAAATATCCAGAAACGTCTGCTGATCAACAGAAACGGGTACTTAGACTTTATTGAACTAACATATTTTTCTATCTACCTACAAGTCTAATACTAAAAAGCATCAGGCGAGAATTTAAAAAATACATTCAAGACCTACATTCCTAATGAGAGTTTAGAAATGAAATTCAAGCCTTCTCTAAACTCATCAACTTTTGTCTCAAGTGGATTTACTTGTGGGCAATAAGGGACGATTTATGCCTGAAGCATTGGTCACAGACAGGACATTTGAAAAGTTTCTCTCCCATGTGAGTCGTCTGGTGACTCGCGAGGTGGACATTTTTAATGAAACTTTTTCCTCAATCAGGACATTCAAAGGGTTTCTCTCCTGTGTGAGTCCTCTGGTGCATCACCAGGTTGGAATTTTGACTAAAACATTTCCCACAAACAGGACATTCAAATGGTTTCTCTCCTGAGTGAGTCCTCTGGTGTTTTACCAGGTCAGAATTCTGACTGAAACATTTCCCACAATCAGGACATTCAAAGGGTTTCTGTCCTGTGTGAGTCCTCTGGTGTTTCACCAGGTTGGAATTCTGACTAAAGCATTTCCCACAAACAAGACATTCAAAGGGTTTCTCTCCCGTGTGAGTCCTCTGGTGTACCAACAGGCTGCAGTAATGACTGAAACTTTTCCCACAAATAGGACATTCAAAAGGTTTTTCTCCTGTGTGAGTCCTCTGGTGTGTTACCAGGCTAGAATTGAGACTGAAATATTTCCCACAATCACTACATTGAAAAGGTTTTTCTCCTGTATGAGTTCTCTGGTGTTTCACCAAGAAGGAATTCTGACTGAAACTTTTCGCACAATCAGGACACTCAAAGGGTTTCTCTTTTCTGTGAGTCCTCTGGTGTATCACCAGGTTGGAATTGTGACTGAAACCTTTCCCACAATCAGGACACTGATACATTTTCTCTCCTTTGTGAGTCCTTTGGTGTTTCCCAAGGCTGGAATTGTGATTGAAACGTTTCCCACAAATAGGACATTCAAAAGGTTTTTCTCCTGTGTGAGTCCTCTGGTGTGTTACCAGGCTAGAATTGAGACTGAAATATTTCCCACAATCACCACATTGAAAAGGTTTTTCTCCTGTATGAGTTTTCTGGTGTTTCACCAAGTAGGAATTCTGACTGAAACTTTTCATACAATCAGGACACTCAAAGGGTTTCTCTTTTGTGTGAGTCCTCTGGTGTATCACCAAGTTGGAATTGAGACTAAAACGTTTCCCACAATCAACACATTCAAATGGTTTCTCTCCTGTGTGAGTCCTCTGGTGGTTCACCAGGCTGCCATACCGACTGAAACTTTTCCCACAAATAGGACATTCAAATGGTTTCTCTCCTGTGTGAGACCTCTGGTGAATGACCAGGCTGGAATTCTGACTGAAATGTTTCCCACAATCAGAACATTCAAATAATTTCTCCCCTGTGTGAGTCTTCAGATGATTCCCTAGATGGGATTTTTGTCTGAAACCTTTATCACAATCTGGACACTCATAAGGTTTCTCTCCTGTGTGAATCCTTTGGTGATTCACCAGATGGGATTTTTGAATGAAGCTCTTCCCACAATCTGGGCACTCATGCAGTTTCTCACCTGTGTGCATCCTTTGGTATATCACCAGGTCATAATTTCAATTGAAACATTTCCCACAATCGGGACATTCAGAAGATTTGGTGTCTTGTGAGGTAAAATTTTCTGTGGTTTCTGTAGGAAATGGAAAATATTTTGATTTCTGGCTTCATTTATTTTCCTTTCAAAGTTGCTTCTTATTCTCAGTTTTCCAGACTGCTCTTATTGGCATCCTCTCTGCCTATAAGATTCAAGTAAAAGTGTAACTAATTATTTATAAAATGGTTGCATTAGATATCAAAAAAGGAAAAAAAGGTTTACATTATAGGTAAAAAGCAAACATGCCACAATGCTAGAACAGCCTCTTATATTACTTATGATTCATTTGACACACTGAAGATTACCGAGATCCAAGTTCACGTAGCCATTCAATCATAATATTCTCTTTCTGACTTGAATCAATCACTAATTCTTAGTATGGCAATTATTGAGTAGAATCTCTGCAATTAATATACTAATGACAGAGTAGGAGGAATAAACAGGGTGAATTAGAAATTCAAAAAATGAGGACAGATATGATATTGTTGCCATTACGGAAACTTGGTGGGATGAAACCCAGAAATGGAACATACAGTTACAGAGATTTAAATTATTTAACAGAAATAGACCAGTGGTGGGATTCAAATTTTTTTTACTATTGATTCTGTGGGCATGGAGTGGCTTGTTGGCAGGGGAAGGATATTGTAAAATTTCCATTCCCTCCTCACTCCATGGTAAGGTTACTGCAAAATCCCCATTCCCTCCTGATCAGCTGGGACCCAAGAGGGAGAGAATAGATGGGGGCGGGGCCAGTCAGATGTGGTATTTACCAGTTCTCTGAACTACTCAAAATTTCTGCTACCGGTTTTCCACAACTGGTCAGAACCTGCTAGATACCACTTTTGAAATAGCCCAAATAAAAGAGGTGGTGGAGTTGCACTATATACAAAAAATAACTACATTTCTACAGAACTGCTGGTCACAGAACACCTGCCTTGCTGTTTGCCTGCTGCTTCTGAAATCCCTCGGCTGCAGCCTGCAATCCATCTCATTGGCTAGCAACTGAATCTGCCTGCAATCCATCTCATTGGCTAGCAACTGAATCTGCCTGCAATCCATCTCATTGGCTAGCAACTGAATCTGCCTGCCTGTCTTGTGTCTTAAGTACGAGGGTTTTTTTAACTTTTAAAAAAAGCTTACTTGGTTTTTTTTAGGAATTTTTTAAAGGAAATAATAGCTATTTAAAATTTATAAAGGTTTACCTGCTTTTATATTTTTATATTTGTGAAGCTTTCTGATTTTGTGTTTTTGTAGTGTTTCACACTCACTACACAAACACACAAAATGACAGCAAGCTGTATGTGACATTTTGTGCTTGTGATAGTTGGTTTTGTGAGTTCTCTGAGTTTCCTCTTGTTGTTGCAGGGGTCATTTTGTGTGTTTTTACATTGTCTGAGAGTTGCACAATGGCATTGTGTTTTTGTTAAGTGTGAAAGTTGAGCTCTTTGTGGCTCTGTGAGTTTCCTGCTTGTGGCAGGGGCCATTTTGGGTGCTTTTGCAACTCTGCTTGGGCTGGGGGTTGGACTAGATGACCTGCAAGGTCCCTTCCAACTCTGTTAATCTGTTGAATCTGTTAAGTGTGTTGCAGGGGCCAGTTTCTGTGAGGTACTGCTTTTGCATTGTGTGTGAGTTGCACAATGTTGCATTTTGAGTTGCACAATGCTGTGGGTCAGTTGTGTTGTTTTTGTGTAAAGTGTGAAAGTTGCTTTTAGAGCTCTTTGTGGCTCTGTGAGTTTCCTGCTTTGGGGGGGGGGCTTTTGTGTGAGGTGCAGCTGCTTCTGCATTGTGTTGCTTTTGTGTTAAAACTAGTGTTTTGTGTTTTTGTGTTTTGTGTGCTTTTGCATTGCTCCCATCACTGGTCCTCAGCTAACAAAGCTCTTTTTCTTCCTTTTGCAGTAGCAGTCTTCACCAGCAAGGATGAAAAGGAAACAAAACTTTGGTCAGTTTCTTGGCTAAGAAACCAAAACTGTCACAACAACCATCAGATAATACATTTTTGTAAGCCATTATTATCATTAGTGCCTGGAGACAACACTTTTATTGCTTTTATGTAAGTATTCTTACGTAATTATTCATTATTCTTATTAAGTATTAAATGCATAAAATGATTGGTATATTTTCTTCTTGTAAGTCATAAGGGCAAAGAAGTGGTGTCGACTTGGCCACGCCCACCCAGCCACATCACCACCAAGCCACACCCACAAGCCATGATCACCAAGCCACACCCACAGAACCGGTAGAGAAAATTTTTAGATTTCATAACTGAAGTAAATGGTAAGTGAGCACCTGTCTACCCTAGACGAGTTCAAATCACCAGGACCGAATGGATTACACCCCAAGATTCTGAAGGAACTGGCAGATGAGATCACAGAACCACTGAACTGTATCTTTCAGAGATCCTGGAGCACCAGGGAACTGCCAGAGGACTGGAAAAAAGCTCATGTACTTCCCATCTTCAAAAAAGGAAAAAAAATGATCTAGGAAACTACAAACCTATCAGCCTGACCTCAATACCAGGGAGGATTCTGTAAAAGATAATCAAGCAACGAATCAGCTAACACCTAGAAGCAAACAAAGTAATAACCAAAAGCCAACATGGGTTTGTCAAAAACAGATCATGCCAGACTAATCTTATTGCATTCTTTGACAAAGTGACAAAATTAGTGGACCAGAGAAATACTGTCAATGTACCATATTTTTCGGAGTATAAGACACACTTTTCCTCCCCTAAAAGAGGCTGAAAATTTGGGTGCGTCTTATACTCTGAATGTAGTTTTTTCAAAGTTTTTCAGCCCTAATGAGGTGCTAATGAGTGAAGCATCTTCCCTTCCCTGCCTGCTTTTCCCATTGCTGCTCTGATCAGTGGTGCTTTACAAGCATTTTTTCAGCCCTAAAGAGGCACTAACGTTTGAGGGAGCAGCACTGAGAAAAGCAGGCAAAGCATGGAAGATCCCTTCACTCGTTAGTGCCTCATTTGGGCTGAAAAAGAGTTTTGAATATTTTTACTGCAGCATACAAACCCCTTTGGATACCGGTACATCTAAGCATGGCTTGGAAGAGAAGACACGAAACAAAATGGAGTCTGTGCTTCAAAACCAATTTCTCAAGCAATGGAAAATTTTCTCCTCTCCAATGCAACACATTCTTTGCAAATTGTGGGTATCTTCTTTGAATTTTCTCATTTAAGTATGCTCTTCAACATATATATGTATATATGTGTACGTGTGTGTGTGTGTGTATGTATGTATGTATGTATGTATGTGTATGTATATATATATATATGTATGTAGGTCTCTAGAGTAGGAAACACCAAACCTGAAGTAGTCAGCAGCAGCCTGAAGATGACGAATGTGACTTCGTCGAAACGTCGCCAAGACATCTCCAATTCTACGCGGGAGAAAACCCGAACAACTAGAGACCTACATACTAACACCCGCGAAAACCTCAGAATAAACATTTTGTTATATTTATGCTGATAAATAAATAAAGGGAGACTAGTATAGATCCTTTATATACTCCTTTAAGTATATACCTCCCACCCTGGCTGGCTGATAAGGAGTCGTTCTCTGTAGCTCAAATGGTTAACTCCCTGCCTGGGAGGCAATGGAGCACAGGTTCGATTCCCACTTGGGTATGGCTAGCTGATGAGAGCTAAATAGCTTGAAATAGATCTATACTAGTCTTCCTTTATTTATTTATCAGCATAAATATAACAAAATGTAACAAAAAGGCAACAGTAAAAAATATTGGGTTTCTGTCTGGATGGTCTCTTGTGACGAGCCTAATGACAGAGAGTGGAAGTGTGACCTTCCTCCCATACTTGGGCATACCAGGGGTTGTGACTTTAAGTATATACCTCCCACCCTGGCTGGCTGATAAGGAGTCGTTCTCTGTAGCTCAAATGGTTAACTCCCTGCCTGGGAGGCAATGGAGCACAGGTTCGATTCCCACTTGGGTATGGCTAGCTGATGAGAGCTAAATAGCTTGAAATAGATCTATACTAGTCTCCCTTTATTTATTTATCAGCATAAATATATATATATATATATATATATATATATATATATATATATATATATATATATATATATATATATATATATTTATTTATTTAAAGTCACAACCCCTGGTATGCCCAAATATGTTCGATTCCCAACATAGGGTATGGCTAGCTGATGAGAGCTAAATAGCTTGAAATAGATCTATACTAGTCTCCCTTTATATATATATATATATATTAGATTTTTACAACCCCTGGTAAGCCCCAATTATGGGAGGAAGCTAACTGCTTCCATCATCTGTCCTTCGACTCGTCACAAGAGTCCATCAAGACAGAAACCCAATATTTTTACTGTTGCCTTTGTTATATTTGTCTCCCTTTATTTATTTATCAGCACAAATAAAAACACACACACACACACAAACACACACACACACACACACACACACACACACATATATATATATATATATATATATATATATATATATATATATATATATATATATATATATATAGACCAAAATACGAGTAGTACAAAAGGGACATAAGAGAATTGATCATAGCATCATAGCAATCAGTCACCAAAAGCGTAACTAAGGGAAGTTACAACATTCTCCTCTAGTGGTTACAGCTCTTAAGAAAAATTTGGAAACCTAAGAGGTGATGTATGAGGAGACATCTCCAAGGCAATATACAAATAAATTAGAGCCATTAGGTCTAGAAGGGACAATTTCAAGAAGATACAGTAGCTTAGATCTGTCTGCATTATACATAGGGGTGCTCTTCAACTTTTCTGTGGAGCAGATAAGAATAGAAATAGTATAACATAGCAAAGAATAGAATAGAAATAGCATCGATTATGCTGGTTGATGATCTCAGATAGAGTTTAGATAGGAAAGTGTACTCCTTTTTTGTCCAAATAGACTTCTCACTTGCCCTCAATAATGATTGTTTATAAAGATAGTGATTGTTGATCAGTGTGGCCTCACTTGGAATACATAGCCCAGGGGATAAATAGTGTGTAAGCTGAAAACCAACAAACGTATGTGCTGAAGCTGACCAGACTAAGGACGCTAGCCAGATGAATACCTGGTAGGCAGAATTTTTCCCCCTATTTTTCTCCCCCCAAATTAAGGTGCATCTTATATTTCGGTGCATCTTATACTTAGAAAAATATGGTAATTTACTTGGACTTCAGTAAGGCATTTGATAAAGTAGACCATCACCATTATTAGATAAATTAGAAAAATGTGGGCTAGACAGCATCACCACCAGATGGATTCGTAACTGGCTGACCAAGCACACTCAATGTGTAGAGTTCAATGGAACTGCATTTACATGGAGGGAAGTATGCAGTGGAGTACCCCAAGGCTCTGTTTTAGGCCCAGTAGTCTTCAACATCTTCATCAATGATCTGGATGAGGGAATACATGGGGAACTCATCAAATTTGCAAACAACATCAAGCTGGCAGAAACAGCCAACACTCCAGAAGACAGGCTTAAGATACAAAAGGCTCTTGATAGACTTGAACATTGGGCACTTTCTAACAAAATGGAATTCAATGGTGAAAAAAGTAAGGTTCTACATTTAGGCAAGAAAAACAAAATGTATAGCTATAGTATATGTGATATCTTGCTCATTAGAAGTAACTGTGAGATGGATCTTGGAGTCCTAGTGGACAACCATTTAAATATGAGGCAGCAGTATGCAGCAGCTGCCAAAAAAGTCAACACAGTTCTAGGCTGCATTAACAGAGGGATAGAACCAAGATCACGTGAAGTGGTAATACCACTTTATAATGCCTTGGTAAGGCCACACTTGGAATACTGCATTCAGTTTTCGTCGCCACAATATAGAAAAGATGTGGAGACTCTAGAAAGAGTGCAGAGAAGAGCAACTCTGAAATCTCATGAAACAAATGGCAAGCAAGAAGTAGGTATACAATTGAATATCCCAGAATTGATATCCCAATTGTTAATTGCTATTTCTTTTCACCTGGTTAATTCATGAAATGGGGCACCAATAGGAAATAATGTGCTTGTTGGCTAGGCTAAGGTAACCAGACGTCTTGATTTTGGCGGGACAGTCATGATTTTGCACAATTTGTCCCGCGTCCTGGGGCATTCTTAAAAAGTCCCGATTTTTGTGACCAGCCCTGGTAATAAGCCTGCCCAGCCCCCAGCCCTGTATACCCATCCCGGCCAGCCGGTATTTTGTCCCTTCTGTGTCCCCGTTGCTCAGAAAAGCAACTTCGGGAAGGTCCTTTTCTAGCAGGCAGGTTCTAGGACGCCTGCCGCCACCAAAGAACCTTGCTGGAGTTGCTTTTCTGAGCAACGGGGAGACAGAAGGGACGCAATCTCCTTTCATTCTCCCTCTGCCTCATTCACTCGTTCGGGCAGCAGAAAATGAAAGAAAATCGCATAGCCGAGGACAAAGGAGCCTGCAGCCTCCTTCATTCAAACGTTCAGGCAGCGGGGATGGGGGGGCTTTCTTGCATTCCTTCTTTCTCTGAAGCCGCGCCGGATTCAGCAAACCGGGCAGCGCTTGCCCTTGGGATTGTGCAACAGCCGAAGAACAGGAGGCGAGAATTCGGGTGCTGCACAAGGCCACGGGCACGCCCTACCCTCTTCTCTCTGATAGCTGCCTGGTTAAAAAGGAGGAGGCAACTCCGTTGGTCCGGAGCCCATCCGGGAAGACGAGGAACCCAAGGGGGTTCCCTCCCCCTGCAGATGGGCTCCGGACCAGCGGAGCCTCCTCCTTTTTAACCAGGCGGCTATCAGAAAGAAGAGGGCAGCGCATGCCCATGGGCTTATGCAGCTGCCGAAGATCGCCTGGTTAAAAAGGAGGAAGAGGAGGCTACGCTAGTCCAGAGCCCATCTGCGGGGGCAGGGATCCCCCTCGCGTTCATCGTCTTCCTCGATGGGCTCCTCCTCCTTTTTAACCAGGCGGCTATCAGAGAGAGGAGGGCAGCGCAAAGGAGGAGCAGAACGGCCTTAATCATGTCGAGCTGCCCAGTCAAAAAACCCTTTCCTTCTGTAGAAAAAAAAAGGGGGGGAGGAATTCCAGAGACCGACTGAAAGAGGGAATCCTCAGCCAGGGCACCCTTTGCTCCACCACAGCAACCTTTTCAAGCAGAATCAGACTAGTTTTAAAGCCCCGCCTTCTACTTCGGCGGGGAAATTCCCTGCCGCCCAGGCTCCGTCCCACAGAAAAAATCCCCTTCGCCGAAGCTCGAGAGGCAAGCGCTGCCTCCGCCTGCCAGAATCTCTGGAGAGAACTTTGCAACTAGCTGAGGAGCAGCGAGCGGCGGACTTGAGCGTTTGCACGCATTCAGCCAAGGTCCTGCTGAGCCCCGCTACTTTGGACGACACGATGGATTTTACGATGGATGTGCACCCCTGGGAGGTGCTGAAGAAAGACAGGCAGCTCAGCCTGATCCAGGACGACAGGCACTACAGCAGCTTACAGACAGAGACAGAGAGAGACACACACACAGAGTGAGAAACACACCCACACAGGGAGGGAGGAGAGACACAGAGAGAGAGACACAGAGAGACAGATACACAGAGAGAACGACAGAGAGAGAGAGACGGAGGGAGGGAGATAGAGGCAAAGTGCCACACAGAGAGTGAGAGACAAACAGATACAGAGATAGGGGGAGGGGGAGGGAGAGATTTAAGAAACTTCGGAGTAAATCAGGAAGAGGGAAGAGATGGAGGACTGGCTTTTCACTCCGATTTCTGAGCCCCCAGCTGTTAGTGACGGATGAGGAGGAGGATGAAGGAAGGGGTTGCATTTTGTTAGGCTAACAGCTCATTTCTGTGGCGTTTTTAAAAAGTCCCTTTTTTAAAAAAGCGCAAAAGGAAAAATCTGCAAAAAGTCACTGGGATTGTTCCTCGCAAAGCATCATGGTCGCAGAGAATGCAAATGAAGGTGCTTATCTCCCCGCCCAGCTCCGTGTCCTTCTAATCAAATGGGAGTCATGCTGAGTCCCGTTCAGAGGGCGGAGGGACGCTGTGCTTTTGTTGTTGTTGTTGTTTTACCTATGTTCTCACAACCATGCAAAGGTGGGTTTTGTGCTACAAGGATCTTTCTTTCTTTCCCTGTCTGCGGTTCCGATTGCAGTTGCTTCGGATTAAAGCACCATTTCTCATTCCTTGCAAAACTGGGGAAATGGCAGGGCTGCCTCCCTCCCCCCTTTCCTTGCAGCACACTTGGTTGCAAAATATTCCCCTGATTTGGTTTATAAGTTCGCAGCAATGTGATCCAACAAATAGGAAAGTTTTAATAAGATCTACTGACTTTATTTGGTCTCTGCTGCCCCCCACTCCCTTAGCCCTTGGGTTTTGTCCCCTCCCAAGGAGAGAGTGGGAAGGAGAGGAAGGAAGGAGGGAGGGGGGAAGGAAAAGAAGAAGGGGGGGAGAAGATGGAAGGAGAAAAGATGGAAGGAAGGAGAAAGAATAGAAAGAAGGAAGAAGGAGGAAGGAGAAGGAGGAAGATGGAAGAAGAAAGGAAGGAAGAAAAAGAAGAAGGGAGGGAGAAAAGAGGGAAGGAGGTAGGAAGAGAGGGAAAGAGCAGAAAGACAAAGAGAATGAAGTTGATAGGCAAGAAGAAGGAGGAAGGAAGGAAGGAAGGAAGAAAAAGGGAGCGAGAGGAAAAGAGAAAAGATGGAACTAGAAAGGAAAGAAGGGAGGGAGGAAAGGGGAAGACAGGGAAAGAGCAGAAAGACAGAAGGTGAAGGTAGATAGGCAGAAGGAAGGAAGAAGGAAGAAATAGGAAGGAGGGAAGGTGAAAGGATGGAAGGAGGAAGGAACAGAAGCAAAGGGGAAGAGAGAGATGGAAAGAGCAGAAAGACAGAGAAGGTAGATAGGCAAAAGAAAGGAAGCTGAAAGAATGGAAGGAAGAAGGAAGAGAAAAGGAGGAAGGGAGTGAGTGAGGAAAGAGAGGATGGAAGGAGAAAGGAAGAGAGGGAAAGAGCAGAAGACGGATAAGGTGAAGGTAGATAAGCAAGAGGAATGAAGGAAGGAAGAAGTGAGGTGTCTCGA
Source organism: Thamnophis elegans (assembly GCF_009769535.1). Classification (NCBI taxonomy): domain Eukaryota; kingdom Metazoa; phylum Chordata; class Lepidosauria; order Squamata; family Natricidae; genus Thamnophis; species Thamnophis elegans. The sequence goes on along the minus strand of NC_045542.1, from coordinate 158,582,178 downwards.
GGAGGGGAAAAACATTTAGTGACCAAAGTTACAATGGCTTTGAAAAAAGTGACTGATGACCATTTTTCACACAGCGACCATTGCGACCATTTTTCACACTTAGCGACCGTTGCAGTATCCTCATGGTCAAGTGATCAAAATTTTGTTTGGCAACAGATTCGTATTTATGATGGTTTCAGTCTTCGGGGGTCATTAATCGCCTTTTGTGAGCTTTTGACAAAATATAAAATTTTTAATCAAGCGCCCCCCCCCCCCCAATGGTGTCCCTCTTTACCAATCTGAAAATCTGGTCACCTTAGGCTAGGCATGGAAGTAAAAAACAAATCCAGCAGGTACACAGAGAATAAGAAAATTACAAGGGACTTTGGTGGTCTTCTAGTCCAATCCTCTGCTCAGAGAGGAGACCTTATAGCACTCCGGACAAATAAATGTGCAATCTCTTCTTTAAAAAACCCCCGTGATGGAGCACCCATAATTTTTGGAGGGAAGCCATTCCCAAAGAATCAAGCTTAAACTTCAGAGAGACTTTTTAAATCTTCCCATCAGAAGGAAAATTGCAGCGACCACTTTAACAGCGTGCAGCGTTAGTCCGCTTAAATTTGGGAAGGAACCTGCAGCAGCCTGACATCCTTCAGCCTAGTTGTTTCTCTGCTTCAATATCATGGAGGAAATCAAGCAGCCTTACTTGCTCCAGGACTCTCCTCCGACCGATCCTGGGATGAGCACAGGATCCACTCTGGACACCACCTTCCGCCCATTGAGTGATCCGGAAGAGGAAGTTGCAGGGCTTTTCTTGGCCTCACATCCTTTCCAGCAATTTATTACTTGATGGTTTTAACCCCTTAAAGCTCAACCACAGATGCCTCTACTGTACAGAAGGTTTTTGTTGCTGCCTCTCTGACCGCCATCTCCCCATAAGAGGCAAAATAACACTTTTATATGTCACTTTTATTATACATGAATATTTATTTATTTATTTATTTAGTCATGTTTATGTAGTATACATTAGAGGTGACCCTTTGAGAGCTGTATGCACTGAAATTTCATTTTAATGTATGCTGATCAGTGTACATTCAAAGTGACAAAGTTATTCTACGTCCCATCCTTACCTAAGGCTTTTTCCAGATGTTTTCACTGGTTAAACGCTATCAAGTTGTTTTCGACTTCTAGAAACCTATCTTTGCAACTGATGCATGTGAAATAGTGAAATGTGATGCTACTTAGCTTGTAAAGATTAGCTGTGTGCTGAGCCCTAAAGGTTTATGAAGGTCTTACAGAATCACATAAAAAGAAATGGGAGAGACCAACTCTCCATTCCAGACAAAGGACCATGGGGATGTTGCAATGGTCATAAGCGTAAAAAATGGCCAAAAGTTACTTTTTTCAATGCCAATGTAATTTGAGATTAATTTGTAATTTGCCACAGACCATCACTGCCTCCATGCCTCTCAATTTTGGCCTCGGGTGGGGGTGGGGGTGGGGCTACATTTTGTGTACAAGACACACCCAAATTGTCCCCCTCTTTTAAGGGTGGGGATGCATCTTATACTCGAAAAGAATGGTATTTTCTAAACTGCCTCTAAATTCATAGAATCATAACATCATGGGGTTGGTTGCATTGTACAGCAGCACTGTAAACTGACTATATCATTTCTTGTTGTATTAATACTATTTCTGTTGATGCAGCCTAGGATTGGGTTGACTTGTAGTGCAAGCCTGCTGGTAAGTGAACTGGGTTTTTTTCTTTTATTTTTTTAATGCATTTTAAAATAATATTTTATTTATTGTGCATAGGATTTTTAAAAATTCTGTGTGGATTCTTTTTTTAAATTGTCTTAAGACTATTTAAAAAAAGATTCTATATTGTGCATAGAAAGAATAGTTTGAAATGTTTTACTTCAATTTATTATGTTTGGATTCTTTTTTTTAAATTGCCTTAGGCTATTTAAAAAAAGATTCTATCCAAAATACAAAATACCAGCTGCAGTTATTCACTTAAGAACTGTGGCAAGAAAGGTGGTATAATGGGCTTAGTGACCAAAGTTACAATGGCATTGAAAAAAGTGACTGATGACCATTTTTCACACTTAGCTACCATTTTCACATTTAGCGACCATTACAGCATCCTCATGGTCACGCGATCAAAATTTTGATGTTTGGCAACAGATTCGTATTTATGATGGTTTCAGTGTCCTGGGGTCATATAGTCAAATGGGGAAACCAGATTCACTTATGTTACTAACTTATCAGCTGCAGTTATCCACTTAAGAACTGTGGCCAGAAAGGTGGTATAGTGACCAAAGTTACAATGGCATTGAAAAAAGTGACTGATGACCAGCTTTCACACTTAGCAACCATTTTCACATTTAGCGACCGTTGCAGCATCCTCATGGTCACACAATCAAAATTTTGATGTTTGGCAACAGATTCGCATTTATGATGGTTTCAGTGTCCTGGGGTCATGTAATTGCCTTTTGACAAAGTCAAATGGGGAAACCAGATTCACTTATGCTACTAACTTATCAGCTGCAGTTATTCACTTAAGAACCGTGGCAAGAAATGGTATAGTGGTATAGTGACCAAAGTTACAATGGCATTGAAAAAAGTGACTGATGACCATTTTTCACACTTAGTGACCATTTTCACACTTAGCGACCGTTGCAGCATCCTCATGGTCACGTGATCAAAATTTTGATGTTTGGCAACAGTTACAATTTATATTTGTAAATTGTAGTTATGTTGAAATAAAAAAAAATTCCAATACTGTTTTTGCGTTGTATGAAAAATTTTGTTGCTCCGTATAAAATTTTTAATCAAGCCCCCACCCCCACCCCCAGTCAAAGGTGTCCCTCTTTACCAATCTGAAAATCTGGTCACCTTAGGTAAGGGAGGCTAGGCCTCCAAGAGATTCCCCCAGCCCTGAGATAGTTACTGTTCTGCTTAACGATGTGAAGATTTATTTAACTGCTTCATTAGGGAGAACGGGGTGAGAGTAGTTAAGCAAGGTAATCTCGCTTAACAACCATTACAACATGCAACCTTAATTCGCAGGCCACATTCCCTCTCTAAGCAGATTACAGAGTCAGCGTTTTGACCCCAACAGTTTGGGTCCTCATTTTACCCACCTCGGAAGGATGCAAGGCTGAGTCAACCTTGAGCCTGGTGAGTCAAACTGCCAAATTGCAAGCAGCTGGCAGTCACCAGAAGTAGTTTGCAGTCCTGCACTCTAACCACTGCACCACCATGGCACATTACAGTTGTATCTCGAGCACTACTTCTAGAGTGGCTGGAGTATTATGGGGCTCAAAATCTGAAGGACATCAAAGTAGAAGAGGGAACTCCATATGTTGGAGTTCCGTGATCAATATACAGAAAGCATTACCCAGAAAACCATTTGGAGGAAATCCACAACTTCTGCACAGAAAATATCCAGAAACGTCTGCTGATCAACAGAAATGGGTACTTAGACTTTATTGAACTAACATATTTTTCTATCTACCTACCGGTCTAATCCTGATATATATTTGACTAAAAAGCATCAGGCTAGAATTGAAAAAATTCATTCAAGACCTACATTCCTAATAAGAGTTCAGAAATCAAATTAAAGCCTTCTCTAAACTCATCAACTTTTGACTCAAGTGGATTTCCTTGTCGGCAATAAGGGACGATTTATCCCTGAAGCATTGGTCACAGAAAGGACATTTCAAAAGTTTCTCTCCTATGTGAGTCGTCTGGTGTCTCGCGAGATGGACATTTTTAATGAAACTTTTTCCTCAATCAGGACATTCAAAGGGTTTCTCTCCTGTGTGAGTCCTCTGGTGCATCACCAGGTTGGAATTCTGGTTAAAACCTTTCCCACAATCAATACATTCAAAGGGTTTCTCTCCTGAGTGAGTCCTCTGGTGTTTCACCAGGTTGCAATTCTGACTAAAACATTTCCCACAAACAAGACATTCAAAGGGTTTCTCTTCTGTGTGAGTCCTCTGGTGTCTCGCGAGGTGGACATTTTTAATGAAACTTTTCCCACAATCGGGACATTCAAAGGGTTTCTCTCCTGTGTGAGTCCTCTGGTGTCTTACCAGGTTGCAATTCTGACTAAAACATTTCCCACAAACAAGACATTCAAAGGGTTTCTCTCCTGTGTGAGTCCTCTGGTGTATCACCAAGCTACAGTAATGACTGAAACTTTTCCCACAAATAGGACATTTGAAAAGTTTTTCTCCTGTGTGAGTCATCTGGTGTCTCGCGAGGTGGACATTTTTAATGAAACCTTTCCCACAATCGGGACATTCAAAGGGTTTCTCTCCTGCGTGAGTCCTCTGGTGTTTCACCAGGTTGCAATTTTGACTAAAACATTTCCCACAAACAAGACATTCAAAGGGTTTCTCTCCCGTGTGAGTCCTCTGGTGCATCAGCAGACTGCAGTAATGACTGAAACTTTTCCCACAAACAGGACATTCAAATGGCTTCTCTCCTGAGTGAGTCCTCTGGTGCATCACCAGGCTAGAATTCACACCAAAACGTTTCCCACAATCAATACATTCAAAGGGTTTTTCTCCTGAGTGAGTCTTCTGGTGTTTCACCAGGTTGCAATTCTGACTAAAACATTTCCCACAAACAAGACATTCAAAGGGTTTCTCTCCTGTGTGAGTCCTCTGGTGTCTCGCAAGGTGGACATTTTTAATGAAACTTTTCCCACAATCAGGACATTCAAAGGGTTTCTCTCCTGTGTGAGTCCTCTGGTGTCTTACCAGGTGGGAATTCTGACTGAAACATTTCCCACAATCAGGACATTCAAAGGGTTTCTCTCCTGTGTGAGTCCTCTGGTGTTTCACCAGGTTGCAATTGTGACTAAAACATTTCCCACAAACAAGACATTCAAAGGGTTTCTCTCCTGTGTGAGTCCTCTGGTGTATCATCAAGCTACGGTAATGACTGAAACTTTTCCCACAAATAGGACATTTGAAAAGTTTCTCTCCTGTGTGAGTCATCTGGTGTCTCGCAAGGTGGACATTTTGAATGAAACCTTTCCCACAATCGGGACATTTAAAGGGTTTCTCTCCTGTGTGAGTCCTCTGGTGTTTCACCAGGTTGCAATTCTGACTAAAACATTTCCCACAAACAAGACATTCAAAGGGTTTCTCTCCTGTGTGAGTCCTCTGGTGTATTAGCAGGCTGCAGTAATGACTGAAACTTTTCCCACAAATAGGACATTCAAATGGTTTCTCTCCTGTGTGAGTCCTCTGGTAGTTCACCAGGGCTGCCATAGCCACTGAAACTTTTTCCACAAATAGGACATTCAAATGGTTTCTCTTCTGTGTGAATCCTTTGGTGATTCACTAAATGGGTTTTTGAATGAAACTCTTCCCACAATCTGGGCACTCATGCAGCTTCTCTCCTGTGTGCATCCTTTGGTATATCACCAGGTCACAATTTCAATTGAAACATTTCCCACAATCTGGACATTCAGAGGGTTTGGTGTCTTGTGAGGTGAAACTTTCTGTGGTTTCTGTAGGAAATGGAAAATATTTTGATTTCTGGCTTGATTTGTTTTCCTTTTCAAAGTTGCTTCTTATTCTCAGTTTTCCAGACTGCTCTCATTGGCATCCTCTCTGCCTATAAGATTCAAGTAAAAGTGTAACTTTAATTATTTATAAAATGGTTGCATTAGATATCAAAAAAGGAAAGAAAGGTTTACATTATAGGTAAAAAGCAAACATGCCACAATGCCAGAATAGCCTCTTATATTACTTATGATTCATTGGATACACTGAAGATTACCGAGATCCAAGTTCACGTAGCCATTCAATCATAAAATTCTCTTTCTGACTTGAATCAATCACCAATTCTTAGTATGGCAATTATTGAGTAGAATCTCTGCAATTAATATACTAATGACAGAGTATGAGGAATAAACAGGGTGAATTAGAAATTCAAATAAATGAGGACAGATATGATATTGTTGCCATTACGGAAACTTGATGGGATGAAAGCCACAAATGGAACATACAGTTACAGAGATTTAAATTATTTAACAGAAATAGATCAGTGGTGGGATTCAAATTTTTTTACTATTGATTCTTTGGGCGTGGCATGGCTTGTTGGTAGGGGAAGAATATTGTAAAATTTCCATTCCTTCCCCACTCCATGGTATTTACCAGTTCTCTGAACTACTCAAAATTTCTGCTACCGGTTCTTCACAACTGGTCAGAACCTGCTAAATACCACTTTTGAAATAGACCAAATAACAGAGGTAGTGGAGTTGCACTATATACAAGAAATAACTACTTTTCTACAGAACTATAATAACAGTAGACTTATATACCGCTTCATAGGGCTTTCACCCTCTCTAAGCAGTTTACAGAGTCAGCATATTGCCCCCAACAACAATCCGGGTCCTCATTTTACCCACCTCGGAAGGATGGAAGGCTGAGTCAACCCTGAGCCGGTGAGATTTGAACCGCTGAACTGCTGATCTAGCAGTCAGTCTGCAGTGCTGCATTTAACCACTGCGCCACCTTGGCTCTTAGCACAACAATGATAAAAATTATCTTGAATGAATTTGTGTCAAAATTAAAGGGGGGGGAATTACATTGCCCTAGGTCTATATCCGTGATGGCGAACCTATGGAGCCATATTTGCTGGCCAAGCAGTCCTCAGTTCTGGTGCGCATGTGTGTGCCAGCCAACTGATTTTCAGCCCTCCGAAGGACATGGGGAGGCCATTTTCACCCTCCCTAGGCTTCAGGAAATCCTCCGGAGCCTGGGGAAGGTGAAAAACAGGCCCAATAGGCGAACCAGAAGTTCATTCCCGAACTTCCTGTTGGGCCGTTGGGCTGTTTTTCACCCTCCCCAGGCTCCGAAGGCTTTCCTGAAGCCAAACACAGAGCGGAAGAATAGAAGCATATTATTCATAAATACTTCGCAAAACTATACGCGCAAGATAGCATGGAGGAAATCAAAATAAAACATTATTTAAACACAGAAAAGATAAGACCAATTTCAAAAGAACTAAGGGAGGTGATAAACAGGCCAATAACGTTAGCTGAAGTGGAATTAGTCCTGAAAAACCAGAAAAATAATAAAACCCCACGACCAGACGGAATACCGGTGGACTTATACAAATATAACAAAATATTGGAAGAGCTAGAAGTGGAAATGTTTAACGAAGTTTTAGGAAAAGCCAAGATACCTGAATCATGGACAGAAGCAATAATATCGCTAATCCCAAAAGAAGAAACCAACCTAGAAAAAATTCAAAATTACAGGCCAATTTCATTACTAAACTCTGATTATAAAATATTTGCAGCAATTATAGCAGGACGAATTAAATAGGTTTTAAATGAATGAATACACCCGCACCAAAGCGGATCTTTACCTCACAGACACATTAAAAATAATACGAGGGTCATCCTAGACGTAATAGAGTATTATGAGGTACATCCAGAGAAACAAATGGTACTGGTTTTCCTTGATGCACAAAAAGCATTTGACAATGTAATCTGGAAATTTAGAATAATACTATTGGACAAGATGAAATTTAGAGAAAAATTTATAAAAATGATAGTGTTGCAGCAGATTGAGGCTTTCGCCACAATGCTCAAGAAAAATGGGACGTGAGACCACGAAGGTGCAAGTCAAACAGGTTTATTGATGCATCAAGTTCAGCGTGTTCACACACCAAAATCTGAACTGCCTTGGCTCCGTCCAGGACACTACTTTTATGCCGTGTTCCACACTGTGCATTCTCAAGGCGTTTCCATACACGAGACAAACATGACATTTTGAAAAGGAGAAGTTCATTTTGGAATGTTACAGAGAAGTACATAGAAAAAATACAAAAAGAGAAGTTCCTATAATGTTTTAAGCTATTGGCCGTTTGCCCTCTGTTCTATCTTACACCCACGCCTGGCTTCCTGTGCCCCTCCTTTACAGCGTCTTGCCACACTGTTCCAGTAAGGTTTGTTGCAACTTAATAAAAATCTATATTAAGTCTATATTGATATTCAAAAGCTAGTTAGAGCCTTGGGGCTCATATACCCAGGTGATATGGTCATATTTTGGCCATTTTCTCCCGGCTGCCTCAATAGAAGGATTTTATAACAGCCAAAGTTCTGATAAATGGAGATCTAACAGAAAAGATTGAAATAAAAAAAGGAGTCAGACAAGGAGGCCCACTCTCTCCTTTGCTATTTATATTAATTTTGGAAATTAATTAAGAAGGACCAGGGAATAAAAGTTTTAAGACTCAAGAATGAAGAATATAAACCCAAGCATATGCCGATGACTTAGTATTTGTTCTAGAGGACCCATTAGAATCCAGCTTGAAATTAATTCAAAAATTAGAAGAATATGTTGAAGTGGCAGGACTAAAGATCAATAAGGACAAAACAAAAATGATAACCAAGAACATGACAAAAAAGCAAGAAGAGGAACTGGAAGTAGCAACCAGAATGCAAATAACTAAGAAAGTGAATTACTTGGAGATCTGGGTGTCAGCAAAATGTTTCAAAATTAAAGATGATAATTTTAATAAATTAGTGATACAAATAAAGAAAGATTTAGAAAATTAGAAAAATATTCAGTTATCACTCATGGGACGCATAGCGACAATTAAAATGAATATTTTACCAAGAATCTTATTCCTGTTGCAAGCCACACCTATTAATCCGGGTAAAAAAATCTTTCAAGAATTAAACAAAATAACCGCTAGGCTCATTTGGCAGGGACGAAAAGCGAGGATTAAACTAAAGTCAATACAAGACAGCAAGGAGAGAGGAGGCTTAGCATTACCAAATTGGGATTTATACGCGTCAGCAGTAACAATAACATTGGTGAAGGATTGGATAGAGCTAAAGAATAAAAAAAAATTGACCTTAGAAGGCCATGATTTGCAAGCAGGCTGACATATATTCCTATGGGATGATAAAAACAAAACACACAAATACTTTCAAAATCATTTAATCAGAAGAATGTTGTTGCAAAAATGGCTCAAAATAAAAAAAAATCCACTATGTGAAAATCCCGAATTGGCTATCACCGACAGAAAGGACGACTCACCCAAATTTTATAGATTTGAACAAAATGCTAAGATACATAGTCTTATTTGATAGACAGGGAAATTTAAAAACAATTGAAGAATTGGCAGATCAGAACATGAAAGTTGACTGGCTAACTTACCTCCAAATCAAAACTAAATACAATAAAGATGTAAAATTATATGACATCGAAACAGAACCACACGAATTGGATAAAATTATTCAAAGATCAGATGGAAAGATGATAGGGAGAATATATAAATTCCTCCTGAAGTATAAAATGGAAGAGGAAATTGTGAAAGAACAAATGATAAAATGGGCGCAGAGCTTTGGCTTTAATATTGAATTAGACAAATGGGAAAAACTTTGGGGGACAAACTTAAAAATGACACTATCAGTTGCATACAAGGAAACCAGTACAAAATGTTTTACAGATGGCACCTGGCACCAACAAGGTTAGCTAAAATCTTAACAAATACCTCCCCAAAATGTTGGAAATGCGAATCAATACACGGACCTGTGAGGAGGCTAAACTTTTTTGGAAAAGGATCAAAAATTGGCTGGAGGCAATAACAGGGGTTAAAATAGAATGGAAACCTGAAGTTTTTTTATTAGGAATAATGTCTGCTAAATACAAAAAAGAAATCCAGTATTTAATACTACATATAATTACGGCAGGAAGGATTGCCTTTGCCCAGAAATGGAAAAACAAATTAATTCCAAGCAAAGATGGAATACTAAGAAAGGTTATGGATTGTGCTGAAATGGACAAACTAACTAAAGAAATCCAGGGAAAAGAAGAATCAGAATTCTACCAGATATGGCATAAATGTTATAAGTGGATGGAGGAAAGAAACAAGAATCAATGAAGGAATATAACAAAATTCAAAAAATAATAATTATGAGTAAAATAAGAGAGTTAAGAACGGTGAAATCCAAATGAAATACAATAGAAGGGGAAATAATATAAGGTGAGAGGTATCGATTGATAATTGCTATTAGAAAGAACAGGAAGCTGCCTGGCCTGGCTAAACCACCTGGGTAACTACCAACTTTCCCCCTAGCCTCCATCTTGCTTACCTTCGCTCTTAGGACCAAATCCTGAGCTGCTGGTCACAGAACACCTGCCTTGCTGTTTGCCTGCTGCTTCTGAAATCCCTCAGCTGCAGCCTGCAATCCATCTCATTGGCTAGCAACTGAATCTGCCTGGAATCCATCTCATTGGCTAGCAACTGAATCTGCCTGCAATACATCTCATTGGCTAACAACTGAATCTGCCTGGAATCCATCTCATTGGCTAGCAAGTGAATCTGCCTGGAATCCATCTCATTGGCTAGCAACTGAATCTGCCTGCAATACATCTCATTGGCTAGCAACTGAATCTGCTTGGAATCCATCTCATTGGCTAGCAACTGAATCTGCCTGGAATCCATCTCATTGGCTAGCAACTGAATCTGCCTGGAATCCATCTCATTGGCTAGCAAGTGAATCTGCCTGGAATCCATCTCATTGGCTAGCAACTGAATCTGCCTCTCCTGTCTTGTGTCTTATCTAAGTGGGTTTTTTTAACTTTAAAAAAAAGTTTACTTGAGGGTTTTTAAGGAATTTTTTAAAGGAAATAATAGCTATTTAAAATTTATAAAGTTTTACCTGCTTTTATATTTTTAGATTTGTGGAGCTTTCTGAGATTTTGTGTGTTTTTGTAGTGTTTCACACTCACTACACACACAAAATGACAGCAAGCTGTATGTGACATTTTGTGCTTGTGATAGTTGGTTTTGTGAGTTCTCTGTGAGTTTCCTCTTGTTGTTGCAGGGGACATTTTGTGTGCTTTTACATTGTCTGAGAGTTGCACAATGGCATTGTGTTTTTGTTAAGTGTGAAAGTTGAGCTCTTTGTGGCTCTGTGAGTTTCCTGCTTGTGGCAGGGGCCATTTTGGGTACTTTTGCAATTCTGCTTGGGCTGGGGGTTGGACTTGATGACCTGCAAGGTCCCTTCCAACTCTGTTAATCTGTTAAATCTGTTAAGTGTGTTGCAGGGGCCAGTTTCTGTGAGGTACTGCTTTTGCATTGTGTATGAGTTGTACAATGTTGCATTGTGAGTTGCACAATGCTGTGAGTAAAGTTGTGTTGTTTTTGTGGCTCTCTGAGTTTCCTGCTTGTGGCTGGGGGGGGGGGGCTTTTGTGTGAGGTGCAGCTGCTTCTGCATTGTGTTGTTTTTGTGTTAAAACTAGTGTTTTGTGTTTTTGTGTTTTGTGTGCTTTTGCATTGCTCCCATCACTGGTCCTCAGCTAACAAAGCTCTTTTTCTTCCTTTTGCAGTAGCAGTCTTCACCAGCAAGGATGAAAAGGAAACAAAACTTTGGTCGGTTTCTTGCCTAAGACACCAAAACTGTCACAACAACCATCAGATAATACATTTTTGCAAGGCATTATTATCATTAGTGCCTGGAAACAACACTTTTATTGCTCTTATATAAGTATTCTTACATAATTATACATTATTCTTATTAAGTATTAAATGCACAAAATAATTGGTATATTTTCTTCCTGTAGATCCCACCCAACCACATGATCACCAAGCCACACCCACAAGTCATGATCACCAAGCCACGCCCACAGAACCGGTAGAGAAAATTTTTAGATTTCATCACTGAAGTAAATGGTAAGTGAGCACCTGTCTACCCTAGACGAGTTCAAATCACCAGGACCAAATGGATTACACCCCAAGATTCTGAAGGAACTGGCAGACGAGATTTCAGAACCACTGAACTATATCTTTTAGAGATCCTGGAGCACCAGGGAACTGCCAGAGGACTGGAAAAGAGCTGATGTGGTTCCCATCTTCAAAAAAGGAAAAAAAATGATCCAGAAAACTACAGACCTATCAGCCTGACCTCAATACCAGGGAAGATTCTGTAAAAGATAATCAAGCAACGAATCAGCAAACACCTAGAAGCAAACAAACTAATAACCAAAAGCCAACATGGGTTTGTCAGAAACAGATCATGCCAGACTAATCTTATTGCATTCTTTGACAATGTGACAAAATTAGTGGACCAGAGGAATACTGTCAATATACCACATTTTTCGGAGTATAAGACACACTTTTCCTCCCCTAAAAGAGGCTGAAAACTTGGGTGCGTCTTATACTCTGAATGTAGTTTTTTCAAAGCTTTTTTCAGCCCTAATGAGGTGCTAATGAGTGAAGCATCTTCCCTTCCCTGCCTGTTTTTCCCATTGCTGCTCTGATCAGTTGTGCTTTACAAGCGTTTTTTCAGCCCTAAAGAGGCACTAACGTTTGAGGGAGCAGCACTGAGAAAAGCAGGCAAAGCATGGAAGATCCCTTCGCTCTCTAGGGCCTCATTTGGGCTGAAAAAAAGCTTTGAATATTTTTACTGCAGCATACACACCCCTTTGGATACCGGTACATCTAAGCGTGGCTTGGAAGAGAAGACACGAAACAAAATGGAGTCTGTGCTTCAAAACCAATTTCTCAAGCAATGGAAAATTTTCTCCTCTCCAATGCAACACATTCTTTGCAAATTGTGGGTATCTTCTTTGAATATTCTCATTTAAGTATGCTCTTCAACTTACATATATATACTTTATATATAAAGACCAAAATACGAGTACTACAAAAGAGACATAAGAGAATTGATCATAGCATCATAGCAATCAGTCACCAAAAGCGTAACTAAGGGAAGTTACAACATTCTCCTCTAGTGGTTACAGCTCTTAAGAAAAATTTGGAAACCTGAGAGGTGATGTATGAGGAGACATCTCCAAGGCAATATACAAACAAATTACAGCCATTAGGCCTAGAAGGGACAATTTCAAGAAGAGACAGTAGCTTAGATCTGTCTGCATTATACATAGGGGTGCTCTTCAACTTTTCTGTGGAGCAGATAAGAATAGAAATAGTATAACATAGCAAAGAATAGAATAGAAATAGCATCGATCATGCTGGTTGATGATCTCAGATAGAGTTTAGATAGGAAAGTGTACTCCTTTTTGGTCCAAATAGACTTCTTGCCCTCACTAATGATTGTTTATAAGATAGTGATTGTTGATCAGTGTGGCCTCACATGGAATACATAGTCCAGGGGATAAAAAGTGTGTGCGCTGAAAACCAACAAATGTATGTGCTGAAGCTGACCAAACTAAGGACATTAGCCAGATGAATACCTGGTAGGCAGAATTTCCCCCCCTATTTTTCTCCCCCAAATTAAGGTACATCTTATATTTCGGTGCATCTTATACTCAGAAAAATACGGCAATTCACTTGGACTTCAGTAAGGCATTTGATAAAGTAGACCATAACCTACTATTAGATAAAGTAGAAAAATGTGGGCTAGACAGCATCACCACCAGATGGATTCGTAACTGGCTGACCTAATGCACTCAGTGTGTAGTCCTCAATGGAACTGCATCTACATGGAGGGAAGTATGCAGCGGACTACCCCAAGGCTCTGTTTTAGGCCCAGTAGTCTTCAACATCTTCATCAATGATCTTGATGAGGGAATACATGGGGAACTCATCAACTTTGCAGACAACATCAAGCTGGCAGAAATAGCCAACACTCCAGAAGACAGGCTTAAGATACAGAAGGATCTTGACAGACTTGAACATTGGGCACTTTCTAACAAAATGGAATTTAATGGTGAAAAAAGTAAGGTTCTATATTTAGGCCATAAAAACAAAATGTATAGCTATAGTATATGTGATATCCTGCTTATTAGAAGTAACTGTGAGATGGATCTTGGAGTCCTAGTGGACAACCATTTAAATATGAGGCAGCAGTGTGCAGCAGCTGCCAAAAAAGTCAACACAGTTGTAGGCTGCATTAACAGATGGATAAAACCAAGATCACGTGAAGTGGTAATACCACTTTATAATGCCTTGGTAAGGCCACACTTGGAATACTGCATTCAGTTTTGGTTGCCAAAATATAGAAAAGATGTGGAGACTCTAGAAAGAGTGCAGAGAAGAGCAACAAAGATGATTAGGGGACTGGAGGACAAAACATATGAAGAACAATTGCAGGAACTGGGCATGTCTGATGAAAAGAAAGACTAGGGGAGACATGAAAACGGTGTTCCAATATCTCAGGGGCTGCCACAAAGAAGAGGGAGTCAAGCTATGCTCTAAAACACCTGAGGGTAGGAGAAGAAGCAATGGGTGGAAGCTAATCAAGGAAAGAAGCAACTTAGAACTAAGGAGAAATTTCCTGACAGCTAGAACAATTAATCAGTGGAACAACTTGCCTCCAGAAGTTGTGAATGCTCCAACACTGGAAGTTTTTAAGAAGATATTGGATATCCATTTGTCTAAAGTAGTATAGGGTTTTCTGCCAAAGCAGGAAGCTGGACCAGAAGACCTCTAAGGTCCCTTCAAACTCTGTTATTCTATTCTATTTTAACTTTAAAAATGCAACATTAATGTTTTATATGTTGATGGCATCAAGAATATTTAGGGAAAAAGAAAGAGAATATTTGCATTTCCACAATGGATGAATGGCTGCAAAACCTGGAATTAGCAGAGTTGGCTAAATTGACTGCCTTGATTAAAGAAAAGAACACTATTAAATTTGTTTTTATGTGGAAACTGTTTCTAGAATTTGTGCTTGAGGTTGAAAAAATTAACCTTTGATCTAGGGTGTTGTTTGATTAGATAAGTCTGTTGTTAGTGGGTAGTTAATATTATCATATAAAGGTAAAAAAGTTGAGATTTTATGCAAGTACCTTATTCTATTGCAACAGGAGTCAGAAGTCAATGTTTTTCTCCCCCCCTTAAACCTGCACTTTTCTCTTGTCCCCTTTCCCTCCCTTAGGTTGCCATTATTTTCATTTGATGAAATGAAACCTAAGGTTTTGCAAGATTTGAAACACCAATTTTGCGCAACAGTTCCAAATAAGGGCAGAATATATTTTCCACAACCACTCGGGTGATGTCCCAATACAAGTAGTTAAATGACTGCATTTGAGACTGGCATCTGTGTCACTAAGCAGCCTGATTATGAAGCATGATCTACCAACTTACATCTGTTCCTCTTCGGTTCTTAAGCAAATCCCTTTGGGTTGTTAAATACAGTTTCACATAACTGCACTTGCCAATTCCTGCTGGCATCCCCACTGGTTCTGCTTTTCAGAAGCTAGCTGGGAAGGTCATAAATAGGGATCATGAGTGTGGGATGCAACCATCCTAAAAGTGCAGTGCTTGGCAACACCTGAATTGGTGCAACTCCCTTTTCCTGCCCCTTCCTAACCATGGGACCAATAACACAAATTAACCACAAACTTGTGCACCAGGTGTACATCTGCTTTGACAGTGCAACTCTGAAATCTCAATCCTCTGCTCAGGTAGACCTTATAGCACTCCGGACAAATAAATGTGCAATCTCTTCTTTAAAAAACCCCAGTTGATGGAGCACCCATAATTTTTGGAGGGAAGCCATTCCCAAAGAATCAACCTTAAACTTCAGAGAGACTTTTTAAATCTTCCCACCAGAAGGAAAATTGCAGCGACCACTTTAACAGCGTGCAGCATTATTCCGCTTAAATTTGGGGAGGAACCTGCAGCAGCCTGACATCCTTCAGCCTAGTTGTTTCTCTGCTTCAATATCATGGAGGAAATCAAGCAGCCTTACTGGCTCCCGGACTCTCCTCTGACCTGCTCTCAACTCACCTTCCAGCTGCTGCTTCGATCCTGGGAAGAGCACAGGATCCACTCTGCACACCACCTTCCGCCCATTGAGTGATCCGGAAGAGGAAGTTGCAGGGCTTTTCTTTGCCTGGCGTCCTTTCTAGCAATTTAGTAATTGATGGTTTTAACCCCTTAAAGCTCAACCACAGATGCCTCTACTGTACGGAAGGTTTTTGTTGCTGCCTCCCTGATCGCCATCTCTCCATAAGAGGCAAAACAACACTTTTATGTCACTTTTATTATACATGAATAATTATTTATTTATTTAGTCATGTTTATGTAGTATACATTAGAGGTGACCCTTTGAGAGCTGTATGCAATGAAATTTCATTTTAATCTATGCTGATCAGTGTACATTCAAAGTGACAAAGTTATTCTAAGTCCCATCCTTACCTAAGGCTTTTTCAAGATGTTTTCACTGGTTAAATGCTATCAAGTTGTTTTCGACTTCTAGAAACCTACCTTTGCAACTGATGCATGTGAAATAGTGAAATGTGATGCTACTTAGCTTGTGAAGATTAGCTGTGTGCTGAGCCCTAAAGGTTTGTGAAGGTCTTACAGAATCACATAAAAAGAAATGGGGGAGACCAACTCTCCATTCCAGACAAATGACCATGGGGATGTTGCAATGGTCATATGTGTAAAAATGGCCAAAAGTTACTTTTTTCAATGCCAATGTAATTTGAGATTAATTTGTAATTTGCCACAGACCATCACTGCCTCCATGCCTCTCAATTTTGGCCTCGGGTGGGGGTGGGGCTACATTTGGTGTACAAGACACACCCAAATTTTCCCGCTCTTTTAGGGGTGGGGATGCATCTTATACTCCGAAAAAAATGGTATTTTCTAAACTGCCTCTAAATTCATAGAATCATAACATCATGGGGTTGGTTGCATTGTACAGCGACACTGTAAAGTGACTATATCATTTCTTGTTGTATTAATACTATTTCTGTTGATGCAGCTTAGGATTGCATTGGCTTTTTTTGGCAGCTGCAGCACAATACTGTTACAAGTGGTACTTGTCAAATTATTATACTCTACAGGGATATATGGCCTGCCCTTTTGGAGTTCTGTGGGAGGCAGCCACCCACAATTTCTTAACACAGTTTACAAAATGTTAAGTCAGCAAAAGGGAATAGTTTGTCCCTCTCACGCGACAGTGACCCAGAAGCAGCCACCATTTTGATACAGAGGCAGGCATGGTAAAATGGCAGTTCATTGCACTAATCCACCACATGGACCAGGGATGAATCCTATGCACAGACCCAAAAGTTGGGGTAGGGGTAAGGTGACCAGACATCCCGATTTCAGCGGGATGGTCACACTTAATAACAATTTGTCCCGTGTCCCGGGCTGTTTTAAAAAAGTCCTGATTTTCTGGCTTCAGGTTGAAAGCCCAGTGGATTTGCTTAAGAAATCCTAACCGGGGCAAGACAAAAGACACTCTGACTAACCTCTCTCTCTCTCAGTACTTTCATTGAAGATATTAAAACATTAAAGCAACAAAACGGACTCCCCCCCGCGCCTCTTTTACCTCATTTTATAAGAAAAAATGACCAAGTACCATAGAGCTGCAGGAAACTAGGCTAGAGAGGTCACGAGTGTAACTTCCTGGATTTTCCAGAGGGGAGGGGAACGGAGGTTGGAGGTCTGCTCCAAAATGGTGGCAAAGTTTCTTTGAAAAATATTTCCCTGACTAATTTCACCATCTCAATTTGCTCAGTTCTTTGTATTAACATCTACATCATTCTGGGTTGACTTTTAGTGCAAGCGTGCTGGTAAGTGAGCAGGGTTTTTTAAAAATTTCTTAATGTATTTTAAAATAATATTTTATTTATTGTGCATAGGATTTTTTTAAAATTCTGTGTGGATTCTTTTTTTAAAAAGTCAGACTATTTAAAAAAAGATTCTATCCAAAATAAATTGAAGTGAAACCATGTTTAAAAATTCTACGCACAATACTTTGAAATATATTGTGCATAGAAAGAATAGTTTGAAATGTTTTACTTCAATTTATTCTGTGTGGATTCTTTTTTTTTAATTGTCTTAGGCTATTTAAAAAAAGATTTTATCCAAAATACAAAATACCAGTTGCAGTTATTCACTTAAGAATTGTGGCAAGAAAGATGGTATAATGGGCTTAGTGACCAAAGTTACAATGGCATTGAAAAAAGTGACTGATGACAATTTTTCACAATTAGCGACCATTTTCACACTTAGCAACCGTTGCAGCATCCTCATGGTCACGAGATCAAATTTTTGATGTTTGGCAACAGATTCATATTTATGATGGTTTCAGTGTCCTGGGGTCATATAATCACCTTTTGACAAAGTCAGATGGGGAAACCAGATTCACTTATGCTACTAACTTATCAGCTGCAGTTATTCACTTAAGAACTGTGGCAAGAAAGATGGTATAGTGACCAAAGTTACAATGGCATTGAAAAAAGTGACTGATGACCATTTTTCACACTTAGCGACCATTTTCACACTTAGCAACCATTGCAGCATCCTCATGGTCACGTGATCAAAATTTTAATGTTTGGCAACAGTTACAATTTATATTTGTAAATTGTAGTTATGTTGAAATAAAAAAAAAATTCCAATACTGTTTTTGCGTTGTATGAAAAATTTTGTTGCTCCGTATAAAATTTTTAATCAAGCCCCCCGCCCCCGGTCAAAGGTGTCCCTTTTTACCAATCTGAAAATCTGGTCACCTTAGGTAGGGGAGGCTAGGCCTCCAAGAGATTCCCCACCCCTGAGATAGTTACTGTTCTGCTTAACGATGTGAAGATTTATTTAACTGCTTCATTAGGGAGAACGGGATGAGAGTAGTTAAGCAAGGTAATCTCGCTTAACAACCATTACAACATGCAACCCTAATTCGCAGGCCCCATTCCCTCTCTAAGCAGTTTACAGAGTCAGCGTCTTGCCCCCAACAGTTTGGGTCCTTGTTTTACCCACCTCGGGAGGATGCAAGGCTGAGTCAACCTTGAGCCTGGTGAGAGTCAAACTGCCAAATTGCAAGCAGCTGGCAGTTACCAGAAGTAGTTTGCAGTCCTGCACTCTAACCACTGCACCACCATGGCACATTACAGTTGTATCTCGAGCACTACTTTTAGAGTGGCTGGCGTGTTATGGGGCTCAAAATCTGAAGGACACCAAAGTAGAAGAGGGAACTCCATATGTTGGAGTTCCGTGATCAATATACAAAAAGCATTACCCAGAAAACCATTTGGAGGAAATCCACAACCTCTGCACAGAAAATATACAGAAACGTCTGCTGATCAACAGAAACGGGTACTTAGACTTTATTGAACTAACATATTTTTCTATCTACCTACAAGTCTAATCCTGATATGTATTTGACTAAAAAGCATCAGGCAAGAATTTAAAAAATACATTCAAGACCTGCATTCCTAATGAGAGTTCAGAAATGAAATTCAAGCCTTCTCTAAACTCATCAACGTTTGACTCAAGTGGATTTCCTTGTGGGCAATAAGGGACGATTTATGCCTGAAGCATTGGTCACAGACAGAACATTTCAAAAGTTTCTCTCCTATGTGAGTCGTCTGGTGTCTCGCGAGGTGGAAATTTTTAATGAAACGTTTCCCACAATCACGACACTCAAAGGGTTTCTCTCCTGTGTGAGTCCTCTGGTGTATCACCAGGTTGGAATTTTGACTAAAACATTTCCCACAAACAGGACATTCAAATGGCTTCTCTCCTGAGTGAGTCCTCTGGTGCATCATCAGGCTAAAATTCACACCAAAACATTTCCCACAATCACTACATTCAAAGGGTTTCTCTCCTGAATGAGTCCTCTGGTGTTTCACCAGGTTGCAATTCTGACTAAAACATTTCCCACAAACAAGACATTCAAAGGGTTTCTCTCCTGTGTGAATCCTCTGGTGTATCACCAGGCTGCCGTAATGGCTAAAACTTTTCCCACAAACAGGACATTCAAATGGTTTCTCTTCTGTGTGAGTCGTCTGGTGGTTCACCAGGCTGCCATAGAAACTGAAACTTTTTCCACAAATAGGACATTCAAATGGTTTCTCTCCTGTGTGAGTCCTCTGGTGGTTCACCAGGCTGCCATAGCAACTGAAACTTTTACCACAAATAGGACATTCAAATGGTTTATCTCCTGTGTGAATCCTTTGGTGATTCACTAGATGGGATTTTTGAATGAAACTCTTCCCACAATCTGGGCACTCATGCAGCTTTGCTCCTGTGTGCATCCTTTGGTATATCACCAGGTCATAATTTCAATTGAAACATTTCGCACAATCGGGAAATGAGGGTTTGGTGTCTTGTGAGGTGAAACTTTCTGTGGTTTCTGTAGGAAATAGAAAATATTTTGATTTCTGGCTTGATTTGTTTTCCTTTTCAAAGTTGCTTCTTATTCTCAGTTTTCCAGACTGCTCTTATTGGCATCCTTTCTGCCTGTAAGATTCAAGTAAAAGTGTAACTTTAATTATTTATAAAATGGTTGCAGAGTTACAGTTACAGAGATTTAAATTATTTAACAGAAATAGACCAGTGGTGGGATTCAAATTTTTTTACTATTGATTCTGTGGGTGTGGAGTGGCTTGTTGATAGGGGAAGAATATTGTAAAAGTTCCATTCCTTCCCCACTCCATGGTATTTACCAGTTCTCTGAACTACTCAAAACAGTTCTCCACAACTGGTCAGAATCTGCTAAATACCACTTTCGAAATAGACCAAATAACAGAGGTAGTGGAGTTGCACTATATACAAGAAATAACTACATTTCTACAGAACTATAGCACAACAATGATAAAAATTATCTTGAATGAATTTTCTGTCAAAATTAAAGGGGGGGGGGAAATTACATTGCCCTAGGTCTATATTCGTGATGGCGAACCTATGGAGCCATATTTGCTGGCCCAGCAGTCCTCAGTTCTGATGCACATGCGTGTGCCAGCCAACTGATTTTCAGCCCTCCGAAGGACATGTGGAGGCCATTTTCACCCTCCCTAGGCTTCAGGAAATCCTCCGGAGCCTGGGGAAGGTGAAAAACAGGCCCAATAGGCGAACCAGAAGTTCATTCCCGAACTTCCTGTTGGGCCGTTGGGCTGTTTTTCATCCTCCCCAGGCTCCGAAGGCTTTCCTGAAGCCTAACACAGAGCGGAAGAATAGAAGCATATTATTCATAAATACTTCGCAAAACTATACGCGCAAGATAGCATGGAGGAAATCAAAATAAAACATTATTTAAACACAGAAAAGATAACACACATCTCAAAGTGGCAGGACTAAAGATCAATAAGGACAAAACAAAAATGATAACCAAGAACATGACAAAAAAGCAAGGAGAGGAACTGGAAGTAGCAACCAGAATGCAAATAACTAAGAAAGTGAATTACTTGGAGATCTGGGTGTCAGCAAAATGTTTCACAATTAAAGATGATAATTTTAATAAATTAGTGATACAAATAAAGAAAGATTTAGAAAATTGGAAAAATATTCAGTTATCACTCATGGGACGCATAGTGACAATTAAAATGAATATTTTATCAAGAATCTTATTCCTGTTGCAAGCCACACCTATTAATCCGGGTAAAAAAATCTTTCAAGAATTAAACAAAATAACCGCTAGGTTCATTTGGCAGGGACGAAAAGCGAGGATTAAACTAAAGTCAATACAAGACAGCAAGGAGAGGGGAGGCTTAGCATTACCAAATTGGGATTTATACTCATCAGCAGTAACAATAACATTGGTGAAGGATTGGATAGAGCTAAAGAATAAAAAAAAATTGACCTTAGAAGGCCATGATTTGCAAGCAGGCTGGCATATATTCCTATGGGATGATAAAAATAAAACACACAAATACTTTCAAAATCATTTAACCAGAAGAGCGTTGTTGCAAAAATGGCTCAAAATTAAAAAAAATCCACTATGTGAAAATCCTGAATTGGCTATCACCGACAGAAAGGACGACTCACCCAAATTTTATAGATTTGAACAAAATGCTAAGATACAGAGACTTATTTGATAGACAGGGAAATTTAAAAACAATTGAAGAATTGGCAGATCAGAACATGAAAGTTGACTGGCTAACTTACCTCCAAATCAAAACTAAATACAATAAAGATGTAAAATTATATGACATCGAAACAGAACCACACGAATTGGATAAAATTATTCAAAGTCTGGACAGAAAGATGATAGGGAGAATATATAAATCCCTCCTAAAGTATAAAATGGAAGAGGAAATTGTGAAAGAACAAATGATAAAATAGGCGCAGAGCTTTGGCTTTAATATTGAATTAGACAAATGGGAAAAACTTTGGGGGACAAACTTAAAAATGACACTATCAGTTGCATACAAGGAAACCAGTACAAAATGTTTTACAGATGGCACCTGGCACCAACAAGGTTAGCTAAAATCTTAACAAATACCTCCCCAAAATGTTGGAAATGCGAATCAATACACGGACCTGTGAGGAGGCTAAACTTTTTGGAAAAGGATCAAAAATTGGCTTGAGGCAATAACAGGGGTTAAAATAGAATGGAAACCTGAAGTATTTTATTAGGAATAATGTCTGCTAAATACAAAAAAGAAATCCAGTATTTAATACTACATATAATTACGGCAGCAAGGATTGCCTTTGCCCAGAAATGGAAAAACAAATTAATTCCAACAAAGATGAAATAATAAGAAAGGTTATGGATTGTGCTGAAATGGACAAACTAACTAAAGAAATCCAGGGAAAAGAAGAATCAGAATTCTACCTGATATGGGATAAATGGTATAAGTGGATAGAGGAAAGAAACAAGAATCAATGAAGGAATATAACAAAACTCAAAAAATAATAGTTATGAGTAAAATAAGAGAGTTAAGAATGGTGAAATCCAAATGAAATACAATAGAAGGGGAAATAATATAAGGTGAGAGGTATCGATTGATAATTGCTATTAGAAAGAACAGGAAGCTGCCTGGCCTGGCTAAACCACCTGGGTAACTACCAACTTTCCCCCCCAGCCTCCATCTTGCTTACCTTCGCTCTTAGGGCCAAATCCTGAGCTGCTGGTCACAGAGCACCTGCCTTGCTGTTCGCCTGCTGCTTCTGAAATCCCTGGCTGCAGCCTGCAATCCATCTCATTGGCTAGCAACTGACTCTGCCCGGAATCCATCTCATTGGCTAGCAAGTGAATCTGCCCGGAATCCATCTCATTGGCTAGCAAGTGAATCTGCCTGCAATCCATCTCATTGGCTAGCAACTGAATATGCCTGCAATCCATCTCATTGGCTAGCAACTGAATCTGCCTGCAATCCATCTCATTGGCTAGCAACTGAATCTGCCTCTCCTGTCTTGTGTCTTATGTAAGTGGTTTTTTTTAACTTTAAAAAAAAGTTTACTTGGGGGGTTTTTAGGAATTTTTTAAAGGAAATAATAGCTATTTAAAATTTATAAAGTTTTACCTGCTTTTATATTTTTAGATTTGTGGAGCTTTTTGAGATTTTGTGTGTTTTTGTAGTGTTTCACACTCACTACTGTTAAATGGAAAAGGATTTTCCTCCGCAAGTTCGGATTTCCCAGCTGGGAGAATGCCCCGGCTGAGTGAATGAATTTGAGATCGAAGCAAGCTGCGTTGAAAGCAAGTTGTCTTTATTATTTCAGGAAGGTCAGACCTACAGTGGGGTAGATCAGCGTTCCTGGGTGAGCTGACAGCCACATACAGAGAGTGTACATTTTTTATACCATTTTCCTCTTTGAAGTCCTTTTGTTTTCTTTGTACTATTGTTTTATCACCTTTTGTGTGTACCTTTGCTAATGGTTCTAATCCTGTCTTGTGTTTTGTTATTCCTCTGTCCTAAAGTACTTTCCATGGAGCTGGGATGAGCACAAATGTCTTCTACTGTATTTCCTATTTTTACATTTCTGCTCTGAGCTATTCAGTCTTTGTTGCCACTCTGCCCTTTTCCTTTGCTTAAGGGTGACATCTTCCTGCCCTTCCTGGGTCTTTTGTCTTATTTCCTACTCTGCAGTTATTCCTAATGGTCCTGATATCCTGGTAATTATTTTTTTCTTTTACAATGTAAAAGTTTCTTTTCTTGTATGCTGGCTTTGTTATTCTAGTGACTTATGTGCTGTACTGGTTTACCTAATGCAACACTGTCTTGGTGAAGTTCCCTTCCTACACTACACACACAAAATGACAGCAAGCTGTATGTGACATTTTGTGCTTGTGATAGTTGGTTTTGTGAGTTCTCTGTGAGTTTCCTCGTGTTGTTGCAGGGGACATTTTGTGTGCTTTTACATTGTCTGAGAGTTGCACAATGGCATTGTGTTTTTGTTAAGTGTGAAAGTTGAGCTCTTTGTGGCTCTGAGTTTCCTGCTTGTGGCAGGGGCCATTTTTGGTGCTTTGGCAATTCTGCTTGGGCTGGGGGTTGGACTAGATGACCCGCAAGGTCCCTTCCAACTCTGTTAATCTGTTAAAACTCTGTGTGTTGCAGGTGCCAGTTTCTGTGAGGTACTGCTTTTGCATTGTGTGTGAGTTGCACAATGTTGCATTGTGAGTTGCACAATGCTGTGGGTCAGTTGTGTTGTTTTTGTGTAAAGTGTGAAAGTTGATTTTAGAGCTCTTTGTGGCTTTGTGAGTTTCCTGCTTGTGGGGGGGGGGGGCTTTTGTGTGAGGTGCAGCTGCTTCTGCATTGTGTTGCTTTTGTGTTTTCGTGTTTTGTGTGCTTTTGCATTGCTCCCATCACTGGTCCTCAGCTAACAAAGCTCTTTTTCTTCCTTTTGCAGTAGTAGTCTTCACCAGCAAGGATGAAAAGGAAACAAAACTTTGGTCGGTTTTCTTGGCTAAGAAACCAAAACTGCCACAACAACCATGAGATAATACATTTTTGTAAGCCATTATTATCATTAGTGCCTGAAGACAACACTTTTATTGCTCTTATGTAAGCATTCTTACATAATTATTCATTATTCTTATTAAGTATTAAATGCACAAAATAATTGGTATATTTTCTTCTTGTAAGTCATAAGAGCAAAGAAGTGGTGTCGACTTGGCCACGCCCACCCAGCCACATCACCACCAAGCCACGCCCATGAGCCATGATCACCAAGACACGCCCACAGAACCGGTAGAGAAAATGTTTAGATTTCATCACTGAAGTAAATGGTAAGTGAGCACCTGTCTACCCTAGATGAGTTCAAATCACCAGGACCGAATGGATTACACCCCGATTCTGAAGGAACTGGCAGACGAGATCTCAGAACCACTGAACTATATCTTTCAGAAATCCTAGAGCACCAGGGAACTGCCAGAGGACTGGAAAAAAGCTCATGTAGTTCCCATCTTCAAAAAAGGGAAAAAAATGATCCAGGAAACCACAGACCTATCAGCCTGACCTCAATACCAGGGAAGATTCTGTAAAAGATAATCAAGCAACGAATCAGCAAACACCTAGAGAAGCAAACAAACTAATAACCAAAAGCCAACATGGGTTTGTCAGAAACAGATCATGCCAGACTAATCTTATTGCATTCTTTGACAAAGTGACAAAATTAGTGGACCAGAGGAATACTGTCAATATACCACATTTTTCGGAGTATAAGACACACTTTTCCTCCCCTAAAAGAGGCTGAAAATTTGGGTGCGTCTTATATTCTGAATGTAGTTTTTTCAGAGCTTTTTTTCAGCCCTAATGAGGTGCTAATGAGTGAAGCACCTTCCCTTCCCTGCCTGCTTTTCCCATTGCTGCTTTGATCAGTTGTGCTTTACAAGCGTTTTTTCAGCCCTAAAGAGGCACTAACGTTTGAGGGAGCAGCACTGAGAAAAGCAGGCAAAGCATGGAAGATCCCTTAACTCGTTAGTGCCTCATTTGGGCTGAAAAAGAGCTTTGAATATTTTAACTGCAGCATACACACCCCTTTGGATACCGGTACATCTAAGCGTGGCTTGGAAGAGAAGAGACAAAACAAAATGGAGTCTGTGCTTCAAAACCAATTTCTCAAGCAATGGAAAATTTTCTCCTCTCCAATGCAACAGATTCTTTTGCAAATTGTGGGTATCTTCTTTGAATTTTCTCATTTAAGTATGTTCTTCAACTTATATATATACTTTATATATAAAGACCAAAATACGAGTAGTAGAAAAGGGACATAAGAGAATTGATCATAGCATCATAGCAATCAGTCACCAAAAGCGTAACTAAGGGAAGTTACAACATTCTCCTCTAGTGGTTACAGCTCTTAAGAAAAATTTGGAAACCTGAGAGGTGATGTATGAGGAGACATCTCCAAGACAATATACAAACAAATTACAGCCATTAGGAAATTGCCAAAGGACAATTTCAAGAAGACAGTAGCTTAGATCTGTCTGCATTATACAAAGGGGTGCTCTTCAACTTTTCTGTGGAGCAGATAAGAATAGAAATAGTATAGCATAGCAAAGAATAGAATAGAAATAGCATCGATCATGCTGGTTGATGATCTCAGATAGAGTTTAGATAGGAAAGTGTACTCTTTTTGGTCCAAATAGACTTCTCACTTGCCCTCAGTAATGATTGTTTATAAAGATAGTGATTGTTGATCAGTGTGGCCTCACTTGGAATACATAGTCCAGGGGATAAAAAGTGTGTGGCTGAAAACCAACGAACGTATGTGCTGAAGCTGACCAGACTAAGGACGCTAGCCAGATGAATACCTGGTAGGCAGAATTTCCCCCCCTATTTTTCTCCCCCAAAATTAAGGTGCATCTTATATTTTGGTGCATCTTATACTCAGAAAAATACGGCAATTCACTTGGACTTCAGTAAGGCATTTGATAAAGTAGACCATAACCTACTATTAGATAAAGTAGAAAAATGTGGGCTAGACAGCATCACCACCAGATGGATTCGTAACTGGCTGACCAAACGCACTCAATGTGTAGAGTTCAATGGAACTGCATTTACATGGAGGGACGTATGCACTGGAGTACCCCAAGGCTCTGTTTTAGGCCCAGTAGTCTTCAACATCTTCATCAATGATCTTGATGAGGGAATACATGGGGAACTCATCAACTTTGCAGACAACATCAAGCTGGCAGAAATAGCCAACAGTCAGCAGACAGGCTTAAGATACAGAAGGATCTTGACAGACTTGAACATTGGGCACTTTCTAACAAAATGGAATTCAATGGTGAAAAAAGTAAGGTTCTACACTTAGGCAAGAAAAACAAAATGTATAGCTATAGTATATGTGATATCTTGCTCATTAGAAGTAACTGTGAGATGGATCTTGGAGTCCTAGTGGACAACTATTTAAATATGAGGCAGCAGTGTGCAGCAGCTGCCAAAAAAGTCAACACAGTTCTAGGCTGCATTAACAGATGGATAAGACCAAGATCACGTGAAGTGGTAATACCACTTTATAATGCTTTATAATGCCTTGGTAAGGCCACACTTGGAATACTGTATTCAGTTTTGGTCGCCACAATATAGAAAAGATGTGGAGACTCTAGAAAGAGTGCAGAGAAGAGCAACAAAGATGATTAGGGGACTGGAGGACAAAACATGAAGAACAGTTGCAGGAACTGGGCATGTCTGATGAAAAGAAAGATTAGGGGAGACATGAAAACAGTGTTCCAATATCTCAGGGGCTGCCACAAAGAAGAGGCTATGCTCTAAAACACCTGAGGATAGAACAAGAAGCAATGGGTGGAAACTAATCAAGGATAGAAGCAACTTAGAACTAAGGAGAAATTTCCTGACAGCTAGAACAATTAATCAGTGGAACAATTTGCCTCCAGAAGTTGTGAATGCTCCAACACTGGAAGTTTTTAAAAATATATTGGATATCCATTTGTCTAAAATAGTATAGGGTTTTCTGCCAAAGCAGGAAGTTGGACCAGAAGACCTCTAAGGTCCCTTCAAACTCTGTTATTCTATTCTATTTTAACTTGAAAAAAATGCAACATTAATGTTTTATATGTTGATGGCATCAAGAATATTTAGGCAAAAAGAAAGAATATTTGCATTCTCACAATGGATGAATGGCTGCAAAGCCTGGAATTAGCAGAGTTGGCTAAATTGACTGCCTTGATTAAAGAAAAGAACACCATTAATTTTGTTTTTATGTGGAAACTGCTTCTAGATTTTATGCTTGAGGTGGAAAAAAAATGAAACTAATTTTTGGAGGGAAGCCATTCCCAAAGAATCAACCTTAAACTTCAGAGAGACTTTTTAAATCTTCCCACCAGAAGGAAAATTGCAGCGACCACTTTAACAGCGTGCAGCATTAGTGCGCTTAGATTTGGGGAGGAAGGAACCTGCAGCAGCTAACATCCTTTAGCCTAGTTGTTTCTCTGCATCCACATCATGGAGGAAATCAAGCAGCCTTACTTGCTCCCGGACTCTCCTCTGACCTCCTCTCAACTCACCTTCCAGCTGCCGCTTCGATCCTGGGAAGAGCACAGGATCCACTCTGCACACCACCTTCCGCTCATTGAGTGATCCGGAAGAGGAAGTTGCAGGGCTTTTCTTGGCCTCCCATCCTTTCTAGCAATTTATTACTTGATGGTTTTAACCCCTTAAAGCTCAACCACAGATCCCTCTACTGTACGGAAGGTTCTGTTGCTGCCTCTTTGACCGCCATCTCCCCATAAGAGGCAAAATAACACTTTTATATGTCACATTTATTATACATGCATAATTGTGTATTTATTTATTTAGTCATGTTTATGTAGTATACATTAGAGGTGGTGACCCTTTGAGAGCTGTATGCAATGAAATTTCATTTTAATGTATGCTGATCAGTGTACATTCAAAGTGACAAAGTTATTCTAAGTCCCATCCTTACCTAAGGCTTTTTCCAGATGTTTTCACTGATTAAATGCTATCAAGTTGTTTTCGACTTCTAGAAACCTACCTTTGCAACTGATGCATGTGAAATAGTGAAATGTGATGCTTCGTAGCTTGTGAAGATTAGCTGTGTGCTGAGCCCTAAAGATTTATGAGGTCTTACAGAATCACATAAATTATTTTTAACAGTACTTCAATATGTGGGAACATGTGTGGGGAATGCCCTTGGCATTAAACCTACTGAATAGTTTCACATTAAAAATAATTGATCCAGTCACTGATTTATCCTTTCGAAGTGCCTTGGGAAAATGGACCTTGCCCTCCCCTTGAAAAAAAACCAAAATACTATCATCCATGTACCAACCTGAAATTAGTAGGCTCTGAAGTGCCCCAATATTTACTTTATGTTAAAATAAAATGATATTTACAGGAGCTTCCTGTTCTAATAGCAATTGCCAATCGATATAGCTCATTCGTATTGTATTATGTAAATGTGTACGTCTACGTTTTATCTATGTGTATTTTACACGTTTGCAAATAAAATTTAAAATACTGATATGTACAAAAAGGGAAATCTATGAAAGCAAACTCAGGGAACTCAATTCTCCACCTGATAAAGACATGGAATTTGGAGAAAAACTCAAAATTGGCAAGGGGAGAATGTAATGCAATAAGTAGAGCGGGAGTGTCAAACTCAAAGCCCGGAGGGGCGCATCCAGCCACGCTGGGAAGAGCTCATTTTCACTGTACTTACTTGTACTTGACACCTCTTCACCCATCGTGGGTATAGGCGACTTCCATGGAAATTTGATGCCACTGTTTTCGGTACGGCGATCCATGGAAGCTGTTTTGGCTGGATATACCCAAGGGGACGCCAGTCCCAAGGGTCGACAGAGCCCGATTGGTGGGAACGGGGGGCACCACGTGAAGGCCGGGTTGTTGTTTGATAGTTGAGAGGCTTTGCAATAAGCGTTGCAATGTATATTTTGCGCATCAACTATCCTTGCCCGCCCTTTTTCACTGACAGTGCTCTCGGGCCACCACTGGTACCCCTGACATGAGACGTATAGCTGGCCAATCTCACCCCGCCTCCCGAGGTCAAACACAATGCTGATGCGGCCCT
Organism: Thamnophis elegans; assembly: GCF_009769535.1. NCBI lineage: Eukaryota > Metazoa > Chordata > Lepidosauria > Squamata > Natricidae > Thamnophis > Thamnophis elegans. The sequence continues at coordinate 158,552,490 of NC_045542.1, read as the reverse complement.
CAATGAACAGAGTTTGGCACCCCTGAACTAGAGGACGCTGGATAGGATATGAACAGAAACTCACCACGTGGCATTTTATTCTAACAATTTGAAGCTTCTCTGGGGCTCAACCAACCTGGCTCTTCTGCACACCAGTCTCTGTTCCCCAAAATGCTCTGCCAGCATACAAGTAATCTTTTTCTTGCCACCTTAGTTACATCACATGAGTCCAAGACACTGCAAGTGCCATAAATATGAACCAGCTGCCAATGTAAATCACATGACCATGGGGATGTTGATTAGGAGAACACAAGTAAGGGAAGCTGCAAAAAAGTATTGTCAAAGTCATCCCGAAGTCAATAGGGAGGCTGCAAAAAAATAACCACTACGCTAATCAGGCAGCTACAGCTAAATATAATGAAAAGATATCACAAATCAGATCAATGCCTTGCACTAATAAGTATTTGTCTGGTTTTAAATATGAACCTCAGATTGATTACTCCAGGGAAAAGGTCCTTGATCTCAGACCTTGGTTACCCTGTGCCTAATGCCGTGTCCTGAAGTAGCAGGATGTGACTCCCAGGATGTACTGCAGTGGCGGTAAAGTCCAGCTCCCTTCCCTTGAGCCCTACCCTGAACCTTCTCACCCGCCAGTATCCAATGGCAGAACATTTTCTTTCTGCTGCCCAGAAGTACAACGGATGTTCCCTAACAGGATATTGCCATTCAAATGGAGGTGGCTGGGGGAAACATGGGGGATAACCTGCATTTTTTTAACCTTTTTCCTGGGCCTAAGCACCCTGTCGTACTCTCACTTTCTTAGGAATGTAATAAGGACGGAGGGCCATGTGATTGTTTCAGGTTGTTGAAAGTGGAAGAAGATCCTGGGAAAGGCTCCTTATGTGTTTCTCAGAACGGCTAATGCAAAAACATCTTCACACCTGTGGATTGGCTGAGACGCCTCACTCACCCCCACCCCAGGCCCCCGGGCATGTCTGCCTGGCCAAACTGCCTAGCTATCTACCAACTTTCTCCCCAGCCTCCATCTTGCTTATCTTCGCTCTTCGGACCGAATCCCAAGCCACTGGTGGCAGAACACCTTCCTTGCTGTTCGCCTGCTACTTCTGAAATCGCTTGGCTGCAGCTTGCAATCCATCTCATCGGCTTGCAGCTGAATATGCCTGTCTGTTTCCCTTGTGCCTTCAATTCTGTAAGTAAGAGTAAAAAATGCTACTTGGGTTTTTTTTTTTGTTTTTTTTAGGGAATAGCCATTTAAAATTTATAGTCTTAGCTGCTTTTCTATTTTTTGATTTGTGCAGCTTTCTGAGATTTTGTGTGTTTCTGTAGTTTTTATTAGAAGTAAAAAGCAGAAGTCAGAAGCTGACGTCACAACGGTATGACGTGCGATCTCAGAGCTCCGACATGGCAGTCGATACTTTTGCCGCTGGACAGTCCTTTTGGACCTAAACCGTCCTGAAGAGATGGTGACAGGGAAGAGTACGTCTTGCTGATTTCAGGGATATTGCAAAGACCCTGATTGATTCAAGATAATCTCTTCTTGCCAGCGACAGAAGTGCAGCCAAAAGCTGCTGAAGTTGGGACAGCTCCGCAATGGGAGGAAAGCATAAAGAGAATGTGTGTCCATTTGGTGAGGAAATTTTATTGTTATAAAAGAGACTGCCCCCCAAAAATCAAAGCTAAATTAAACTTGCAAAGAAAAGAAAATAAGCAGCGAAATTAAGCTATTGCCACATACCATCACTGCCTCCATACCTCTCATTTTTGGCCTCTGGTGAGGGTGGGTGGGGCTACATTTGGTATACAAGACAAACCCAAATTTTCCCCCTCTTTTAGGGTTGGGAGTGCATCTTATACTCCCCCAAAAATGGTATTTTCTAAACTGCCTCTAAATTTATAGAATCATAACATCAGGGGGTTGGTTGCATTGAACAGTGGCACTGTAAAGTGACTGTATCATTTCTTGTTGTATTAATACTACTTCTGTTGATGCAGCCTAGGATTGCATTGGCTTTTTTTGGCAGCTGCAGCACAATACTGTTACAAGTGGTACTTGTCAAATTATCATACTCCACAGGGATATATGGTCTGCCCTTTTGGAGTTCTGTGGGAGGCAGCCACCCACAACTTCTTAACATGGTTTACAAAATGTTAAGTCAGCAAAACAGAATAGTTTGTCCCACTCTCATGCGACAGTGACCCAGAAGCAGCCACCATTTTGACACAGAGGCAGGCATGGTAAAATGTCAGTTCATTGCACTAATCCACCACATGGACCAGGGATGAATCCTATGCACAGACCCAAAGGTTGGGGTAGGAGAGGCTAGGCCTCCAAGAGATTCCCCCAGCCCTGAGATAGTTACTGTTCTGCTTAACGATGTGCAGATTTATTTAACGGTTTCATTAGGGAGAATGGGGTGAGAGTAGTTAAGCAAGGTAATCTCGCTTAACAACCATTTACAACATGCAACCTTAATTCGCAGGCCCCATTCCCTCTCTAAGCAGTTTACAGAGTCAGCGTCTTGCCCCCAACAGTTTGGGTCCTCATTTTACCCACTTCGGAAGGATGCAAGGCTGAGTCAACCTTGAGCCTGGTGAGATTCAAACTGCCAAATTGCAAGTAGCTGGCAGTCACCAGAAGTAGTTTGCAGTCCTGCACTCTAACCACTGCACCACCATGGCACATTACAGTTGTATCTTGAGCACTACTTCTAGAGTGGCTGGGGCATTATGGGGCTCAAAATCTGAAGGACACCAAAGTAGAAGAGGGAACTCCATATGTTGGAGTTCCGTGATCAATATACAAAAAGCATTACCCAGAAAACCATTTTGAGGAAATCCATAACTTCTGCACAGAAAATATCCAGAAATTTCTGCTGATAAACAGAAATGGGTACTTAGACTTTATTGAAACATATTTTTCTATCTACCTACAAGTCTAATCCTGATATGTATTTGACTAAAAAGCATCAGGCGAGAATTTAAAAAATACATTCAAGACCTACATTCCTAATGAGAGTTCAGAAATGAAATTCAAGCCTTCTCTAAACTCATCAACTTTTGACTCAAGTGGATTTCCTTGTGGGCAATAAGGGACGATTTATGCCTGAAGCATTGGTCACAGAGAGGACATTTGAAAAGTTTCTCCCCTGTGTGAGTTGTCTGGTGTCTTCGCGAGGTGGACATTTTTAATGAAACTTTTCCCACAATCAGGATATTCAAAGGGTTTCTCTCCTGTGTGAGTCCTCTGGTGTTTCACCAGGTTGGAATTCTGACTAAAGCGTTTTCCACAAACAAGACATTCAAAGGGTTTCTCTCCCGTGTGAGTCCTCTGGTGTATCAGCAGCTTGCAGTTATGACTGAAACTTTTCCCACAAACAGAACATTCAAATGGTTTCTCTCCTGTGTGAGTCCTCTGGTGTGTTACCAGGTCGGAATTCTGACTGAAACATTTCCCACAATCAGGACATTCAAAAGGTTTCTGTCCTGTGTGAGTCCTCTTGTGTATCACCAAGTTGGAATTCTGACTAAAACCTTTCCCACAAACAGGACATTCAAATGGTTTCTCTCCTGAGTGAGTCCTCTGGTGTTTTACTAGGTCAGAATTCTGAACAAAACATTTCCCACAATCAGAACATTCAAGGGGTTTCTGTCCTGTGTGAGTCCTCTGGTGTTTCACCAGGTTGGAATTCTGACTAAAGCGTTTCCCACAAATAAGACATTCAAAGGGTTTCTCTCCCGTGTGAGTCCTCTGGTGTATCAGCAGGCTGCAGTACTGACTGAAACTTTTTCCACAAATAGGACATTCAAAAGGTTTTTCTCCTGTGTGAGTCCTCTGGTGTTTCACCAGGTTGGAATTCTGACTAAAGCGTTTCCCACAAACAAGACATTCAAAGGGTTTCTCTCCCGTGTGAGTCCTCTGGTGTTTCACCAAGAAGGACTTCTGACTAAAAACTTTCCCACAAACAGGACATTCAAATGGTTTTTCTCCTGAGTGAGTCCTCTGGTGTTTTACCAGGTCAGAATTCTGAATAAAACATTTCCCACAATCAGGACATTCAAAGGGTTTCTGTCCAGTGTGAGTCCTCTGGTGTATCACTAGGTGAGAATTGTGACTGAAACCTTTCCCACAATCAGGACACTCAAAGGGTTTCTCTTCAGTGTGAGTCCTCTGGTGTGTTACCAGGCTAGAATTGAGACTGAAATATTTCCCACAATCACCACATTGAAAAGGTTTTTCTCCTGTATGAGTTCTCTGGTGCTTCACCAAGTAGGAATTCTGACTGAAACTTTTTGCACAATCAGAACACTCAAAGGGTTTCTCTTCTGTGTGAGTCCTCTGGTGTATCACCAGGTTGGAATTGAGACTAAAACATTTCCCACAATCAAAACATTCGAATGGTTTCTCTCCTGTGTGAGTCCTCTGGTGGTTCACCAGGCTGCCATACCAACTGAAACTTTTCCCACAAATAGGACATTCAAATGGTTTCTCTCCTGTGTGAGTCCTCTGGTGGTTCACCAGGCTGCCATACCGACTGAAACATTTCCCACAAATGGGACATTCAAATGGTTTCTCTCCTGTGTGAGTCCTCTGGTGGTTCACCAGGCTGCCATACCGACTGAAACGTTTCCCACAATCAGAACATTCAAATAACTTCTCTCCTGTGTGAGTCTTCAGATGATTCCCTACATCGGATTTTTGCCTGAAACTTTTACCATAATCTGGACACTCATAAGGTTTCTCTCCTGTGTGAATCCTTTGGTGATTCATTAGATGGGATTTTTGAATGAAACACTTCCCACAATCTGGGCACTCATGCAGTTTTTCTCCCATCCTTTGGTATATCACCAAGTCATAATTTCAATTGAAATATTTCCCACAATCGGGACATTCAGAAGGTTTGGTGTCTTGTGAGGTGAAACTTTCTGTGGTTTCTGTAGGAAATAGAAAATATTTTGATTTCTGGCTTGATTTGTTTTCCTTTTCAAAGTTTCTTCTTATTCTCAGTTTTCCAGACTGCTCTTATTGGCATCCTCTCTGCCTATAAGATTCAAGTAAAAGTGTAACTAATTATTCATAAAATGGTTGCATTAAATATCAAAAAAAGAAAAAAAGGTTTACATTATAGGTAAAAAGCAAACATGCCAGAATGCTAGAATAGCCTCTTATATTAGTTATGATTCATTTGACACACTGAAGATTACCGAGATCCAAGTTCACGTAGCCATTCAATCATAAAATTCTCTTTCTGACTTGAATCAATCACCAATTCTTAGTATGGCAATTATTGAGTAGAATCTCTGCAATTAATGTACTAATGACAGAGTATGAGGAATAAACAGGGTGAATTAGAAATTCAAATAAATGAGGACAGATATGATATTGTTGCCATTACGGAAACTTGGGATGAAATCCACAAATGGAACATACAGTTACAGAGATTTAAATTATTTAACAGAAATAGACCAGTGGTGGGATTCAATTTTTTTTACTATTGATTCTGTGGGCGTGGCCTGGCTTGTTGGTAGGGGAAGGATATTGTAAAATTTCCATTCCCTCCCCACTCCATGGTAAGGTTACTGCAAAATCCCCATTCCCTCCTGATCAGCTGGGATCCAAGAGGGAGAGAATAGATGGGGGCGGGGCCAGTCAGACGTGGTATTTACCAGTTCTCTGAACTACTCAAAATTTCTGCTACTGGTTCTCCACAACTAGTCAGAACCTGCTAAATACCACTTTTGAAATAGACCAAATAAAAGAGGTGGTGGAGTTGCACTATATACAAGAAATAACTACATTTCTACAGAACTATAGTGCAACAATGATAAAAATTATCTTGAATTAATTTGGGTCAATATTATAGGGGGGGGGATGACATTGCCATAGGTCAATGGCACATTCGTGCGCCAGCCAACTGATTTTCAGTCCTCCGAAGGGCATGGGGAAGCCATTTTCACCCTCCCTAGACTTCAGGAAATCCTCCAGAGCCTGGGGAGGGTGAAAAACAGGCCCAATAGGCGAACCAGAAGTTCATTCCTGAACTTCCGGTTGGGCCGTTGGGCTGTTTTTCACCCTCCCCAGGCTCCGGAGGCTTTCCTGAAGCCTGGGGGGGTGAAAAATGGACCAATGGACCAACCGGAAGTTCAGGAACAAACTTCTGGTTGGCCTATTGGGCCTCTTTTTCACCCTTCCCAGGTTCCAGAAGATTTCCTGAAGCCTAGGGAGGGTGAAAATGACCTACCCCAGCCCTCCGGCGGGCTAAAAATCAGCTGGCCGGGGGTGCACGTGTATGCACGGGTTTGGAGCACACACACATATGCAAATGGGTGGGCACGTGTGCACGTGCGATAGGCGCACACAAAATTTTGGCACGCCTTTAGAAAAAAGTTAGCTATCACTGGTCTATACTATAGGCCATCCAACCAAACAGAGGAAGTACATCAACTGTCAGGCCTGCAGTTATATTCCTTTTAGGATCTCTGGCCTGCCACACACTATTATTTTACTATGCTGTTTCATTAGTGTAGTAATTGGGAGGAGGAATAGTAAGGAGTGGAATTGTAGAATCTGTTGTTGTCATAATAGAACATTCCTTCCTAGAAGCCCAAGGTCATCCTTTGTCTCTGCACCTCTGCATCTGACCGGAACTAGATGGGTGGAAATGCCAGCGTGGCAGAGGAACATTGGACCATGTGATGGACTTGTGGGTGTGGGGATCATGAACTTTCAACTGGGTGGAAACCCAGGAAGCTTTTAGATTCAGGTTTCCACAGATGTACCAACACGTGTGACTTATTAAATTGGAACTTTGAAGAAAGTTATGTCTTTGCTTCCGGCCCACCCACCCACTATATAAGGTCCCTTTGCCACGCGGCCTAGCTACTTAGTTTGCCGACGCCTGCTCGATCAGAACCTTTGCCTAGAACTTCTAAGAAGCCTCACCAACAGCCGCTCATTCAAAAAAATAAGCATTGTCAGTTGAGCCCTAGCGTGACCCTCCGGTCCCCGGGCTCCCTTACCTGGCCTGGCTAAGCCACCTGGGTAACTACCAACTTTCCCCCCAGCCTCTATCTTGCTTACCTTCGCTCTTAGGACCGAATCCGGAACTGCTGGTCACAGAACACCTGCCTTGCTGTTCACCTGCTACGTCTGAAATCCCTCGGCTGCAGCCGGCAATCCATCTCATTGGCTAGCAACTGAATCTGCCTGCAATCCATCTCATCGGCTAGCAACTGAATCTGCCTGCAATCCATCTCACTGGCTAGTAACTGAATCTGCCTGCAATCCATCTCATTGGCTAGCAACTGAATCTGCCTGCAATCCATCTCATTGGCTAGCAACTGAATCTGCCTGCAATCCATCTCACTGGCTAGCAACTGAATCTGCCTGCAATCCATCTCACTGGCTAGCAACTGAATCTGCCTGCAATCTATCTCATTGGCTAGCAACTGAATCTGCCTGCCTGTCTTGTGTCTTAAGTAAGTGTTTTTTTTTACTTAAAAAAAGTTTACTTGGGGTTTTTTTTAGGAACTTTTTTTTAAAGAAATAATAGCCATTTAAAATTTATAAAGTTTTACCTACTTTTATATTTTTAGATTTGTGGAGCTTTCTGATATTTTATGTCTTTTTGTAGTGTTTCACACTCACTACGCAAACACACAAAATCACACCAAGCTGTATGTGACATTTTGTGCTTGTGATAGTTGGTTTTGTGAGTTCTCTGTGAGTTTCCTGCTTGTTGTTGCAGGGGACATTTTGTGTGCTTTTACATTGTCTGAGAGTTGCACAATGGCATTGTGTTTTTGTTAAGTGTGAAAGTTGAGCTCTTTTTCTTCCTTTTGCAGTAGCAGTCTTTACCAGCAAGGATGAAAAGGAAACAAAACTTTGGTCGGTTTCTTGGCCTGAAGACAATACTTTTATTGCTCTTATGTAAGTATTTTTACGTAATTATTCATTATTCTTATTAAGTATTAAATGCACAAAATAATTGGTATATTTTCTTCTTGTAGGTCATAAGAACAAAGAAGTGATGTCGACTTGGCCATGCCCACCCAGCCACATGATCACCAAGCCACACCCACAAGTCATGATCACCAAGCCACACCCACAGAACCGGTAGGGAAAATTTTTCAATTTCATCACTGAAGTAAATGGTAAGTGAGCACCTGTCTACCCTAGACGAGTTCAAATCACCAGGACCAAATGGATTACACCCCACGATTCTGAAGGAACTGGCAGACGAGATCTCAGAACCACTGAACTGTATCTTTCAGAAATCCTGGAGCACCAGGGAACTGCCAGAGGACTGGAAAAAAGCTCATGTACTTCCCATCTTCAAAAAAGGAAAAAAAAATGATCCAGGAAACTACAGACCTATCAGCCTGACCTCAATACCAGGGAAGATTCTGTAAAAGATAATCAAGCAACGAATCAGCGAACACCTAGAAGCAAACAAAGTAATAACCAAAAGCCAATATGGGTTTGTCAAAAACAGATCATGCCAGACTAATCTTATTGCATTCTTTGACAAAGTGACAAAATTAGTGGACCAGAGGAATACTGTCAATATACCATATTTTTCGGAGTATAAGACACACTTTTCCTCCCCTAAAAGAAGCTGAAAATTTGGGTGCGTCTTCTACCCTGAACGTAGTTTTTTCAAAGCTTTTTTCCTAATGAGGTGCTAACGAATGAAGCATCTACGCTTTTTTTCCTGCTTTTCCCCTTGCTGCTCTGATCAATTGTGCTTTACAAGCGTTTTTTCAGCCCTAAAGCGGCGCTAATGTTTGAGGGAGCAGCGTTGAGAAAAGCAGGCAAAGCTTGGAAGATTCCTTCACTCGTTAGCGCCTCATTTGGGCTGAAAAAAAGCTTTGAATATTTTTACTGCAGCATACACACCCCTTTGGATACCGGTACATCTAAGCGAGGCTTGGAAGAGAAGAGACGAAACAAAATGGAGTCTGTGCTTCAAAACCAATTTCTCAAGCAATGGAAAATTTTCTTCTCTCCCAATGCAACAGATTCTTTTGCAAATTGTGGGTATCTTCTTTGAATTTTCTCATTTAAGTATGGTCTTCAACTTTTCTGTGGAGCAGATAAGAATAGAAATAGTATAACATAGCAAAGAATAGAATAGAAATAGCATCGATCATGCTGGTTGATGATCTCAGATAGAGTTTAGATAGGAAAGTGTACTCCTTTTTGGTCCAAATAGACTTCTCACTTGCCCTCAATAATGATTGTTTATAAAGGTAGTAAGTGATGGGAAGAGGAGGAGCCAACATCGGGAAAAGGAGGAGCCAACGTCACAACGATACATCATGCTGACTCGACAGTCCAAGTCCGCCGATGACACTTTTGCCCCTGGACGGTCCGGTAGGACCTAAACCGTCCCGAAGAGATGGTGACTAGGAAGCCAAAACCTTGCTGGTCGCAGGGACACCGCACAGTCCCTGATCGACCCAAGGGAAGCACTTCCAACCGGCGGCAAACAAGCAGCCCTCAGGCTGACAAAGTCGGAGACGGCTCCGGAAGGAAAAGAAGAAGTGAAAGTGTTCCATCTGGTGAGGTTTTTTTTTTTTTTTACTTTCAGAAGATTGCCCTAAGAAACCTTTTTTTAAAAAGATAAATTAGTCCTCTAAGTAAGAATAAAGCGGCAAATTTAATCCTTATTGGACTGCCTTAGAAAGTTTTTTGCTCTTGCTTGTAACGATGTTTTGTGGATTGAAGTGATTGCAATGTTTCCTGTTTCTCCCCTTGAAGTGAATGGACTGGTTTTTTTTCCTCTATTTTTTACTACCTTAATTCTTTTGGCTTAAACTAAAAAAATTTTTATTTTAACAAATTCCTCCTTTTATTTGTTATAAAATTATATTAAAGATACTTAAAGAAAAAGTATAAAAAAAAAGTTGAATCTGCCACTCGGAAGCCTGAGTCTGAAGTTTTTTTTTCTTGAAACAATGTATTATTTGTTCATTCCTATTTGACCTCACTGACTTTGTAACGGAAGGGTTTGGAACTTGTTTATAAAACCTGATAAAGACTCAAGGGCACCAACTGTTTTGCAGATGCTCTTGGAAAATATTTTGGCAAGAGAAGGAAAAGGAAAGAAAAGGACAAGAATTTTGAAAACCACAAAAGAACTTGTGCTTAAGATTTAAAATAAATATAGATCTATTCTTTAAAAAAAAATGACAGCCTAGAGTGGCAGTGATTATCAGATTCCTCTTTTTCTTTTTCTTTACATTTCTTTTCTTTTGGAAAAATGGATCAATATTCACATGAGGAAAACTTAAAATTTCAAAATATCCTGGCTGGACTTCAAAACATTTTAGAAGGATTTGAGAGATTTGACAAGAAACAGACTATTGGGTATCACAGCAAAAGTTGATGGGGTTGGAGCCCAAAAAATTAAAGAACAGAATGAAAATACAGAAAACAAAGACAAGATAATAGATGAACTCATTAATGGAGTAAATGTGAGTGAAAGCGGAAAGAAGGGAAGCTGGAAAAGTGACTTTGACAATTTGGAGCTTTATCCCAAATCCCAAGATGCAGGTGGAAAAAAAAGAGCAAAAAGGATGGAGTTAAGAATACAAATCTATCCAGAAATAAGTTTGATAACCAAAGTTAAGCTTATGTTAATAACAATTCAAGGGCAATGAAACTACATGAGAGATCTTCAAAGCCTCAAAGTGCGGAGAGAAGTTCTGGAAAGGTGCTGAAAACAGAATTGACACAACAGCTGGCGCGAAAGATAAGACCATTTTGCTACTGGAAAGATACTGGTTGATAATGCTAGTTGATGATAAAAAGTTAGCTAATTTTTGATGATTAATAAGTAGGGATTTTAGTATTTTGTAGACTGCTTTAGATTATCATTGAATGTTTATTCATTAACATATAATTTACTATGATATTAATAATGAAATGATAGCCTTAATTAGGATAAATAATCGGGCCATAAATTGTAAATTGGGATCTGGTGAAAAGACTTATAAATCTTATTAACAAATTTTTGTTTAGATCTTGTTATGAAGGTATAATTAATTTGGGTCAGAAAAGAGGAGATGTGATACAAATAGCAAACAATTCATTTTTTTAAACAATAATAATAATAATAATAATAATGAAATGTTAATGGATACTTTTGGTGATTATTAAATAGGAATGTTAACATCTCTTAGATTGTCTTAGATTTTAAATGTTTATTTTGTTAACACGTAATTAACTACAATAATAATAATGAAATGATAACCTTAATTAGTAAAATAAACTGGATATAAATTGTAATCTGGGACTTAGGGAAAAGACCTATAAAATTTATTAATAAATTTTTGTTTAGAGCTGGTTATAAAGATATAATCTCTTTTGGGCCCGAGGAGAGGTGAGATCAATAGTAAATAATTTTTAGTTAACTACAATAATAACAAGGAAATGTTAATGGATAACATTTAATGATATATACAGGTGTGTTGTACTAGTAAAAGCAAATTGGACAAGCGTTAATTTGTGAGTTGCGGGGGGGGGGAGGAGAGGGAATGTTAGATATCCTACTAACTGACTTTCTTTTAGAATATGTTATAAAGATGTAAAGTTATGGCAGACTCATTGAGATTGCGAAAGTTTGCCAGTAGGTGGTTGTGTCTTCAAATATAAATGATTTTAGATAAAAACACATTTAAGCAACTGTAATCAAATGAAAATTGTGGTACAGTGATAGTAAAATTCATAAATTCTAAAATGTACAACTCAATTTGAATGTATAGGTACTGATTGTGGAAGAAACGCACGAAATGTATCTTTAACCAATTGACACGCTTTCTACAAGATGTAACGATAGATGGTCCTTTTTTTATGTGTGTTTTTGTTTAATAAAAACAATAAAAATTATTTAAAAAAAGATAGTAAGTGATTGTTGATCAGTGTGGCCTCACTTAGAATACATAGTCCAGGGGATAAAAAGTGTGTGCACTGAAAACCAACAAACGTATGTGCTGAAGCTGACCAGACGCTAGCCAGATGAATACCTGGTAGGCAGAATTTCCCCCCCTATTTTTCTCCCCCAAAATTAAGGTGCATCTTATGTTTCAGTGCATCTTATACGCAGAAAAATAAGGTAATTTACTTGGACTTCAGTAAGGCATTTGATAAAGTAGACCATAACCTACTATTAGATAAAGTAGAAAAATGTGGGCTCATGAGTGTGGGATGCAACCATCCTAAAAGTGCAGTGGTTGGCAACACCTGAATTGGTGCAACTCCCTTTTCCTGCCTCTTCCTAACCATGGGACCAATAACACAAATTAACCACAAATTTGTGGACCAGGTGTACATCTGCTTTGACAGTGCAACTCTGAAATCTCATGAAATAAATGGCAAGCAAGAAGTAGGTATACAACTGAATATCCCAGAATTGTTAATTGCTATTTTTTTTTCAGTTTACCCTGGTTAATTCATGGAATGGGGCACCAATAGGAAATAATGTGCTTGTTGGCTAGACATGGAAGGTAAAAAAAACAAATCCAGCAGGTACACAGAGAATAAGAAAATTAAAAGGGACCTTGGTGGTCTTCTAGTCCAATTCTCTGCTCAGATAGGACCTTATAGCACTCCGGACAAATAAATGTGCTTAAAACCGACCAGTGATGGAGCACCCATAATTTCTGGAGGGAAGCCATTCCCAAAGAATCAACCTTAAACTTCAGAGAGACTTTTTAAATCTTCCCACCAGAAGGAAAATTGCAGCGACCACTTTAACAGCGTGCAGCATTATTCCGCTTAAATTTGGGGAGGAAGGAACCTGCAGCAGCTGACATCCTTCAGCCCAGTTGTTTCTCTGCATCCACATTATGGAGGAAATCAAGCAGCCTTACTGGCTCCCGGACTCTTTTCTGACATGCTCTCAACTCACCTTCCAGCTGCCGCTTCATCCTGGGAAGAGCACAGGATCCACTCTGCACACCACCTTCCGCCCATTGAGTGATCCGGAAGAGGAAGTTGCTGGGCTTTTCTTGGCCTCTCATCCTTTCTAGCAATTTAGTAGTTGATGGTTTTAACCCCTTAAAGCTCAACCATAGATCCCTCTACTGTAGTGAGGATTCTAGATACTGATGCTGCCTCTCTGACCGTCATCTCCCCATAAGAGGCAAAATAACACTTTTATATGACGGTACATGCATAATTTTGTATTTATTTATTTTGTCATGTTTATGTAGTGTATATTGGTGGTGGTGACCCTTTGAGAGCTGTATGCAATGAAATTTCATTTTAATGTATGCTGATCAGTGTACATTCAAAGTGACAAAATTATTCTAAGACTAAGTCCCATCCTTACCTAAGGCGTTTGCAAGATGTTTTCACTGGTTAAATACTATCAAGTCATTTTCAACTTCTAGAAACCTACCTTTGCAACTGATCCATGTGAAATAATGAAATGTGATGCTACTTAGCTTGTGCAGATTAGCTGTGTGCTGAGCCCTAAAGGTTTATGAAGGTCTTACAGAAGTACATAAAAAGAGATGGGAGAGACCAACTCTCAATTCTAGATAAATGGCTGTTGAATCTCCCTTTTAAAAAGTTCCAGATGGATCACCCACAACTTCTGGAGGGAAGGCATGGAAGCTGTCAGGTCATCCTTGCTCCTTCTCTGTGTTAGACTGGACATATCATGCAATTATTCATTGTATGGTTTAGCCTCCAGTTCCCTTAAAACCATTGTTGCTCTTCTCTGCTCTCTTTCTAGAGTTTCAACATCTGGTTTTTTTCATGGTGATGAACACTGGATGCCTAAACTGGTGTAGTCTAACCAGTACAGTATAATGTAGACAGCACTAATACTTCTTGGAATCTTGATACTATTCCTCTATTGATGTAGACAAGGACTGCATTGGCTTTTTTGCAGCTGCAGCACACTGGTAGCAGATTCTTAAGAGTGGTTGTCCACTAAAATTCCTAGATCCCTCGCACAGTTACTGCTGTTGAGCCAGAGTCAACGTCAAGATCCTTTTTAAAATGTTAATCTGAATGTTCATATTTTCTTTTCCCTGTATCCTACACCAAAGGAAGTTTTTTAAAATTATTTTTAACAGTACTTCAATATGTGGGAACATGTGTGGGGAATGCCTGTGGAATTAAACTTACTGAACAGTTTTGCGTTAAAAATGATTGGTCCAGGCACTGATTTATCCTTTCGAAGCACCTTGGGAAAATGGACCTTGCCCTCCCCTTTAAAAAAGCCCTACTCGAATGTGTAGAGATGGACAAAATGACCATGGAATTAAAAGAAAGAGAAGAATCAGATTATTATAAAATATGGAATAGAAGCCAAAATAGGAAATAGAATTATTATCAAACTTAAAGTATTGACCATAATGTAAATATAATGGAGATATGAACAATTATTTTTACAAATGTTAGTACAAGTATTATTACACTGTTACAGATGTTAAAACTGATAGGAAGGCAATGTAGAATAGAAAACTACAAAAGCTAAACATGTATGCTGCTACTGAAGGTTGTAAAACTATATATATTGTTATGTTGTTTTGTTTTTTCTATATTTGTTGTTGTTGTTTTTAAAAGGTCAAATTGTTTAATAAAAAATATTTAAAAAAAAAGATCTGACCCGCAGGGCTATCCTGGAAACAGCCCATTTTCGCTGACAGAGATCTGGGGCCACCATTGGCACCCCTGACATGAGTGACATATAGCTGGCCACCCCCACCCCGCCTCCCAAGGTCAAACACAATGTTAATGCGGCCCTCAATGAAACAGAGTTTGACACCCCTGAACTAGAGGAAGCTGGATATGATATGAACAGAAACTCACCACGTGGCATTTTATTCCAACAATTTGAAGCTTCTCTGGGGCTCAACCAACCTGGCTCTTCTGCACACCAGTCTCTGTTCCCCAAAATGCTCTGCCAGCATACAAGTAATCCTTTTCTTACCACCTTTGTTAAGTGAATCACTGCCATTGTTAAATTAGTAACACGATTGTTAAGTGAATTTGGGTTTCCCCACTGACTTTACTTGGCAGAAGGTTGCAAAAAGGAATCACATGAGTCCAAGACACTGCAAGTGCCATAAATATGAACCAGCTGCCAATTTAAATCACATGACCATGGGGATGTTGCAATGGTCATAAGTGTAAAAAAATTGGCCAAGCCCACCTGGATGCCTCTCAGATGCCAGGGTTCACGCCCTGGGAGGGAGCCCCGCCAGCCACGATCTCTCTGAGCTCACATCTTCTGCCTCCCCTCCAGACCCTGGGAGGCTGATCTTCCCCAGTAGCTACAGGGGAACGGGAAACGGCGGTGCCGGAAAGCAGCAGGCAGCCTCACCCTGGGAGCCGGGCTGCGGGGAAGGAGCGGGGCTCGGAGGGAGGATTTTAAGGGGACCGGAGAGCCATTCGCAGAAGGAGCAACGGAGGAGGAGAAGCGGCGTCACGGCGGTTCCCACGGAGCAGAAAACCTTGCAAAGAAAGGCGGAGACTCGGAAGGGGCACAACTGGGGAAACCTTCCCTCCCGTAAGGAATCCCTCCTCCCCTTCTCGCACCTGGGGTTTCCCCCCTCCTGTTCCCCTTCACAGCCTCCTTGCCCACCTGGCACCCCTCCCCGGGAAGGTATCCCCGCTTGCCTGGCTTAAGAGACGTCGGCAGACCTGGAAGAGGAGCGGCAGGGAAGCTGGATTCCCACCCCCCTTTCCTGCCTTCTCTCTAGGCGCAAAGAAAAGCTCTCTGCGTTTACCCCTTTGCTAAAGCCGCCAAGGGGAGGGGACAATACAATACAATAGAATAGCAGAGTTGGAAGGGACCTTGGAGGTCTTCTAGTCCAACCCCCTGCCTAGGCAAGAAACCCTATACCGTTTCAGACAAATGGCTATCCAACATCTTCTTAAAGACTTCCAGTGTTGGAGCATTCACAACTTCTGGAGGCAAGCTATTCCACTGATTAATTATTCTAACTGTCAGGAAATTTCTCCTCAGTTCTAAGTTGCTTCTCTCCTTCATTAGTTTCCACCCATTGCTTCTTGTTCTACCCTCAGGTGCCTTGGAAAATAGTTTGACTCACTCTTTTTTGTGGCAACCCCTGACCTATTGGAACACTGCTATCATGTCTCCCCTAGTCCTTCTTTCTCTTAAACTAGACATACCCAGTTCCTGCAACCGTTCTTCATATGTTTTAGCTTCCAGTCCCCTAATCATCTTTGTTGCTCTTCTCTGCACTCTTTCTAGAGTCTCCATATCTTTTCTACATTGTGGCGACCAAAACTGAATGCAGTATTCCAAGTGTGGCCTTACCAAGGCCTTATAAAGTGGTATTAACACTTCACGTGATCTTGAGCAACTGGGGCAACAGGGGACCATTCCAACCAGGGACTGCCAAGAACCATCTCCCTCCACTGGAGGGCCAAAAGGCCAAATCCAAGGACCAAGATTGAAAAAAAATATAGTTGCATGTGCTAATCTTCACCTCTAAATGCAAATTAGGAACTCATCGCTATTGAAGATGGGCGAGGGAGTCCTGTAGATGTGTTTGGACTACGACACCCACCATCCTTCACCCTGGTATTAGGTGTTGCAATTTGCTAAATACAAATGCAACATCTCACCTTATACAGTGTGTCAAGAGGAGTCTGGTGGCATCACTTTTGACTAACAAATTGCATTAAAATGCATAATTCACCCTGACACTGCAAAAGGGCTATTCAATGCACTCGGGTTGTTGGCTCCCATGGACTCGCTCTCCTCCCCACCCCCCCAAATATGGAAAATCTACTCATTCGGAGTAGATGATCCATTTCCTGACTTTCTTCTCCTGTTCTAAAATGAAGGGGAGTGAGAGTGATAGGAAGGAAGAAAAACAGATACAAAGTAGGAGATACAGGAATGGTTAGCCATACAGGACTCAAATGCCTATACACAAATCAGTGGTGGGTTTCAAAAAAATTTCGAACCTACTCTGTGGGTGTGGCCTCCTTTGTGGGAGTGGTTTGCTGGCGATGTGTTTTCTCTCTCTCTCTTTTCTTTTGTCTCTCTGTCCCTTTTTCCTTTTTTTCTTTCATCTCTCACTTTTTCTTTCTTTCTTTCTTGTTTTCTTTCTTCCTTTCTTTCTCTTTTTCTTTCTCTCTCTGTGTGAGTCTGTGTGTGTGTGTGTCAGTGATGGGTTTCCAAAATTTTTGGAACCTCTTCTGTAGGTGTAGCCTGCTTTCTGGTGGAACCTCTTCTAACCGGTTCGGTAGATTTGACGAACTGGTTCTAGCGAACTGGTGGGAACTGGTAGAAACCCACCTCTGACACAAATGCTCAAAGTTTGTGGGACAGATGGGGTGAATTTGGAAGAACTAATACATAAGGACAAGTATGATAAAGTTGCAATTTCCGAAGCTTGGTAGCAGTGGTGGGATTCAAATAATTTAACAACAGGTTCTCTGCCCTAATAACCATCTGGGTAGGTGGGGCTCGGTGGTCATGTGACTGGGTGGGCGTGGCCAACTCAAGGTCACTCAGGTCGATGGGCCCTTCGACCTAGCTGTTACAATGTAATAAGGGTTAACCGGATAGGCAGTTTTTGTAAGCAGGTCAATAAAGATTAGGTAGAAACAACACTAGAATGTTTCCTTCCTGTCTTCCTTACAGGATTAGCCCTGTAAAGTGGAAAAAAAACACAAAAGGAGATTTCTTCCAACAATTGGTTCTCTGAACTACTTAGAATATACCAACCGGTTCTCCCAAATAGGTGCGAACTGGCTGAATCCCACCACTGCTTGGTAGGATAAAACTCAGGACTTGAATGTACTGATGAAAAGATACAAACTTCAAAAGAAAAGACCCTAACAAAAGAGTCACACTATTTGTAAGAAATCACTACATCTCTCCAGAAATGTAGTTTAGGAAATTAACACTCACCTCTCTCCTAGAATGAAATATTTTAGGAAATATTAAAAAGGCAGAATATTATATTTCCCTGGATAAGAAATGGGGAAACATGTTTTTGGGCAGGAAACAGACTCAATAGCCCCCACCTATTAGCCCTTACCCAACTCACCACATGGCATCTGGGAACTCAACCAAACTTGGAACTCAAAACACAACCTAGAGAGTTGCCCCTGCATGGTCCCGATCAGAATACATTTCTTACACTGGAACATGAAACAGAGAGGTGGGGCCAAACAATATAAAAAAAACCAGCAAGCCCCCTTCTTTTCTTTCTCTTTTCTTCTTCACTCAACATCTGGAAGCAGGTGATCCCCCCTTTTCTGTTCAGGACCTCAAACAATGTGGTCTTGTCCACCATTAAAACCATCTTTCCAAGCAGCCGCCATGTTTCCAGTGTCTTTTTCCCCACGTGGAGCTGAACCCAGAAGGACATTTCTTCCAACAGCACAAAACTGAGAATGAAAGCCTTCTTCCTAGAGGGGGGATGGGGGCAATTGTCTTTTGAGGGGGTCCCAGCTGGACCCATTTTGCATTGCTTGCTGGTGCCCCCGGTTGAGAGACTGCCTCCTGCCAATTACCTCCCTGCGACCAATTAGATCGCATAGATTAGGCCTCCTCCGAGTTCCATCTGCCAGTCAGTGCCGACTGGCAACTACACGGAGGAGAGCCTTTTCAGTAGTAGCTCCGACCCTTTGGAACGATCTCCCCATGGAGATTCGTACCCTCACCACCGTCCAGACCTTCCGCATAGCCCTTAAGACCTGGCTAGCCCGTCAGGCCTGGGGATAAAGCTAATTTGTCCCCACCCGAATGATGAATGAATGTTGCTTACTATTTTACTTCTATGTATTGTTTGTGTCTATTGTCTGTACCCTCCCTTCCTTATTTTATGTAAGCCGCCCTGAGTCCCCTCAGGGAAAAGGGCGGCCTATAAATACTAATAAAATCCAAAATCCAAATCCAAATCCCGGTTGCCCCCTCACCACAGCGGCTTCAGTGAAGGGGTTAAACGAAGAGAGCTTTTCCATTGTGCCTAGAGAGGAGGCAGAAAGGGGGGAAAGGGGGCTGGGAGCCCAGTTTCCATGCTCTTCCGCTCCCCTTCCTAGTCTCCAGCCACTTCTGTGATCCACAGCTACGGAGATCCCCTCGCAGGGGAGTGGCGCTAGGTGGGCAAGGACACTGCAAGAAAGGGATCAGGAGGGAGGATCAGGCTAAATGGGGAGAATCCCCAGATGCAGGAAGGGATCACTCCTTGGGGTAAGGAATGATACGGCTTTTCCCCATCTGCCCTCCTCTCCTTGGGAGTCCTTTACTTGTAAGGTTTTCTGCTCTGTGGAAACTGCTTGCCTTATATAACCATGTAATTTGGAGGGGGGAAAAACAGAAAATTACCAATAAAGGAGAATATTTGTAGCTCAGGTTTGAAATGAGGGGTCCTTGGTGCTCACTGAGCTTACTGGTTTTCTTGCAGGTGTTTAATTACCCAAACTAGGTTAACATCCACAGTGTAGTGAAAATTGGAAAGGGGAGAATGTAATGGAATAACTAGAGGAAGCAGGACAGGCTCAATAGAATGTAAACGGCGGCATTTTATTCCAACAACTCAAGTCTTTTTGGAACTCAAACAAACTGCCTCTTGGGCACACCAGTCTCTCTTCCCCAAAATGCTCTGCAGGCAGTTATTGGAGCTCCCAGGCCTGTCCCTTGACTGGAGAATCTTTTTATCTTTCAATATATGTCACAGAACTCTCTTGATCTTTTTGTAATGATATTTGCAAACACAGCGGAAAGTTTATTTTTCAGTGTAGATTATATAACCCGTGAAAGAACTAAAATTGAAATTGAAAACATCCACAAATAGGGCTGGTCCCTTAAATGGGCAGAGAGAAACAGGGATACAGCAGTTACCAGGAAGTGAACCGGGGCAGGTAAGAGAGGCAGATTCAGGTGGTGCATCTCAAAGCAAGCCCATCCGGACAGGCCAAGCCCACCTGGACGCCATTCAGATGCCACGAGCTTCCTCCTAACACTGTTCAACCCCTTGGAGGGAGCCCCTCCACGCACGATCCCTCTAAATTCAGATCTCTCTGAGTCATCTCTTCCTCCCCTCCACACACTGGGAGGCTGATTCTCCCCAGCAGCCATATTGGTGCCCAACCTTCCGGAAAACACCAGGAGGCCTCACCCTGGGAGCCGGCCTGCACCAAAATGTTGGGCTAAGAGGAAGGAGAGAGACTTGGAGGAAGGATTTTAGGGGGATTGGAGAGCCATTCGCAGAAGCACCAACCAAGGAGGTCCAGCGACTGGATCCACCATGTTTAATGCAAAGTAAATTTACTATCAAGGGCATTCCCTGTATTCTCCCACATACTAAAAGTTCCTTGTCATAGGATACAGGGAAAAGAAAGTATGAACATTCAGATCAACATTTTGCCCCCATAGGGCTCCAGTTTTAAAAAGGACCTTCACTTCGATCTGGCTCAACAACAGTAATTGTGAGAGGGGTTCCAGGACTCCTAGTGGATGGTTAACCACATAAGGAGCAGCTACTAGTGTGCTGCAGCTACAGAAAAAGCCAATGCAGTCCTAGTCTGAATCAACTGATAGTATCAAGGTCACGTGAAGTGTTAATACTGCATTATACTGCGCTGGTAAGACTGCACTGAATATTACATCCAGTTTTGCTCACTATGATACAGAAAAGATTTTGAGGTTCTATGAAGAGTGCAGAGAAGAGCAACAAAGATGATTAGGGGATTGGAGGGTAAAACGTAAGATTAACACTTGCAGGAACTGGATATGTCTAGTCCAGTGGTAGCTAACCTTTTTTGGCTCCCATGCCAAAAGCGGGGGGAGCGCAGGGGGGTCATGCGTGGGCGTGCCACACCCATAATGCTATGCGCACAGGCCAGCATGCATGCATGGGTGACTAGTGCCCCCCTGCTTTTGGCGTGGTTTTTTCACCCTCTCCAAGCTCCATAGGCTTTCTAGGAGCCTGGAGAGGACGACCCCCCCACCCGGAGGCTTCAGGTGCTTCCCTGAAGCCTCCGGAGGGCGAAAACTGGCCCTACGTCCAAACCGGAAGTTCGGGAGTGGTGACTTCCAGTTTGTCTGTAGGACTATTTTTCACCCTCTGGAGCCTTCAGGGAAGCCTCCTGAAGGATCCGCAGGGCAAAAAATGGCCCTAGGAGCAAACCGGAAGTCACCACTCCCAAACTTCCGGTTTGGCCGTAGGGCCACTTTTTAACGTTCCAGAGGCTTCCTTTAATGGCGAAAAATGGCTTCAAAAGAAGGCCGAAGTCAGCGGGCAAGTGCGCACATGCCCGCTGGAGCGGACAGGGCCTTGCGTGCCCCAACAAATGGCTCCACATGCCACCTGTGGCACGCGTGCCGTAGGTTCACCATCACGGGTCTAGTCTAACAGAAAGAAAAAATAGCGGGGACGAAATAGCAATATTTGAGGGGCCGATACAGAAAAGAGGGGGTCGACCTATTTTCCAAAGCAAGACAAGAAGTAACAGACTTATCAAAAAGGAGTCTAATATTAAGGAGAAATGTCCTGTAAGTGAAACCAATTAATCAGTGGAATGGCTTGCCTCCAGAGGTTGTGGGTGCTCCATTTGTTTGGAATGGCCTAAGGTCCACAGGGAGCCAGTGGGACTGGGAAAAAGCCCAAGGGTATTATGTGAGAAAGGCCTGGGGTGTGGGGAGGAAAAGCCTGGTGGGATCCTGTAAGAGAGGAAAAGGCCTGGGGGGAACGAAGAGTTGGGAACCAGAGCAATAGGTGTCTTAGGGGGTGGAGGAGGCCTAGAGATGCCTCTGGGAGAGGGGACCAGCCTGGGCCTGGGCTAAGCCCCCAACACTGAGGCAGCCAGTGTCCTATTTAGCAACTTACACATTCACTTAACGGCTGCATAAGGGAGAGCAGGGGATGGGGTTAGTTAATCAAAGTACGGTCACCATTGCTAAATGCATCCATAAGAGGTAGGCCTCATTATAGTTAAGTCTCGAGGATTACTTGTATGCTGGCTGGTGAATTGTGAGGATCAAAATCTGGTGGACGCCAAGACAGAAGGAAACTCCAAATGTAGGATTTCAATAATCTATATACAAAAAACATCACACAAAGGCCGTTTTGACAAATTACACAAATTCTGTAAAAGAAAATATCCAGTCACCTCTGTTGACCAACACAAAGAGTTAGTTAGCCTTTATCACACTAATTTTTTTCCATTTTTTTCTCCGCACCTAAAATTATAATCCTGAGATATGCCGACTAAAACGAATCAAGCCACAATTCAAATTGTCAATTTCTAACTTACGCTTCCAATGGGGAATCAGAAATGACATTCAAGCCTTCTCTAAACCTGGCAGTGTTTGCCTCATATGGATTACCTTGTGTGCAATAAAAGATGATTTTCGTCTGAAGTACCGTCCACAGATTGGACATCTGAAAGGTTTTTCCCCTGTGTGTAAAACTACATGACTGATAAGACTAGACCTACTACTGAAATCTTTCCCGCAATCCGGACATTCGTATGGTTTCTCTCCTGTGTGAGTCCTTTGGTGTATCACCAGGCTGGAATTCTGACTGAAATGTTTCCCACAATCAGGACATTCAAAGGGTTTTTCTCCTGTGTGAGTCCTTTGGTGTGTCATCAGGTTGGAATTCTGACTGAAACGTTTGCCACAATCAGGACATTCAAAGGGTTTATCTCCAGTGTGAATCCTCTGGTGTGTCGCCAGGTTGGAATTCTGACTGAAACTTCTGCCACAATCAAGACATTCAAAGGGTTTCTCTCCTGTGTGAGTCCTCTGATGGTTTACCAGGTCAGAATTCTGACTGAAACTTTTCCCACAGTCAGGACATTCAAACGGTTTCTCCCCTGTGTGAGTCCTCTGGTGTTTAACCAAATTGGAATTCCAACTGAAACGTTTCCCACAATCAGAACATTCAAAGGGTTTCTCTCCTGTGTGAGTCCTTTGGTGTATTACAAGGCTTGAATTCTGACTGAAACCTTTCCCACAATCAGGACATTCAAAGGGTTTTTCTCCTGTGTGAGTCCTCTGGTGTATCACCAGGTGGGAATTTGCAATGAAACCTTTTCCACAATCAGGACAGTTATATGATTTCTTTCCTGTGTGCATCCTGTAATATACCATCAGGTTGGAATTCTGACTGAAAGTTTTCCAACAATCAGCACATTCAAAGGGTCTTCTCCTTGTGTGAGTCCTCTGATGTATCATCAGGTTGCCATGCTTGGAAAAAGCGTTTACTGCATTGGGAGTAGTTATAGGGCTTCTCTCCTGTGTGGGTCCTTCAATGAACCACAAGGGAGCCGATCTAACTAAATCTTTACTCACATTCGGATAATTTGAATGGCTTTCCCCCAAAAGTGGATCCTCTTATGCATTATCTGTACTTTGCTCTGTGTGCTTTGCCCACAACAGGGACATCTATGGAGCTTTTCCACCACTGAGGTTCTCGAAGGGTTCAAAAATACGTGTGATCTTTTGTTACATGGATCTTTGATTCAAGCTACTGTTTTCTTCCTCATAGGGCAAGGCCTCCATTACTGTCTAAAGATCTGCATTACTGTCTACCTTTTGTGGCTATCCAATTGTCTTTTTCCTCCTCACTCATGTCTAGAGATTTCCCTCTTTTTCTGAATGGAAAAATTAATCTCCTTTGATCTTTATATGTAATCTGTGGTTGAGTTCTGCATACTCTATTTTTTCCAGTTTGAAATTTGTTCTGGATTTTCTCCCCTTTGTCTCTCACCAGCTGGGGAAAGAGAAGAATTGTGTGCTTTCCTGAAGGCTCAATTTGCTTTCATTTTCAAAGATGCTGGTTATTCTCAGTTGTCCAGAGTACTTTTGTTGGTATCCTCTTCATCTGTAAGATTAAAATAAAAGTGTAACTTTAAAATTGTTTCTTTATAAAATGGCTACAGAAGATGTGAAAAAAGTATACATTACAAGTAAAAAGTAAATATGCTTTTAAAATATATATATATCTTTTTATGATTTACATATAAGTATATTGAATACCATCATGGCTTTTCATCTGCCTTAGAAACCAAAGGGAAAGACAAATAACATATATACTACTTACTTACACAGTGCTGGTCTTATACAATTATTTTTGACCAATATATTCATTCTAATACATACATATTTCAGTTCAGATCTACTTAGCCTATTTTTTTTCGTGTTCCGACTTCCACCTCATGTTTCCAGCCACTGTTAAAATCTATTCTGTCATAATATTCTGTTTTTAACTCTAACGTTAGCCTACCCATTTCTCCACATGTTAATATCTTACTTATTATCTCCATTTCTGAAGGGGTATTTTCACTTTTCCATTGCTATGCATACACCATTCTTGCTGGTTATGGGAAGTATTAAGTATATTGACCCTTTGCTATCACCTTCTATTATAATACTTAATAGAAATAATTCTGGCTTGAATTTTATATGTTGTCCAATCATTTTTTCTAGCCACATCTGAATGTGTAGCCAAAATCTCCTTGCTTTTTTACAGGTCCACCACATGTGATAGTATGTGCAATATAGTATTGATTACATTTCCAACATTTTGGGAATGGGTTACTAAACATTTTAGCCAATCTTATAACTTTCAATTAGGAAGAGAAAAAAAAGAACCAGGTCACCCCCTGAAGAGGAAAATATGTAAACACAACAACGGATAGAGTGGATGGAGGGAGGAGTAGAAGGAAAGATAGGAAGGTGAGGAGAAAGGAGAGGAATAGGAGAGAGGGAAAAGCAGAGGAAGAATTGGAGGGAATGTAAGAGTAGGAGAGAGGGGAGGAAAGGGAAGAAGAGTGGAAAGGTAGAGGGGAGGAAGGGGAAGGAGAGAAGGGAAAGGAGAGGAAGGAAGGAAGGAGAGAAGGAAGAGAAGAAAGGGGGGAAGGAAGGAGGGAGGGAAGGAAGGAGGGAAGGAAGGAGGGAAGAAAGGAGAAGGAGAGAAGAAAGGAGGGAAGGAAGGATGGAAGGAAGGAGAGAAGAAGAGTAGAAAGGAGGGAAGGAAGGAGGGAATGCAGGAGAGAAGGAAGGGGGAAGGAAGGAGGAAAGGAAGGAGAGAAGGAGAGAAGAAAGGAGGGAAGGAAGGAGAGAAGGAGAGAAAGGAGAGGGGGGAAGGAGGGAGGGAAGGAAGGAGGGAAGGAAGGAGAGAAGGAGAGAAGAAAGGAGGGAAGGAAGGAGGGAAGGAAGGAAGAAGAAGTAGGATTGTTGTAAGATAAGATGGGTTTATGGGATGGTACCCTTATCAATTTATTATCAGTCCTCACTAATAATTTATCTAATATCATCAATTGTCTATAGATACTCCATACTTTCACATCCTTCACATAACATGATTTTATTTGCAGGGCAGTTATGACCACCACTCCAATTCCACCCCTTGTCCTTTTAATTCTAATCTGGTTTTCAATTCACCTTCTTATTTAATATATTCTTATATATAAAACAATTTTTCCATATTTATAAGGTTTGGGTGTATTAGTGCTTCTAGAGCGGAGCGCCAGACTAGTATATAATTTTGTTGTTTCATTTTATTCCACACTACTAATAATGCATTTGTTATGCAATGCCTTTGAAAGTATTGATGTGATGTGCTTCTCCCATACCAAAGAAATGCATGCCACCCTATTTGAATATCATGACCCTCCAGTAGTAATAATCTCCTATTCCTTAGAGCTATGTACTCTCTTACCCATGTAAATACAGCAGCTGGATGGTATCATTCCCAGACATGCAGACCAAACCCTCCTTCCTCTTTTGATTCTTGCAATAATTTCAATTTAATTCTCAGTTTCTTTCCTTGCCATATAAACTTCTACACTGTTTTGTTCAGGTCTTCAAAATACTCTTACTCTAATTTTATGGGTATGTTTTGAAATAAAAGGAGTATCTTCTGCAGGATGCTCATTTTTATTGCAGCTATTCTGCCCATTAAGAAAAGTTGCAGATTCTTCCATATTTCCATGTCCAATTTAATTTGATTTGTTAGCTTTGTGTAGTTGTTTCCTTTAATTGAAATATTGGAGTAGAATCTTAATGTAGAAGATTCTTAAAGAGAATATAAAGATAAAACCAGAAAGTTTTCTTTTAGTGGATAAAGAACTTGAAAGAAAATGAAACTTTGATGTTATATGTGTTGATGGCATCAAGAATGCTATATGCACAAAAATAGAAGAATATTTTCACTCCCACAATGAATGAATGGCTGCAAAACCTGATGGAGTTAGCAGAGATGGCTAAATTGCTGCTTTGAATAAAGAAAAGAACAGATTTGATTTGAAAATTAATCTTGTTCTTTTGGACTTTGTTCCTGAGATAGAAAAAAAATGAAAGTTTGATTTTGGGTTTTGTTGATTGGGTAAGTTATAGAAGTGGCTAGTTTATATTATCAGATAAATGTAAATAGTTGAGGTTTTATATTATTATTCTACTGCATCAAAAGAGCCAGAAGACAATGCTTTTCTTTTTCCATTCCCCTTTCCCCTACACATTCCTCTCTTCCTCCCATTTTCCATTATTTTTATTTCTTCTTTGCACTTCTGTATCGTATGTTTTGATGAATTAATAAAATATTTGTGTAAAAAACAAATTCTTAGCACTTTAAAGGTTTATTATGAAATATATATAGAAGTGTTGGGGACAGATAATAGAATTGCAGATAGATGCATAAAGAGAAAGTACAAATACACACACCTACAAACACGTTTATATGTGGAAAATCCATGGGTTTCCAGCCTGAAACTGTCCCAAAACCCAAAATGGTTACAGTTAAACCTTCGGTGCTTATTTTAGAGATGTGGGGGCTTTAATTGATAAAATGATGCCTAAAGACTCTGCAAGATTTGAAGCACCAGTTTTGCCACGGAAGTCCTCAGTTCCAAGTAAGGGCAGAAAACACTGTCCACAACCACTCTGGTGACATTCCTATTGAAGCAGTCCTCACTTACTGACTCCATTTGGGGCTGGCACCTGTGTCACTAAGCAGCCCGATCAGGAAGCATGATATCACATGACAATGCCAACTTATATCTGTTCCTCTGCCATTGTTAAGTGAATCACTATGGGGTTTTAAAGGCAATTTCACCTGACTATGGTTGGCAACTTCCTGCTGGCATCCCCACTGATTTTTCTTGACAGGATCTAGCTGGGAAAGTCACAAATGGAGATCCCGAGTGTGGGATGCTAAAACCATAATAAATGTGCACCGGTTGGCAGAACCCAAATTATTGCAACTCATTTTTTTGCCCCTTCATAATCACAGAAATTGCTAACTTGTTCAGGTCACTGAACAAGTGCTACAATGACCATTAATTTGTGGACCAGATGTATGTGTGCCTTTACAGTGTCATTGTAACTTTGAAGGCTGAGGGAAGAAATGGTAAGTGAGGATTACCTATACAGCTGAACATCCCCCCAAAGGTTCTCAAATACATTTTTTAAAAGTGCTGGTTTAAACATAGTTAAACCTGATTAATACAGGGATGAGGCACCAAAAGGAAATACCATGTTTGTTGGCTAGACATAGAAACAAAAAAGCAAAAATCCTAGAAAGATTTCTAGGGATTCCCGATATTATTGACAAAAAAAAAAACAGCCGGTCCATAATAGAATGACAGGGTTGGAAGGGAACTTGGAGATTTTCTAGATCTAGACCAATTCCCTGCTCACTCAGGGAAGCCCATACCATTCCAGTTTCTTCTTAAATGGAACCAATGAAGAAAGAAGCATCCCAGAAGCAAGAAGAAATCTCCTGACAGCGACCAGTGGAACGGCTTCCCTTCCCAAGTTGTGGGTGCTCCTCCTAGGAGACTTGGAAGAAGATATTGGAGAGCCATTTGGTCTAAGTTCTCATGCTTGAGCAGGAGGTTGGACTGCATGATCTCCAAGGTCACATCCAACTGTGTTTGTCTTTCTTCCAGTTGCTTCTCTGCTTCTACGCTGCGGAGGAAATCAAGCAGCCTTTCTTGCTCCCAGCCTCTCCCCCAACCTGTCCTCAACTCACCCTCCAGCTGCTGCTGCTTCGACTCTTGCAGGAGCCCAGAAGCCACTCTGCTTCTCTTCCTCCCGTCAGCGATCCAGTAGATCCTGCACTTCTCTTCCCTCCCTTCTAGCAATGCAGCACTTGATGGTTTTAACACCTTAAAGCTCAATCCCAATGTTGCCCATCTGAGCGCCATCTCCCGATAGGACGAGGTAAAACAGGCTCGTCCCATTTCTACCAAATACTTAAGATTAGGAATGTCTAGCAAGGAATTTGGTCCAAAATTTCTAGGTCCATTCCCTATAGTGAAGATAGTTAACCAATTTACAGTTCAGCTCAGTCTACCCAGAAGTCTAGGGAAATTTGGCCCGGAATTTCATTGTAGCTTGTTGAAACCAGTAAATGGGTCTAGCATAAGAGAATCCACCCAAGCTTTCTCTCCTCCTATAGAGATAGAAGGGGAAACACCATTTATAGTGATAGAAGGGGAAACCCAATCTGAGGGGGAAAAGATTGTAGACTCTAGGTTGAATAGGGTCGCTTGTAGTATTTAGTGCAATGGAAGGGTTACCCTTTGTCTGAAGCCACTTGGGTGAAAAGTGGGAACTTAAAAGTGGAGAAGTTAGTAGATCAATTCCACCACAAGTTTCCCGATAAGCCAAAGGGTCCCCTAGGGGTGGAAGTTGGTGGTTATTTTTTGTATGTTAACTTTTATGTTGTTCTCTTTTCAGGAAACGTTTTTCTTCTGAGGAGAGGCCGCCTGTCAGGCATGCATTTATATTCCTTTTAGAATTTTGGCCTGCCACACTTTCTCTTATTTCATTATGCTGTTTCTTTAAGTATAGTCGATGGGAGGGGGGAATAGAAGGAGTAGGATTGTGGAATGTGTTATTTTCATTCTTTACTAGAAGCCAAGGTCACATTTGTTTCCGCACTTTCACACCTGACCGGAAACAGCTGAGTGGAGACGCCAGTGTGGAAGAAGATTGGAGCATGTGATGGATTGTGGGTGTGGGGACAAGATCATGAACTTTTAACTGGGTGGAATTCTGATGTCATTTCCAGTATTGGAATTCCAGAGTAATGTGCCAACATGTCTGTCTTATTAAATTGGAACCTTAAGGATAGCTCTGCCTTGGATTCTAATTTAATTCTGCATGATATTTGGAATGCAGCCCCCTGCCCAGGAATTGAGATGCTCTGGGAGGGTCCGACGCAGGCCCACCTGCTTACGGGACTATGTCTGTCCAATCCGGGGGGAAGGAGTATTAAGTCCTCGGAGGGGTGACCACACAGCTACACACGAGCCAAGAGCAATTCCTATTGGCTCTGATGCACCGGCAAGCTGGCAGGAGAATCGCAGGCTCCTGATTGGCTATCTGTCGGACAGCCGGAGGTATAAATAGCTGTCAGACAGAGGAAGCCCCGTTCATGCTGTCAGTTTAATTGTTAAAGTTTAAATAGTTATTGCGAATGAGCCTCCTGTTGTTCCTCAGTAGCTTGAGATAAAGCATTCTCCCTCTCCTGTGTGAAAATGACACAGAAGCAACCGCCATTTTGGCCTAGAGGCAGGTGTGACAAAATGGCAGTTGCTTACACAAGTCCATCACATGGCCCAGGGTTAAATTCCAGGCACACTGAAAAAACCCGGCTACTTCCAGGACATAGCCATGTGGCCCTGGGATCCGTGTCCTGGCCTTCTTCACCAATTTGAGGTTCGGAGACCTTGGAAGAGGAGGCTGTGAGGCCTGGTGGGGTGGAAGTCAGGCCTAAGGACTGCGGGGATGCAGCGGGAGGGGGAAGCCTTTGGGGAACCTGTGGGTGAGGAAAAGGCCTGTGGGGAACCTGTGAGGGAGGAGAAGGCCGGTGGGGACCTTGTGGGGAGGGAAAGGCCGGTGGGACTTTGTGGAGGAAAGAAATGCCTAAATGGACCCTATGGGAGAGGTCAAAGCTTCGAGGAATCCTGTGGAGAGGAAAAGGCTTGAGAACCAAAAAAAAAAAAAAAAAATTTAAAAAATCACACAGTACATCTTTATCAAATTTATATTTCCCATTTTCTCTCTCCAATCACAGCTGTATCTCTGTATAAGTATAAACCTTTTTTATGGTCAGAGACCAGCAATACTCATTACTTTTTACAATATGTTAAAAAGTACTGACATTAAAATATAATTAAAAACTATTGAGATTAACAGTGGATAATAACATATATGTTCTCAAATTGTTTCGGTCACTCCCTGGTTTAACTGGGTTAAAAGCTGATAAGTATGGGAGTAAATATAACGGTCCAGAAATTGATAGAGATAATGTCCAAATAATTGATACAAGTTGACAACTATACTTCTATAACCATTTTTTTTTCTTGTGGACATTGTAGCATCACAGAATTTTGCCACTGCATATGTGGTAGCGGGGTTTGTGTCTTGGAGGAGAAAGCCTACATAAAAATTCTTATATTGTGCTTTCAGCTGCTTTAAGTAGTGAGTGTGATCCTCAAAAGGGGCATTTTTACTTTTCCTGTACTCCATATTATATATCCTTTTTAGTTGCATGCAATCTTTATCAAACCATTTTTTTATTCTTTGAAACCGGCCTTTTGGAGTGAGTTCTGTTAATGAGAACCGAATTCAAATTTAAATTTAAATTTTCAAACCACTCTAAGTAAGATCTTCCAAACTTATTCCTTAGTAGAGATGTGCATAGCTCTATGGTTCCTGGGACTAATATCCATTTGATAACTTCATTAGCACTTTTCTCATTCCATTTACCGTATTTTTGGAGTATAAGACGCACTAGAGTATAAGACGCACCAGAGTATAAGACGCACCAAGGTTTTGAAGAGAGAGAAATACAGTAGGGAGGGAGGGAGAGTGAGAGAGTGTAGGAAGTTAAGTAGAGGGATAGAGAGAAAGAAAGAGAGAGAGGGGGGGAGGGAGAGAGAAAGAGAGAGAGAGAGAGAAATACAGTAGATACAGTGGGGCAAAAACGTATTTAGTCAGCCACCAATTGTGCAAGTTCTCCCACTTAAAAAGGTGAGAGAGGCCTGTAATTGAGGCCTGTAAGAGCCGAGGTGGCGCAGTGGTTAGAGTGCTGTAATGCAGCCACTTCAGCTGACTGCTAGCTGCAGTTTGGCAGTTCAAATCTCAACGGCTCAGGGTTGACTCAGCCTTCCATCCTTCCGAGGTGGGTAAAATGAGGACCCAGACTGTGGGGGCGATATGCTGACTCTGTAAACCGCTTAGAGAGGGCTGAAAGCCCTATGAAGCGGTATATAAGTCTAACTGCTATTGCTATTGCTATTGACATCATAGGTAGACCTCAACTATGAGAGACAAAATGGGAAAACAAATCCAGACAATGATTTGTTTTGTGACAGTGATACACATTTAAATTGCAAGGATGTATTACCTAATATCACAATACCCCCTTTAGCTCTCCCCCAAAACTTCCTTGGGACAGCCAGGATTGAGTTAACCCAATAACCATCTAACTGAATCTCTGCGGGGGCCCAGGTTTCCTGTAAGAATAAGATGTCAAATTGTGATATATAGTCAAAAAAGAATTGGACAGACCAACCCACTACATTCCAGGTTATAAGGGAAAGTGGGTCATCTTTTGCAGCTCATCAGGAAATTTGATTTATACAAAGAGAGGTTCTCTGGTTGTTGCCATGGATTGAAGTGTCATCACGCACAGAATTGGACTTCTCTAAAAGCAGGGGTGTCCCATCTAAGTCCTGTGTATTCTCCTGAGGAACTTGATCAGGGTAAGAGGTTTTAGCACCAGCTAACAGAGCTTGCCATTCCGATACCTCTTCTCTGGGTGTAGAGCAAGGAGTTATTATGTCGTACATCATTCTTTGAGATGGTGGCTCTGACATGGGTCGTCTCTCAGTTTCTTGGGTTGGTGCTGAAGGTGTCATGGGATATTCACACAGGTATGAAAGCATCTCCATCTCTACTGGGACCTCTAATTGCCCCTTTGGATCTTGGCTTGTATTTTCCATGATGGAAAATACCTCGTTCATGCCTCGTCCTCTGGAGGAGAAGTGAGAGGCTCAATTATTGGGGAGACCAGATCTATAAGCAGCTCTGCTGTGTCCATTGTGACCAATAAGAATTTCTTTAAATTTTCTAACTTGAATAATATATTGTATTTTTCTTTCCTTGGGATAGCACCAAAGCATTAATGAGACAAGTTTCCGTGATGTTGATTCACTGTCTTTCTCTCTCTTTCCCAAGGTTGAAAATGAGGATGAGACAGCCACCTTGGGAGCTCTCATGTTAACAATTTACGGAGTAACCCTTTCCTCACCGAATAGTCTGATGGGAAAGATTTGAAAGGAGGCTAAATGTGCCTTCATCTTGAATAGCATCTGTGGTATGGTGGGCTGTTTGAAAGACAGGAGAATCCGCTTCCAATTTGGGGCCTCAGGGAGCCACTTCATGGAGATCAGATCCCTGTGACATTGAAGAAGCTGGCTTAGGGAATTTAGTATTGCACTTCTGGTATTCCAACATCCGTAATTAAGTCCGTACATATTAATTCTAAAAGCAATCCATTTTGTTTGTAGTGAGCGATGTGATTGTTGTAATTGGGGTGGGGGATGCTTTCCTGATTTTTTGCGCAGCTTCTCTATTATTGCATTTCCCTTTCGTTGCCTTGTCTGTGGAGGGACTGTTTTTCTGAGTGGACTGGCACTTTTTATCCGACTCTTTAACTGTTTCTCTGGCTCTTTGCTCTTTTACTCTTCCTTATCCTGCGTATGGGAGTTAATCAAGTCTTCTGTAATAACTTTAGTGGGGGTGCCTGGAGCCCGATATTGTACTTGAAGAAAAACAGCTAAGTCTTTTTTTCAATGTCTCGAAATCGTGTTGGATGGCAATTAGTTCTTTGAATATTGAAACCACCGTTTGCACTATGAGAAGGCATTGCTTTGCCTAAACTCCGTTGAATTTTCCCAAGGTAAACTCTCTGTACTCTGAATTATCTGGTTGTTCTTTGCCTTTTTAGCCTTTAACTAAGAATCCATACAGGATGTAATTGGACTAGTTGTTTGTGAGAAGGGCTGGCTTTCAGTTTGTTCCCCCCTCCCGAAGGTCGGGAAAGTTTAGTAACTGCTGTTTTGCCAAGTCTTTTTGCAGGTCCCATTCTAATCTCTCCAGATTGTTGAGAAGGGTGGGGAAGTTAGTTTTACTTACAGATCTCTTGCCAACAAAATGCTCCTCAATTCTTGGTTGTTTTGCTGTTTTCACTGGAGGGAGAGATCCCGGGCTGGTGCCATGGCGTTTCTTTCTTTTTCCCATGCCTATTTAATCCTCGGCAGCAACAAAAAGTTTTGTCTGTGCTATGGTCTACGCTGTTATCTCCACCAAAGAATGTTAATTAAATAAAAAGAATCCAATGAGAGTACAAAAAATTGATAAAATAAAACCAGGAGGTGCTACTGTAAACATGCTCCAACTGCACTAGCTGCAGCTCTGCCCCCTCCCAGCTGTACCTCTGGGATATTTTTCAATAAAATGAATCAGGACAGAACTTAAATAGTCAATTTTTCACCTTTACTTCCAATGATAGATTAGAAATAAAATTTAAGCCTTCTCTAAACTCATCAATTCTTGCCTAATGTGGATTTCCTTGACTTTCTCTCCTGTGTGTAAGTGAAACTATTTTCACAATCTGGACACTCGTATGGCTTCACTCCTGTATCAGTCCTCTGGTATATCAGTAGATCAGAATTCTGACTGAAATGTTTTCTACAATCTGAATACTCATATCGTTTCTCTCATGTGAGCGCACTGGTGTTTCACCAATTTGGAATTCTCACTGAAACGTTTCCCACAATCAAGACATTCAAAGGGTTTCTCCACTGTGTGAGTCCTCTGATGAATCACCAGGCTTATATTCTGACTGAAACGTTTCCCACAATCAGGACATTCAAAGGGTTTCTCTCCTGTGTGAGTCCTTTGGTGGTTCAACAGACAATAATTCTCACTGAAACGTTTCCCACAATCAGGACATTCAAAGAATTCAAAGATCTCTTGTGTGAGTCCTCTGGTGTCTCAGAAGGCTGGAACTCAGACTGAAACATTTCCCACAATCAGGACATTCAAAGGGTTTCTCTCCTGTGTGAGTCCTCTGGTGGTCCACCAGCTTAGAATTCCGAGTGAAACATTTCCCACAATCTGAACATTGAAAGGGTTTCATCACTCCTGTGTGCGTCCTTTTGTGTGTCGTCGGGTTGGAATTCCGACTGAAACATTTCCCACAATCAGGACATTCAAAGGGTTTCTCTCCTGTGTGAATAGTCTGATGATTCACCAAGCTGGAATTATGACTGAACCCTATCCCACAAACAGGACATTCAAAGAGTTTCTCTCCTGTGTGAGTCCTCTGGTGGGTCATCAGTTCACAATTCTGACTGAAACGTGTCCCACAATAAGTGCATTCAAAGTGTTTCTCCTCTGTATGAGTCCTCTGGTGTTTCAGAAGGCTGGAACTCAGACTAAAATATTTCCCACAATCAGGACATTCAAAGGGTTTTTCTCCTGTGTGAGTCCTCTGGTGTGCCACCACCAGCTTAGAATTCCGAGTGAAACATTTCCACAATCTGAACATTCAAAGGGTTTCTCTCCTGTGTGAATTGTCTGATGATTCACCAAGCTGGATTTATGACGGAACCCTATTCCACAAACAGGACATTCAAAGAGTTTCTCTCCTGTGTGAGTCCTCTGGTGTATCACCAGCTGAGAATTTGTAATGAAACTTTTACCACAATCAAGACAGTTATTTGATTTCTTTCCTGTGTGCGTCCTCCAATGTACCACCAGGTTGGAATACTGACGGAAAGTTTTCAAACAATCAGCACATTCAATTGTTTTCCCATGTGAATTCTCCGATGTATCATCAACTTGTCATGCTTGCAAAAGCATTTACTGCATTGGGAGTAGTTATAGGGCTTGTCTCCTGTGTGGGTCCTTCGATTAACCACAAGGCAGCTGATCTAACTAAATATTTTCCCACATTCAGGTAATTGGTCTACGCTGTATCTCCACCAAAGAATGTTAATTAAATAAAAAGGATCCAATGAGAGTACAAAAAATTGATAAAATAAAACCAGGAGGCGCTACTGTAAACATGCTCCGACTGCACTAGCTGCAGCTCTGCCCCCTCCCAGCTGTACCTCTGGGATATTTTTCAATAAAATGAATCAGGACAGAACTTAAATAGTCAATTTTTCACCTTTACTTCCAATGATAGATTAGAAATAAAATTTAAGCCTTCTCTAAACTCATCAATTCTTGCCTAATGTGGATTTCCTTGACTTTCTCTCCTGTGTGTAAGTGAAACTATTTCCACAATCTGGACACTCGTATGGCTTCACTCCTGTATCAGTCCTCTGGTATATCAGTAGATCAGAATTCCGACTGAAATGTTTTCTACAATCTGAATACTCATATTGTTTCTCTCATGTGAGCGCACTGGTGTTTCACCAATTTGGAATTCTCACTGAAATGTTTCCCACACTGTAGACATTCATATGGTTTCTCCCCTGAATGTGTCCTCTGGTGTTTCACCATGATGGAATTACGACTGAAACGTTTCCCACAATCAAGACATTCAAAGGGTTTCTCCACGGTGTGAGTCCTCTGATGAATCACCAGGCTTGAATTCTGACTGAAACGTTTCCCACAATCAGGACATTCAAAGTGTTTCTCCCCTGTCTGAGTCCTCTGATGAATCACCAGGCTTATATTCTGACTGAAACGTTTCCCACAATCAGGACATTCAAAGAATTAAAAGATCTCTAGGAAGAAGGCGGGGCTTAGCAGTGAGAAGACGGAGTTTCAGGCTATTCCTGAAATCCCCTATTCCGAAGGAATTTGGACGGGTCGTTTTCGATCCTAGCTGTCCCGAAGAGACAGTGAAGGTTTGGGGAGATCCAGTGACCTCAGAGACGTTCGCAGGTCTCGGGGGGGGGGCTTGGAATTCAACCCCTTTTGCCAGCTCCTTCTGGATTAGCTGTATGCTAACCGAAACTGCAGGTTGCCCCTAAGAATGGTAGAAGTGATTTCAACTGGTAAGCTGATTTTATTACTCAAAGAGAGACGGTCCGCACTAAGATCTAAGCTAATTAAAACCAAAGAACAGAAGAATCTAGCGACGAATTGTTTTTTTTTTAATGGATTTATGGCCGGTGGTTACCCTATTTCTTAAATGTTTTAAAGATCTACTTTAATATTTTCTCTGACTCTCTTTAAGTGGGCTGTAAATTAACTTACTATAAATTGGCTTTTTACGATCTGACACTTGTATTGCTTGACTGTGTTGGTCTAAGATCAGATAAGATCGCACAGCTCCCAGTGTGTTTTTACTTGCAAATATTTTAGACTGCGTCACAACATGGCGTCGATATATACTCCGAAAAGTTCGTTTCAAATGTTTTTCTCTGCATTTCAAAAGTTGTTTGACTCATATGAAAGATTTGAAAAAAAAATTGGACCATTTGATATTAAAATATGAAGAAAAAAGTGAGAACATTGAATGTTTGAATGTTCTTGAAATACAAATGAAGAATGTGGGAAATGAAGCCTGTCAACTTGCTGACATGCAGGGCGTCTGGGTTATTTCGGAGGGAGAAAGAGATGCAGCCATACAGAAGATTTATTTTAAAAGACAGAGCGCAGGAGGAATGAGAAGCATTAAAGAATCTACACTTTATGAAACATCATTTGCAGAATTTTTAATTCCACCCTTGAGAATTAAAAACAAATTGAAAAGTTTAACAAGCCTGGGACAACGTTATTATTTCATCAGAGGCATCCTGAGTAAAAAGGTGTGAAGATATCCCTGTTTGGACTTGCTTATAAAAACATTTGGTAAATCTGTTCGACGAATGGCAATAGGATTGAGAAGGTTTTGTTATTGGAGAGACATAGGCTGATAGATGGAAGAATACAATTTGAAATTAGCTAAATCTAATTATTCTTATTTGTAATAGATATGGCTGAATAATAATTGATATTGATAGTAATGTATATAATGTGGAGTTGATATGATAAATAATAATTGGATATGAGAAGGGAAGGTTGGAAATATTTTTGGACCATATACAAAGGTTATTAATCACAATAATTGTTACTATTAAAAAATAAAATAAAGTATATACAGTTAAATGTTAACTAATATGGGGAAAATGTTACGATATACGATATAATTACATAAAGAAGGAGAATGATAATAAACTACATTGCATGGAAGATGGAATTTTTGGTATTAAATATTATGGATGTTCAGCTAAAACAGGATATGTGGATTTGATGTTAATAGAGGATTTTACAAACAAGTAAATGAGATGTCAGCATGTGGCTATGGACTAAACCTTTGGCATAGTTAAGGATGAAGGATGTTTAAATAACTGTAGTCAACTAAAAGTGGAGGTATAATGATGTCAATACGGTAAACATATGAGTTAAGATATTTGAATTAATATGAATTATGATATGAATTAATTATAATATGAATTAATGGAAGAGATGCACCAAAACATGTTGTAACCAGCTGTTATACTTTTTATATATATATATACCTGTTACCCCTTTTTTTGTTGTTTTTCTTTTGTTTTTTCTTTTCTTTTCTTTTTCTTCGATTTTTTCTTTCCCCACTGGTGTGGGCATGTATTGTTTAAGAAACAAAAATTATTATTATCATTATCTTTTTTTAAAAATAATAATTATAATCAAATGAAAATGGATATATGATGATGGTGACATGTATGAATATTTGAGTTAAAATGCTCGAGTTAACATGAACTATGTTTCTTGACTGTGGAAGAGATGCGCAAAAGCTATTTGTAACCAACTGATACACTTTCTATAGCATGTAAAGAAGGATGTTGTATTTGTTTTAAATTAAAAATTAAAAAAACTTTAATAAAAAACAAAGAATTCAAAGATCTCTTGTGTGAGTCCTCTGGTGTCTCAGAAAGCTGAAACTCAGACTGAAACATTTCCCACAATCAGGACATTCAAAGGGTTTCTCTCCTGTGTGAGTCCTCTGGTGTTCCACCAGCTTAGAATTCCAAGGAAAACCTTTCCCACAATCTGAACATTGAAAAGGTTTCACTCCTATGTGAATCCTTTTGTGTGTCGCCAGGTTGGAACTCCGACTGAAACATTTCCCACAATCAGGACATTCAAAGGGTTTCTCTCCTGTGTGAATAGTCTGATGATTCACCAAGCTGGAATTATGACTGAACCCTATCCCACAAACAGGACATTCAAACGGTTTCTCCTCTGTATGAGTCCTCTGGTGTTTCAGAAGGCTGGAACTCATAGTAAAATATTTCCCACAATCAGGACATTTAAAGGGTTTTTCTCCTGTGTGAGTCCTCTGGTGTTCCACCAGCCTGTAATTCTGACTGAATCGTTTCCCACAATCAGGACATTCAAAGGGTTTCTCTCCTGTGTGAGTCCTCTGGTGTGCCACCAGCTTAGAATTCCGACTGAAACATTTCCCACAATCAGGACATTCAAAGGGTTTCTCTCCTGTGTGAATAGTCTGATGATTCACCAAGCTGGATTTATGACGGAACCCTATCCCACAAACAGGACATTCAAAGGGTTTCTCTCCTGTGTGAGTCCTCTGGTGTATCACCAGATGAGAATTTGTAATGAAACATTTACCACAATCAAGACAGTTATATGATTTCTTTCCTGTGTGCATCCTCCAATGTACCACTAGGGTGGAATTCAGACGGAAAGTTTTCAAACTATCAGCACATTCAATTGTTTTCCCGTGTGAATTCTCCGATGTATCATCAAGTTGTCCTGCTTGCAAAAGCATTTACTGCATTGGGAGTAGTTATAGGGCTTGTCTCCTGTGTGGGTCCTTCGATTAACCACAAGGCAGCTGATCTAACTAAATATTTTCCCACATTCAGGTAATTTGTATGACTTTCCTACAGTGTGGATCCTCTTATGCATAATATGTGATTTGCTATGAATGCTTTTCCCACAACAGGCACATCTATGGAGCTTTTCCACCCTTGAGGTTCTCGAAGGGTTCAAAATACGTGTGATCTTTTGTTGCATGGAGCTTTGATTCAAGCTACTGTTTTCTTCCTCGCTGGGCAAGGCCTGCATTACTGTCTACATTTTGGCTCAATTTGCTCTAATTTTCAAAGTTGCTGGTTATTCCTAGTTGTCCGGAGTGCTCTTATTAGTATCCTCTTCATCTGTAAGATTTAAATAAAAGTGTAAGTTTAAAATCATTATAAAATGGTTGCAGAAGATGTGAACAAAGTATATATTACAAGTAAAAAGCCAATGTACCAAAAGGCTGAAATAGCTTCTAATGTTAGTTATGATTCATTTGACACATTGGAGATTATAGTGATACAAGTTCAAATATACATTGAATCATAAAATACACTTTAAATATTATAACTGAAACTAAATTTAAACAATGGACATCTCTAGGTTTATATGGCAAGGGGAAAAACGCAAAATTAAACATAAATTATTACAAGGTGATAAGGATAGTGGTTTGAGTTGACCAGATTTGAAATTGTACTTTGATGCTTGTTGTTTTCTGGCAAAAAGAGTGAGGGACTCTCCAAAATAAGAGCTTCCTTGAGCTTGACGGGCATGAATAAAGCATTTGATGGCAAAGCTTTTTATGGTATGATACGGTTAAAGCAACTGTTGATTGTAGTCATCATTTTTTACTCTTTGGTGTCTCCCCAGG
Organism: Thamnophis elegans; assembly: GCF_009769535.1. Lineage (NCBI taxonomy): Eukaryota > Metazoa > Chordata > Lepidosauria > Squamata > Natricidae > Thamnophis > Thamnophis elegans. The sequence continues at coordinate 158,512,779 of NC_045542.1, read as the reverse complement.
AACTTTTTTAAGAAAAGAAAGGGTGGCAAAACAGGATTGGTTGACTTATGGTTAAATAATATTGTTCAATTATCGTGCCCCTATCCGCAAATATACAAGTTGGAATCAGAAGGATGTTTGCCATTGATTTCTATATTTACAATTGAAAGAAAGATTTGAACTAGAGAAAAAGAGCAATGGATGGAATTTCGTGAATAATGAAATGGAAGTGAATGGTTGAACATATTATTACTAAGATTTATAAACTGCTATTGAAATTGAATGTCAGCCCTGGGGCCCTTCTTTTCTTTTGGATCTTTAGGGCTGCCACATTTAGTGCCTGGACAATCGAGAGGGGGATTGTGAGATGGTTGAGAATTATAGCCATAACAGCATCTTTTCTCTGGGAGTCAAGGACGTTCAGCCTGCACATGGATAGGCATGATGGGGGGGATGTCTCCACTTGGGTAGGTGGAGTGATTGGATCATGTGATGGACAAGTGGGTGCAGGAGATGGAACTCTGACTTTTTTTGAATGTGGAAAACCAGAAGCTTACAGATTCGGGTTTTCCCAGATGTGCCAATATGACATCTTCAATAGATTGGAACTTTGAGGAATTGCCTGCATTGGAGTCTTCATTGGTTGAAGGTTTTACTTGGAACCCTGACATTGAACTTGCAGAATGAGTAAGTAAAGCATTGTACAATTCAGTGGGCAAAGAACTTTGGATGTAATATAATACTTGAACAATGGAAGGATATAACAGAATTAAAGATAAAAGGGACTTTGGAGATCTTCTAGTCCAACCCCCTGCTCAAGCACCAAGCTCTATACCAAATATAGAGCTGTGGAAAATCCATCTGTTTTTTACCTGAAAGCTGCCCAAATTCCAAAATGGTTACAGTCAAACCTTTGGTGCTAATTTTAGAGATGTGGGGGCTTTAATTGATAAAATGATGCCTAAAGATTCTGCATGATTTGAAGCACCAGTTTTGCCATGGAAGTCCTCAGTTCCAAGTAAGGGCAGAAAACACTGTCCACAACCACACTGGTGACATTCCTATTGAAGCAGTCCTCACTTATTGATTCCATTTGGGAAAGGCATCTCTGTCACTAAGCAGCCAGATCAGGAAGCATGATATCATAGGACAGTGCCAACTTACATCTCTTCCTCTGCAGTTGTTAAGCGAATCACTGTGGGGTATTAAAGACAATTTCACCTGATTGTGACTGGCAACTTCCTGCTGGCATCACTACTGATTTTGCTTGACAAGGGCCTAGCTGAGAAGGTCACAAATGGGGATCCCAAGTGTGGGATGCTGAAACCATCATAAATGTGCATCAGTTGACAGAACCCAAATTGTTCTTGCACCTTCATAACCACAGGAACTGCTGACTTGTTGAGGTCACTGAACAAGCGCTACAATCAGCACTAATTTGTGGAGCAAATGTATATGTGCCATTGCAACAGTGCCACTGAAGGCTCAGGGAACAAATGGTAAGTTAGGACTACCTATACAGCTGAACATCCCAAAGGTTCTGAAACCATTTTTTTTAAAAAATGCTGTTTTAAACACAAGTAATCCAGTTTTATACATGGATGAGGCACCAATAGGCAAATGCCACCCTTATTGGCTAGACATGGAAACAAAAACAAAAAAGGAAAAATCCCCAGTGATTTCTGGGGATTTCCAATATTATTGCCAAAAATCCAGCAGGTCCATATCAGAACAACAGAGTTGCAAGGGATCTTGGAGATCTTCTAGATTTAGACACTAGACCAGTGATGGCTAACATTTTTCCCATCATGTGACAAAACTCAGGGGAGTTCAAGGGGTTCGTGAGTGGCCATGGCCACACCCATAATTCTATGAGCACAACCCCCGATCTCCCTCTTGCTTTTGCCATGTGATGCACCCATTTTTCGCCCCCCCCCCCCCAGGCTCCAGAGGCTTTCTCAGGACCTGGGGAGGGCGAAAATGGCCTCCACTCCTCCCTGAGGCTTTATTTTCGGTGGTTTTTTGCCCTCAGAAGTTTCTCTACCCTCCACCAGGCTGAAGTAAGCTGACAGGACAATGCCTCATGTGTCCTAACAAATGGCTCCGCATGCAACCTGTGACACGGGTGCCATAAGTTCACTATCACGGCCGTAGACTAATTCACTGCTAGGTCAGGAGAGCCCATACCAATCTGGATAAATGGCTGTGCAGTTGCTTCTTAGAGGTTTCTGAGGAACCTGACAACTCTGTCATGCAAGAGATAATTAGAGGCTCAGCTATACTGGATTTAATACTTATGAACAGGAAGGTTCCTTTGAAGAAAAGACACGAAAGAGCAACAAACATGACCCGGGGCTTGGAAGGAGATACTGGAGAGCCATTTGCTGAAATGGTCTATGTTCTCGTGCTTGAGCAGGTGGTCGGACTGCATGATCGCTAAGATCACATCCAACTGCCTTTGTCTTTCTTCCAGTTGCTTCTCTGCTTCTACGCTGCGGAGAAAATCAAGCAGCCTTTCTTGCTCCCAGCCTCTCCCCCAACCTGCCCTCAACTCACCCACCAGCTGCTGCTGCTTCGACTCTTGCAGGAGCCCAGAAACCACTCGGCTTTTCTTCCTCCCGCCACGGATCCTCTAGATCCTGCACTTCTCTCCCTTCCTATCTAGCAATGCTGCACTTGATGGTTTTAACTCCTTAACGCTCAACCCCAGATGCCTCCACGGCTTTCTAGGCGCCAATGTTGCCCATTTGACTGCCATCTCCCGATAGGAGGAGGTAAAGCAGGCTCGTCCCGTCTCTGCCTATGAAGGCGTTTTTAAGAGGTTTGCATGGATTACATGCCATCAAGTCATTTTCCACTCCTACCAACCGACCTTTGCAACCGATGCAAGTGAAATAGTGAAAGGTGACACTTGTGAAGATTATCTACAGGCTGAGCCCTAAACCTTCATGAAGTTCTTACAGCATAAGAGTCGGAAGGGATCAATTCTCCAAGCAGGGATCCCTGTGCTACTTCGCACAAATGGCTCTCCAGTCTCTTCTTAAAAAGCTCCTCGGATGGAGCAGCCGAGACTTCTGGAGACAAAGCATTTCCACTGATCAATTGTTCTCACTGACAGGAAGTTTCTCCTTAATTCCAGGTTGGATCCCTTTCTGATGTGTCTCCCTCTGTTCCTTCTTGTCCTGCTCTCAGGGGCTTTCAAGAATAGGCGTCCTCCCCCCTTTCTTTTCTGTTTGAGCCCAGCTCAAATATGGTTGCATGTCAAGGATTACCTGTGGTATCTTGATTATTCCGAGGCAGACACCTTGGGCAAAACCCTTGGAGGGCGCTACTTTGTAAGCTGGTCTAGAGATTCCTGATCTCTTTTAGCATGAATCTCTGTGGAGATTTAAAAAAAAAACACAAAAATCTGCTCTACATCCTGTTAGAAGGAAAATCCAGGCCTAGTTCTTTTTTGTTTTTAAATTGAAAATTTAAAAAGCTTTTACAAATATTTACCTCCCCTCCCCCACCCTCACCACCTGAACCCATCCCCCCCTCCCCAACTTCCCAGAGCAAATACAGAGTATAAATCTTTAACAATCATATTTTAAAGTAAACTAAAAAAAATTGATTGATGAGCAGAACCAGCCTGTGGTTCCAGGGCAGCTGACCAGCTGGTTAAATGTGTGGATGTATATTTATAGGTTTCTGTGATGCTGCTGGGATTGTGCAATGTAGTGAGCTCTGTCTCTTTTGCTATTCTAATGGTGGTGGTTCAATCCTATTATGTGCAAAAAGGTCATGTCCTGTTCTTAGATGTGCCAAAGGTGCTTTTTCAGAAGGCAAGTGGACTTTCTTCTGTTGAAAGAAATGTCCTTCTGGGTTCAGCTCCAAGTGGGGAAGAAGACACTGGAGACATGGAGGCTGCTTGGAATGATGGTATATTGTTGGACAGGGCCACATGGCTTGAGCCCTGAACAGAAAAGGTGATCACATGTTTCAATGTTGGTGAAGAAGAAGAGAAGGGCTGAGGGAGGGGCTTGCTAGGCTTTTTATACCCTGTTTACTCCCACCTCTCTGTTTCCTGTTCCTGTGTAAGAAATGTATTCTGATTGGTTGTCAGACTCCCATGGGGCCATGCAGGGGCTACTCTCTAGGCTGTGTTTTGATTCCAGTTATGGATGACTTCTCAGATGCCATGAGGCCAGTTGAGTAAAGTAAGTTGAGTAAAATTATCATGCCTTTACTCCCCTCCCCCCTGGGAGAAGTCTTTATTATGTAATGTGGACTAGCCTGGCCCATTAACAGTGGGGATGGGCAGGAAGCTACAGGCAACTATTCTGTCTTTTAAAACATGTTTCTTTCTTTTCATATCCAGAGAAATATTCTGCCTTTTCAATATTTCCTAGGATATTTCCTTTTTCTGGGAGAGGGCTGGATGATAACTTCCCACACTTCTTTGTTTTTTCTTTTGAAGATGTCTCTCTTCTCCTCCAAGAAGCTTCTTCAGCTGTGAAAGGATCGTGGGGAATATAATCCTGTCAGAGCTGAAGGGAAACATCTTCAAAGCAAAAAAAATAAACAAGAAAGCCCAATTCCCTCCCGTAAAAGCACCTTTGGGACAACCATGGTCTGGATGACTGAGAATCTGTAGAGACTCTTGTTCTTGGGTGGTGGAGTATGTAAATTTTAATCCCATTGCTGGAGATGAAGGTCTTTTACTTGTGAATAGACTCACCCAGTCTTTCTTAATGAGGTGCCGAATGCCAAAGAGACGGATTACAGGTAGACTAACAATTATGGGGTATTAGAAACCCACTGTATGTGTGGAGACCTCGCCACTGAAGAATTGAGAAAAGGGTTTTGTGTTACAATTTTTTAAAGTTTATTATTAAACTTGTTCACTGCACATCTGGCAGTTAGAGGCCATTCTGAATGCCTTGCTTTGCCCCAACAATCGTAGCAGCACTGAAGCTACCCAATTTTGGGGAATACAAGAGATATGTCAGCATGCTGCTATCACCCAGCAGCCATCAAAGGGAAAAAGCAGGGACTTCCAAGAAAACGAGATCACAGCAGGAGTTGCTAATAAACGTGGAGATCCTGTCATCAAAGCTGCTTCATACTGAGCGACTGAGGGAAAGAGACGTTTGAACTGTTAACGCGAGTATCACATTACTGCCCAAGGAATCCATCCCACTCAGGCCAAAGTGGATGCTATTAAAAATGCCCTTGCACCAAGTAATGGCTGAATTACAAGCTTTTTTAGGCCTCCTAAATTTTTATGCCGTATTCTCACCACATAAGGTTTCCGTTGCGGACCCTTTGCACAGGCTACTTGACAGTTCGGCAGCCTGGGAATGGGACAGCCACAAAGTGCATGCGTTCACGGCTGTCATGTCTCTGCTTATGTCATCTGCTGTGCTTATACAGTACAGCGAGAGGTTGCCACTCATTTTACCGTACGATGCTTCCCCTTATGGGATATTATTAGGTATAATAGCTGGGGACCGCCAAACACTGACTATCATGTCCCCATGCATGTTGCGTTGGACAGTCTTCTTGCCTGCATATTCTTACCGATTATAATACTGTCCTGATAAGAACATGGGACATGTGGATGCTTTCAGCCGCTGTCCCTTGCTGTCCTTAGATCCTGATCCAGCCCCAACTTCATCAGTCCTCTTGATAGAGGACCTGGAGTTATTGTTGACAGTCAGATATTGCCTATCATACTAGGCTAGACCCAGTACTATCCAGAGTCCTTGATTGGGTCCGCAGGTGGTGGCCATCTGTAGGAATACCTGAGGAATTCCTGCCTTATCACCGTCAATAGCTCAAGCTCTCAGAAATGAGAGATTGCTTATTATGGGGAAGTAGGGTGATTGTTCCACCTTTACTACACCATAAGGTAATGGAATACCTCCATGAGGGCCATCCGGGCGTATTACGGATGAAGGCCATGGCCCGCAGCTACGTCCGGTGGTCCAAAATGGATCTGCTATTGCAGAGTGGGTTGACAGCTGTCAACCATGTCAGCTGTCAAGCCCCACACCGCCAGCCTCACCTCCACGGGAATGGGAGTTGCCGCATAGACCATGGTCCCGCATCCACGTGGACTTTGCGGGCCCAGTCCATGGGTTAAATATTCTAGTTGTCGTAGATGCATTTTCACACTGGGTGGAAATAACACCAATGCAGTCAACTACGTCAGAAACAACTATCAGAGTATTGGACCAATTGTTTGCTACCAAGGCCCCCAGCCAACATCAAGTGTGTTCCAGGACTTCATGGCCAGATGAGGCATTAGACACATACTTGTGGCTCCTAATCATCCTGCCACCAAAGGCAGGATCGAACGGGCGGTGAGGTCGGCTAAGGAGGCATTGCACAGAATGGGTCCTACGAACTGAATAGAAAAAAATCACAATGTTATCAATTTAACATTTCACTCCCTGTCCAGACTCAGGCAAAAGTCCGGCCGAATTGCTAATGGGTCGGCAACTACGTACGGTGCTGGACCGTTTGCACCCTATATATGAAACAAACTCACCGCAACCAGAATCAGGTCAACATAGAAGTTTCAGGCCTAGGGATGCAGTGTTTGCCTGAAACTGCCTGGGAGATCCCAGGTGGGTGTCTGGGGTTATTACCCAAGTAACCAGGCCCTTTCTCCTGTGTGCTGCTTGGGGAATCCAAGCATGGGTTAACTTTGTCCATTAGCCTAGAGACTGAGTTATGTAAATTGCTGACCATGCCTCCTCTGACCGGATGGGCTCAGTTTCTTAACTCAGTCCAGCCGTAAGAGACGTATATCAATTCTTCTCCTGACTAATGAGACAAATTTATACTTTATCTTGGATTTTTTCGTTTGACTGCATTTCTTGGATTGGAGGAAGCTTGTGTATGGACAGGGAAGAGGCGGCAGTTCGCTGCCTACCCAGTTCCCTCGTGCCTCGTTAATTCGCTCAGGTATTTGAATTGCCCTTGCTAATTGCTAGCTAATGGGTGCTAATTGCAGGCTATTGAAGCCTCACAGGGCGTTGGCAACTGACTTTCGTTGTGTTTTGGACTTGGGATCGGGTCGCTGGGGTATGCCGGCTTCCATCGTCCCTAACCGCCAAACAGCTGTTTTATCGGAGCCAGCAAACGCCTGCTGTTCGCAGCAAGGCTCCTGCTGTATACGAGTGGGTCAGCTCACCGTGCGCGGCGTGGCTTTTTCCCCACCGCTACCCTGTGGGCTGTTCTGAGGGAGCGATTTGCAGCGCTGGCCGTTTTATGGTTGGGAAAGCCAAGGAAGCACTTTTTCGTTCCCCGCTGATTTGAAATTTGGCGCCGGAGTTGCGGCCGCCGTTTTGGGACCGTTTGGAGCGCAGGCACCAAGGGGGTTGGACGTTGCCTTCCCCGCGCTTTAAAAGGAGATCGCTGACTCATCGGCCCTCCCTTTCTAATTCACTTCGGCTTTGTTTACTCTGGGAAAGTTCCTGGCATTGCAGCTGACCGCGAGGTCCTTTGTTTTGCAAGTGAACGCTGTGCTTTGACCCCTTTGAGTCTTTTTGCATCTAATCATTGCAATGGCTGATCATTCTTCTCTGGGAGGTACAGTTGAGCCCTCTGTTGATAACCAGGGTACTGCCCAGGCGGGGGTTAGTTCGAGGCCTGGCAGGGCCGCATCTAGAACAACCAGCCAGAGGCCCAGGGAGGCCTCCCTGATAAAAGCCATAAAAAGAAAGATAAATCTAAATCAACTTCCAAAGCTTCGGGGGAGGGCAGGTTTTCACCCCCCGCGCCTTTACCTCAGCATATTTCGCCTGTTCCCCAGTCAGCAGGGCATCAGACCTGGTCCCTGGATCGATCCCTCCCCGCTATTTCTGAAACTGGACTGGGGGTGGGTGGGGCTCCAACCCCCCTCTGTATTGCCTGAGGCCCAGGCTGCTTCGGCCTTCTTGTTGCCTCGTGCTGGGCCTTCAGCTACATTTACTCTAACTGCTGCAGGCTTAAGGCCTATGGAAGGCTATGATCAGGGCCTATCCCCTGATATTTACCAGATGATCTCTGCAGCCATTTCCAGGGGGGTGGATGCCGAGTTGCTTCGAAGGCACCAGGCCCCGGTGATTGCTAGTTCACATAGTGGCCCTCCTATCCCTCCTCCTCAGGTAGATCTGCCTGATCTGCAAGCAGGGCCTTCTTCTGCTTCTCCTCCCCCCTCTACTTATAGTGAGGATTCGGCCTTGGTGGAGGAAGGGGAGCTGATTGATAGGGAGTTCTCTGATGATGAAGGTCTGATCTTTGATCAGCCTAATTCCTCTAGCCTATTTAGGCCTACTCTTTTCAAATCTTTGTTGTTTAAAGCTAAGGCCACTACCCACATGGGAGAGGCTGCTTCCAAGGACAGTTCGGCTGTAGGCCTTGACACTACTGAGCGCTTCTTTGCAGAACCAGTCTCCTTGCAAGAAGTGATTCCTTCCCCAAAACTGTTCATGGATCTCATTCAGAAGCAGTGGGATCAACCGACTGCAGTTACCCCACCCAGCCACGGGGATAGGAAGTTGTACACTTCTACCCCTGACCTAGAAAACATTTTACAATTCCCAACAGTAGACCTGCCAGTAGCAGCCCTGGCATCTCCTGCCCTGATTCCATCTGAAATCTCTGAGGGTTTACAGGCAGAGGACCGTAAAGCTGAGACAGTAATTCGGAAAACTCATCAGGCTGTGGCCTGGGCCTTGCGTGCTGCTACTGCAACATTGTTCTTTAATAGAACTTCTGTTCTCTGGCTTAAACAGTTGCAAGAGAGGCTATCCCCTGATGTAGTACGTCTTCACCAGGACGTTACTAAAATCATGGCTGCCTTGGAGTTTTCGGCGGATGCCACACTTAATGCTGCCAAGTTCGCTTCTCGCGCTGTGGTGTCCAATGTGGCGTCTCGTTGCCTCTTGTGGCTTCGCCATTGGCAGGCCGACATTAAGTCTAAATGGCGCCTGGCATCCACGCCCTTCAAGGGCGGGGCTTTGTTTGGATCCGTTCTTGATCCCATACTTATAGAGACCAGGGACAAGCGCAAGGTGCTTCCCTCTTCAGGGGGGCGCAATACCAGGAGGCAGCATCCATATAACAGACGCCAGTCCTTTCGGGGAGGCTATTCTGGTTACTCAGCAGCCCCATTTGTTTCCAGTTACAACAGGGGGTTTCACCAGTCCCAGGACCATGGCCAGGACTGTGGGGGGGCCAGGGATAGGGGGCGCCAACAGCACCAGATGCAATCCCACAACAGGAGATCCTTTCGTGGCTCAGGGAACCGGTCCTTTCGGAGGTACCAGTGACTCACAGGGGGACGAATCAGTGGGCAGGCGTCTGCTGGCCTTCACTCATCAGTGGGCGGAAACCAACTCCAACGCCTGGGCCCTTCAGGTGGTGAGGCTAGGCCTCTCTCCATCCCCCCAAGACAGTTCATCAGGTGTCCCATACCCAGGTGCTCAGTAAAGCGGAGTCTCATGGAAGCCGAAATACATTATCTCATCTCAATCAGTGCAATAGAACAAATTCCTGCAGGGAAGGAAGGTCTAGGGTTTTACTCGATCCTCTTTCTGGTACCCAAAGGCTCAGGAGGGTGGTGAGCCATTCTAGATCTAAAAAGACTCAATTGGTACATCAAATATCAGCGGTTCAAGATGCAGTCGTTAAAGAGCATTCTAGCCTCCATCCGCCAGGGCGACATGATGACATCAAGGAGGCGTACCTCCATGTGCCCATTCATCCAGCTCATCGACGGTTCCTCCGCTTCCAATTTGCGGGCTGTCATTTCCAGTAGATCGGGTGGCGCAAGAGCGTTGGTCGGACCGGGAGTTATCCAACAGCATCAATTGGCTAGAGCTGCGGGCCATCAGACTGGCCCTGCGAGAATTTCAGGACATTGTGACTCACAAACACGTACTGACCCTGACAGACAATGTGGCCTCCAAGGCGCATATCAGCCGCCATGGGGGCATGCATTCCAGAGCCCTCATGATGGAGGCGGAAAAATTGCATCATTGGGCAGAGTCCAGACTGTTGTACCTTCGGGCGGAACACATTTTGGGCGTAGCCAACGTCCAGGCGGATTGGCTGTGCAGAGCCACAGTGGATCATGTGGAGTGGCAGTTACATCCCGACCTCTTCCAGCAGATCTGCCTCCGGTTCGGCTGTCCGATGGTGGACCTGTTCGCGCAACCTCACAATGCGCAGCTGCCCCGTTTCTTCTCCAGGTATGTGACTCCCGGATCGGAGGGAGTGGATGCCTTGCGCAGTCCATGGCCGGCCGGCCTCCTTTATGCCTTCCCGCCTCTTCCAGTGATCCCGGCGGTCATCCAGAAGATTCTCTTGGAGCGAGCGGAAGTCCTCCTGGTGGCTCCAATGTGGTCTCAGCGAACCTGGTATGCGGACCTGGTACACCTGTCGATCTCTCGCCCATGGCGGATACCGGACGATCAGATCCAGCTCCATCAGGGGGCCCTCATTCATCCGAACCCCCAGTTGCTGCAATTAGCCGTGTGGCACATGAGCGGATGATTCTGATGAACCTTCAGTATTCCAACGAAGTCATCACCACGATTCAGGCGGCCCGTCGGCCTTCCACCACTCGAATTTACGAGGCTACCTGGCAGGCCTTCTGCAGGTGGTGCCGCTGGACGGGGGCAGACCCCCTCCAGGATTCGGTGCCCCGAGTGTTGGATTTTCTGCAATCTGTTCTTAATAAAGGTTTGGCACCCAATACGCTTCGCAGGCAGGTCACAGCCCTTGCCACAGTGATTGGGGGAGGTCAGGGGTGTTCCTTGTCACAGCATTCTCAAGTCAAGGCCTTCCTGAAAGGGGCGGCCAACATCCGACCTCCGACCGTGCACCGTTACCCTACTTGGGATCTGTCGTTGGTGCTCAGGGCACTTATGGACTCTCCTTTTGAACCTATTACTTCCATCAGTCTTCCTCTGTTCACTCTTAAGACAGTGTTCTTGGTGGTGATTACATCGGCCAGGCAGGTTTCCGAGTTGGCGGCTCTGTCTGTTCGGGCAGATCTCTGCATATTCAACCCAAGCAGGGTCGTTCTACGCTTGGATCCAGCCTTTCTACCAAAAATCAACACGCTGTTCCAGATAGAGCAACTGTGACGCTGAGTCCTACAAAGCCAACCATAAGAGTTATCCCCATGACCCGTTCAACCACAACCTGGACAGCCTGGGAATGCCGCCTGCTGGCAGGACCTAAAACTCTCCATAGAAAACCCATCATTACGACCCAATTTCTTCTTGTTGGCAAACTTACCTGCTAGTTCCGGTAGACCTCGGATAGTGGAGTCTCCAATTGCAGACGGTGGCCCTGGGCCAACACAGGAGGAACCCGAACGGCAACATACTCCACAGTCCCCTGCCCAGGAATTGAGATGTTCTAGGCAGGTCCGACGCAGGCCCGCCTGCTTACAGAACTATGTCTGTCCAATCCGGGGGGAAGGAGTTTTAAGTCCTCAGAGGGGTGACCGCACAGCTACACACGAGCCAAGAGCAATTCATATTAGCTCTGATGCCGCGGCAAGCTGGCAGGAGAATCGCAGGCTCCTGATTGGCTATCTGTCTGACAGCCGGAGGTATAAATAGCTGTCAGACAGAGGAAGCCCCGTTCATGCTGTTAGTTTAATTGTTAATGTTTAAATAAATAATTATTGCGAATGAGCTTCCTGTCATTCCACAGTAGCTTGAGATAAAGTATTCTCCCTCTCCTGTGTGAAAATGACACAGAAGCAACCGCCATTTTGGCCTAGAGGCAGGTGTGACAAAATGGCAGTTGCTTACGCAAGTCCATCACATGGCCCAGGGTTAAATCCCAGGCACACTGAAAAAATGGCTGCTTCCAGGACATAGCCATGTGGCCCTGGGATCCGTGTCCTGGCCTTCTTCACCAACTTGAGGTTCGGAGACCTTGGAAGAGGAGGCTGTGAGGCTTGGTGGGGTGAAAGTCAGGCCTAAGGTCTGCGGGGATGCTGCGGGAGGGGGAAGCCTTTGGGGAACCTGTGGGTGGGGAAAAGGCCTGTGGGGAACCTGTGAGGGAGGAGAAGGCCGGTGGGGACCTTGTGGAGGAAAGAAATGCCTTTATGGACCCTGTGGGAGAGATCAAAGCTTCGAGGGATCCTGTGGAGAGGAAAAGGCTTGAGAACAATAATAATAATAATAATCACACAGTACATCTTTATCAAATTTATATTTTCCATTTTCTCTGTCCAATCACAGCTGTACCTCTGTACAAGTATAAATCTTTTTTATGGTCCAGCAATACGCATTACCTTTTACAATATGTTAAAAAGTACCGACATTAAAATATAATTAAAAACTATTGACGTTAAAAGTGGATAATAACATACATGCTCTCAAATTGTTTCGGTCACTCCCTGGTTTACTTGCGTGAAAAGCTGATAAGTTTGGGAGTAAATATAATGGTCCAGAAATTGATAGAGATATGTCCAAATAATTGGTACGACAACTATACTTCTATAACCAATTTTTTTTTCTTGTGAACATTGCAGCATCACAGAATTTTTCCACTGCATACATGGTAGCCGGGTTTGTGTCCTGGGGGAGAAAGCCAACATAAAAATTCTTATATTGTGCTTTCAGCTGCTTTAAGTAGTAAGTGTGATCCCCAAAAGGGGCATTTTTACTTTTCCTGTACTCCATATTATATATCCTTTTTAGTTGCATGCAATCTTTATCAAACCATTTTTTCATTTTTTACATTGTAGACATTCATATGGTTTCTCCCCCGAGTGTGTGAGTCCTCTGGTGTTTCACCAAGTTGGAATTATGACTGAAACGTTTCCCACAATCAGGACATTCAAAGGGTTTCTCTCCTGTGTGAGTCCTCTGGTGGTCCACCAAGTTGGAATTACGACTGAAATGTTTCCCACAATCAAGACATTCAAAGGGTTTCTCTCCTGTGTGAGTCCTCTGGTGGTCCACCAGGCTTGAATTATGTCTGAAACTTTCCCCACAAATAGGACATTCAAAGGGTTTCTCTCCTGTGTGAATCCTGTAGTGTTTCATCAAGATGGAATTATGACTGAAACATTTCCCACAATCAGGACATTCAAAGGGTTTCTCCCCTGTGTGAGTCCTCTGATGAATCACCAGGCTTGAATTCCGACTGAAACGTTTCCCACAATCAGGACATTCAAAGGGTTTCTCCCCTGTGTGAGTCCTCTGATGAATCACCAGGCTTATATTCTGACTGAAACGTTTCCCACAATCAGGACATTCAAAGGGTTTCTCTCCTGTGTGAGTCCTTTGGTGGTTCAACAGCCGATAATTCTCACTGAAACGTTTCCCACAATCAGGACATTCAAAGAATTTATCTCTTGTGTGAGTCCTCTGGTGTCTCAGAAGGCTGGAACTCAGACTGAAACATTTCCTACAATCAGGACATTCAAAGGGTTTCTCTCCTGTGTGAGTCCTCTGGTGTTCCACCAGCCTAGAATTCCGAGTGAAACATTTCCCACAATCTGAACATTCAAAGGGTTTCTCTCCCGTGTGAGTACTCTTGTGTGCCACCAGCCTAGAATTCCGAGTGAAACATTTCCCACAATATGAACATTCAAAGAGTTTCTCTCCTGGGTGTGTCCTCTGGTGTGCCACCAGCCTAGAATTCCGAGTGAAACATTTCCCACAAACAGGACATTCAAAGCGTTTCTCTCCTGTGTGAGTCCTCTTGTGTATCACCAGCTGAGAATTTGTAATGAAACTTTTACCACAATCAAGACAGTTATCTGATTTCTTTCCTGTGTGCATCCTCCAATGTACCACCAGGTTGGAATACTGACGGAAAGTTTTCAAACAATCAGCACATTCAATTGTTTTCCCATGCGAATTCTCCGATGTATCATCAAGTTGTCCTGCTTGCAAAAGCATTTACTGCATTGGGAATAGTTACAGGGCTTGTCTCCTGTGTGGGTCCTTCGATTAACCGCAAGGCAGCTGATCTAACTAAATATTTTCCCATATAATTTGTATGGCTTTCCTCCAGTGTGGATCCTCTTATGCATAATATGTGATTTCCTATGTATGCTTTTCCCACAAGCACATCTATGGAGCTTTTGTTGCATGGAGCTTTAATTCAAGCTACTGTTTTCTTCCTCACTGGGCAAGGCCTGCATTACTGTGTACTTTTTGGCTCAATTTGGTTTAATTTTCAAAGTTGCTGGTTATTCCTAGTTGTCCGGCGTGCTCTTATTAGTATCCTCTTCATCTGTAAGATTTAAATAAAAGTGTAAGTTTAAAATCATTATAAAATGGTTGCAGAAGATGTGAACAAAGTATATATTACAAGTAAAAAGCCAATGTACCAAAAGGCTGAAATAGCTTCTAATGTTAATTATGATTCATTTGACACATTGGAGATTACAGAGATACAAGTTTAAATATACATTGAATCATAAAATACACTTTAAATATTATAACTGAAACTCAATTTAAACAATGGCTGATGGATATCTCTAGGTTTATATGGCAAGGGGAAACACCAAAAATTAAACATAAATTATTGCAAGGTGATAAGGATAGTGTCTTTGAGTTGACCAGATTTGTACTTTGAATTGTACTTTGATGCTTGTTGTTTTGTGGCAAAAAGAGTGAGGGACTCTCCAAAATAAGAGCTTCCTTGAGCTTGACAGGCATGAATAAAGCATTTGATGGCAAAGCTTTTTATGGTATGATAAGGTTAAAGGAACTGTTGATTGTAGTCATCATTCTTTACTCTTTGGTGTCTCCCCAGGAACTTTTTTAAGAAAAGAAAGGGTGGCAAAACCAGATTGGTTGACTTATGGTTAAATAATATTGTTCAATTATCGTGCCCCTATCCGCAAATATACAAGTTGGAATCAGAAGGATGTTTGCCATTGATTTCTATATTTACAATTGAAAGATTTGAACTAGAGAAAAAGAGCAATGGATGGAATTTCGTGAAAAATGAAATGCAAGTGAATGGTTGAACATATTAATACTAAGATTTATAAACTGCTATTGAAATTGAATGTCAGCCCTGGGGCCCTTCTTTTCTTTTGGATCTTTAGGGCTGCCACATTTAGTGCCTGGACAATCGAGAGGGGGATTGTGAGCAATGTTCCCTCTAATTTTTTTTCAGTGTGAGCAGGAAAGTATAGTGTTTGAGCGGCACAGTTTCATGCCTGAGCACCTAAGAGAGCAACAGTTTGAACTGCTGTCACGTCTGCTGGACATTTGCGCAACATTCTAAGCGTCAAGCGCCGATTGCGAGCGAGGTTTCAGCCTGATGAATGCCAGGCATGAAAAGTGCCACTCAAACACTATACTTTTCCGCTCACCCTGAAAAAAAAAAGACTTCTGCTCAGCTTTTACATTGTTAGACTGGCTAGAGAGAGACATGGCACCAACAGGGTCCTGGGTCCTGGCATTTTGCAGGCAACCTGTCCTCTCACATTCTTTGGAATGCAACCCATCACATTTGAATTAGATTTTGCCAATTATCCTATTAAAAGATAATCCTATTATTCTAAAATACGACTAACTCAATATTAAAAACTGTAAATATTTAATGCTGATAAATAATAGCAGTAATTATTTAGTATGAGTAAAATCAGTATTGATATATCAATATAATATCTATCAAAATTGACAATAAACACTAAAATAACAATACAAATATATAATGTGAAATATAAATGTAATAAATATAATATATAAATGCAACATAAATGTAATAAAATAATTTATCATGAACCTCTCCCCCTTTAAAGTAGTAAGATCAATTAAATAGTCTAGCAAGTTTGGACTATATGCTATATGTTATGTTACTTAACAATATATATACCTCAGAATCAGATACAACATCCACATCATTTCCAACTGAATCAATAAAACCATATGCCATGCCAAAACTATTTTAAATAAAGATATGAAATTAATCAAGTCTTGCATTTATTTTTCAAAATGAATGTACTATTTTTTTGTTATTTGAGTTTGTACCCCGTCTTTTCAACTCCAAGGTATTCAAAGCAGCTAAAAGATTTTTTTTTTAAAATTTGAAATCTACTTAAAAACTGGTGTTAACATCACCATAATCTAATTCAAAAAGCCTGGCTAAAAGGGGAATTATCCTTTTCTAAAACCAAAAAAGAAAGAACTGCTTGTATTCTGTAGTATTTAATCAATGCATAGCTTTCAAATGTAATCCAAATTATATATCTAAACAACATTATAAATCATTTAAATATCAGAAGATTCGAGCATTGTTTTTTCTGATCTCTTGGCAGAAAGGATGTGTACTGGCATTTTATGGAATTTAAAATGATTAAGTCCATGACACAAATTGCACAATAGGAAATCCAGGCCAGAATGCATTTAACTCATTGTATCACCAGGGACCAGAATTTAGCAGGCCCAGGGAAAAAAAAGTAGGTAAGGCCACTTTATAGCTAAATTTGATACCATTAAAAATTAAATAGGATTAAAATCTGTGGTTTATAATTTACCCAGTTGTGCAATGTCGCCCGCCCCACTCCTTTCGCCGGCAGTAGCCCGCTGCACCAAGGGGGCATGTAAGAGGGAGGGGGAAAACAGGAGGAGTTACGAGTCGGGGGAGCAGGTTGAAAGCCGCGCACAGAGGGGGCAGCGGTGGAAAGGCAGCCAACCAGCCTGCCACCGCCGGCCACCGCCAGCCCCGCCGCTCTTCCCGCCCCCTTCCCAGCCCCACACAGTCCAGCAGTCGCAGCAGAAGCAGCCCCGGGTCTCCACTGCCGCTCTCCGCATTTTCTGGGCGGGGTCTCTCAGGAAGGAATCCCCTCTCCAAGGGATCCCCCGCCCCGAACATGGACTTGAAGAGCCGTGCTCTTCAAAACAAGTCTGGGGAGGTCCTTTGCAGGCGGCCAGTTGTAGCCGCCTGCAAAGGACTTCCCCACGTTTCCTTTACAGAAATCTCTGCGCGGCAGATAGAAACTGCTGCGCGGGATTTTTTTGTGACGTGCGCGGCCGCGCAGGCGCGCACCTTAGAGGGAACAGTGATTGTGAGATGGTTGAGAATTATAGCCATAACAGCATCTTTTCTCTGGGAGTCAAGGACGTTCAGCCTGCACATGGATAGGCATGATGGGGGGGATGTCTCCACTTGGGTAGGTGGAGTGATTGGATCGTGTGATGGACATGTGGGTGCAGGGGGTGGAACTCTGACTTTTTTTGAATGTGGAAAACCAGAAGCTTACAGATTCGGGTTTTCCCAGATGTGCCAATATGACATCTTCAATAGATTGGAACTAGAATTGCCTACCTTGGAGTCTTCATTGATTGAAGGTTTTTCTTGGAATCCTGACATTGAACTTGCAGAATGAGTAAGTAAAGCATTATACAATTCAGTGGGCAAAGAACTTTGGATGTAATATAATACTTGAACAATGGAAGGATATAATAGAATTACAGATGGAAGGGACTTTGGAGGTCTTCTAATCCAACCCCCTGCTCAAGCACCAAGCTCTATACCAAATATAGAGCTGTGGAAAATCCATCTGTTTTCTACCTGAAAGCTACCCAAATCCCAAAATGGTTACAGTCAAACCTTCTGTGCTAATTTTAGAGATGTGGGGGCTTTAATTGATAAAATGATGCCTAAAGATTCTGCATGATTTGAAGCACCAATTTTGCCATGGAAGTCCTCAGTTCCAAGTAAGGGCAGAAAATACTGTCCACAACCACTCTGGTGACATTCCTATTGAAGCAGTCCTCACTTACTGATTCCATTTGGGAAAGGCATCTCTGTCACTACGCAGCCTGATCAGGAAGCATGATATCATAGGACTGTGCCAACTTACATCTGTTCCTCTGCAGTTGTTAAGCGAATCACTGTGGGTTGTTAAAGACAATTTCACCTGACTTTGACTGGCAACTTCCTGCTGGCATCACTACTTATTTTCCTTGACAAGAACCTAGCTGAGAAGGTCACAAATGGGGATCCCAAGTGTGGGATGCTGAAACCATCATAAATGTGCATCAGTTGACAGAACCCAAATTGTTCTTGCACCTTCATAACCACAGGAACTGCTGACTTGTTGAGGTCACTGAACAAGCGCTACAATCAGCACTAATCTGTGGAGCAGATGTATATGTGCCATTGCAACAGTGCCACTGAAGGCTCAGGGAACAAACGGTAAGTTAGGACTACCTATACAGCTGAACATCCCAAAGGTTCTGAAAACCATTTTTTTAAAAAAATGCTGTTTTAAACACAAGTAATCCAGTTTTATACATGGATGAGGCACCAATAGGCAAATGCCACCCTTATTGGCTAGACATGGAAACAAAAACAAAAAAGCAAAAATCCCCAGTGATTTCTGGGGATTTCCAATATTATTGCCAAAAATCCAGCAGGTCCATTTCAGAACAGAGTTGCAAGGGATCTTGGAGATCTTCTAGATCTAGACACTAGACCAGTGATGGCTAACAGTTTCCCCATCATGTGACAAAACTCAGGGGAGTTCAAGGGGTTCGTGAGTGGCCATGGCCACACCCATAATTCTATGAGCACAACCCCCGATCTCCCTCTTGCTTTTGCGTGTGATGCACCCATTTTTCACCCTCCCCCCTCCAGAGGCTTTCTAGGAACCTGGGGAGGGCGAAAATGGCCTCCACTCCTCCTTGAGGCTTTATTTTCGTTGTTTTTTTGCCCTCAGGAGATTTCACTATCCCCCACCAGGCTGAAGTCAGCTGACAGGACAACGCCTCATGTGCCCTAACAAATGGCTCCGCAAGCAACCTGTGACACGCGTGCCATAAGTTCACTATCACGGCCCTAGACTAATTCACTGCTAGGTCAGGAGAGCCCATACCATTCTGGATAAATGGCTGTGCAGTTGCTTCTTAGAGGTTTCTGAGGAACCTGACAACTCTGTCATGCAAGAGATAATTAGAGGCTCAGCTATACTGGATTTAATACTTATGAACAGGAAGGTTCCTTTGAAGAGAAGACACGAAAGAGCAACAAACATGACCCGGGGCTTGGAAGGAGATACTGGAGAGCCATTTGCTGAAATGGTCTTAGTTCTCATGCTTGAGCAGGGGGTTTGACTGCATGATCGCCAAGGTCACATCCAACTGCCTTTGTCTTTCTTCCAGTTGCTTCTCTGGTTTTACTCTGCGGAGAAAATCAAGCAGCCTTTCTTGCTCCCAGCCTCTCCCCCAACCTGCCCTCAACTCACCCACCAGCTGCTGCTGCTTCGACTCTTGCAGGAGCCCAGAAACGACTCGCCTTCTCTTCCTCCCGCCACCGATCCTCTAGCTCCTGCACTTCTCTCCCTTCCTATCTAGCAATGCTGCACTTGATCGTTTTAACCCCTTAAAGCTCAACCCCAATTTTGCCCATTTGACTGCCATCTCCCGATGGGAGGGGGTAAAACAGGCTCGTCCCGTCTCTGCCTATGAAGGCGTTTGCAAGAGGTTTGCACTGATTACATGCCATCAAGTCATTTTCCACTCCTACCAACCCACCTTTGCAACCGATGCAAGTGAAATAGTGAAAGGTGACACTTGTGAAGATTATCTACAGGCTGAGCCCTAAACCTTCATGAAGTTCTTACAGCATAAGAGTCGGAAGGGATCAGTTCTCCAAGCAGGGAACCCTGTGCTACTCCACAAAAAAGGCTCTCCAGTCTCCTCTTAAAAAACTGCTCCAATGGAGCAGCCGAGACTTCTGGAGACAAAGCATTTCCACTGCTCAATTGTTCTCACTGACAGGAAGTTTCTCCTTAATTCCAGGTTGGATCCCTTTCTGATGTGTCTCCCTCTGTTCCTTCTTGTCCTGCTCTCAGGGGCTTTCAAGAATAGGCTGCCCCCACTTTCTTTTCTGTTTGAGCCCAGCTCAAATATGGTTGCATGTCAAGGATTACCTGTGGTATCTTGATTATTCTGAGGCAGACACCTTGGGCAAAACCCTTGGAGGGTGCTACTTTGTAAGAAGCTGGTCTAGAGATTCCTGATCTTTTTTAGCATCAATCTCAGTGGAGATTTTTTTTAAAAAAAATCCCCCAATCTAGCCACCCAAATCCATCCCCCCACCCCGACTACCCAGAGCAAATACAGAATATAAATCTTTAACAATCATATTTTAAAGTAAACTAAAAAAAAAAGATTGATGAGCAGGACCAGCCTCTGGTTCCATGACAGTTGACCGACTGGTTGAATGGGTGGATGTATATTTATAGGTTTCTGTGATGCTGCTGGGGTTGTGCAATGTAGTGAGTTCTGTGTTTTTTGCTATTCTAATGGTGGTGGTGGGAAGACTTTGGGGAACCTGTGAGGGAGGAGAACGCCAGTGGGGACCTTGTGGGGAGGGAAAGACCGGTGGGACTTTGTGGAGGAAAGAAATGCCTATATGGGCTCTATGGGAGAGGTCAAAGGTCGGAGGGATCCTGTGGAGAGAAAAAGACTTGAGAACCAAAAACAAAAAAAAACAAAAAAAAACCCACACACAGTACATCTTTATCAAATTTATGTTTTTCATTTTCTCTGTCCAATCACACCTGTATAAGTATAAATCTTTATTATGGTCAAAGACCAGCAATACGCATTACTTTTTACAATATGTTAAAAACTACTGACATTAAAATATAATTAAAAAGTATTGACGTTAAAAGTGGACAATAACATACATGTTCTCAAATCGTTCGGGTCACTCCCTGGTTTACCTGGGTGAAAAGCCGATAAGTATGGGAGTAAAAACAATGGTCCAGAAATTGTTAGAGATATGTCCAAATAATTGGTACAAGATGACAACTCAAATTCTTGTGGACATTGCAGCATCACAGAATTTTGCCACGGCATACGTGGTAGCCGGGTTTGTGTCCTGGAGAAGAAAGCCTACATAAAAATTGTCTGCCCTCCCTGGCAATCTCTCTAATAAGGGGAGAACATGTGCAGACCTACAAACTCTGAATAGCTCACAGTGTAATAGAAAATATGAGATATCTTCAACTTCTTTATCACATATACAAAGCTGTTCTGCTATTGGTGTTCTCTTATACCTGCCCTGGAGAAGTGCTGAAGGAACAATGTTAAATCTGGCTCTGAAGAAAGCTATTCTGTTTTGCAAAGATCAGGTCATTTAGATATCTTGCAAATTCCCTCACACCCTGTTTGATTCTGTCCCTACTGTGGAAAGACAGCCTATTTAGTTCTTCTTGGAACTCCATGTCCTTTATTCTATTGATTATTACTACTTGCTTTGCTTGATCAAAGTCTAGAGAGAGCCCATAAGAGCCCCAGCTTGTGATCAATTGCCTGTTTCCAGGGGGAGGGGAGGATGTCAGTCAATACTAGTGAGGGACAGTCCCTCTGGAAAGAAATGCATTTTAAGCCAATGAATGATCATCATCTTCCACGCTCTTACCTGAATTTGAGGCATGCCTTTCTCAATTCTTAACTGGGCATTTGGAGTTCCTTTGGGTGCAGCTAAGATGGCTCCCAGGAATTTGGTTTGTATGGTTTCTAGCAAGTCTTTCTCTGCAAGGATTCTTGTTTGTGCCCCATACAGAATTTGTGCCAATGTTTTGGTCTCAAAACGTTTTAAGGCAGCAGGTACTAAATGACCTCTGCCTGTGTAAAAGAAGTGTTTAATTGCGTCTGAGGACCTATTGGTTGCTTGCAATGTATGATCCAGGTGTGCCTTCCATGTCCTTTGCGAGTGGAAAACCACCCCAAGGTATCTAAATGTTCTAACCTGTTCCAAACGATGTCCTTCTATTTTCCAGGGGTATTGGCTAGGCCTTTTAGCAAAAACTAAATTTTTTGAAGTTAAGGACCAGCTTGTTTTTCCTGCAATAGCCGAGTGTGAGAGAAGTGAGAGGCTCAATTATTGGGGGGACAAGATCTATAAGCGGCTCTGCTGTGTCTATTGTGACCAATAAATATTTCTTTAAATTTTCTAACTTGAATAATATATTGTCTTGTTCTTTCCTTGGGAGAGCACCAAAAGCATTAATGAGACCAGTTTCTGTGCTGTTAAGAATCTCTTCACCGGACAAGGCTGGTTGAGTCCCACTGTCTTTCTCTCCCTTTCCCAAGGTTGAAAATGAGGAGGAGACAGCCATCTTGGGAGCTCTCATGTTAACAATTAACGGAGTAACCCTTTCCTCACCGAATACTCTGATGGGAAAGATTTGAAAGGAGGCTAAATGTGCCTTCATCTTGAATAGCATCTGTGGTATGGTGGGCTGTTTGAAAGACAGGAGAATCCGCTTCTAATTTGGGGCCTCAGGGAGCCACTCGAGAGCACGGAAATCAATCAGACCCCTGTGACAGTGAAGAAGCTGCCTTAGGGAATTTAGTATTGCACTTCTGGTATTCTAACATCCATAATTAAGTCCGTTCATATGAATTCTAAAAACAATCCGTTGGGTTTGTAGTGAGCGATGTGATTTTTGTAATTGGGAGGGGGAGGGGGGAATGCCTTCCTGACTTCTCATGCGGCTTCTCTATTGTTACATTTCCCTCCCGTTGCCTTGTCTGGGAAGGAAATGTTGTTCTGAATGGACTGCCACTTTTTATGTGACTCTTTAACTGTTTTTTTCTGGCTCTTTGCTCTTTTCCTCTTCCTTATTCTGCATTTGGGAGTTAACCAAGTCTTCTGTAAGAACTTTAGTGGGGGTGCCTGGGGCCCGATATTGTACTTGAAGAAAACAGCTACTGTATTTTTCGGAGTATAAGACGCATCTTTTTTTCCTCAAAAAAGAGGCTGAAAATGTGGGTGCGCCTTATGCATTGAATACAGCATTTTTTGCCTTCCTGAAGCCCTGCCCCTTCACCAAAATGGCTGTGTATATCCTTATGAATGCTTTCAGAGACCTCCTGGGAGCTGGGGAGGGCAGAAATGAGCCAAAAATGGTCCATTACTCCCCCCCTCCAGCAGCAGTCTTTAAGCCTCCATAAGACTATGCATGCAATTACTTTTACAAAAAATGGGCCCATTTTTGTGAAAAATGGGACATCTTTTTGCTAGTCCCCCACCCCAGCACTCTGCAAGCCCACCTAGGCTATTTATGCCTTTTATTTGAAAAAAAAACAGGCCCATTTTTGCGAAAAATGGACCGTTTTGGGGAGGTTTCCAAAGTGCAAAAACTCCCCCCCACCTCCCGGTTTGGAAAGCTCTTTAACTGATTGATGAGAATTATGTGGATCAAATGCTGTGCCAGCAGGAACAAAGTTAGGTGCTGCAGATTGTCAGCACATGGATAAGTATACCTGGAAACATCTACCTACCTACCTATCTCTCTCCCTCCCTATTGTATTTCTCTCTCTTCCTCCCTCTACCTACCTACCTACCTACTATTTTCTCCCTCCCTCTCTCTCTATCCCTCTATCTACCTACCTACCTCTCTCTCTCCCTACCTATCTACTGTATCTTTCTTTCTATTTCTCTCTATCCCTCTACCTACATACCTACCAACCTACCTACCTACACTCTCTCTTTCCCTACTTCCCTACTGTATTTCTCTCTCTCTCTCTCTCTCTCTCCATCTATCTATTTATCTATCTATCTATCTATCATCTATCTATCTATCTATCTATCTATCTATCTATATCCCTTTATCTACCTACCTACTTTCTTTTTATTTGCCTCTTCGAAACCTTGGTGCGCTTATACTCCGGTGCGTCTTATACTCCAAAAAAGTCTTTTTTTAATGTCTCAAAATCGTGTTGGATGGCAATTAGTTGTTCGAATATTGAAACCACCGTTTGCGCTGAGAGAAGGCATTGTTTTGCCATAAACTCCGGTGAATTTTCCCAAAGTAAACTCTCCATACTCTGAATTATCTGGTTGTTCTTTGCCTTTTTAGCCTTTAACTCAAACTCCATACATCCTGTATGGAGGATGTAATTGGATTAGTTGTTTGTGAGAAGAGCTGCCTTTCAGTTTGTTCCCCCCTCCCGAAGGTCGGGAAAGTCTAGTAACTGCTGTTTTCCCAAGTCTTTTTGCAGGTCCCATTCTAATCTCTCCAGATTGTTGGGAAGGGGGGCGGGGGGGCGGAGGTTAGTTTTACTTTCAGATCTCTTGCCAACAAAGTGCTCCTCAATTCCTTGTTGTTTTTAATCCATGGCAGCAACAAAAACTTTTGTCTGTTTTATGGTCTACGCTGTTTATCTCCATCAAAAAATGTTAATTAAATAAAAAAGGATCCAATGGGAGTACTAAAAATTGATAAAATAAAACTGGGAGGCGCTACTGTAAACATGCTCCGGCTGCACTAGTTGTAGTTCCGCCCTCTCCCAGCTGTACCTCTGAGATATTTTTCAAAAAAATGAATAAGGACAGAACTTAAATAGTAATTTTTTCACCTTCACTTCCAATGGCAGATCAGAAATGAAATTTAAGTCTTCTCTAAACTCATCAATTCTTGCCTAATGTGGATTTCCTTGACTTTCTCTCCTGTGTGTAAACCTACATTAAAGGTACGTCATTTGTATGGTTTGTCTCCTGTATGTATCCTCTGGTGTCTTACCAGGTTAAAACGGTGACTTTTTGCACAATTCAGACATCCAAAGGGTTTCTCTCCTGTTTGAGTTCTCTAGTATATCACCAAGTTGGACAGCCGACTGATACTTTTCTCACAATCTGGACACTGATATGGCTTTTCTCCTGTATGAGTCATCTGATGTACCACCAAGTGTGAATTCTGACTAAAACTGTTCCCACAATCAGGACATTCAAAGGGTGTATCTCCTGTGTGTGTCCTTTGGTGATTCACCAGGTTGAAATTAGGACTGAAACTTTACACACACTGTGGACATTCACAAAATTTCTCTCCTGTGTGACCTCTCTGGTGTTTCACTAGGTCAGAAAAGTAAGTGAAACTATTTCCACAATCTGGACACTCATATGGCTTCACTCCTGTATCAGTCCTCTGGTGTTATCAGTAGATCAGAATTCCGACTGAAATGTTTTCTACAATCTGAATATTCACATCGTTTCTCTCATGTGAGCCCACTGGTGTTTCACCAATTTGGAATTCTCACTGAAATGTTTCCCACACTGTAGACATTCATATGGTTTCTCCCCTGAGTGTATGAGTCCTCTGGTGTTTCACCAAGCTGGAATTATGACTGAAACGTTTCCCACAATCAGGACATTCAAAGGGTTTCTCTCCTGTGTGAGTCCTTTGGTGTTGAACCAAAGCAGAATTCCAACTGAACCATTTGCCACAATCAAAACATTCAAAGGGTTTCTCTCCTGTGTGGGTCCTCTGGTGTTTCAGCAAGCTGGAATTAGAACTGAAACACTTCCCACAATCAGGACATTCAAAGGGTTTCTCTCCTGTGTGAGTCCTCTGGTGGTTCACCAAGCTGGAATTATGACAGAAACATTTCCCACAATTAGGACATTCAAAGAATTTATCTCTTGTGTGAGTCCTCTGGTGTCTCAGAAGGCTGGAACTCAGACTGAAACATATCCCACAATCAGGACATTCAAAGGGTTTCTCTCCTGTGTGAGTCCTCTGGTGGTTCATTAGCTCATAATTCTGACTGAAACATTTCTCACAATCAGGACATTCATAGGGTTTCTCTCCTGTGTGAGTTCTCTGGTGTATCACCAGGTGGGAATTCCGACTGAAACATTTCCCACAATCAGGACATTCAAAGGGTTTCTCCCCTGTGTGAGTACTCTGGTGTGCCACCAGGTGGGAATTCCGACTGAAACATTTCCCACAATCAGGACATTCAAAGGGTTTCTCCCCTGTGTGAGTACTCTGGTGTGCCAACAGGTTGGAATTCCGAGTGAAACATTTCCCACAATCTGAACATTCAAAGGGTTTCTCTCCTGTGTGAGTCCTCTGGTGTGCCACCAGCCTAAAATTCAGAGCGAAACATTTCCCACAATCAGGACATTCAAAGGGTTTCTCTCCTGTGTGAATAGTCTGATGATTCATCAAGCTGGAATTATGACTGAACCCTATCCCACAAACAGGACATTCAAAGGGTTTCTCTCCTGTGTGAGTCCTCTGGTGTTTCAGAAGGCTGGAACTCACACTGAAACATTTCCCACAATCAGGACATTCAAAGGGTTTCTCTCCTGTGTGAGTCCTCTGGTGTGCCACCAGCCTAGAATTCCGAGTGAAACATTTCCCACAATCTGAACATTCAAAGGGTTTCTCTCCTGTGTGAGTACTCTGGTGTGCCACCAGGCTAGAATTCCGAGTGAAACATTTCCCACAATCTGAACATTCAAAGGGTTTCTCTCCTGTGTGAATAGTCTGATGATCCACCAAGCTGGACTTATGACGGAACCCTATCCCACAAACAGGACATTCAAAGGGTTTCTCTCCTGTGTGAGTCCTCTGGTGTCTCACCAGCTGAGAATTTGTAATGAAACTTTTACTACAATCAAGACAGTTATCTGATTTCTTTTCTGTGTGCATCCTCCAATGTACCACCAGGTTGGAATTGTGACGGAAAGTTTGCAAACAATCAGCACATTCAATTGTTTTCCCGTGTGAATCCTCCGATGTATCATCAAGTTGTCATGCTTGCAAAAGTGTTTACTGCATTGGGAGTAGTTATAGGGCTTCTCTCCTGTGTGGGTCCTTCGATGAACTACAAGGCAGCTGATCTAACTAAATATTTTCCCACATTCAGGCAATTTGTATGGCTTTCCTCCAGTGTGTATCCTCTTATGTATAATATGTGATTTGCTATGAATGCTTTTCCCACAACATGCACATCTATGGAGCTTTTCCACCCTTGAGGTTCTCGAAGTGTTCAAAAATACGTGTGATCTTTTGTTGCATGGAGCTTTGATTCAAGCTACTGTTTTCTTCCTCACTGGGCAAGGCCTGCATTACTGTGTACTTTTTGGCTCAATTTGGTTTAATTTTCAAAGTTGCTGGTTATTCCTAGTTGTCCGGAGTGCTCTTATTAGTATCCTCTTCATCTGTAAGATTTAAATAAAAGTGTAAGTTTAAAATCATTATAAAATGGTTGCAGAAGATGTGAAAAAAGTATAAATTACAAATAAAAAGCCAATGTACCAAAAGGCTGAAATAGCTTCTAATGTTAATTATGATTCATTTGACACATTGGAGATTACAGAGATACAAGTTCAAATATACATTGAATCATAAAATACACTTTAAATATTATAACTGAAACTCAATTTAAACAATGGCTGATGGACATCTCTAGGTTTATATGGCAAGGGGAAAAACCAAAAATTAAACATAAATTATTGCAAGGTGATAAGGATAGTGGTTTGAGTTGACCAGATTTGTACTTTGAATTGTACTTTGATGGTTGTTGTTTTGTGGCAAAAAGAGTGAGGGACTCTCCAAAATAAGAGCTTCCTTGAGCTTGACAGGCATGAATAAAGCATTTGATGGCAAAGCTTTTTATGGTATGATAAGGTTAAAGGAACTGTTGATTGTAGTCATCATTCTTTACTCTTTGGTGTCTCCCCAGGAACTTTTTTAAGAAAAGAAAGGGTGGCAAAACCAGACTGGTTGATTTATGGTTAAATAATATTGTTCAATTATCATGCCCCTATCCACAAATCTACAAGTTGGAATCAGAAGGATGTTTGCCATTGATTTCTATATTTACAATTGAAAGAAAGATTTGAACGAGACAAAAAGAGCAATGGATGGAATTTCGTGAAAAATGAAATGGAAGTGAATGGTTGAACATATTATTACTAAGATTTATAAACTGCTATTGAAATTGAATGTCAGCCCTGGGGCCTTTCTTTTCTTTTGGATCTTTAGGGCTGCCACATTTAGTGCCTGGCAATCGAGAGGGGGATTGTGAGATGGTTGAGAATTATAGCCATAACAGCATCTTTTCTCTAGGGGTCAAGGACGTTCAGCCTGTACATGGATAGGCGTGACGGGGGGATGTCTCCACTTGGGTAGGTGGAGTGATTGGATCGTGTGATGGACATGTGATTGCCGGGGATGGAACTCTGACTTTTTTTGAATGTGGAAAACCAGAAGCTTACAGATTCGGGTTTTCCCAGATGTGCCAATATGACATCTTCAATAGATTGGAACTTTGAGGAATTGCCTGCATTGGAGTCTTCATTGGTTGAAGGTTTTACTTGGAACCCTGACATTGAACTTGCAGAATGAGTAAGTAAAGCATTGTACAATTCAGTGGGCAAAGAACTTTGGATGTAATATAATACTTGAACAATGGAAGGATATAACAGAATTAAAGATAAAAGGGACTTTGGAGATCTTCTAGTCCAACCCCCTGCTCAAGCACCAAGCTCTATACCAAATATAGAGCTGTGGAAAATCCATCTGTTTTTTACCTGAAAGCTGCCCAAATTCCAAAATGGTTACAGTCAAACCTTTGGTGCTAATTTTAGAGATGTGGGGGCTTTAATTGATAAAATGATGCCTAAAGATTCTGCATGATTTGAAGCACCAGTTTTGCCATGGAAGTCCTCAGTTCCAAGTAAGGGCAGAAAATACTGTCCACAACCACACTGGTGACATTCCTATTGAAGCAGTCCTCACTTACTGATTCCATTTGGGAAAGTCATCTCTGTCACTAAGCAGCCAGATCAGGAAGCATGATATCATAGGACAGTGCCAACTTACATCTGTTCCTCTGCAGTTGTTAAGCGAATCACTGTGGGGTATTAAAGACAATTTCACCTGATTGTGACTGGCAACTTCCTGCTGGCATCACTACTTATTTTGCTTGACAAGGGCCTAGCTGAGAAGGTCACAAATGGGGATCCCAAGTGTGGGATGCTGAAACCATCATAAATGTGCATCAGTTGACAGAACCCAAATTGTTCTTGCACCTTCATAACCACAGGAACTGCTGACTTGTTGAGGTCACTGAACAAGCGCTACAATCAGCACTAATTTGTGGAGCAGATGTATATGTGCCATTGCAACAGTGCCATTGAAGGCTCAGGGAACAAATGGTAAGTGAGGACTACCTATACAGCTGAACATCCCAAAGGTTCTGAAACCATTTTTTAAAAAAGTGCTGTTTTAAACACAGTTGATCCAGATTTATACATGGATGAGGCACCAATAGGCAAATGCCACCCTTATTGGCTAGACATGGAAACAAAAACAAAAAAGGAAAAATCCCCAGTGATTTTTGGGGATTTCCAATATTACTGCCAAAAAACCAGCAGGTCCATATCAGAACAACAGAGTTGGAAGGGATCTTGGAGATCTTCTAGATTTAGACACTAGACCAGTGATGGCTAACATTTTTCCCATCATGTGACAAAACTCAGGGGAGTTCAAGGGGGTCGTGAGTGGCCATGGCCACACCCATAATTCTATGAACACAACCACCGATCTCCCTCTTGCTTTTGCCGTGCAATGCACCCATTTTTCACCCTCCCCCCCCCCCAGGCTCCAGAGGCTTTCTCAGGACCTGGGAGGGCGAAAATGGCCTCCACTCCTCCCTGAGGCTTTATTTTCGGTGGTTTTTTGCCCTCAGGAGATTTCACTATCCCCCACCAGGCTGAAGTCAGCTGACAGGACAACACCTCCTGTGCCCTAACAAATGGCTCCGCATGCAACCTGTGACACGCGTGCCATAAGTTCACTATCACGGCCCTAGACTAATTCACTGCTAGGTCAGGAGATCCCATACCAATCTGGATAAATGGCTGTGCAGTTGCTTCTTAGAGGTTTCTGAGGAACCTGACAACTCTGTCATGCAAGAGATAATTAGAGGCTCAGCTATACTGGATTTAATACTTATGAACAGGAAGGTTCCTTTGAAGAGAAGACACGAAAGAGCAACAAACATGACCCGGGGCTTGATGTGAAAACACATGAAGAACAGTTGTAGGAATTGGGTAGGTCCAGTCTGGTCAAAAGAAGGATTAGAGGTGACATGTTCCAATACTTGAAGTGCAGCCACAAGGAAGAGAAGATGAACTTCTTTTGCAAAGCCCCAGAAGGCAAAAGAAGAAGCAATGGATGGAAACCAAGGAAGGAGAGAAGCATCCTAGAAATAGGAAGAAATCTCCTGACAGCGACCAGTGGAACGGCTTCCCTTCCCAAGTTGTGAGTGCTCCTTCCTGGAGGCTTGGAAGGAGATACAGGAGAGCCATTTGTCTGAAATGGTCTCAGTTCTCGTGCTTGAGCAGGGGGTTGGACTGCATGATCGCCAAGGTCACATCCAACTGCGTTTGTCTTCCTTCCAGTTGCTTCTCTGCTTCTACGCTGCGGAGAAAATCAAGCAGCCTTTCTTGCTCCCAGCCTCTCCCGCAACCTGCCCTCAACTCACCCACCAGCTGCTGCTGCTGCTGCTTCGACTCTTGCAGGAGCCCAGAAACCACTCGGCTTCTCTTCCTCCCCTCAGCGATCCTGTAGAACCTGCACTTCTCTCTCTTCCTTTCTAGCAATGCAGCACTTGATGGTTTTAACTCCTTAAAGTTCAACCCTAATGTTGCCCATCTGACCGCCATCTCCCGATAGGAAGGGGTAAAACACGCTCCTCTCGTCTCTGCCTATGAAGGCGTTTTTAAGAGGTTTGCATGGATTACATGCCATCAAGTCATTTTCCACTCCTACCAACCGACTTTTGCAACCGATGCAAGTGAAATAGTGAAAGGTGACACTTGTGAAGATTATCTACAGGCTGAGCCCTAAACCTTCATGAAGTTCTTACAGCATAAGAGTCGGAAGGGATCAGTTCTCCAAGCAGGGATCCCTGTGCTACTCCGCACAAATGGCTCTCCAGTCTCCTCTTCAAAAGCTCCTCGGATGGAGCAGCCGAGACTTTTGGAGACAAAGCATTTCCACTGATCAATTGTTCTCAATGACAGGAAATTTCTCCTTAATTCCAGGTTGGATCCCTTTCTGATGTGTCTCCCTCTGTTCCTTCTTGTCCTGCTCTCAGGAGCTTTCAAGAATAGGCTGCCCCCCCCCCTTTTCTTTTCTGTTTGAGCCCAGCTCAAATATGGTTGCATGTCAAGGATTACCTGTGGTATCTTGTTTATTCCGAGGCAGACACCTTGGGCAAATCCCTTGGAGGGTGCTACTTTGTAAGAAGCTGGTCTAGAGATTCCTGATCTTTTTTAGCATCAATCTCGGTGGAGATTTAAAAAAAAAACCTGCTCTACATCCTGTTAGAAGGAATATCCAGGCCTAGTTCCAAGCCGGGACTAAAATGGAGGTTGTTTAAGAAAGGGGATCCCTTTATTTGTTCTTTTTTTAAAATTTAAAAAGCTTTTACAAATATTTACCTCCCCTCCCCCACCCTCGCCACCCGAACCCATCCCCCCTCCCCGACTTCCCAGAACAAATACAGAGTATAAATCTTTAACAATCATATTTTAAAGTAAACTAAAAAAAATGGATTGATGAGCAGAACCCCCCCCCCCTTTGGAAAGCTTTTTAACCGATTGATGAGAATTATGTGGATCAAATGCTGTGCCAGCAGGAACAAAGTTAGGTGCTGCAGATTGTCAGCACATGGATAAGTATACCTGGAAACATCTACCTACCTACCTACCTATTCTCTCTCTCTCCCTACCTGGATTAATGAGCTCTGTCTCTTTTGCTATTCTAATGGTGGTGGGTTAATCCTATTATGTCCTAAAAGGTCATGTCCTGTTCTTAGATGTGCCAAAGGTGCTTTTTCAGGAGGCAAGTGGACTTTTTTATTTTTTTTCTTTTGAAGATGTCTCCCTTCTCATCCAAGAAGCTTCTTCAGCTCTGAGAGGATTGTGGGGAATATAATCCTGTCAGAGCTGAAGCAGCTTCCTGGATGAGAAAGGAAACATTTTCAAAAGAAAAAGATAAACAAGAAAGCCCAATTCCCTCCCAAAAAAGCACCTTTGGGACAACCATGGTCTGGATGACTGGGAATCTGTAGACTCCTGTTCTTGGGTGGTGGAGAATGTAAATTTTAATCCCATTGCTGGAGATGGCCGGTGGGGACCTTGTGGGGAGGGAAAGGCCGGTGGGACTTTGTGGAGGAAAGAAATGCCTATATGGACCCTATGGGAGAGGTCAAAGGTCGGAGGGATCCTGTGGAGAGAAAAAGACTTGAGAACCAAAAAAAAAACCACACACACACACACAGTACATCTTTATCAAATTTATGTTTTCCATTTTCTCTGTACAATCACACCTGTATAAGTATAAATCCTTATTATGGTCAAAAACCAGCAATACGCATTGCTTTTTACAATATGTTAAAAACTACTGGCATTAAGATATAATTAAAAAGTATTGATGTTAAAAGTGGACAATAACATACATGTTCTCAAATCGTTCAGGTCACTCCCTGGTTTACCTAGGTGAAAACCCGATAAGTATGGGAGTAAAAACAATGGTCCAGAAATTGTTAGATATGTCCAAATAATTGGTACAAGATGACAACTCTAATTCTTGTGGACATTTCAGCATCACAGAATTTTGCCACGGCATACGTGGTAGCCGGGTTTGTGTCCTGGAGGCGAAAGCCTACATAAAAATTGTCTGCCCTCCCTGGCAATCTCTCTAATAAGGGGAGAACATATGCAGACCTACAAACTCTGAATAGCTCACAGTGTAATAGAAAATATGAGATATCTTCAACTTCTTTACCACATATACAAAGCTGTTCTGCTATTGGTGTTCTCTTATACCTGCCCTGGAGAAGTGCTGAAGGAAGAATGGTAAATCTGGCTCTGAAGAAAGCTATTCTTTGTTTTGGGCAGATCAGGTCATTTAGATATCTTGCAAATTCCCTCACACCCTGTTTGATTCTGTCCCTACTGTGGAATGGCAACCTATTTAGTTCTTCTTGGAATGCCATGTCTTTCATTCTATTGATTACTACTTGCTTTGTTTGATCAAAGCCTAGAGACATTAAGAATACTAGTGACAGCCCATAAGAGCCCAACTTGTGATCAATTGCTTGTTTCCAGGGGGAGGGGAGGATGTCAGTCAACACTAGTGGGGGACAGACACCTTTTTTCATGGCTGTGAATACCCTTATGGATGCTTTCAGAGACCTCCTGGGGGCTGGGGAGGGCAGAAATGAGCAAAAAATGGGCCGTTTTTGCCCCCCCAGCCCCCAGCACCACTCTATAAGCCTCCAGAAGGCTATGCATGCAATTTTTTTTACAAAAAATGGTCACATTTTTGTGAAAAATGGGACTTTTTGCTAGTTCCCCCCCCCAGCCCCCTAGGAGCACTCTGCAAGCCCCCCTAGGCTATTTATGTCTTTTATTTTTGAAAAAACGGGCTCATTTTCACGAAAAATGGGCCATTTGGGGGAGGTTTCCAAAGTGCAAAAACCTTTTTTCCCCTTTTGGAAAACTCTTTAACTGATTGATGAGAATTATGTGGATCAAATGCTGTGTCAGCAGGAACAAAGTTAGGTGCTGCAGATTGTCAGCATGTGGATAAGTATACCTGGAAACATATACCTACCTACCTATTCTCTCTCTCTCTCTCTCTCTCTCCCTACCTACCTACTGTATTTCTCTCTCCCTCTCTACCCCTATATCTACCTACTTACCTAATTATTCTCCCTCTCTCCCTATCTACTGTATTTCGCCTGGTGCGCCAGTTGCGACCCTGCCTGAACCGGGAGGCACTCACAACAGTCACTCGGGCCCTTGTGACCTCTAGGCTGGAATACTGTAACGTGCTCTACATGGGGCTGCCCTTGAAGAGCATCTGGCGACTTCAGCTAGTACAGAATGCAGCCGCGCGAGCGATTGTGGGTGCACCTCGGTTCACCCACATAACACCTATCCTCCGCGAGCTGCGCTGGCTACCTGTCGATCTCCGGGTGCGCTTCAAGGTGCTATTAGTCACCCATAAAGCCCTGCATGGTAGTGGATCTGGATACTTGAGAGACCGCCTCCTGCCAATTACCTCCCTGCGACCAATTAGATCTCACCGATTGGGCCTCCTCCGTATTCCATCGGCCAGCCAATGCCGGCTGGCAACTACAAGGAGGAGGGCCTTCTCAGTAGTAGCCCCGACCCTTTGGAACGAACTCCCCGTGGAGATTCGTACCCTCACCACCGTCCAGGCCTTCCGCACAGCCTTGAAGAACTGGCTAGCCCGTCAGGCCTGGGGACAAGGATAGTTGCCCCTCCCGAATGATGAGTGTATGTTGCTTATTACTTTTATTATATGTGTCTATGTCATCGTTGTATTTCCCCTCCCTGATTTTATGTGAGCCGCCCTGAGTCCCCTCAGGGAAAAGGGCGGCCTACAAATGTTAATAAAATCTAAATCTAAATCTAAATTTCTCTCTCTCTATCCCTCTACCTACCTACCTACCTACCTACCTTACTATATTTCTCCCTCCCTCTCTCTCTATTCCTCTATCTACCTACCTACTTACTCTCTCTCCTTACCTATCTACTGTATCTCTCTATTTCTCTCTAGCCCTCTACATACCTATAATTCAGGTCTGGAATTATATGGAAATCTATGGACCTGATTTAGAGACAGATGAAAGTGAGGATGGTGCTGATGTCCTTAGAGAAAAAGGCAGCCGAATGGATAGTCGGCCTCCACAAAGGCAATTCCCCTCTCCTGAGGAATTTTTAATGACTTTATGGCAGCCATGAGAAGGAGGTTTGATGACCCTTTGACCGAGAGACGCGGGCGCCTGACATTTATGGCTCTGAAGCAGGGAAATAAAACTGTGCCAGATTATGTCCAGGAATTTCAGGAGTTGTCAGCTTATATGAGGGGGTGGTCGGAAGAGGTGTTGTTGGATTAATTTGCTGAGGGATTGAATGAAAAGATATACCAACAGTGCATAAACAGATGCCTTCCCGTCGTATAACCGTTTGGTATGAGCACGCTGCAGATGTGGAGTTGGATTTAGCCAGGCTTCAATGCATGAAAGAGGGAGATGTGGAGAAATCCCTCCCCCAGCAGCCCCAAAAAACTCCTCCACCCCAGGAGTGAGGGAAGAGGAGGTTTCGCAGGCAAAGCCAAGCCTTTCACTTGTTTCCGCTGTGGGAAGGAAGGCCATCGCGCTGTAAATTGCCGCATAAAATGGGCTCAGATCGCCCCACTCCCCCGGAGAGAGGGGAAAGCAGTGAAACCGCCAGGGAAGAGAAGGGAGGCTGCATTCGCTGTTGAGAATGTTCCCCAGCACTTCCAGCCGGAGGAGGAGGGAGGCATGAGCCCCAGCTCATCTAACGAATCGGATGAGGAGGAATGTCATCGGTGGGTAAGTTCCAGAACGGGGCCCATGCTTATCCCAATTGAGATGAGAGTGCCATCTTCTGGCATAACTGAAAAACTCTTAGCTCTCCTTGATTCGGGATGTTCCCGCTGCATGATAAGTCCAGAAATGGTGGAGAAACTAGGCTTAAAATTAAGGACTTTGAAAACCCCTATTGTTTTTTTTACCAAATTGATGGTTCTATTGCGGGAGGCAACCCTGCTCATTTTTCTACTGAGCCCATGGAGATGAAAATGGGGACCCCTCGGGAGTTAATAACTTTTATTGTGGCACCTGGTATGGACCGGCCCCTTATTTTGGGACTCCCCTGGCTTCGTAAATGGAACCGTCGAATTAACTGGAGAAAGGGTTGGTTGCACATTTGCATAGACATACCCCATGAACAGGAGGTTGAGACTCCAGATTCTGCCGCTACTAGCCCCACATTGGCAGGCAGGGGGCAGGATAGAATCAAAGGGGAGGAAAGAATACCAAAAGAGTACTGGAATCTTAGAAGAGTTTTTAGTGAAAAATCTTCTGATAAACTACCCCCCACAGGCCCACTGATTGCACCATTGATATTTTACCTGGGGTGAAGCTTCCAAA
Organism: Thamnophis elegans; assembly: GCF_009769535.1. Taxonomy (NCBI): domain Eukaryota; kingdom Metazoa; phylum Chordata; class Lepidosauria; order Squamata; family Natricidae; genus Thamnophis; species Thamnophis elegans. The sequence goes on along the minus strand of NC_045542.1, from coordinate 158,477,017 downwards.
GCCCCAAGTATATTCAATGTCCCCTAGGGAAATGGAGGAAATGAGAAACTTCATCGTTAAGAATTTGGAGAGGGGGTTCATTGAACCGGCGAGACCCAAGGTAGCGGCTCCTGTACTATTCAGAGAGAAGAAAGATGGCGCCCTGAGATTGTGTGTGAATTTTAAAAACTTGAACGCGATATCATCTCAGAACCTCTACTCGTTGCCACTGATGAAGGACATGCTGGCCCAATTGGGGAAGGGACGCATTTTCACTAAGTTGGACTTAAGGGAAGCATATTAAGCTCCGCCCACCACCCCCAGACTAATGGAGCTTGTGAGAGGACTAATTCTGTACTAGAACAATATTTATGTTGTTTCATCAACTACCAGCAAGATGATTGGGTGGATTTGATGCCGCATACGGAGGTGGCTTACAATAATTCTGTGCATAGCAGCATTGGGTTCACCCCATTCCGGGTAGTATTTGGCCAGGATTTTGTACCCATAACTGAGGTTCCTCCTGAGCAGCCCCAAGTGTCATCACTGTCGGAATGGAGTGACCGCCTTCGGCGCGTTTGGCCTTTAGCTCTCCAAACTCTGGATGCTGCGCACCGCACTCATAAGAAACAGGCTGATAAGAAATGGACTAAGCCATATGACTACAAAGTTGGTGATCAAGTTTATTTGTCAACCAAATTTCTTCAAACTCCACAGAAGTCGAAGAAATTGGGGCCTAAGTATGTTCACCTGTTTCCCATTGTCAAGGTCATTAACCCTGTTTCTGTCCGGCTGCAGCTGCAGCCCAAACACCTCAACCGGGTTTACCCTGTTTTTCATGTTAACCTCCTGAAACCTGTCTGCACTTTGTCGTTGCATCCACCTATCCCTCCTCCACCCGCTCCGCTTTTGATTGAGGGTGAGCAACACTTCGAAGGTCGAGAGATTTTGGACTCTCGTCAACGCCGGAACCGTATCCAGTACCTGGTGGCTTGGAAGCATTTTCCCCCTTCTCACACCGAATGGGTTGACGGGTCCCATGTTCGGGTGCCTCGTCTACTCCACAAGTTCTACTCTACTTATCCTGACAAGCCCTGATTTGACCATTCTCCTAAAAAAAAAAAATTCTTCTCTCTTCTCTCTCTCTTCCTCTCCCCTTTTCTGTCTTGTTGCTTGTCTGTTTGTTTGTTTTTTTGTTTCTGCAGGTCTGACCACCCTTTTCTGGAGGAGGGTCGGCTGTCAGCCTCTGCTTTGCTGCTCCTTCAGCTGCCATTTAAACGGGGAGGGGGGGCATGGTATTTGGGAGGGGAATCATTGATGTGCTGGAGGAAGTTGCTAGACACTGAACTGACCACCTTACTGCGCATGTGGAGGAAGGGAGTTTCCCCCCAAGGCCAACGGTCCAGTATTCCATCCTGGTGATGCCTTTCGAAGTTAGCTCACACCTGACATTTGCGGGCAATATGATTGGACTGTGCACAGGGATGCCAAAGGGAGGGGAATGCATTATATATTATATTATTAGCTTTCGCGCCTAATTAACCAGACTCAGCTTTGCTTCACAACTGTTTATTATTAATTAGTAAAAGTACACTTGATTTCAATTCAAATGGAGTTGAGTGGTTTCTTTCCTGATTGCTGAATGAAGTCATGCTGACAAAGGGTTTCGCTCCTGTGTGTCCTGTGGTGTACCACCAGGTGGGAATTCCGACTGAAACATTTCCCACAATCAGGATACTCAACGGATTTCTCTCCTGTGTGAGTACTCTGGTATTTCATTAGGCAGGAATTCTGACTGAAACCTTTCCCACAAATAGGACATTCAAAGGTCTTCTCTCCTGTGTGAGTCCTCTCTGTTTTGACCTTAAAAGTGGATAATAACATGTTCTCAAATCGTTTTGGTCACTCCCTGGTTTACCTGGGTGAAAAACTGATAAGTATGGGAGTAAATATAATGGTCCAGAAATTGATAGAGATATGTCCAAATAATTGGTACGACAACTATACTTCTATAACCAATTTTTTTTCTTGTGAACATTGCAGCATCACAGAATTTTGCCACTGCATACATGGTAGCCGGGTTTGTGTTCTGGGGAAGAAAGCCAATATAATTATTATATTGTCCTTTCAGCTGTTTAAGTAATGAGTGTGATCCTCAAAAGTGGCATTTTTACTTTTCCTGTACTCCATATTATATATCTTTTTTAGTTGCATGCAATCTTTATCAAACCATTTTTTCATTTTTTACACTGTAGACATTCATATGGTTTCTCCCCTGAGTGTGTGAGTCCTCTGGTGTTTCACCAAGCTGGAATTATGACTGAAACGTTTCCCACAATCAGGACATTCAAAGGGTTTCTCTCCTGTGTGAGTCCTCTGGTGGTCCACCAAGTTGGATTTATGACTGAAACTTTTCCCACAATCAAGACATTCAAAGGGTTTCTCTCCTGTGTGAGTCCTCTGGTGGTACACCAGGCTTGAATTATGACTGAAACTTTTCCCACAAATAGGACATTCAAAGGGTTTCTCTCCTGTGTGAGTCCTCAGGTGTTCCACCAGCCTAGAATTCCGAGTGAAACATTTCCCACAATCTGAACATTCAAAGGGTTTCTCTCCTGTGTGAGTCCTCTGGTGGTTCATCAGGTCATAATTCTGATTGAAACCTGTCCCACAATAGGTGCATTCAAAGTGTTTCTCCTCTGTATGAGTCCTCTGGTGTCTCAGAAGGCTGGAACTCAGACTAAAATATTTCCCACAATCAGGACATTCAAAGGGTTTTTCTCCTGTGTGAGTCCTCTGGTGTTCCACCAGCCTGTAATTGTAACTGAATCGTTTCCCACAATCAGGACATTCAAAGAGTTTCTCTCCTGTGTGAGTCCTCTGGTGTGCCACCAGCCTAGAATTCCGAGTGAAACATTTCCCACAATCTAAACATTCAAAGGGTTTCTCTCCTGTGTGAATAGTCTGATGATCCACCAAACTGGAAGTATGATTGAACCCTATCCCACAAACAGGACATTCAAAGGGTTTCTCCCCTGTGTGAGTCCTCTGGTGTACCACCAGGTGGGAATTCCAACTGAAACATTTCCCACAATCAGGACATTCAAAGGGTTTCTCTCCTGTGTGAGTCCTCTGGTGTATCACCAACTGAGAATTTGTAATGAAACTTTTACCACAATCAGGACAGTGATATTTCTTTCCTGTGTGCATCCTCCAGTGTACCACTAGGTTGGAATTCTGACGGAAAGTTTTCAAACAATCAGCACATTCAATTGTTTTCCAGTGTGAATCCTCCGATGTATCATCAAGTTATCATGCTTGCAAAACAAGCATGCATTGGGAGTAGTTATAGGGCTTCTCTCCTGTGTGGGTCCTTCGATGAACCACAAGGCAGCTGATCTAACTAAATATTTTCCCACATTCAGGTAATTTGTATGGCTTTCCTCCAATGTGGATCCTCTTATGCATAATATGTGATTTGCTATGTACGCTTTTCCCACAACAGGCACATCTATGGAGCTTTTCCACCCTTGAGGTTCTCGAAGGGTTCAAAAATACGTGCGATCTTTTGTTGCATGGAGCTTTGATTCAAGCTACTGTTTTCTTCCTCACTGGGCAAGGCCTGCATTACTGTCTACTTTTCGGCTCAATTTGCTTTAATTTTCAAAGTTGCTGGTTATTCCTAGTTGTCCGGAGTGCTCATTAGTATTCTCTTCATCTGTAAGATTTAAATAAAAGTGTAAGTTTAAAATCATTATAAAATGGTTGCAGAAGGTGTGAAAAAAGTATACATTACAAGTAAAAAGCAAATGTACCAAAAGGCTGAAATAGCTCCTAATGTTAATTATGATTCATTTGACACATTGGAGATTACAGAGATATTATAACTGAAACTCAATTTAAACAATGGCTGATAGACATCTCTAGGTTTATATGGCAAGGGGGAAAACCCAAAATTAAACATAAATTATTGCAAGGTGATAAGGATAGTGGTTTGACTTGACCAGATTTGAAATTGTACTTTGATGGTTGTTGTTTTGTGGCAAAAAGAGTGAGGGACTCTCCAAAATAAGAGCTTCCTTGAGCTTGACAGGCATAAATAAAGCATTTGATGGCAAAGCTTTTTATGGTATGATAAGCTTAAAGCAACCAATGTTCCCTCTAATTTTTTTTCAGTGTGAGCGGAAAAGTACAGTGTTTGAGCGGTACATTTTCATGCCTGAGCACCTGAATTTTTTTAACAGATGTCACCTAAGACAACAACGAAATCAGTATTATTTGAAACTCAAAGTTATGTTTATTCAAGGTACCCGCTTAATTAAAAGTGTTATATAATATCAGTATCACTTAACAACGGTCCTGTTTAGCAACCAAAATGTTGGCTCAGAAAGTCTGGCTTTTGAAGCACGCAAATCTTAAAGCTGTTGTTACAACACCCTCGCACCCCTAACTCTTTAGAAAAAAAAACCTCTGGGGTCTTCAAACCTGACAGCTTTAAGACTTGTGGACTTCAACTCCCAGAATTCCTCCTCCAGTCATGTTGGCTCAGAAACTCTGGCAGTGAAGCATGCAAGTCTTAAAGCTGTCAAGTTACAAGATCCTTGCACCCATAACCCTTTAGGGGAAAAAAACCACAGGGATCTTCAAACCTGACAGCTTAAGACTGTGGACTTCAACTCCCAGAATTCCTCCTCCAGTCATGTTGCGGTGACATCATCTGAGTGGATCTGCTCCATCTTCGGGTTTTTTCACAGGGGGCAGGGCTGCCGCTGAAGATGCCGACGAGCCCCCCCCCCCCCCCCAGAATAACTCCTAAACATCTCAAGAACTTCGCAGCCATCTCCATACCTATCAGCAGAGGGGACTCTAAAGGTCTTATTTTCCCAGGGACATAAATCAAGGATGAAGAAACCACTCCCCATACCTTCTAGCTCTCCCTCCTTGTACATTTTTTGTTCATTTAGTCCATGTGACCCACTCCTCATTTTGATGAGTGAAATTAAAGTGTTACCCACTTTGGTTCTTTTTGACATTCAGAGTCATTTTCCCTGGCTGGGAAGTCGTTTAAACCCCGTTTATCAGCATTCTCTACCCCAGCCCTGCTGCCTCCCCCTCCTCCTCCAAGAGGACCACCACATTTGCTGCCCAGCACTGCAGCCGAGGTGAAGCCGCCAAAGCTCCCGCAGGCGCCCCCGCCCATGGCAGCGGCGGCGGTGCCTCCCCCTCCGCTCGGAACACCTCACCTAAGCAGGGGTGCTGGCGGGAGCTTTGGCGGCTTCACCTCAGCCGCAGCATTGGGCAGCAAATCCGGCAGTGCTGTTGGGGGAGGAGGAGGCAGCAACAGATATTCCGTTCGAGCAGAAAGCAGGGCAAGGGATGGGAGGAAAGAAAAGAGCCTGAAACGCCCAAAGCGATGGGCTTCCGGAAAGCGGAAAGCGGAGGAGGGGGGAGATACCGGCAGGTCAGACGTCCAGGAGAGCCATCTCGGTGCCGCCGAGGCGGGGGGGGGGGGACGCCAGGTGCTGGGCTGCCTCTGACTCGCCCTCTCCATGGCTCCCCAGCGCTGCAGCAAACCAAGCAACAAAGCAAGCTAGAAGGACCGCCGTTTTTTTTAAATATCTCTCCCAGTCTGGGGAAGTCCTTTGCGGGCGGCCAGTTCTAGCCGCCTGCAAAGGCCTTCCCCACGTTTGCTTTGATAGAAATCTCTGCGCGGCAGTTAGAAACCTCTGCGCGGGGGTTTCTTGCCACGTGCGCGGCCGCGCAGCCACGCACCTTAGAGGGAACAGTGAAAGCAACTATTGATTGTAGTCATCATTCTTTACTCTTTGGTGTCTCCCCAGGAACTTTTTTAAGAAAAGAAAGGGTGGCAAAACCAGACTGGTTGACTTATGATTAAATAATATTGTTCAATTATTGTGCCCCTATCCGCAAATCTACAAGTTGGATCAGAAGGATGTTTGCCATTGATTTCTATATTTACAATTGAAAGAAAGATGGAATTTTGTAAAAAATGAAATGGAAGTGAATGGTTGAACATATTATTACTAAGATTTATAAACTGCTATTGAAATTGAATGTCAGCCCTGGAGCCCTTCTTTTCTTTTGGATCTTTAGGGCTGCCACATTTAGCGCCTGGACAATCGAGCGGGGGATTGTGAGATGGTTGAGAATTATAGCCATAACAGCATCTTTTCTCTGGGACTCAAGGACGTTCAGCCTGCACATGGATAGGCGTGACTTGGGGATGTCTCCACTTGGGTAGGTGGAGTGATTGGATCGTGTGATGGACATGTGGGTGCAGGGGGTGGAACTCTGATTTTTTTTGAATGTGGAAAACCAGAAGCTTACAGATTCGGGTTTTCCCAGATGTGCCAATATGACATCTTCAATAGATTGGAACTTTGAGGAATTGCCTGCATTGGAGTCTTCATTGGTTGAAGGTTTTACTTGGAACCCTGACATTGAACTTGCAGAATGAGTAAGTAAAGCATTGTACAATTCAGTGGGCAAAGAACTTTGGATGTAATATAATACTTGAACAATGGAAGGATATAACAGAATTACAGATGGAAGGGACTTTGGAGATCTTCTAGTCCAACCCCCTGCTCAAGCACCAAGCTCTATACCAAATATAGAGCTGTGGAAAATCCATCTGTTTTTTACCTGAAAGCTGCCCAAATCCCAAAATGGTTACAGGCAAACCTTCGGTGCTAATTTTAGAGATGTGGGGGCTTTAATTGATAAAATGATGCCTAAAGATTCTGCATGATTTGAAGCACCAGTTTTGCCACGGAAGTCCTCAGTTCCAAGTAAGGGCAGAAAATACTGTCCACAACCACACTGGTGACATTCCTATTGAAGCAGTCCTCACTTACTGATTCCATTTGGGAAAGGTATCTCTGTCACTACGCAGCCTGATCAGGAAGCATGATATCATAGGACAGTGCCAACTTACATCTCTTCCTCTGCAGTTGTTAAGCGAATCACTGTGGGTTGTTAAAGACAATTTCACCTGACTTTGACTGGCAACTTCCTGCTGGCATCACTACTTATTTTGCTTGACAGGGGCCTAGCTGAGAAGGTCACAAATGGGGATCCCAAGTGTGGGATGCTGAAACCATCATAAATGTGCATCAGTTGACAGAACCCAAATTGTTCTTGAACCTTCATAACCACAGGAACTGCTGACTTGTTGAGGTCACTGAACAAGCGCTACAATCAGCACTAATTTGTGGAGCAGATGTATATGTGCCATTGCAATAGTGCCACTGAAGGCTCAGGGAACAAATGGTAAGTGAGGACTACCTCACAAAGGTTCTGAAACCATTTTTTTTTAAAAGTGCTGTTTTAAACACAGTTGATCCAGATTTATACATGGATGAGGCACCAATAGGCAAATGCCACCCTTGTTGGCTAGGCATGGAAACAAAAACAAAAAAGGGAAAATCCCCAGTGATTTCTGGGGATTTCCAATATTACTGCCAAAAAACCAGCAGGTCCATATCAGAACAACAGAGTTGCAAGGGATCTTGGAGATCTTCCAGATCTAGACACTAGACCAGTGATGGCTAACATTTTTCCCATCATGTGACAAAGGTCAGGGGAGTTCAAGGGGGTCGTGAGTGGCCATGGCCACACGCATAATTCTATGAGCACAACCCCCGATCTCCCTCTTGCTTTTGCCGTGTGATGCACCCATTTTTCACCCTCCCCCCCCCCCAGGCTCCAGAGGCTTTCTCAGGACCTGGGGAGGGCGAAAATGGCCTCCACTCCTCCCTGAGGCTTTATTTTCGGTGGTTTTTTGCCCTTAGGAGATTTCACTATCCCCCACCAGGCTGAAGTCAGCTGACAGGACAACGCCTCGTGTGCCCTAACAAATGGCTCCGCATGCAACCTGTGACACGCGTGCCATAAGTTCACTATCACGGCCCTAGACTAATTCACTGCTAGGTCAGGAGAGCCCATACCATTCTGGATAAATGGCTGTGCAGTTGCTTCTTAGAGGTTTCTGAGGAACCTGACAACTCTGTCATGCAAGAGATAATTAGAGGCTCAGCTATCCTGGATTTAATACTTATGAACAGGAAGGTTCCTTTGAAGAGAAGACAGGAAAGAGCAACAAACATGACCCGGGGCTTGATGTGAAAACACATGAAGAACAGTTGTAGGAATTGGGTAGGTCCAGTCTGGTCAAAAGAAGATCTAGAGGTGACATGTTCCAATACTTGAAGTGCAGCCACAAGGAAGAGAAGATGAACTTCTTTTGCAAAGCCCCAGAAGGCAAAAGAAGAAGCAATGGATGGAAACCAAGGAAGGAGAGAAGCATCCTAGAAATAAGAGGAAATCTGACAGCGACCAGTGGAACGGCTTCCCTTCCCAAGTTGTGGGTGCTCCTTCCTCGAGGCCTGGAAGGAAATACGGGAGAGCCATTTGCTGAAATGGTCTACGTTCTCATGCTTGAGCAGGGGGTTGGACTGCATGATCGCCAAGGTCACATCCAACTGCGTTTGTCTTCCTTCCAGTTGCTTCTCTGCTTCTACGCTGCGGAGGAAATCAAGCAGCCTTTCTTGCTCCCAGCCTCTCCCGCAAACTGTCCTCAACTCACCCACCAGCTGCTGCTGCTTCGACTCTTGCAGGAGCCCAGAAACCATTCGGCTTTTCTTCCTTCCGCCACGGATCCCGTAGATTCTGCACTTCCCCCCCTTCCGATCTAGCAATGCAGCACTTGATGGTTTTAACCCCTTAAAGCTCAACCCCAATTTTGCCCATTTGACTGCCATCTCCCGATGGGAGGGGGTAAAACAGGCTCGTCCCGTCTCTGCCTATGAAGGCGTTTGCAAGAAGTTTGCACGGATTACATGCCATCAAGTCATTTTCCACTCCTACCAAGTACCAACCCACCTTTGCAACCGATGCAAGTGAAATAGTGAAAGGTGACACTTGTGAAGATTATCTGCAGGCTGAGCCCTAAACCTTCATGAAGTTCTTACAGCATAAGAGACGGAAGGGATCAGTTCTCCAAGCAGGGATCCCTGTGCTACTCCGCACAAATGTCTCTCCAGTCTCCTCTTCAAAAGCTCCTCCGATGGAGCAGCCGAGACTTCTGGAGACAAAGCATTTCCACTGATCAATTGTTCTCACTGACAGGAAGTTTCTCCTTAATTCCAAGTTGGATCCCTTTCTGATGTGTCTCCCTCTGTTCCTTCTTGCCCTGCTCTCAGGAGCTTTCAAGAATAGCCGTCCTCCCCTCTTTCCTTTCTGTTTGAGCCCAGCTCAAATATGGTTGCATGTCAAGGATTACCTGTGGTATCTTGTTTATTCCGAGGCAGACACCTTGGGCAAATCCCTTGGAGGGCGCTACTTTGTAAGAAGCTGGTCTAGAGATTCCTGATCTCTTTTAGCTTGAATCTCGGTGGAGATTTTAAAAAAAACCCTGCTCTACATCCTGTTAGAAGGAAAATCCAGGCCTAGTTCTTTTTTGTTTTTAAATTGAAAATTTAAAAAGCTTTTACAAATATTTACCTCCCCTCCCCCACCCGAACCCATCCCCCCCCTCCCCAACTTCCCAGAGCAAATACAGAATATAAATCTTTAACAATCATATTTTAAAGTAAACTAAAAAAAATTGATTGATGAGCAGAACCAGCCTCTGGTTCCAAGGGAGTTGACCGACTGGTTGAATGGGCGGATGTATATTTATAGGTTTCTGTGATGCTGCTGGGGTTGTGCAACGTAGTGAGCTCTGTCTCTTTTGCTATTCTAATGCTGGTGGGTTAATCCTATTATGTCCTAAAAGGTCATGTCCTGTTCTTAGATGTGCCAAAGGTGCTTTTTCAGGAGGCAAGTAGACTTTCTTCTTTGTTTTCTTTTGAAGATGTCTCCCTTCTCATCCAAGAAGCTTCTTCAGCTCTGAGAGGATTGTGGGGAATATAATCCTGTCAGAGCTGAAGCAGCTTCCTGGATGAGAAAGGAAACATTTTCAAAAGAAAAAGATAAACAAGAAAGCCCAATTCCCTCCCGTAAAAGCACCTTTGGGACAACCATGGTCTGGATGACTGAGAATCTGTAAATTCTCCTGTTCTTGGGTGGTGGAGAATGTAAATTTTAATCCCATTGCTGGAAATGAAGGTCTTTTACTTGTGAATAGCCTCACCCAGTCTTTCTTAATGAGGTGCCGAATGCCAAAGAGACAGATTACAGGTAGACTAACAATTATGGGGTATTAGAAACCCACTGTATGTGTGGAGACCTCGCCACTGAAGAATTGAGAAAAGGGTTTTGTGTTACAATTTTTTAAAGTTTATTATTAAACTTGTTCACTGCACATCTGGCAGTTAGAGGCCATTCTGAATGCCTTGCTTTGTCCTAACAATCGTAGCAGCACTGAAGCTACCCATTTTGGGGGGATACACTAGATATGTCAGGATGCTGCTATCACCCAGCAGCCATCAAAGGGAAAAAGCAGGGACTTCCAAGAAAAAGAGATCACAGCAGGAATTGCTAATAAAGGTGGAGATAAACCTGGAGATCCTGTCATCAAAGCTGCTTCGTACTGAGCGAATGAGGGAAACAGAGATGATTGAACCGTTAACGCATTTATTGACAACCACAATAAAAGCTTAGAACAATTCTCTTTCCATCTGACAGCTATTTGTAGCATAGCTGTCAGATGGTTAAGCAATCTGATGGCTGCAATTCTTGAATTTTCTCAAAGTAAACTCTCCATACTCTGAATTATCTGGTTGTTCTTTGCCTTTTTAGCCTTTAACTCAGACTCCATATAGGATGTAATTGGACTAGTTGTTTGTGAGAAGAGCTGGCTTTCAGTTTGTCCCCCCCCTCCCAAAGGTCGGGAAAGTTTAGTAACTGCTGTTTTGCCAAGTCTTTTTGCAGGTCCCATTCTAATCTCTCCAGATTGTTGGGAAGGGGGGGGGGAGGTTAGTTTTACTTTCAGATCTCTTGCCAACAAAGTGCTCCTCAATTCCTTGTTTTTAATCCATGGCAGCAACAAAAACTTTTGTCTGTGTTATGGTCTACGCTGTTTATCTCCATCAAAAAATGTTAATTAAATTTTAAAAAATCCAATGGGAGTACTAAAAATTGATAAAATAAAATAAAACTGGGAGGCGCTACTGTAAACACGCTCCGGCTGCACTAGTTGTAGCTCCGCCCCCTCCCAGATGTACCTCTGAGATATTTTTCAATAAAATGAGTAAGGACAGAACTTAAATAGTAATTTTTTCACCTTTACTTCCAATGACAGATCAGAAATGAAATTTAAATCTTCTCTAAACTCACCAATTCTTGCCTAATGTGGATTTCCTTGACTTTCTCTCCTGTGTGTAAAACTACATTAAAGATAGGTCATTTGTACGGTTTCTCTCCTGTATGTATCCTCTGCTGTCTCACCAGGTTAAAACAGTGACTTTTTGCACAATTCAGACATCCAAAGGGTTTCTCTCCTGTTTGAGTTCTCTAGTATATCACCAGGTTGGATAGCTGACTGATACTTTTGTCACAATCTGGACACTGATATGGCTATTCTCGTGTATGAGTCATCTGATGTACCACCAAGTGTGAATTCTGACTAAAACTGTTCCCACAATCAGGGCATTCAAAGGGTGTATCTCCTGTGTGTGTGTCCTTTGGTGGTTCACCAGGTTGAAATTAGGACTGAAACTTTTCACACACTGTGGACATTCATAAAATTTCTCTCCTGTGTGACCTCTCTGGTGTTTCACTAGGTCAGAACAGTAAGTGAAACTATTTCCACAATCTGGACACTCATATGGCTTCACTCCTGTATCAGTCCTCTGGTGTTATCAGTAGATCAGAATTCCGACTGAAATGTTTTCTACAATCTGAATATTCACATCGTTTCTCTCATGTGAGCCCACTGGTGTTTCACCAATTTGGAATTCTCACTGAAATGTTTCCCACACTGTAGACATTCATATGGTTTCTCCCGTGAGTGTGTGAGTCCTCTAGTGTTTCACCAAGCTGGAATTATGACTGAAACATTTCCCACAATCAGGACATTCAAAGGGTTTCTCTCCTGTGTTAGTCCTTTGGTGTTGAACCAAAGCAGAATTCCAACTGAATCGTTTGCCACAATCAGAACATTCAAAGGGTTTCTCTCCTGTGTGGGTCCTTTGGTGTTTCAGCAAGCTGGAATTCTGACTGAAACGCTTCCCACAATCAGGACATTCAAAGGGTTTCTCTCCTGTGTGAGTCCTCTGGTGGTTCACCAAGCTGGAATTATGACAGAAACGTTTCCCACAATCAGGACATTCAAAAAATTTATCTCTTGTGTGAGTCCTCTGGTGTCTCCGAAGGTTGGAACTCAGATTGAAACATTTCCCACAATCAGGACATTCAAAGGGTTTCTCTCCTGTGTGAGTCCTCTGGTGGTTCATTAGATCATAATTTTGACTGAAACATTTCTCACAATCAGGACATTCATAGGGTTTCTCTCCTGTGTGAGTCCTCTGGTGTATCACCAGGTGGGAATTCCGACTGAAACATTTCCCACAATCAGGACATTCAAAGGGTTTCTCTCCTGTGTGAGTCCTCTGGTGGGTCATCAGATCACAATTCTGACTGAAACGTTTCCCACAATAAGTGCATTCAAAGTGTTTCTCCTCTGTATGAGTCCTCTGGTGTTTCAGAAGGCTGGAACTCATACTAAAATATTTCCCACAATCAGGACATTCAAAGGGTTTTTCTCCTGTGTGAGTCCTCTGGTGTTCCACCAGCCTGTAATTCTGACTGAATCGTTTCCCACAATCAGGACATTCAAAGGGTTTCTCTCCTGTGTGAGTCCTCTGGTGTGCCACCAGCCTGTAATTCTGACTGAATCGTTTCCCACAATCAGGACATTCAAAGGGTTTCTCTCCTGTGTGAGTCCTCTGGTGTGCCACCAGCTTAGAATTCCGACTGAAACATTTCCCACAATCAGGACATTCAAAGGGTTTCTCTCCTGTGTGAATAGTCTGATGATTCACCAAGCTGGATTTATGACGGAACTCTATCCCACAAACAGGACATTCAAAGGGTTTCTCTTCTGTGTGAGTCCTCTGGTGTATCACCAGCTGAGAATTTTTAATGAAACTTTTACCACAATCAAGACAGTTATCTGATTTCTTTCCTGTGTGCATCCTCCAATGTACCACTAGGTTGGAATTCTGACGGAAAGTTTTCAAACAATCAGCACATTCAATTGTTTTCCTGTGTGAATTCTCCGATGTATCATCAAGTTGTCCTGCTTGCAAAAGCATTTACTGCATTGGGAGTAGTTAATTTTCAAAGTTGCTGGTTATTCCTAGTTGTCCGGAGTGCTCTTATTAGTATCCTCTTCATCTGTAAGATTTAAATAAAAGTGTAAGTTTAAAATCATTATAAAATGTTTGCAGAAGATGTGAACAAAGTATACATTACAAGTAAAAAGCCAATGTACCAAAAGGCTGAAATAGCTTCTAATGTTAGTTATGATTCATTTGACACATTGGAGATTACAGTGATACAAGTTCAAATATACATTGAATCATAAAATGCACTTTAAATATTATAACTGAAACTCAATTTAAACAATGGCTGATGGACATCTCTAGGTTTATATGGCAAGAGGAAAAACACAAAATTAAACATAGATTATTGCAAGGTGATAAGGATAGTGGTTTGAGTTGACCAGATTTGAAATTGTACTTTGATGCTTGTTGTTTTGTGGCAAAAAGAGTGAGGGACTCTCCAGAATAAGAGCTTCCTTGAGCTTGACGGGCATGAATAAAGCATTTGATAGCAAAGCTTTTTATGGTATGATAAGGTTAAAGCAACTGTTGATTGTAGTCATCATTCTTTACTCTTTGGTGTCTCCCCAGGAACTTTTTTAAGAAAAGAAAGGGTGGCAAAACCAGACTGTTTGACTTATGGTTAAATAATATTGTTCAATTATCGTGCCCCTATCTGCAAATCTACAAGTTGGAATCAGAAGGATGTTTGCCATTGATTTCTATATTTACAATTGAAAGAAAGATTTGAACTAGACAAAAAGAGCAATGGATGGAATTTCGTGAAAAATGAAATGGAAGTGAATGGTTGAACATATTATTACTAAGATTTATAAACTGCTATTGAAATTGAATGTCAGCCCTGGGGCCCTTCTTTTCTTTTGGATCTTTAGGGCTGCCACATTTAGTGCCTGGACAATCGAGCGGGGGATTGTGAGATGGTTGAGAATTATAGCCATAACAGCATCTTTTCTCTGGGACTCAAGGACGTTCAGCCTGCACATGGATAGGCGTGACTTGGGGATGTCTCCACTTGGGTAGGTGGAGTGATTGGATCGTGTGATGGACATGTGGGTGCAGGGGGTGGAACTCTGATTTTTTTTGAATGTGGAAAACCAGAAGCTTACAGATTCGGGTTTTCCCAGATGTGCCAATATGACATCTTCAATAGATTGGAACTTTGAGGAATTGCCTGCATTGGAGTCTTCATTGGTTGAAGGTTTTACTTGGAACCCTGACATTGAACTTGCAGAATGAGTAAGTAAAGCATTGTACAATTCAGTGGGCAAAGAACTTTGGATGTAATATAATACTTGAACAATGGAAGGATATAACAGAATTACAGATGGAAGGGACTTTGGAGATCTTCTAGTCCAACCCCCTGCTCAAGCACCAAGCTCTATACCAAATATAGAGCTGTGGAAAATCCATCTGTTTTTTACCTGAAAGCTGCCCAAATCCCAAAATGGTTACAGGCAAACCTTCGGTGCTAATTTTAGAGATGTGGGGGCTTTAATTGATAAAATGATGCCTAAAGATTCTGCATGATTTGAAGCACCAGTTTTGCCACGGAAGTCCTCAGTTCCAAGTAAGGGCAGAAAATACTGTCCACAACCACACTGGTGACATTCCTATTGAAGCAGTCCTCACTTACTGATTCCATTTGGGAAAGGTATCTCTGTCACTACGCAGCCTGATCAGGAAGCATGATATCATAGGACAGTGCCAACTTACATCTCTTCCTCTGCAGTTGTTAAGCGAATCACTGTGGGTTGTTAAAGACAATTTCACCTGACTTTGACTGGCAACTTCCTGCTGGCATCACTACTTATTTTGCTTGACAGGGGCCTAGCTGAGAAGGTCACAAATGGGGATCCCAAGTGTGGGATGCTGAAACCATCATAAATGTGCATCAGTTGACAGAACCCAAATTGTTCTTGAACCTTCATAACCACAGGAACTGCTGACTTGTTGAGGTCACTGAACAAGCGCTACAATCAGCACTAATTTGTGGAGCAGATGTATATGTGCCATTGCAACAGTGCCACTGAAGGCTCAGGGAACAAATGGTAAGTGAGGACTACCTCACAAAGGTTCTGAAACCATTTTTTTTTAAAAGTGCTGTTTTAAACACAGTTGATCCAGATTTATACATGGATGAGGCACCAATAGGCAAATGCCACCCTTGTTGGCTAGGCATGGAAACAAAAACAAAAAAGGGAAAATCCCCAGTGATTTCTGGGGATTTCCAATATTACTGCCAAAAAACCAGCAGGTCCATATCAGAACAACAGAGTTGCAAGGGATCTTGGAGATCTTCCAGATCTAGACACTAGACCAGTGATGGCTAACATTTTTCCCATCATGTGACAAAGGTCAGGGGAGTTCAAGGGGGTCGTGAGTGGCCATGGCCACACGCATAATTCTATGAGCACAACCCCCGATCTCCCTCTTGCTTTTGCCGTGTGATGCACCCATTTTTCACCCTCCCCCCCCCCCAGGCTCCAGAGGCTTTCTCAGGACCTGGGGAGGGCGAAAATGGCCTCCACTCCTCCCTGAGGCTTTATTTTCGGTGGTTTTTTGCCCTTAGGAGATTTTACTATCCCCCACCAGGCTGAAGTCAGCTGACAGGACAACGCCTCGTGTGCCCTAACAAATGGCTCCGCATGCAACCTGTGACACGCGTGCCATAAGTTCACTATCACGGCCCTAGACTAATTCACTGCTAGGTCAGGAGAGCCCATACCATTCTGGATAAATGGCTGTGCAGTTGCTTCTTAGAGGTTTCTGAGGAACCTGACAACTCTGTCATGCAAGAGATAATTAGAGGCTCAGCTATCCTGGATTTAATACTTATGAACAGGAAGGTTCCTTTGAAGAGAAGACAGGAAAGAGCAACAAACATGACCCGGGGCTTGATGTGAAAACACATGAAGAACAGTTGTAGGAATTGGGTAGGTCCAGTCTGGTCAAAAGAAGATCTAGAGGTGACATGTTCCAATACTTGAAGTGCTGCCACAAGGAAGAGAAGATGAACTTCTTTTGCAAAGCCCCAGAAGGCAAAAGAAGAAGCAATGGATGGAAACCAAGGAAGGAGAGAAGCATCCTAGAAATAAGAGGAAATCTGACAGCGACCAGAGGAACGGCTTCCCTTCCCAAGTTGTGGGTGCTCCTTCCTCGAGGCCTGGAAGGAAATACTGGAGAGCCATTTGCTGAAATGGTCTACGTTCTCATGCTTGAGCAGGGGGTTGGACTGCATGATCGCCAAGGTCACATCCAACTGCGTTTGTCTTCCTTCCAGTTGCTTCTCTGCTTCTACGCTGCGGAGGAAATCAAGCAGCCTTTCTTGCTCCCAGCCTCTCCCGCAAACTGTCCTCAACTCACCCACCAGCTGCTGCTGCTTCGACTCTTGCAGGAGCCCAGAAACCACTCGGCTTCTCTTCCTCCCGCCACGGATCCTCTAGATCCTGCACTTCTCTCCCTTCCTATCTAGCAATGCAGCACTTGATGGTTTTAACCCCTTAAAGCTCAACCCCAATTTTGCCCATTTGACTGCCATCTCCCGATGGGAGGGGATAAAACAGGCTCGTCCCGTCTCTGCCTATGAAGGCGTTTGCAAGAGGTTTGCACGGATTACATGCCATCAAGTCATTTTCCACTCCTACCAAGTACCAACCCACCTTTGCAACCGATGCAAGTGAAATAGTGAAAGGTGACACTTGTGAAGATTATCTGCAGGCTGAGCCCTAAACCTTCATGAAATTCTTACAGCAGAAGAGTCGGAAGGGATCAATTCTCCAAGCAGGGATCCCTGTGCTACTCCGCAAAAAAGGCTCTCCAGTCTCTTCTTAAAAAGCTCCTCGGATGGAGCAGCCGAGACTTCTGGAGACAAAGCATTTCCACTGATCAATTGTTCTCACTGACAGGAAGTTTCTCCTTAATTCCAGGTTGGATCCCTTTCTGATGTGTCTCCCTCTGTTCCTTCTTGTCCTGCTCTCAGGAGCTTTCAAGAATAGGCGTCCTCCCCCCTTTCCTTTCTGTTTGGGGTTGTGCAATGTAGTGAGCTGTCTCTTTTGCTATTCTAATGCTGGTGGGTTAATCCTATTATGTCCTAAAAGGTCATGTCCTGTTCTTAGATGTGCCAAAGGTGCTTTTTCAGGAGGCAAGTGGACTTTTTTATTTGTTTTCTTTTGAAGATGTCTCCCTTCTCATCCAAGAAGCTTCTTCAGCTCTGAGAGGATTGTGGGGAATATAATCCTGTCAGAGCTGAAGCAGCTTCCTGGATGAGAAAGGAAACATTTTCAAAAGAAAAAGATAAACAAGAAAGCCCAATTCCCTCCCGTAAAAGCACCTTTGGGACAACCATGGTCTGGATGGCTGAGAATCTGTGTAGACTCTTGTTCTTGGGTGGTGGAGTATGTAAATTTTAATCCCATTGCTGGAGATGAAGGTCTTTTACTTGTGAATAGCCTCACCCAGTCTTTCTTAATGAGGTGCCGAATGCCAAAGAGACAGATTACAGGTAGACAGATTACAGGTAGACTAACAATTATGGGGTATTAGAAACCCACTGTATGTGTGGAGACCTCGCCACTGAAGAATTGAGAAAAGGGTTTTGTGTTACAATTTTTTAAAGTTTATTATTAAACTTGTTCACTGCACATCTGGCAGTTAAGAGGCCATTCTGAGTCCCTTGCTTTGCCCCAACAATCGTAGCAGCACTGAAGCTACCCATTTTTGGGGGATACAATAGATATGTCAGGCTGCTGCTATCACCCAGCAGCCATCAAAGGGAAAAAGCAGGCACTTCCAAGAAAACGAGATCACAGCAGGAGTTGCTAATAAACGTGGAGATAAACGTGGAGATCCTGTCATCAAAGCTGCTTCGTACTGAGCGAATGAGGGAAACAGAGATGATTGAACCGTTAACGCATTTATTGACAACCACAATAAAAGCTTAGAACAATTCTCTTTCCATCTGACAGCTATTTGTAGCATAGCGGTCAGATGGTTAAGCAATCTGATGGCTGCAATTCTCCCGCCAGACAGCACTCTTGTCGGAACTAATAGAAACTGTTTTTTTCCTTGATTGACGCCCCGTGGTCATAACCACAAGGGCTTAACAAAAGCCACAATCCCTTTTCTATTCAAATCAATATTCCTACAGTTCTTCTCCATCAGGTTCACCTGTAAGGCAGAATAGCCTTTTCATTTGAAACTTTGCATTGCTTTTTTTAATTGGGCCTTGGGCCTATTCCCTACACACCCCTCACCCATCAAACACTTACCTTTTGGAGAGCTCCGGGAGGCAGCCATCATTTTCAGTGCATCCAATATCCCTTAATGTAGTTTGCACAGTATAAAATTAGCGAAACAGAGTAGTTTCTCTCTTAAGTCTTTGGGGGCGTGACCGCACAGCTATAAAAGAGCCGGGAGAAATGCTATTGGCTCTGATGCACCGGCAGGCTGCTGTAGAATCGCAGGCTTCCGATTGGCTATCTGTCGGACAGCTGGAGGTATAAATAGCTGTCAGACAGAGGAAGCCCCGTTCATGCTGTCAATTTAATTGTTAATGTTTAAATAAATAGTTATTGCGAATGAGCCTCCTGTTGTTCCTCAGTAGCTTGAGATAAAGTATTCTCCCTCTCCTGTGTGAAAATGACACAGAAGCAACTGCCATTTTGGTCCAGAGGCAGGTGTGACAAAATGGCAGTTGCTTACAAAAGCCCATCACATGGCTCAGGGTTAAATCCCAGGCACACTGAAAAAATGGCTGCTTCCAGGTCATAGCCATGTGGCCCTGGGATCCGTCTCCTGGCCTTCTTCACCAACTTGAGTTTCGGAGACCTTGGAAGAGGAGGCTGTGAGGCTTGGTGGGGTGGAAGTCAGACCTAAGGTCTGCGGGGATGCTGCGGGAGAGAGAAGCCTTTGGGGTACCTGTGGGTGAGGAAAAGGCCTCTGGGGTACCTGTGAGGGAGGAGAAGGCCTGTGGGGACCTTGTGGGGAGGGAAAGGCCGGTGGGACTTTGTGGAGGAAAGAAATGCCTATATGGACCCTATGGGAGAGGTCAAAGGTCGGAGGGATCCTGTGGAGAGAAAAAGACTTGAGAACCAAAAACAAAACAAAAAAAACCACACACACACAAACACAGTACATCTTTATCAAATTTATATTTTCCATTTTCTTTGTCCAATCACACCTGTATAAGTATAAATCTTTATTATGGTCAAAGACCAGCAATACGCATTGCTTTTTACAATATGTTAAAAACTACTGACATTAAAATATAATTAAAAAGTATTGATGTTAAAAGTGGACAATAACATACATGTTCTCAAATCGTTCGGGTCGCTCCCTGGTTTACCTGGGTGAAAAGCCGATAAGTATGGGAGTAAAAACAATGGTCCAGAAATTGTTAGATATGTCCAAATAATTGGTACAAGATGACAACTCAAATTCTTGTGGACATTTCAGCATCACAGAATTTTGCCACGGCATACGTGGTAGCCGGGTTTGTGTCCTGGAGGCGAAAGCCTACATAAAAATTGTCCGCCCTCCCTGGCAATCTCTCTAATAAGGGGAGAACATATGCAGACCTACAAACTCAGAATAGCTCACAGTGTAATAGAAAATATGAGATATCTTCAACTTCTTTACCACATATACAAAGCTGTTCTGCTATTGGTGTTCTCTTATACCTGCCCTGGAGAAGTGCTCAAGGAAGAATGGTAAATCTGGCTCTGAAGAAAGCTATTCTTTGTTTTGGGCAGATCAGGTCATTTAGATATCTTGCAAATTCCCTCACACCCTGTTTGATTCTGTCCCTACTGTGGAAAGACAGCCTATTTAGTTCTTGGAATTCCATGTCCTTCATTCTATTGATTACTACTTGCTTTGTTTGATCAAAGCCTAGAGACATTAAGAATACTAGTGACAGCCCATAAGAGCCCTGCTTGTGATCAATTGCCTATTTACAGGGGGAGGGGAGGATGTCAGTCAACACTAGGTGCTACTTGTCACCCATAAAGCCCTTCATGGTAGTGGATCTGGGTACTTGAGAGACCGCCTACTGCCAATCACCTCCACTCGACCTATTAGATCCCATAGATTAGGCCTCCTCCGAGTTCCATCTGCAGGTCAATGTCGACTGGCAACCATTCGGAGGAGAGCCTTCTCGGTGGCAGCTCCAACCCTATGGAACGATCTCCCCGTGGAGATTTGCACCCTCACCACCCTCCAGACCTTCCACACAGCCCTCAAAAACTGGCTAGCCCGTCAGGCCTGGGGCTAAAGACTGTAACCCACCCGAATGGTATGAATGTTGTGTTTTTTTTTAATGACGTACTGTCCTACGTGTTAAATGTTTGTTTCCCCCCCCCTTTTTTCGAGTTGTAAGCCGCCCTGAGTCCCCCCAGGGAAAAGGGCGGCATATAAATAAACTTCTCAAATCTCAAACTAGTGGGGGACAGTCCCTCTGGAAAGAAATGCATTTTAAGCCAATGAATGATCATCATCTTCCACGCTCTTACCTGAATTTGAGGCATGCCTGGCTCAATTCTTAACTGGGCATTTGGAGTTCCTTTGGGTGCAGCTAAGATGGCTCCCAGGAATTTGGTTTGTATGGTTTCTAGCAAGTCTTTCTCTGCAAGGATTCCTGTTTGTGCCCCATACAGAATTTGTGCCAATGTTTTGGTCTCAAAAGTTTTAAGGCAGCAGGTACTAAATGACCTCCGCCTGTGCAAAAGAAGTGTTTAATTGCATTTGAGGACCTATTGGTTGCTTGCAATGTATGATCCAGGTGTGCCTTCCATGTCCTTTGCAGTGGAAAACTACCCCAAGGTATCTAATGTTCTAACCTGTTCCAAACGATTTCCTTCTATTTTCCAGGGGTATTGGCTAGGCCTTTTAGCAAAAACTAATTTTTTTGATTTATCAAAGTTAAGGACCAGCTTGTTTTGCCTGCAATAGCCGAGTGTGAGAGAAGTGAGAGGCTCAATTATTGGGGGGACAAGATCTATAAGCGGCTCTGCTGTGTCCATTGTGACCAATAAAGATTTCTTTAAATTTTCTAACTTGAATAATATATTGTCTTGTTCTTTCCTTGGGAGAGCACCAAAAGCATTAATGAGACCAGTTTCTGTGCTGTTAAGAATCTCTTCACCGGACAAGGCTGGTTGAGTCCCACTGTCTTTCTCTCCCTTTCCCAAGGTTGAAAATAAGGATGAGACAGCCACCTTGGGAGCTCTCATGTTAACAATTAACGGAGTAACCCTTTCCTCAACGAATATTCTGATGGGAAAGATTTGAAAGGAGGCTAAATGTGCCTTCATCTTGAATAGCATCTGTGGTATGGTGGGTTGTTTGAAAAACAGGAGAATCCGCTTCCAATTTGGGGCCTCAGGGAGCCACTCGACAGCATGGAGATCAATCAGACCCCTGTGACAGTGAAGAAGCTGGCTTAGGGAATTTAGTATTGCACTTCTGGTATTCCAACATCCGTAATTAAGTCTGTTCATATGAATTCTAAAAACAATCCATTGGGTTTGTAGTGAGCGATGTGATTGTTGTAATTGGGGGGGGAGGGGGGAATGCCTTCCTGACTTTTCATGCGGCTTCTCTATTGTTACATTTCCCTCTCGTTGCCTTGTCTGGGAAGGAAATGTTGTTCTGAATGGACTGCCACTTTTTATGTGACTTTAACTGGTTTTTTTTTGGCTCTTTGCTCCTTTCCTCTTCCTTATTCTGCATTTGGGAGTTAACCAAGTCTTCTGTAAGAACTTTAGTGCGGGTGCCTGGGGCCCGATATTGTACTTGAAGAAAACAGCTACCGTATTTTTCGGAGTATAAGACACATCTTTTTTTCCTCAAAAAAGAGGCTGAAAATGTGGCTGTGCCTTATGCACTGAATACAGCAAAATGGCTGTGAATACCCTTATGGATGCTTTCTGGGACCTCCTGGGGGCTGGGGAGGGCAGAAATGAGCAAAAAATGGGCCGTTTTTGCCCCCCCCAGCCTCCAGCATCACTCTATAAGCCTCCAGAAGGCTATGCATGCTATTTCTTTTTACCAAAAAAAACAGTCACATTTTTTGTGAAAAATGGGACTTTTTGCTAGTTTCCCCCCCGCCAGCCCCCTAGGAGCACTCTGCAAGCCCCCCCTAGGCTATTTATGCCTTTTATTTTAAAAAAAAGCGGGCTCATTTTTGCCAAAAATGGGCCGTTTTGGGAGGTTTCCAAAGTGCAAAACCCTTTTTCCCCCTTTTGGAAAACTCTTTTAACTGATTGATTAGAATTATGTGGATCAAATGATTTGCCAGCAGGAACAAAGTTAGGTGCTGCAGATTGTCAGCACATGGATAAGGACACCTGGAAACATATACTTACCTACCTATTCTCTCTCTCTCTCTCTCCCTACATACTGTATTTCTCTATCCCTCTCTACCCCTATATCTACCTACTTACCTAACTACTCTCTCTCTCTCCCTATCTACTGTATTTCTCTCTCTCTATCCCTCTACCTACCTACCTACCTACCTACCTTACTATATTTCTCCCTCCCTCTCTCTCTATTCCTCTATCTACCTACCTACCTACTCTCTCTCCCTATCTACTGTATCTCTCCATTTCTCTCTAGCCCTCTAGATACCTACCTACCAACCTACCTACCGTCTCTCTCTCTCTCTCTCTCTTTCTCTCTCTATCCCTTTATCTACCTACCTACTTTTTTTTAATTTGCCTCTTCAAAACCTTTGAGTGCTTATACTCTGGTGCGTCGTATACTCTGAAAAAGTCTTTTTTTAATGTCTCAAAATTGTGTTGGATGGCAATTAGTTGTTCAAATATTGAAACCACCGTTTGCGCTGAGAGAAGGCATTGCTTTGCCATAAACTCTGTTGAATTTTCCCAAAGTAAACTCTCCATACTCTGAATTATCTGGTTGTTCTTTGCCTTTTTAGCCTTTAACTCAAACTCCATACAGGATGTAATTGGATTAGTTGTTTGGGAGAAGAGCTGCCTTTCAGTTTGTTCCCCCCTCCCGAAGGTCGGGAAAGTCTAGTAACTGCTGTTTTCCCAAGTCTTTTTGCAGATCCCGTTCTAATATCTCCAGATTGTTGGGAATGGGGGGCAGGTTACTTTTACTTACAGATTTCTTGCCAACAAAGTGCTCCTCAATTCCTGGTTGTTTTGCTGTTTTCACTGGAAGGAGAGATCTCGGCTGATGCCATGGTGTTTCTTTCTTCTTCCCATGCCTTTTTAATCCACGGCAGCAACAAAAGCTTTTGTCTGTGCTATGGTCTACGCTGTTATCTCCACCAAAAAATGTTAATTAAATAAAAAAGGATCCAATGGGAGTACTGAAAATTGATAAAATAAAATAAAACCGGGAGGCTTTACTGCAAACACGCTCCGGCTGCACTAGTTGTACCTCCGCCCCCTCCCAGCTGTATCTCTGAGATATTTTTCAATATGAATAAGGACAGAACTTAATAGTCATTTTTTCACCTTCACTTCCAATGACAGATCAGAAATGAAATTTAAGCTTTCTCTAAACTCATCAATTCTTGCCTAATGTGGATTTCCTTGAATCTCTCTCCTGTGTGTAAGTGAAACTATTTCCACAATCTGGACACTCGTATGGTGTCACTCCTGTATCAGTCCTCTGGTGTATCAGTAGATCAGAATTTTGACTGAAATGTTTTCTACAATCTGAATATTCATATTGTTCCTCTTGTGTGAGCCCACTGGTGTTTCACCAATTTGGAATTCTCACTGAAATGTTTGCCACACTGTAGACATTCAAATGTTTTCTCCCCTGAGTGTGTCCTCTGATGTTTCACCAAGCTGGAATTATGACTGAAAATTTTCCCACAAACAGGACATTCCAAAGGTTTCTCTCCCGTGTGAGTCCTCTGGTGGTTCACTAAGCTGGAATTATGACTGAAACATTTTCCCACAAACAGGACATTCAAAGGGTTTCTCTCCTGTGTGAGTCCTCTGATGAATCACCAGGACTGAATTCTGACTGAAACATTTTCTGCAATCAGGACATTCAAACAGTTTTTCTCCTGTGTGAGTCCTCTGGTGGTTCACCAAGCTGGAATTATGACTGAACACTATCCCACAATCAGGACATTCAAATGGTTTCTCTCCTGTGCGCATCCTCTGATGGTACATCAGGTCATTATTCCAACTGAAACCCTACCCACAAATAGGACATTTAAAGGGTTTCTCTCCTGTGTGAGTCATCTGGTGTACCACCAGGTGGGAATTCCGACTGAAACATTTCCCACAATCAGGACACTCAACGGGTTTCTCTCCTGTGTGAGTCCTCTGGTGTTTCATTAGGCAGGAATTCTGACTGAAACCTTTCCCACAAATAGGACATTCAAAGGTTTTCTCTCCTGTGTGAGTCCGCTGGTGTTTCACTAGGCAGGAATTCTCACTGAAACCTTTCCCACAAATAGGACATTCAAAGGGTTTCTCTCCTGTGTGAGTCCTCTGGTGGTTCACCAGCCAATAATTCTGACTGAAACATTTCCCACAATCAGGACATTCGAAGGGTTTCTCTCCTGTGTGAGTCCTCTGGTGGTTCACCAGCCGATAATTCTGACTGAAACATTTCCCACAATCAGGACATTCAAAGGGTTTCTCTTCTGTGTGAGTCCTCTGGTGGTTCATTAGCTCATAATTCTGACTGAAACTTTTCTCACAATCAGGACATTCATAGGGTTTCTCTCCTGTGTGAGTCCTCTGGTGTGCCACCAGCCTGGAATTCTGATTGAATCATTTCCCACTATTAGGACATTCAAAGGGTGTCAGCCTCTGCTTTGCTGCTACTTCGGCTGCCATTGAAACGGGGAGGGGGGGCATGGTATTTGGGAGGGGAATCATTGATGTGCTGGAGGAAGTTGCTAGACGCTGAACTGACCACCTTACTGCCCATGTGGAGGAAGGGAGTTTCCCGCCAAGGCCAACGGTCCAGCATTCCATCCTGGTGATGCCTTTCGAAGTTATCTCACACCTGGCATTTGTGGGCAATATTATTGGACTGTGCACAGGGATGCCAAGGGGAGGGGAATGCATTATGCATTATACATTAGCTTTCGTGCCTAATTAACCAGACTCAGCTTTGCTTCGCAACTGTTCATTCCACCAAGCTGGAATTATGACTGAAACGTTTCCCACAATCAGGACATTCAAAGGGTTTTTCTCCTGTGTGCGTGCTCTGGTGTTCCACCAGCCTGTAATTGTAACTGAATCGTTTCCCACAATCAGGACATTCAAAGAGTTTCTCTCCTGTGTGAGTCCTTTCTTTCCTGATTACTGAATGAAGTCATGCTGACAGTAAGCTGAGTCTCCTAGCTAAAACCTACCGAGGAGGGTGCCCTCACAAGAAGGAAAAGAAATGTCTTTGCATGACCAAGAGGAAGAGGAGGGGGCAATGGCGGGACCATCATTAGCCAAAAGACTGGCTGAACAAGAGTGGAAGACCCTGTTGTTCGTCCCAGATGGACTTGGGGTAATTCAGGTCTGGAATTATATGGAAATCTATGGACCTGATTTAGAGACAGATGAAAGTGAGGATGGTGCTAATGTCCTTAGAGAAAAAGGCAGCCGAATGGATGGTCGGCCTCCACAAAGGCAATTCCCCTCTCCTGAGGAATTTTTAATGACTTTATGGCAGCCATGAGAAGGAGGTTTGATGACCCTTTGACTGAGAGACGCGGGCGCCTGAAATTTATGGCTCTGAAGCAGGGAAATAAAACTGTGCCAGATTATGTCCAGGAATTTCAGGAGTTGTCAGCTTATATGAGTGGGTGGTCGGAAGAGGTGTTGTTGGATTAATTTGGTGAGGGATTGAATGAAAAGATATACCAACAGTGCATAAACAGACGCCTTCCCCGTTGTATAACCGTTTGGTATGAGCATGCTGCAGATGTGGAGTTGGATTTAGCCAGGCTTCAATGCATGAAAGAGGGAGATGTGGAGAAATCCCCACCCCCAGCAGCCCCAAAAAAACCCTCCACCCCAGGAGTGAGGGAAGAAGAGGTTTCGCAGGCAAAGCCAAGCCTTTCACTTGTTTCCGCTGTGGGAAGGAAGGCCTGTAAATTGCCGTGTAAAATCGGCTCACACTGCCGCACCTTCCCGGAGAGAGGGGAAAGCAGTGAAACCGCCAGGAAAGAGAAGGGAGGCTGCGTTTGTTGCTGAGAATGTTCCCCAGCACTTCCAGCTGGAGGAGGAGGGAAGCGTGAGCCCCAGCTCGTCTGACGAATCGGATGAGGAGGAATCTCATCACTGGGTAAGTTCCAGAACAGGGCCCATGCTTATCCCAATTGAGATGAGAGTGCCATCTTCTGGCATAACTGAAAAACTTTTAGCTCTCCTTGATTCGGGACGTTCCCGCTGCATGATAAGTCCAGAAATGGTGGAGAAACTAGGCTTAAGATTGAGGACTTTGAAAACCCCTATTGTTTTTTACCAAATTGATGGTTCTATTGCGGGAGGCGACCCTGCTCATTTTTCTACTGAGCCCATGGAGATGAAAATGGAGACCCATCAGGAGTTAATAACTTTTATTGTGGCACCTGGTATGGACCGGCCCCTTATTTTGGAACTCCCCTGGCTTCGTAAATGGAACCGTCGAATTAACTGGAGAAAGGGTTGGCTGCACATTCGCACAGACATACCCCCTGAACAGGAGGTTGAGACTCCAGATTCTGCCGCTACTAGCCCCACATTGGCAGCCAGGGGGCAGGAGAGAATCGAAGGGGAGGAAAGAATACCAAAAGAGTACTGGGATCTTAGAGGAGTTTTTAGTGAAAAATCTTCTGATAAACTACCCCCCCACAGGCCCACTGATTGCACCATTGAAATTTTACCTGGGGTGAAGCTTCCAAAGCCCCAAGTATATTCAAGGTCCCCTAGGGAAATGGAGGAAATGAGAAACTTCATCAATAAGAATTTGGAGAGGGGGTTCATTGAACCGGCGAGACCCAAGGTAGCGGCTCCTGTACTGTTCAGAGAGAAGAAAGATGGCGCCCTGAGATTGTGTGTGAATTTTAAAAACTTGAACGCGATATCATCTCAGAACCTCTACCCGTTGCCACTGATGAAGGACATGCTGGCCCAATTGGGGAAGGGACGCATCTTCACTAAGTTGGACTTAAGGGAAGCATATTAAGCTCCGTCCACCACCCTCAGACTAATGGGGCTTGTGAGAGGACTAATTCTGTACTAGAAAAATATTTACGTTGTTTCATCAACTACCAGCAAGATGATTGGGTGGATTTGTTGCCGCATGCGGAGGTGGCTTACAATAATTCTGTGTATAGCAGCACTGGGTTCACCCCATTCCGGGTAGTATTTGGCCAGGATTTTGTACCCATTCCTGAGGTTCCTCCTGAGCAGCCCCAAGTGTCATCACTGTCGGAGTGGAGTGACCGCCTTCGGCGCTTTTGGCCTTTAGCTCTCCAAACTCTGGATGCTGCGCACCACGCTCATAAGAAACAGGCTGATAAGAAACGGACTAAGCCGTATGACTACAAAGTTGGTGATCAAGTTTATTTGTCCACCAAATTTCTTCAAACTCCACAGAAGTCGAAGAAATTGGGGCCTAAGTATGTTTGCCTGTTTCCCATTGTCAAGGTCATTAACCCTGTTTCTGTTCGGCTGCAGCTGCCCAAACACCTTGCAGTTAGACTTGCAGTTAGACTTATATACCGCTTCATAGGGTTTTCAGCCCTCTCTAAGCGGTTTACAGAGTCAGCATATTGCCCCCAACAATCCGGGTCCTCATTTTACCCACCTCGGAAGGATGGAAGGCTGAGTCAACCTTGAGCCGGTGAGATTTGAACAGCCGAACTGCAGAACTGCAGTAAGCTGAAGTAGCCTGCAGTGCTGCATTTAACCACTGCGCCACCTCGGCTCCTCAACCGGGTTTACCCTGTTTTTCATGTTAACCTCCTGAAACCTGTCTGCACTTCGTCATTGCATCCACCTATCCCTCCTCCACCCGCTCCGCTTTTGATTGAGGGTGAGCAACACTTCGAACTTCGCGAGATTTTGGACTCTCGTCAACGCCGGAACCGTATCCAATACCTGGTGGCTTGGAAGCATTTTCCTCCTTCTCACACCGAATGGGTTGACGGGTCCCATATTCGGGCACCTCGTCTACTCCACAAGTTCTACTCTACTTATCCTGATAAGCCCTGATTTGACCATTATCCTAAAAAAAAACCTTTCTTCTCTCTTCTCTCTCTCTTCCTCTCCCCTTTTCCCCTTTTGTCTCATGTTGCTCATCTGTTTGTTTGTGTTTTTTTTTGTTTCTGCAGGTCTGACCACCCTTTTCTGGAGGAGGGTCGGATGTCAGCCTCTGCTTTGCTGCTGCTTCGGCTGCCGTTGAAACGGGGAGTGGGGCATGGTATTTGGGAGGGGAATCATTGATGTGCTGGAGAAAGTTGCTAGACGCTGAACTGACCACCTTACTGCGCATGTGGAGGAAGGGAGTTTTCCGCCAAGGCCAACGGTCCAGTATTCCATCCTGATGATGCCTTTCGAAGTTATCTCACACCTGACATTTGCGGGCAATATGATTGGACTGTGCACAGGGATGCCAAGGGGAGGGGAATGCATTATACATTATATTATTAGCTTTCGCGCCTAATTAACCAGACTCAGCTTTGCTTCGCAACTGTTCATTATTAATTAGTAAAAGTACACTTGATTTCAATTCAAATGAAGTCGAGTGGTTTTTTTCCTGATTACTGAATGAAGTCATGCTGACAAAGGGTTTCTCTCCTGTGTGAGTCCTCTGGTGTACCACCAGGTGGGAATTCCGACTGAAACATTTCCCACAATCAGGACACTTAACTGATTTCTCTCCTGTGTGAGTCCTCTGGTATTTCATTAGGCAGGAATTCTGACTGAAACCTTTCCCAAAAATAGGACATTCAAAGGTTTTCTCTCCTGCGTGAGTCCTCTCTGTTTTAACCTTAAAAGTGGATAATAACATACATGTTCTCAAATTGTTTCGGTCACGCCCTGGTTTACCTGGGTGAAAAGCTGATAAGTATGGGAGTAAATATAATGGTCCAGAAATTGATAGAGATATGTCCAAATAATTGGTACGACAACTATACTTCGATAACCAATTTTTTTTCTTGTGAACATTGCAGCATCACAGAATTTTGCCACTGGATACATGGTAGCCGGGTTTGTGGCCTGGGGGAGAAAGCCAACATAAAAATTCTTATATTGTGCTTTCAGCTGCTTTAAGTAGTGAGTGTGATCCTCAAAAGGGGCATTTTTACTTTTCCTGTACTCCATATTATATATCCTTTTTAATTGTATGCAATCTTTATCAAACCATTTTTTCATTTTTTACACTGTAGACATTCATATGGTTTCTCCCCTGAGTGTGTGAGTCCTCTGGTGTTTCACCAAGCTGGAATTATGACTGAAACGTTTCCCACAATCAGGACATTCAAAGGGTTTTTCTCCTGTGTGAGTCCTCTGGTGTTCCACCAGCTTGTAATTGTAACTGAATCGTTTCCCACAATCAGGACATTCAAAGGGTTTTTCTCCTGTGTGAGTCCTCTGGTGTTCCACCAGCCTGTAATTGTAACTGAATCGTTTCCCACAATCAGGACATTCAAAGAGTTTCTCTCCTGTGTGAGTCCTCTTGTGTGCCACCAGCCTAGAATTCCGAGTGAAAAATTTCCCACAATCTGAACATTCAAAGGGTTTCTCTCCTGTGTGAATAGTTTGATGATCCACCAAGCTGGAATTATGACTGAAACGTTTCCCACAATCAGGACATTCAAAGGGTTTTTCTCCTGTGTGAGTCCTCTGGTGTTCCACCAGCCTGTAATTGTAACTGAATCGTTTCCCACAATCAGGACATTCAAAGAGTTTCTCTCCTGTGTGAGTCCTCTTGTGTGCCACCAGCCTAGAATTCCGAGTGAAACATTTCCCACAATCTGAACATTCAAAGGGTTTCTCTCCTGTGTGAATAGTTTGATGATCCACCAAGGTGGAAGTATGATTGAACCCTATCCCACAAACAGGACATTCAAAGGGTTTCTCCCCTGTGTGAGTCCTCTGGTGTATCACCAGGTGGGAATTCCAAGTGAAACATTTCCCACAATCAGGACATTCAAAGGGTTTCTCTCCTGTGTGAGTCCTCTGGTGTATCACCAGCTGAGAATTTGTAATGAAACTTTTACCACAATCAGGACAGTGATATGATTTCTTTCCTGTGTGCATCCTCCAGTGTACCACTAGGTTGGAATTCTGACGGAAAGTTTTCAAACAATCAGCACATTCAATTGTTTCCCGTGTGAATCCTCCGATGTATCATCAAGTTGTCATGCTTGCAAAAGCGTTTACTGCATTGGGAGTAGTTATAGGGCTTCTCTCCTGTGTGGGTCCTTCGATGAACCACAAGGCAGCTGATCTAACTAAATATTTTCCCACATTCAGTTAATTTGTATGGCTTTCCTCCAGTGTGGATCCTCTTATGCGTAATATGTGATTTGCTATGTACGCTTTTCCCACAACAGGCACATCTATGGAGCTTTTCCACCCTTGAGGTTCTCAAAGGGTTCAAAAATATGTGTGATCTTTTGTTCCATGAAGCTTTGATTCAAGCTACTGTTTTCTTCCTCACTGGGCATGGCCTGCATTACTATCTACTTTTTGGCTCAATTTGCTCTAATTTTCAAAGTTGCTGGTTATTCCTAGTTGTCCGGAGTGCTCTTATTAGTATCCTCTTCATCTGTAAGATTTAAATAAAAGTGTAAGTTTAAAATCATTATAAAATGGTTGCAGAAGATGTGAAAAAAGTATACATAAAATACACTTTAAATATTATAACTGAAACTCAATTTAAACAATGGCTGATAGACATCTCTAGGTTTATATGGCAAGGGGGAAAACCCAAAATTAAACATAAATTATTGCAAGGTGATAAGGATAGTGGTTTGACTTGACCAGATTTGAAATTGTACTGTGATGCTTGTTGTTTTGTGGCAAAAAGAGTGAGGGACTCTCCAAAATAAAAGCTTCCTTGAGCTTGACAGGCATGAATAAAGCATTTGATGGCAAAGCTTTTTATGGTATGATAAGCTTAAAGCAACTATTGATTGTAGTCATCATTCTTTACTCTTTGGTGTCTCCCCAGGAACTTTTTTAAGAAAAGAAAGGGTGGCAAAACCAGACTGGTTGACTTATGATTAAATAATATTGTTCAATTATCGTGCCCCTATCCGCAAATCTGCAAGTTGGATCAGAAGGATGTTTGCCATTGATTTCTATATTTACAATTGAAAGAAAGATGGAATTTTGTGAAAAAATGAAATGGAAGTGAATGGTTGAACATATTATTACTAAGATTTATAAACTGCTATTGAAATTGAATGTCAGCCCTGGGGCCCTTCTTTTCTTTTGGATCTTTAGGGCTGCCACATTTAGTGCCTGGACAATCGAGAGGGAGATTGTGAGATGGTTAAGAATTATAGCCATAACAGCATCTTTTCTCTGGGGGTCAAGGATGTTCAGCTTGCACATGGATATGCGTGACGGGGGGATGTCTCCACTTGGGTAGGTGGAGTGATTAGATCATGTGATGGACACTAAGCAGCCAGATCAGGAAGCATGATATCATAGGACAGTGCCAACTTACATCTGTTCCTCTGCAGTTGTTAAGTGAATCACTATGGGTTATTAAAGACAATTTCACCTGACTGTGACTGGCAACTTCCTGCTGGCATCACTAGTGATTTTGCTTAACAAGGGCCTAGCTGAGACGGTCACAAATGGGGATCCCAAGTGTGGGATGCTGAAACCATCATAAATGTGCATCAGTTGACAGAACCCAAATTGTTCTTGCACCTTCATAACCACAGGAACTGCTGACTTGTTGAGGTCACTGAACAAGCGCTACAATCAGCACTAATTTGTGGAGCAGATGTATATGTGCCATTGTAACAGTGCCATTGAAGGCTCAGGGAACAAGTAGTAAGGACTACCTATACAGGTGAACATCTCAAAGGTTCTGAAAACCATTTTTTTAAAAAAAAATGCTGTTTTAAACACAGTTAATCCAGTTTTATACATTGATGAGGCACCAATAGGCAAATGCCACCCTTGTTGGCTAGACATGGAAACAAAAACAAAAAAGCAAAAATTCCCAGTGATTTCTGGGGATTTCCAATATTACTGCCAAAAAACCAGTGGGTCCATATCAGAACAACAGAGTTGCAAGGGATCTTGGAGATTTTCTAGATCTAGACACTAGACCAGTGATGGCTAACATTTTTCCCATCATGTGACAAAACTCAGGGGAGTTCAAAGGGGTCGTGAGGGGCCATGGCCACACACATAATTCTATGAGCACGACCCCCGACCTTCCTCTTGCTTTTGCCATGTGATGCACCCATTTTTTGCCCCCCCCCCCCCCCCCCCAGGCTCCAGAGGCTTTCTCGGAACCTGAGGATGGCGAAAATGCCCTCCACTCCTCTCTGAGGCTTTATTTTCAGTGTTTGTTTGCCCTCAGGAGATTTCACTATCCCCCACCAGGCTGAAGTAAGCTGACAGGACAACGCCTCATGTGCCCTAACAAACGGCTCTGCATGCAACCTGTGACACGTGTGCCATAGGTTCACCATCACGGGCCTAGGCTAATTCACTGCTAGGCCAGGAGAGCCCATACCATTCTGGATAAATGGCTGTGCA
Source organism: Thamnophis elegans (assembly GCF_009769535.1). NCBI lineage: Eukaryota > Metazoa > Chordata > Lepidosauria > Squamata > Natricidae > Thamnophis > Thamnophis elegans. The sequence continues at coordinate 158,444,019 of NC_045542.1, read as the reverse complement.
GTTGCTTCTTAGAGGTTTCTGAGGAACCTGACAACTCTGTCATGCAAGAGATAATTAGAGGCTCAGCTATACTGGATTTAATACTTATGAACAGGAAGGTACGTTTGAAGAGACGACACGAAAGAGCAACAAACATGACCCGGGGCTTGATGTGAAAAACACATGAAGAACAGTTGTAGGATTTGGGTAGGTCCAGTCTGGTCAAAAGAAGGATTAGAGGTGACATGTTCCAATACTTGAAGTGCAGCCACAAGGAAGAGAAGATGAACTTCTTTTGCAAGCCCCAGAAGGCAAAAGAAGAAGCAATGGATGGAAACCAAGGAAGGAGAGAAGCATCCTAGAAATAGGAAGAAATCTCCTGACAGCGACCAGTGGAACGGCTTCCCTTCCAAGTTGTGGGTGCTCCTCCCTGGAGGCCTGGAAGGAGATACTGGAGAGCATTTGCTGAAATGGTCTACGTTCTCATGCTTGAGCAGTGGGTTGGACTGCATGATCGCCAAGGTCACATCCAACTGCGTTTGTCTTCATTCCAGTTGCTTCTCTGCTTCTACGCTGCGGAGGAAATCAACCATCTCTCAGGCTGGGGGGTCAAATTATATGCCCCTCAGATAGGGTCCGCAACTTGGGAGTCCTCCTGGATCCACAGCTGACCTTTGAGCATCACTTGTCGGCTGTGACCAGGGGGGCATTTGCCCAGATTCGTCTGGTGCTCCAGTTGGGCCCCTACCTGAACCGGGAGGGCCCTCACAACAGTCACTCGTGCCCTTGTGACCTCTAGGCTGGAGTACTGCAATGTGCTCTACATGGGGCTGCCCTTGAAGAGTATCCGGCGACTTCAGCTGGTCCAGAATGTGGCTACGCGAGTGATCGTGGGTGCACTTCGCTTCACCCACGTAACACCTATCCTCCGCGAGCTGCACTGGCTGCCTGTTGTTCTCCGGGTGCACTTCAAGGTGCTACTTGTCACCTACAAAGCCCTTCATGGTATTTGGTCTGGGTACTTGAGAGAACCGCCTACTGCCAATTACCTCCACTAGACCGATCAGATCGCATAGATTAGGCCTCCTCCAAATTCCATCAACGAGCCAATGTCATCTGGCAAGTACCCGGAGGAGAGCCTTCTCGGTGGCTGCTCTGACCCTCTGGAATGAACTCCCCGTGGAGATTCGTACCCTCACCACCCTCCAGACCTTCCGCACTGCCCTTAAAATCTGGCTGTCCCAGCAGGCCTGGGGCTAAAGACCCTAACCCCACCCGAATGGTATGATTGTTTGTGTTCTTTTTAACAATGTATTGTTTATGTTTATGTTATAACTTGGTTTGTCCTCCCCTTCCCCTAACTTGTGAGCTGCCTGAGTCCCCTCAGGGAAAAGGGCAGCATACAAATAAATAAACTATAAACTATAACCACCCTTTCTTGCTCCCAGCCTCTCCCGCAACCTGCCCTCAATTCACCCACCAGCTGCTGCTGCTTCGACTCTTGCAGGAGCCCAGAAAACCATTCGGCTTTTCTTCCTTCCGCCACCGATCCCGTAGATTCTGCACTTCCCTCCCTTCCGATCTAGCAATGCAGCACTTGATGGTTTTAACCCCTTAAAGCTCAACCCCAATTTTGCCCATTTGACTGCCATTTCCCGATGGGAGGGGGTAAAACAGGCTCGTCCCGTCTCTGCCTATGAAGGCGTTTGCACTGATTACATGCCATGAAGTCATTTTCCACTCCTACCAACCGACCTTTGCAACCGATGCAAGTGAAATAGTGAAAGGTGACACTTGTGAAGATTATCTACAGGCTGAGCCCTAAACCTTCATGAAGTTCTTACAGCATAAGAGTCGGAAGCCATCAATTCTCCAAGCAGGGATCCCTGTGCTACTCCGCACAAAAGGCTCTCCAGTCTCCTCTTAAAAAACTGCTCCAATGGAGCAGCCGACACTTCTGGAGACAAATCATTTCAACTGATCAATCGTTCTCCACTGAAAGGAAGTTTCTCCTTAATTCCAGGTTGGATCCCTTTCTGATGTGTCTCTCTCTGTTCCTTCTTGTCCTGCTCTCAGACGGCTATTCTCTTTCAAGAATAGCCGTCCTCCCTCTTTCCTTTCTGTTTGGGGTTGTGCAATGTAGTGAGCTCTGTCTCTTTTGCTATTCTAATGGTGGTGGGTTATCCTATTATGTCCTAAAAGTTCATGTCCTGTTCTTAGATGTGCCAAAGGTGTTTTTTCAGAAGGCAGGTGGACTTTTGCTTTGTTTTTTCTTTTGAAGATGTTTCCCTTCTCATCCAAGAAGCTTCTTCAGCTCTGACAGGATAGTGGGGAATATAATCCTGTCAGAGCTGAAGCAGCTTCCTGGATGAGAAAGGAAACATTTTCAAAAGAAAAAGATAAACAAGAAAGCCCAATTCCCTCCCGAAAAAGCACCTTTGGGACAACCATGGTCTGGATGACTGAGAATCTGTAAAGACTCCTGTTCTTGGGTGGTGGAGAATGTAAATTTTAATCCCATTGCTGGAGATGAAGGTCTTTTATTTGTGAATAGCCTCACCCAGTCTTCTTAATGAGGTGCCAAATGCCAAAGAGACAGATTACAGGTAGACTAACAATTATGGGGTATTATAAACCCACTGTATGTGTGGAGACCTCGCCACTGAAGAATTGAGAAAAGGGTTTTGTGTTACAATTTTTTAAAGTTTATTATTAAACTTGTTCACTGCACATCTGGCAATTAGAAGCCATTCTGAGTGCCTTGCTTTGCCCCAACAATCGTAGCAGCACTGAAGCTACCCAATTTGGGGGATACAATAGATATGTCAGCATGCTGCTATCACCGAGCAGCCATCAAAGGGAAAAAAGCAGGCACAACATGATTGTTGTGTTTTTAACTCTGTATGGTTTTATGTTTTTGTAACTTGTTTGTTTTTTCCCCTCCCTTTGAGTTGTGAGCCGCCCTGAGTCCCTTCAGGGAAAAGGGCGGCATACAAATAAATTAAAATGAAAAAAAATAAAAATGAAATGACTTCCAAGAAAACCAGATCACAGCAGGAGTTGCTAATAAATGTGGAGATCCTGTCAGCTGCTTCGTACTGAGCGAAATCACGGAAACAGCGACGTTTGAATCATTAACATGTTTATTGACAACCACAATAAAAGCTTAGAACAATTCTCTTTCCATCTGACAGCTATTTGTAGCATAGCTGTCAGATGGTTAAGCAATCTGATGGCTGCAATTCTCCTTGGAAGAGGAGGCTGTGAGGCTTGGTGGGGTGGAAGTCAGATGTAAGGTCTGCGGGGATGCTGCGGGAGGGGAAGCCTTTGGGAACTTGTGGGTGGGGAAAGGCCTCTGGGGAACCTGTGAGGGAGGAGAAGGCCTGTGGGGACCTTGTGGGGAGGGAAAGGCCGGTGGGACTTTGTGGAGGAAAGAAATGCCTATATGGACCCTATGGGAGAGTCAAAGGTCGGAGGGATCCTGTGGAGAGAAAAGACTTGAGAACCAAAAAAAAAAAAAAAAACCACACACACACACACACACACACACAGAGTACATCTTTATCAAATTTATGTTTTCCATTTCTTTGTCCAATCACACCTGTATAAGTATAAATCTTTATTATGGTCAAAGACCAGCATACAACATTACTTTTTACAATATGTTAAAAACTACTGACATTAAATATAATTAAAAAGTATTGATGTTAAAGGTGGACAATAACATACATGTTCTCAAATCGTCGGGTCACTCCCAGGTTTACCTGGGTGAAAACCCGATAAGTATGGGAGTAAAAACAATGGTCCAGAAATTGTTAGAGATATGTCCAAATAATTGGTACAAGATGACAACTGTAATTCGTGTGGACATTGCAGCATCACAGAATTTTGCCACAGTATACTTGGTAGCCGGGTTTGTGTCCTGGAGGTGAAAGCCTACATAAAAATTGTCTGCCCTCCCTGGCAATCTCTCTAATAAGGGGAGAACATGTGCAGACCTACAAACTCTGAATAGCTCACAGTGTAATAGAAAATATGAGTATCTTCAACTTCTTTACCACATATACAAAGCTGTCTGCTATTGGTGTTCTCTCATACCTGCCCTGGAGGAGTGCTGAAGGAAGAATGTTAAATCTGGCTCTGAAGAAAGCTATTCAGTACACAGAACACAGTACACGATACACAGTTGTATCTGTCCGCCCCGTGCCAACTCAGTGAAGCAGTTGACGTGATGTGCCAGTGCCTCAAGGCTGTTAGGGTCTGGATGGGGGTTAACAAGTTTGTACTCAATCCGGATAAGACCGAGTGGCTGGTGTGTTTCCCTCCTACTAATTGGCCAAGTTTTCCATCTCTCAGGCTGGGGGGTCAACAGTACGCCCCTCAGACAGGGTTCGCAATTTGGGAGTCCTCCTGGACCCACAGCTGACTCTCGAACACCATCTGTTGGCTGTGACCAGGGGGCATTTGCCAGGTTCTCCTGGTGTGCCAGTTGCATCCCTACCTGAACCGGGAGGCCCCTCACAACAGTCACTCGTGCCCTTGTGACCTCTAGACTGGACTACTGCAATGTGCTCTACATGGGGCAGCCCTTGAAGAGCATTCGGCGACTTCAGCTTGTCCAGAATGCAGCCACGCGAGTGATCGTGGGTGCACCTTGGTTCACCCACGTAACACCTATCCTCCGCGAGCTGCACTGGCTGCCTATTGGTCTTCGGATACGCTTCAAGGCGCTAGTCATCACTTATAAAGCCCTTCATGGTATTGGACCTGGGTACTTGAGAGACCGCCCGCTGCCAATCACCTCCAATAGACCGATCAGATCCCACATATTAGGCCTCCTCCAAATTCCATCTGCCGGCAAATGCCAACTGGTGACTACCCGGAGGAGAGCCTTCTCTGTGGCTGCTCTGACCCTCTGGAACGAACTCCCCATGGAAATTCGAACCCTCACCACCCTCCAGGCCTTCCGCAAAGCCCTTAAAACCTGGCTATTCTGGCAGGCCTGGGGCTAAGAGCTTCTGCCCCCCTTCTCGAATGGTATGGTTGTTGTTTTAAATTATGTATTGTTTGTTTGTCTTTTTATCCCTGTTTGTACCTCCTTTCCCTTGACTGAGTTGTGAGCCGCCCTGAGTCCCCTTCGGGGAAAAGGGCGGCATATAAATGAATAAATCCTAATCCTAATCCTATTCTTTGTTTTGGGAGATCAGGTCATTTAGATATCTTGCAGATTCCCAAACACTCTGTTTGATTCTGTCCCTGCTGTGGAGAGGCAACCTATTTAGTTCTTCTTGGAATTCCATGTCCTTCATTCTATTGATTACTACTTGATCGATGATCTCTGGAGAGCCAGGGATGGAGGTTATGCCTCCGTCCTAGTGCTCCTTGACCTCTCAGTGGCTTTCGATACCATCGACCATGGTATCCTTCTGCGACGACTGCGGGAGGTGGGGATGGGAGGCACTGTCCTACGGTGGTTCTCCTCTTACCTCTCGGACAGGTCGCAGTCGGTGTTGGTCGGAGGGCAGAGATCAACCCCCTAGGCCCCTGACTTATGGGGTATCGCAGGGTTTGGTCCTGTCCCCTCTCCTGTTTAGTATCTACCTGAAACCATGAGATCATTCGACGGCACGGGATAAAATACCACCCAGTATGCGGATGATACGCAGAACCTTCTCTGTGGCTGCTCCGACCCTCTGGAACAAACTCCCCGTGGAGAGTCGCACCCTCACCACCTCCAGGCCTTCCGCAAAGCCCTTAAAACTTGGCTTTTCCGACAGGCCTGGGGCTAAAGAACCATTGCCCCCATTTCGAATGGTATGATTGTTGCGTGTTTTTAAATCATGTATTGTTTTTGTGTTGTTCTTAATTTGTCTGTATCCCCCCCTTCCCTGGTTTGAGTTGTGAGCCGCCCTGAGTCCCCCTTCGGGGGAAAAGGGCAGCATATAAATAAAATAAACATTCAAACATTCAACATACTGCTTTGCTTGATCAAAGCCTAGAGACATTAAGAATACTAGTGACAGCCCATAAGAGCCCTGCTTGTGATCAATTGCCTGTTTCCAGGGGGAGGGGAGGATGTCAGTCAACACTAGTGGGGGACAGTCCCTCTGGAAAGAAATGCATTTTAAGCCAATGAACGATCATCATCCTTCCACGCTCTTACCTGAATTTGAGGCATGCCTGGCTCAATTCTTAACTGGGCATTTGAGTTCCTTTGGGTGCAGCTAAGATGGCTCCAGGAATTTGGTTTGCATGGTTTCTAGCAGTCTTTCTCTGCAAGGATTCCTGTTTGTGCCCCATACAGAATTTGTGCCAATGTTTTGGTCTCAAAAGTTTTAAGGCAGCAGGTACTAAATGACCTCCGCCTGTGTAAAAAATGTGTTTAATTGCGTTTGAGGACCTATTGGTTGCTTGCAATGTATGATCCAGGTGTGAATCCATGTCCTTTGCGAGTGGAAAACCACCCCAAGGTATCTAAATGTTCTAACCTGTTCCAAACGATGTCCTTATATTTTCCAGGGGTATTGGCTAGGCCTTTTAGCAAAAACTAAATTTTTTGAATTATCAAAGTTAAGGACCAGCTTGTTTTGCCTGCAATAGCCGAGTGTGAGAGAAGTGAGAGGCTCAATTACTGGGGGGACAAGATCTATAAGGGGCTCTGCTGTGTCTATTGTGACCATAAAGATTTCTTTAAATTTTCTAAGTTGAATAATATTATTGTCTGTTCTTTCCTTGGGAGAGCACCAAAAGCATTAATGAGACCAGTTTCTGTGCTGTTAAGAATCTCTTCACCGGACAAGGCTGGTTGAGTCCCACTGTCTTTCTCTCCCTTTCCCAAGGTTGAAAATGAGGAGGAGACAGCCACCCTCGGAGCTCTCATGTTAACAATTAACGGAGTAACCCTTTCCTCACCGAATATTCTGATGGGAAAGATTTGAAAGGAGGCTAAATTGTGCCTTCATCTTGAATAGCATCTGTGGTATGGTGGGCTGTTTGAAAGACAGGAGAATCCGCTTCCAATTTGGGGCCTCAGGGAGCCACTCGACAGCATGGAGATCAATCAGACCCCTGTGACAGTGAAGAAGCTGCCTTAGGGAATTAGTATTGCACTTCTGGTATCTAACATCCGTAATTAAGTCCGTTGGGTTGTAGTGAGCGATGTGATTTTGTAATTTGGGGGGGAGGGGGGAATGCCTTCCTGACTTCTCATGCGGCTTCTCTATTGTTACATTTCCCTCTCGTTGCCTTGTCTGGGAAGGAAATGTTGTTCTGAATGGACTGCCACTTTTTATGTGACACTAACTGTTTTTTTCTGGCTCTTTGCTCTTTCCTCTTCCTTATTCTGCATTTGGGAGTTAACCAAGTCTTCTGTAAGAACTTTAGTGCGGGTGCCTGGGGCCCGATATTGTACTTGAAGAAAACAGCTACCGTATTTTTCGGAGTATAAGTCGCATCTTTTTTTCCTCAAAAAAGAGGCTGAAAATGTGGGTGCGCCTTATGCATTGAATACAGCATTTTTTGCCTTCCTGGAGCCCTGCCCCTCACCAAAATGGCTGTGTATATCCTTATGAATGCTTTCAGAGACCTCCTGGGAGCTGGGAGGGCAGAAATGAGCCAAAAATGTGCATTACTCCCCCCCCTCCAGCAGCACTCTTTAAGCCTCCTAAGACTATGCATGCAATTACTTTTACAAAAAATGGGCCCATTTTTGTGAAAATGGGACATTTTTTTGCTAGTCCCCCCCACCCAGCACTCTGCAAGCCCACCTAGGCTATTTATGCCTTTTATTTGAAAAAAAACAGGCCCATTTTTGCGAAAAATGGGCCGTTTTGGGGAGGTTTCCAAAGTGCAAAAACTCCCCCCCCCTCCCGGTTTGGAAAGCTCTTTAACTGATTGATGAGAATTATGTGATCAAATGCTGTGCCAGCAGGAACAAAGTTAGGTGCTGCAGATTGTCAGCACATGGATAAGTTATACCTGGAAACATCTACCTACCTACCTATCTCTCTCCCTCCCTCCCTCCCTATTGTATTTCTCTCTCTTCCTCCCTCTACCTACCTACCTACTATTTTCTCCCTCCCTCTCTCTCTATCCCTCTATCTACCTACCTACCTACTCTCTCTCTCTCTCCTACCTATCTACTGTATCTCTCTTTCTATTTCTCTCTATCCCTCTACCTACATACCTACCAACCTACCTACCTACACTCTCTCTTTCCCTACTTCCCTACTGTATCTCCCTCCCTCTCTCTCTCTCTCTCTCTCTCTCTCTCTCTCTCTATCTATCTATCTATCTATCTATCTATCTATCATATATCTATCTATCTATATCCCTTTATCTACCTACCTACTTTTTTTTTATTTGCCTCTTCGAAACCTTGGTGCGCTTATACTCCGGTGCGTCTTATACTCCAAAAAGTCTTTTTTTAATGTCTCAAAATCGTGTGGATGGCAATTAGTTGTTCGAATATGAAAAAACCACCATTTGTGCTGAGAGAGGCATTGCTTTGCCATAAACTCCGTTTGAATTTTCCCAAAGTAAACTCTCCATACTCTGAATTATCTGGTTGTTCTTTGCCTTTTTAGCCTTTAAACCTATTGTATTTCTCTCTCCTTCCTCCCTCTACCTACCTACCTACCTACCTCTCTCTCTCCATCTATCTATCTGTCTGTCTGTCTGTCTGTCTGTCTGTCTATAATCTATCTATCTATCTATCTATCTATCTATCTATCTATCTATCTATCTATCTATCTATATATCTATCATCTATATCCCTTTATCTACCTACCTACTTTTTTTTTATTTGCCTCTTCGAAATCTTGGTACGCTTATACTCCGGTGCATCTTATACTCCAAAAAAGTCTATTCTCAAAATCGTGTTGGATGGCAATTAGTTGTTCGAATATTGAAACCACCGTTTGCGCTGAGAGAAGGCATTGCTTTGCCATAAACTCCGGTGAATTTTCCCAAAGTAAACTCTCCATACTCTGAATTATCTGGTTGTTCTTTGCCTTTTTAGCCTTTAACTCAAACTCCATACATCCTGTATGGAAGATGTAATTGGATTAGTTGTTTGTGAGAAGAGCTGCCTTTCAGTTTGCCCACCTCCCTAAGGTCGGGAAAGTCTAGTCTTTTTGCAGGTCCCATTCTAATCTCTCCAGATTGTTGGGAAGGGGGGGAGGTTAGTTTTACTTTCAGATCTCTTGCCAACAAAGTGCTCCTCAATTCCTTGTTGTTTTTAAATCATGGCAGCAACAAAAACTTTTGTCTGTTTTATGGTCTACGCTGTTTATCTCCATCAAAAAATGTTAATTAAATAAAAAAGGATCCAATGGGAGTACTAAAAATTGATAAAATAAAACTGGGAGGCGCTACTGTAACATGCTCCGGCTGCACTAGTTGTAGCTCCGCCCCCTCCCAGATGTACCTCTGAGATATTTTTCAAAAAAATGAATAAGGACAGAACTTAAATAGTAATTTTTTCACCTTCACTTCCAATGGCAGATCAGAAATGAAATTTAAGTCTTCTCTAAATTCATCAATTCTTGCCTAATGTGGATTTCCTTGACTTTCTCTCCTGTGTGTAAACCTACATTAAAGATAGGTCATTTATATGGTTTCCCTCCTGTATGTATCGTATGGTGTCTTACCAGGTTAAAACAGTGACTTTTTGCACAATTCAGACATCCAAAGGGTTTCTCTCCTGTTTGAGTTCTCTAGTATATCACCAGGTTGGACAGCCGACTGATACTTTTCTCACAATCTGGACACTGATATGCCTTTTCTCCTGTATGAGTCATCTGATGTACCACCAAGTGTGAATTCTGACTAAAACTGTTCCCACAATCAGGACATTCAAAGGATGTATCTCCTGTGTGTGTCCTTTGGTGATTCACCAGGTTGAAATTAGGACTGAAACTTTTCACACACTGGACATTCATAAAATTTCTCTCCTGTGTGACCTCTCTGGTGTTTCACTAGGTCAGAACAGTAAGTGAAACTATTTCCACAATCTGGACAACTCATATGGCTTCACTCCTGTATCAGTCCTCTGGTGTTATCAGTAGATCAGAATTCCGACTGAAATGTTTTCTACAATCTGAATATTCACATCGTTTCTCTCATGTGAGCCCACTGGTGTTTCACCAATTTGGAATTCTCACTGAAATGTTTCCCACACTGTAGACATTCATATGGTTTCTCCCGTGACTGTGTGAGTCCTCTGGTGTTTCACCAAGCTGGAATTATGACTGAAACGTTTCCCACAATCAGGACATTCAAAGGGTTTCTCTCCTGTGTGAGTCCTCTGGTGGTCCACCAGGCTTGAATTTAGACTGAAACTTTTCCCACAATCAGGACATTCAAAGGGTTTCTCCCCTGTGTGAGTCCTCTGGTGTTCAACCAAAGCGGAATTCCAACTGAATTGTTTGCCACAATCAGGACATTCAAAGGGTTTCTCTCCTGTGTGGGTCCTTTGGTGTTTCAGCAAGCTGGAATTCTGACTGAAACGCTTTCCACAATAAGGACATTCAAAGGGTTTCTCTCCTGTGTGAGTCCTCTGGTGGTTCACCAAGCTGGAATTATGACTGAAACATTTCCCACAATCAGGACATTCAAAGGGTTTTTCTCCTGTGTGAGTCCTCTGGTGTTCCAACAGGTAGGAATTCTGAATGAAACTTTCCCCACAAACAGGACATTCAAAGGGTTTCTCTCCTGTATGAGCCCTCTGGTGGTTCACCAGCTGATAATTCCGACTGAAACGTTTCCCACAATCAGGACATTGATAGGGTTTCTCTCCTGTGTGAGTCCTCAGATGAATCACCAGGTTTGAATTATGACTGAAACATTTCCCACAAAGAGGACATTCAAAGGATTTCTCCCCTGAGTGTGTCCTCTGGTGGTTCACCAAGCTGGAATTCTGACAGAAACGTTTCCCACAATCAGGACATTCAAAGGGTTTCTCTCCTGTGTGAGTCCTCTGGTGGTTCACCAGCCGATAATTCTGACTGAAACATTTCCCACAATCAGGACATTCGAAGGGTTTCTCTCCTGTGTGAGTCCTCTGGTGGTTCATTAGCTCATAGTTCTGACTGAAACGTTTCTCACAATCAGGACATTCATAGGGTTTCTCTCCTGTGTGAGTCCTCTGGTGTTCCACCAGCCTGGAATTCTGATTGAATTGTTTCCCACAATCAGGACATTCAAAAGGTTTCTCTCCTGTGTGAGTCATTTTGTGTGTTGCCAGGCTTGAATTCCGACTGAAACATTTCCCACAATCAGAACATTCAAAGGGTTTCTCTCCTGTGTGAATGCTCTGATGATTCACCAGGCTTGAATTTTGACTGAAACCTATCCCACAATCAGGACATTCAAATGGTTTTTCTCCTGTGTGAGTCCTCTGGTGTTCAACCAAAGCGGAATTCCAACTGAAACGTTTGCCACAATCAGGACATTCAAAGGGTTTCTCTCCTGTGTGAGTCCTCTGGTGTATCACCAGCTGGGAATTTGTAATGAAACCTTTATCACAATCAAGACAGTTATCTGATTTCTTTGCAGTGTGCATCCTCCAGTGTACCACCAAGTTGGAATTCTGACGCAAAGTTTTGAAACAATCAGCACATTCAATTGTTTTCCCGTGTGAATCCTCCAATGTATCATCAAGTTGTCCTGCTTGCAAAAGCGTTTACTGCATTGGGAGTAGTTATAGGGCTTGTCTCCTGTGTGGGTCCTTTGATGAACCACAAGGCAGCTGATCTAACTAAATATTTTCCCACATTCAGGTAATTTGTATGGCTTTCCTCCAGAGTGGATCCTGGTATGCATAATATGTGATTTGCTATGTACGCTTTTCCCACAACAGGCACATTCATGGAGCTTTTCCACCTCTGAGGTTCTTGAAGGGCTCAAAAATATGTGTGATCTTTTGTTGCATGGAGCTTTGATTCAAGCTACTGTTTTCTCCCTCACTGGGCAAGGCCTGCATTACTGTCTACTTTTTGGCTCAATTTGCTTCCATTTTCAAAGTTGCTGGTTATTCTTAGTTGTCCGGAGTGCTCTTATTAGTATCCTCTTCATCTGTAAGATTTAAATAAACGTGTAAGTTTAAAATCATTATAAAATGGTTGCAGAAGATGTGAACAAAGTATACATTACAAGTAAAAACAAAATAGGCCAAAAGGCTGAAATAGCTTCTAATGTTAATTATGATTCATTTGACACATTGGAGATTACTGAAATCAAAGTTCAAATATACATTGAATCATAAAATATACTTGTTGATTTGAGTCTATCACAAATTCTTCATACTGCAATTATTGGATAGCATTTCTGTAATTCAAATAAATGTTTTACTAAATATGCTATTTATCTTTAACACTTTAATGGACATCTCTAGGTTTATATGGCAAGGGAAAAAACCAAAATTAAACATAAATTATGGCAAGGTGATAAGGATAGAAGTTTGAATTGACAAGATTTGAAATTGTACTTTGATGCTTGTTGTTTTTTGGCAAAAAGAGTGAATGACTCTCCAAAATAAAAGCTTCCTTGAGATTGACAGGCATGAATAAAGCATTTGATGGCAAAGCTTTTTATGGTATGATAAGGTTAAAGCAACTGTTGATTGTAGTCATCATTCTTTCCTCTTTGGTGTCTCCCCAGGAACTTTTTTAAGAAAAGAAAGGCTGGCAAAACCAGACTGGTTGATTTATGGTTAAATAATATTGTTCAATTATCGTGCCCCTATCCACAAATCTACAAGTTGGAATCAGAAGGATGTTTGCCATTGATTTCTATATTTACAATTGAAAGAAAAATTTGAACTAGACAAAAAGAGCAATGGATGGAATTTCATGAAAAATGAAATGGAAATGAATGGTTGAACATATTATTACTAAGATTTATAAACTGCTATTGAAATTGAATGTCAGCCCTGGGGCCCTTCTTTTCTTTTGGATCTTTAGGGCTGCCACATTTAGTGCCTGGACAATCGAGGGGGGATTGTGAGATGGTTGAGAATTATAGCCATAACAGCATCTTTCTCTGGGAGTCAAGGATGTTCAGCCTGCACATGGATAGGCATGACTTGGGGATGTCTCCACTTGGGTAGGTGGAGTGATTGGATCGTGTGATGGACATGTGGGTGCAGGGGAAGGAACTCTGACTTTTTTTGAATGTGGAAAACCAGAAGCTTACAGATTTGGGTTTTCCCAGATGAGCCAATATGACATCTTCAATAGATTGGAACTTTGAGGAATTGCCTACCTTGGAGTCTTCATTGGTTGAAGATTTTACTGGGAACCCTGACATTGAGCTTGCAGAATGAGTAAGTAAAGCATTGTACAATTCAGTGGGCAAAGAACTTTGGATGTAATATAATACTTGAACAATGGAAGGATATAGCAGAATTACAGATGGAAGGGACCTTGGAGGTCTTCTAGTCCAAACCCCTGCTCAAGCACAAAGCTCTATACCAAATATAAAGCTGTGGAAAATCCATCTGCTACCCAAATCCCATAATGGTTTCAGTCAAACCGTCTGTGCTAATTTTAGAGATGTGGGGGCTTTAATTGATAAATGATGCCTAAAGATTCTGCTTGATTTGAAGCACCAGTTTTGTCATGGAAATCCTCAGTTCCAAGAAAGGGCAGAAAATACTGTCCACAACCACTCTGGTGACATTCCTATTGAAGCAGTCCTCACTTACTGACTGCATTTGGGAAAGGCATCTCTGTCACTAAGCAGCCTGAGCAGGAAGATGATATCATAGGACGTTCCAACTTACATCTGTTCCTCTGCAGTTGTTAAGCAAATCACTGTGGGCTTTTAAAGGCAAGTTCACCTTATAGCTTGCAACTTTCTGCTGGCATCCGCACTGATTTTGCTTAACAAGGGTCTAGCTGGGAAGGTGAGGACTACTTATACAGCTGAACATCCCAAAGGTTCTGAAACCATTTTTTAAAGTGCTGGTTTAAACACAGTTGATCCAGATTAATACATGAATGAGGCACCAATAGGCAAATGCCACCCTTATTGGCTAGCATGGAAACAAAAAAGCAAAAATCCCCAATGATTTCTGGGGATTTCCAATATTATTGCAAAACACCAGGAGGTCCATAACAGAACAACAGAGTTGGAGGGGATCTTGGAGATCTTCTAGATCTAGACTCTAGACCACTGATGGCTAACATTTTTTCCATCATCTGCCAAAACTCAGGGGAGTTCAAGCGGGTCGTGAGTGACCATGGCCACACCCATAATTCTATGAGCACAACCCCCGACCTCCCTCTTGCTTGCTTTGCCGTGTGATGCACCCATTTTTCGCCCTCAAGAATAAATCTCATGACAGCGACCAATGGAACGGCTTCCATGCCCAAGTTGTGGGTGCTCCTCCCTGGAAGCTTAGAAGGAGATACTGGAGAGCCATTTGCTGAAATGGTCTCAGTTCTCATGCTTGAGCAGCGGGTCGGACTGCATGATCGCCAAGGTCACATCCAACTGCCTTTGTCTTTCTTCAGTTGCTTCTCTGCTTCTACGCTGCGGAGAAAATCAAGCAGCCTTTCTTGCTCCCAGCCTCTCCTCCAACCTGTCCTCAACTCACCCACCAGCTGCTGCTGCTTCGACTCTTGCAGGAGCCCAGAAATCACTCGGCTTCTCTTCCTCCCGCCACGGATCCTCTAGATCCTGTACGTTTCTCCCTTCCTTTCTAGCAATGCAGCACTTGATGGTTTTAACTCCTTAAAGCTCAACCCCAACGTTGCCCATTTGACTGCCATCTCCCGATAGGAGGAGGTAAAACCCGCTCGTCCCGTCTCTGCCTATGAAGGCGTTTGCAAGAGGTTTGCACTGATTACATGCCATCAAGTCATTTTCCACTCCTACCAACCGACCTTTGCAACCGATGCAAGTGAAATATTGAAAGGTGACACTTGTAAAGATTATCTACAGGTTGAGCCCTAAACCTTCATGAAGTTCTTACAGCAGAAGAGTCGGAAGGGATCAATTCTCCAAGCAGGGATCCCTGTGCTACTCCGCACAAATGGCTCTCCAGTCTCTCTTAAAAAGCTCCCCGATGGAGGAGCCGAGACTTCTGGAGACAAAGCATTTCCACTGATCAATGTTCTCACTGACAGGAAGTTTCTCCTTAATTCCAGGTTGGATCCCTTTCTGATGTGTCTCCCTCTGTTCCTTCTTGCCCTGCTCTCAGGAGCTTTCAAGAATAGGCGTCCTCCCCCTTTCTTTTCTGTTTGAGCCCAGCTCAAATATGGTTGCATGTCAAGGATTAACTGTGGAATTTAGGACTGAGGTAAATAGCAATGCAACAAATTAAGAGGGAGAAGCCTAATTACATCTCACATCACAGGCAGAGAGTGGCTGGATGGAGGTACCATTGGACCTGAAAATTTAAATTTATAATGGGGAGAGAAATGAAGCTGAAGGAGACAGATTGGTTATAGAGGTGCCGAATGCCAAAGAGACAGATTACAGGTAGATTAACAATTGTAGAGTATTAGAAACTCACTGTATGTGTGGAGACCTCGCCACTAAAGAATTGAGAAATGGGTTTTGTGTATAATTTTTTAAAGTTTATTATTAAACTTGTTCACTACACATATGGCAGTTAGAGCCCATTCGTAGTGCCTTGTTTTGTCCTCCAACCTGTCCTCAACTCACCCACCGGTTGCTGCTGCTTCGACAGAAGTTGCCCCGCTTTTATTCCTCCCGTCACCGATCCTGTAGATCCTGCACTTCTCTCCCCTCCTTTCTAGCAATGCAGCTCGATGGTTTTAACTCCCTAAAGCTCAACCCCAGATGCCTCCACAGATTTCTAGGCGCCAATGTTGCCCATCTGACCGCCATCTCCCGATGGGAGGGGGTAAAACAGGCTCGTCCCGTCTCTGCCTATGAAGGCGTTTGCAAGAGGTTTGCACGGATTACATGCCATCAAGTCATTTTCCACTCCTACCAACCGACCTTTGCAACCGATGCAAGTGAAATAGTGAAAGGTGACACTTGTGAAGATTAGCTACAGGCTGAGCCCTAAACATTCATGTAGTTCTTATGGTGGTTGTATGTCAAGGATTACCTTTTGTATCTTTTTATCTTCATTCTTGCAGAGCCTAAAGAATTGCTCTGAGCAACCTTCCCAATTTCCAGAGGAGGTAGATTTTCCCTTTGATTATTCCGAGGCAGATACCTTGGGCAAAACCCTTGGAGGCGCTACTTTGTAAAAAGCTGATCTAGAGATTCCTGATTTTTTAGTGAATCTCAGTCCAGATTTATAAAAAAAAAACAACAAACTTCTCTACCTCCTGTTAGAAGGAAAATCCATGCCTAGTCCCAAGCCGGGAATAAAATGGAGGCTGTTTAAGAAAGGGGATCCGTTTATTGATGAGCAGAACCAACCTGTGTTCCAGGGCAGCTGACCTACTGGTTGAATGGGCGGATGGATCTTTATAGGTTTCTGTGATGCTGCTGGGGTTGTGCAATGTAGTGAGCTGTGTGTCTTTTGCTATTCTAATGGTGGTTGGTTAATCCTATTATGTCCTGTCCTTAGATGTGTCAAAGGCGCTTTTTCAGAAGGCAATTCGACTTTCTTACTTGTTTTTTCTTTGAAGATGTTTCCCTTCTCCAAGAAGCCTCTTCAGTTCTGAAAGGATAGTAGGGAATAGAATCCTGGTCACAGAGAGAGACCAATATGCAGCAGGGCCTTCAAAATAGGGTCTAAAAAAGAGGGCTAATGGCAGAAGATATTTTTAAAAGAAATATTTGTAAAAAGAACCAATAGAATTTCCGCCAAAGCACCAGGCGGATTGGACACCATGTTAATGTTTTTTGAACAGTATCCTGCACTGCCATTTTAATGCAGATTTAATAACGTAAGATTTTTAATAGTTGCCATTTCATCTATTGGCTCTGTCTCCATCCACGTGGACTTCGACTTTCATAATGTTTGTTGGATCCGGTTCAGAACTGGGAGAATCATTAGGGAAGTCGGACAGATCCTCTGTAATATTATGTGTTTCAAAAGCTACACAAAACTGGCACATCCAATGGCTGCTTTAGGGGTTGTAAAGTTACAAGGGAAACCTATCCTAGTTGTCCTGTTTGAAACCTCCTAATGTTGATCTCCCAGACTGGCAATGGTGGAGAAGACCATCCCTGAATATAGCAGTAGAATCTGAGAAGAATGCCAATCAAAACAGATCCAGTTTAGACATTCTAATTTTTAACTCTGCAAAGAAATGCCATTCTTTCATAGAGTTTAGGACTGAGGTAAATAGCAATGCAACAAATTAAGAGGGAGAAGCCTAATTACATCACACATCAGAGGCACAGAGTGGCAGGATGGAGGTACCATTGAAACTGAAAATTTAAATTTATTATGAGGGAAATGAAGACAGATTGGTTATGGATGTGCAGAATGCCAAAGAGACAGATTACAGGTAGATTAACAATTGTAGAGTATTAGAAACCCACTGTATGTGTGGAGACCTCACCACTGAAGAATAATTGAGAAAAGTGTTTTATGTTACAATTTTTTAAAGTTTATTATTAAACTTCTTCACTGCACATCTGGCAGTTAGAGGCCATTCTGAGTGCCTGGCTTTGCCCTAACAATCATAGCAGCACTGAAGCTACCCAATTTTTTCCTTGCCAAAAGCTATTGATTGTTCTTACATTACAAAAACAATTATTAAAATTAAAAGATTTTCTTCCATTCAATTTTTTTCTCACATCGCCACCACCAAGGGGATACAATAGATATGTCAGGATGCTGCTATCACCCAGCAGCCATCAAAGGGAAAAAGCAGGCACCTCCAAGAAAACCAGATCACAGCAGGAGTTGCTAATAAATGTGGAGATCCTGTCATCAAAGTTGTTTCGTACTGAGCTTTGAAAGCGTTTATTGACAACCACAATAAAAGCTTAGAACAATTCTCTTTCCATCTGACAGCTATTTATAGCATAGCTGTCAGATGGTTAAGCAATCTGATGGCTGCAATTCTCCCACCGACTGGCATGCGTGTCGGAACCAATAGGAATGGTTCCTTCTTTGATTGACACCCATGATGGTCATAACCATGAGGACTTAACACTCCTTCCCCCAGATTGCACAGGAGTAGTCCCGTAAGTAGGCGGGCCGACAGCGCCTCTGCCCAGAGCGTCTCAGTTCCTGGGCGGGTGCCGGAAAAGCATATCCTGGCTCTCCTTCTACTACAGGGACCTGCACGTTAACCATGGCTGGAGATTCTTCCCTCGTAGGCCTTCCGGAATTAGCAGGTGAGTTTTCTGACGAGAACACATTGCGCGACGGCATTGTAGCCTCACTTGGAGAAATGCAGTCGGGCCGATAGGCGGCTTCTGGCATCTGGTGGAATTGTGTCTGGGGGCAGTGGCCCTGCGTCTGTGCTTGTTGGCTGGTCATGGCGCTGCATCTGATCTATGTGTCGCCATCGTATTTGACCTTCTTTTAACCGGAGCTATTAAGAACAGAGTCTAATTACCTGTGTAATTTGCCCAGGTATCCATTTGGGTTCCAAATGGAGTTTTTCGCATATACCCAGTCCCCAGGTTGAAACTGCTGGGCATTCCCTGGCAACCCCTGTGAACAGTCTGCTGCATATGTTGGATGTAGTCTGTCTAGAATGGTTCTCAGTCACCAGCCCATCAGCAACTGCTGGACTTTTGCTGGACACTAGGCAGGGAGTTATGTGTTGTGTGAATAAATAAAGTGTAATTTTCCCCGCCACGTTTCTGGGACTTATCTGTCCCAAGACTTCCTTGGCCAAGCAAACTGCTCGCTTGGCCCATCCATTACTGGCTGGGTGGTAGGGTGGTACTAGTGCATGCCTAATTTCCAATCCTGCTAGGAATGATTGAAACAAAGCCAAGGTCAGCTGTGGACCATTGTTGGACACTCTAGTGTCCAGCAGACCATGGGTAGTGAACAAGCACTGCACGGCTCAAACTGTAGCATCCAAAGTAGTGGAGTGATCACTCAGGCTGATCCTGGCTGCCAGTAATGGCATAACAGTCCTCTTGGGGTCTGTGGGGGGTCATCCATCATGTTGTCTGTAGAGGAAGCAAGTCCCTGGCTGGTCTGCTGAGGGGAGGTTGGCCTTGCAGATGTAAGCTAGGTGGCCGCCTTGAACTTGCAGGTAGACCTCAGGTGTTTCCCACCACACCTCAAGCAGCCAGTCTGCAGAGATCTTAAGGTGATAGCCCCTCACTTTTTCATCCTCCCCCGACTTGTCATCCTCGGTCTCTTGCTGGTGAACCAAGGCTGAAATTGAGGCTTGGCTGTGAGCTGTGTAGTATCTTTGGATTTCAGCCATGGACCGGTCTGACAGCTCCGTCGCGCGAGTCTCATCCATGGCAACCTACAGCGTGAACTCCGAGTGGGCTAGTGGGCTAGAGGCAGCGTTGAAGGTGCAGATCCCTTACCCCGCAAACCAACTGTTATAGCAGCGCCTCATCCAGATCCTGGAATTCTCATTGTATAGCGGCATTTCACAGAGATGCGGTATATTGGCTGACGGTTTTGCCCTCACGCTGTGTGCACTGGTGGAATGCATGCAACCTTGCTATGCACAACAGTGCTGGTGCGTAGTGTCCCTTCAATTTCCTCAGCAAGACATCCCACAATATAGCGTGCATTGGAGCAGGAACTGACAGCTCAGGCTGTTGAGAACATCTCTGGCCCACAGGAGCTTAAAAAATAGCCCCATTTTCTGTCATCCGATTGCCTGCAAAGTCATTCGCCTGCAGGAAGTATTCAAACCTCTCAATGAAAGACATCCTAGGATTCCTGTCCTGGTACTAATGCAGGGAAATGGTTAATAGCCGCCATAGCAACGAGCCTGAGGTGATTATCTTCTTGATCTAATTCAACTTGTGTTGAATGAGTGGGAGGTGTGCAGTTCTAGGGAGATCACACCCTCGTCACCAGTGCTCAGTACTGAGCAACTGAGGGAAACAGAGACGTTTGAACCATTAACGTGTTTATTGACAACCACAATAACAGCTTAGAACAACTCTCCTTCCATCTGACAGCTATTTATACCATAGCTGTCAGATGGTTAAGCAATCTGATGGCTGCAATTCTCCCGCTGGCCAGCACAGGTGTCGGAACCAATAGGAACGGTTCCTTCTTTGATTGATGCCCCACGATCGTAACCACGAGGACTTAACAAAAGCCACAATCCCTTTTCTATTCAACTCAATATTCTTACAGTTCTTCTCCATCAGGTTCACCTGCAAGGCAGAATAGCCTTTTCATTTGGAAATTTACATTGCTTTTTTCATTGGGCCTTGGGCCTATTCCCTAACACCCCTCACCCATCAAACGCTTACCTTTTAGAGACCTCCTGGAGGCAGCTATCATATTCAGTGCACTCACAATCCCTTAATGTAGTTTGCACACTGTAAAGTTAGCGAAACAGAGTAGTTTCTCCCTTTCCTGTGTGAAAATGAGACAGAAGCAATCGCCATTTGGCCCAGAGGCAGGGTGTGACAAAATGGCAGTTGCTCACAAAAGCCCATCACATGGCCCAGGGTTAAATCCCAGGCACACTGAAAAAATGGCTGCTTCCAGGACATAGCCATGTGGCCCTAGGATGCGTGTCCGGGCCTTATTCACCAACTTGAGGTTCAGAGACCTTCAAAGAGTATGGAGGAGGAGGTTGTGAGGCCTGGTAGGGTGTGGGTCATGCCTAAAAAGGGGATGCAGCAGGAGAGGAAAAAAAGCCTTTGGGGACTCTATGGGTGGGGAAAGGCCTGTGGCGAGCAGGTGTGTGAGGACTGAGTGAGAGGAGAAGGCCTGTGGGGATTCTATGGGCGCAAGAAAGACCTGTGGGACTCTGTGAGGAAAGAAATGCCTATATGGACTCTGTGGAGTGGGCAAAGCTTGGAGGGATCCTGTTGAGAGGAAAAAGCTTGATAACCCCCCTAAAAAACCTTCACACAATACATCTTTATCATATTTATATTTTCCATTTTCTCTCTCCAACCAAAGGTCTACTTCTGAGATATCCTTCAGTAAAATGAATCAGGGAAGAACTTAAACAGTCAATTTCTACACTTCCAATGAGAGATCAAAAGTGAAATTTAAGCCTTCTCTAAACTTATCAACTTTTGCCTAATGTCTATTTCCTTAACTTCTCTCTTGTATTTAAACCTACATTACTTATAGGTCATTTGTATAGTTTCTTTCTTGTATGTTATGTATGCTCTGGTGTCTCACAAGGTTAAAACTGTGACTTTTCACACAACCCAGACATTCAAAGGCTTCCTCTCCTGTGTTAGTTCTGTAGTGTATCACCAGGTTGGAAATCCGACTGCCACTTTCCCCACAATCTGGACACTGGTATGGCTTTTCTCCTGTATGAGTCATCTGGTGTATCAACAACTGTGAATTATGACCAAACCTCTTCCCACAATCTGAACATTCAAAGAGTTTCTCTCCTGTGTGGGTTTTTCATGGTTCACCAGGTTGAAATTCTGACTGAAACTTTTCCCACATTGTGGACATTCAAAGGGTTTCTCCCTTGCATGAGTCCTCTGGTGATTATCAGTATGGCTTCACTCCTGTATAAGTCCTCTGGTGTATAAGTACATCAGAATTCCGACTGAAAGTTTTCAACAATCTTGACATTCATATTGTTTCTCTCATGTGAGTCCTCTGGTGTTTCACCAGTTTGGCCTTCTCACAGAATTTTTCCCCACAAACAGGACATTCAAATAGTTTCTCACCTGTGTGAGTCTGGTGGTTTACCAGGCTGCAGAACCAATTGAAACGTTTACAACAATCAGGACATTCAAAGGGTTTCTTTCCTGTGAGTGTCCTCTGGTGGTTCACCAGGTCATAATTCTGTCTGAAATGTTTCCCACAATCAGGACATTCAAAGGGTTTCTCCCCTGTGTGAGTCATCTGGTGTTTCACCAGCTGATAATTCTGACTGAAACGTTTCCCACAATCAGGACATTGATAGGGTTTCTCTCCTGTGTGAGTCCTCTGATGAATCACCAGGTTTGAATTATGACTGAAACTTTTCCCACAAACAGGACATTCAAAGGGTTTCTCTCCTGTGTGAGTCCTCTGGTGGTTCACCAAGCTGTAATTATGACTGAAACATTTCCCACAATCAGGACATTCAAAGGGTTTCTCTCCTGTGTGAATCCTCTGGTGTTCCAACAGGTAGGAATTCTGAATGAAACTTTCCCCACAAACAGGACATTCAAAGGGTCTCTCTCCTGTATGAGTCCTCTGGTGGTTCACCAGCTGATAATTCCGACTGAAACATTTTCCACAATCAGGACATTCATAAGGTTTCTCTCCTGTGTGAGTCCTCTGATGAATCACGAGATTTGAATTATGACTGAAACTTTTCCCACAAACAGGACATTCAAAGGGTTTCTCCCCAGAGTGTGTCCTCTGGTGGTTCACCATGTTGGAATTCTGACTGAAATGTTTCCCACAATCAGGACATTCAAAGGGTTTCTCTCCTGTGTGAATCCTCTGGTGATTCACCAGCCGATAATTCTGACTGAAACGTTTCCCACAATCAGGACATTCAAAGGGTTTCTCTCTTGTGTGAGTCCTCTGGTGGTTCATCAGCTCATAGTTCTGACTGAAACGTTTCCCACAATCAGGACATTCATAGGGTTTCTCTCCTGTGTGAGTCTGGTGTTCCACCAGCCTAGAATTCTGACTGAAACATTTCCCACAATCAGGACATTCAAAGGGTTTCTCTCCTGTGTGAGTTGTTTGTGTTGCCAGGCTTGAATTCCGAGTGAAACATTTCCCACAATCAGAACATTCAAAGGGTTTCTCTCCTGTGTGAATGCTCTGATGATTCACCAAGCTGGAATTATGACTGAAACCTATCCCACAATCAGGACATTCAAATGGTTTCTCTCCTGTGTGAGTCCTCTGGTGGTTCATCAGCTCAATTCTGACTGAAATGTTTCCCACAATCAGCGCATTCAAAGTGTTTCTCCTCTGTGTGAGTCCTCTGGTCTCACAAGGCTGGAACTCAGACTAAAATCTTTCCCACAATCAGGACATTTGAAGGGTTTTGCTCCTGTGTGAGTCCTCTGGTGTTCCAACAGGTTGGAATTCTGACCAAAACCTTTCCCACAATCAGAGCATTCAAAGAGTTTCTCTCCTGTGTGAGTCCTCTGGTGTATCACCAGCTGGGAATTTGTAATGAAACTTTTACCACAATCAGGACAGTGATATGATTTCTTTCCTGTGTGCATTCTGTAATATACCACCAGGTTGGAATTCTGAGTGAATGTTTTCAAGCAATCAGCACATTCAATTGTTTTCCCTTCGTGTGAATCCTTTGAGGTATCATCAAGTTGCCATGCTTGCAAAAGCGTTTACTGCATTGGGAGTAATTATAGGGCTTCTCTCCTGTGTGGGTCCTTTCATGAACCACAAGGCAGATGATCTAACTAAATCTTTTCTCACATACGAATAATTTGTATGGCTTTCCTCCAGAGTGGATCCTCTTATGCATAATATGTGATTTGCTATGTATGCTTTTCCCACAACAGGCACATCTATGGAGCTTTTCCACCCTTGAGGTTCTTGACGGGTTCAAAAATACGTGTGATCTTTTGTTGCATGGAGCTTTTATTCAAGCTACTATTTTTCCCTCATCGGGCAAGGCCTGACTACTGTCTACCTTTTGTGGCTATCCAATTGTCTTTTCCTCCTCAGTCACGTCTAGATATTTCCTTCTTGTTCTAAATGGAAATAATAATCTCTTTGATCTTTTCATGTAATCTGTTGTTGAGTTCTGCATACTCTACTTTTTCCACTTCGAAATCTCTTCTGGATTTTCTCCCCATTTTCTCTCACCAGCTGGGGAAAGAGAAGAATTGTGTGCTTTTCTAAAGGCTCAATTTACTTTCATTTTCAAAGTTGCTGGTTATTCCTAGTTGTCCAGAGTGCTCTTATTAGTATCCTCTTCACCTGTAAGATTTAAATAAAAGTATAAGTTTACAATCATTATAAAATGGTTGCAGAAGACTTGAAAAAGTATACATTACAAATAAAAAGCAAACAGGCCACAATGCTGAAATATCTTCTAATGTTAATTATGATTCAGTGACACATGGAAGATTACTGAAATCCAAGTTCAAATACATTGAATCATAAAATACCCTTGTTGTTTGGGTCCATCACAAATTCTTCATACTGCAATTATTGGATAGCATCTCTGTAATTCAGATAAATGTTTTATCAAATATGCTATTTCTCTTTAACACTTTAAATATTATAACTGAAATTCAATTTAAACAATGGCAGATGGACATCTCTAGGTTTATATGGCAA
The DNA here is from genome assembly GCF_009769535.1 of Thamnophis elegans. NCBI lineage: Eukaryota > Metazoa > Chordata > Lepidosauria > Squamata > Natricidae > Thamnophis > Thamnophis elegans. The sequence goes on along the minus strand of NC_045542.1, from coordinate 158,419,694 downwards.
GGGAAAAAACCAAAAATTAAACATAAATTATTGCAAGGTGATAAGGATAGAGGTTTGAGTTGATCAGATTTGAAATTGTACTTTGATGCTTGTTGTGTTTTGTGGCAAAAAGATTGAGTGACTCTCCAAAATAAGAGCTTCCTTGAGTTTGACAGGCATGAATAAAGCATTTGATGGCAAAGCTCTTTATGGTATGATAAGGTTAAAGCTACTGTTGATTTTAATCATCTTCCTCTTGGGTGTCTCTCCAGGAACCTTTTTAAGAAAAGAAAGGTGGGGAGGCCAGACTGATGGAATTATGGTCAAATAATATTATTCAATTATCGTGACCCTATCCACAAATATACAAGTTGGAATCAGAAGGATGTTTGCCATTGATTTCTATATTTACAATTGAAAGAAAGATTTGAACTAGACAAAAAGAGCAATAGATGGAATTTCGTGAAAAATGAAATGGAAGTGAATGGTTGAACATATTATTACTAAGATTTATAAATTGCTATTGAAATTGAATGTCAGCCCTGGGGCCCTTCTTTCTTTTGGATCTTCAGGGCTGCCACATTTAGTGCCTGGACAATCGAGAGGGGGATTGTGAGATGGTCGAGAATTATAGCCATAACAGCATCTTTTCTCTGGGAGTGAAGAACATTCAGTCTGCACCTGGATAGGCGTGACTGGGGGATGTCTCAACTTGGGTAGGTGGAGTGATTGGATTGTGTGATGGACATGTGGGTGCAGGGGATGGAACTCTGACTTTTTTTGAATGTGGAAAACCAGAAGCTTAGTTGCTGCTTGGTTGAAGGTTTTACTTGGAACCCTGACATTGAACTTGCAGAATGAGTAAGTAAAGCATTGTACAATTCAGTGGGCAAAGAACTTTGGATGTAATATAATGCTTGAACAATGGAAAGATATAGCAGAATTACAGATGGAAGGGACCTTGGAGGTCTTCTAGTCCAACCCCCTGCTCAAGCACGAAGCTCTATACCAAATATAAAGCTGTGGAAAATCCATTTGCTACCCAAATCCCAAAATGGTTTCAGTCAAACCGTCTGTGCTAATTTTAGAGATGTGGGGGCTTTAATTGATAAAATGATGCCTAAAGATTCTGCATGATTTGAAGCACCAGTTTTGCCACGGAAGTCCTCAGTTCCAAGTAAGGGCAGAAAATACTGTCCACAACCACTCTGGTGACATTCCTATTGAAGCAGTCCTCACTTTCTGACTGCATTTGGGAAAGGCATCTCTGTCACTAAGCAGCCAGATCAGGAAGCATGATATCATAGGACTGTGCCAACTTACATCTGTTCCTCTGCAGTTGTTAAACGAATCACTGTGGGTTATTAAAGACAATTTCACCTGACTGTGACTGGCAACTTCCTCCTGGCATCACTACGGATTTTGCTTAACAAGGGCCTAGCTGGGAAGGTGAGGACTACTTATACAGCTGAACATCCCAAAGTTTCTGAAACCATTTTTTAAAAAGTGCTGGTTTAAACACAGTTGATCCAGATTTATACATGGATGAGGCACCAACCTGTCCTCAACTCACCCACCAGCTGCTGCTGCTTCGACTCTTGCAGGAGCCCAGAAGCTACTCGGCTCTCTTCCTCCCATCACCGATCCTGTAGATCTTGCACTTCTCTCCCTTCCTATCTAGCAATGCAGCACTTGATGGTTTTAACTCCTTAAAGCTCAATCACAGATTCCTCCACAGATTTCTAGGCGCCAATGTTGCCCATTTGACTGCCATCTCCCGATAGGAGGAGGTAAAACAGGCTCGTCCCGTCTCTGCCTATGAAGGCGTTTGCAAGAGGTTTGCACTGATTACATGCCATCAAGTCATTTTCCACTCCTATCAACCGACCTTTGCAACCGATGCAAGTGAATATTGAAAGGTGACACTTGTGAAGATTATCTACAGGCTGAGCCCTAAACCTTCATGAAGTTCTTACAGCATAAGAGTCGGAAGGGATCAATTCTCCAAGCAGGGATCCCTGTGCTACTCCGCACAAATGGCTCTCCAGTCTCCTCTTCAAAAGCTCCTTCGATGGAGCAACCCAACTTCTGGAGACAAAGCATTTCCATTGATCAATTTTTCACTGACAGGAAGTTTCTCCTTAATTCCAGGTTGGATCCCTTTCTGATGTGTCTCCCTCTGTTCCTTCTTGTCCTGCTCTCAGGAGCTTTCAAAAATAGGCTGCCCCTCTTTCTTTTCTGTGTCAGCCCAGCTTAATTATGGTTATATGTCAAGGATTACCTGTGGTGTCTTTTATCTTCATTCTTGCAGAGCTTAAATAATTGCTCTGAGCAACCTTCCCAATTTCCAGAGGAGGTAGATTTTCCCTTTGATTATTCCGAGGTAGATACCTTGGGCAAAACCCTTGGAGGCGCTACTTTGTAAAAAGCTGGTCTAGAGATTCCTGATCTTTTTTAGCCTGAATCTCGTTGGAGATTTTTTTTAAAAAAATCTGCTCTACATTCTGTTAGAAGAAAATCCAGGCCTAGTTCCAAGCCGGGAATAAAATGAAGGCTGCTTAAGAAAGGGGGTCCGTTTATTGATGAGCAGAACCAGCCTCTGGTTCCAGGGCAGCTGACCGACTGGTTGAATGGGTGGATGGAGCTTTATAGGTTTCTGTTGTGTCTTTTGCTATTCTAATGGTGGTGGGTTAATCCTATTATGTCCTGTTCTTAGATGTGCCAAAGTTTTTTTTTTCAGAAGGCAAGTGGACTTTTTTATTTGTTTTCTTTTGAAGATGTTTCGCTTCTCCTCCAAGAAGCTTCTTCAGCTGTGAGAGGATAGTGGGGAATAGAATCCTGTCAGAGGTGAAGAAGCTTCCTGGATGAGAAGGGAAACATCTTCAAAAGAAAAATAAACAAGAAGCCCAGTTCCCTCCCGAAAAAGCACCTTTGGGACAATCATGGTCTGGATGACTGAGAATCTGTAAAGACTCCAGTTCTTAGAATTTGGGTGGTGGAGAATGTATTGCTGGAGAGGAGGTCTTTTACTTGTGAATAGCCTCACCCAGTCTTTCTTAATGAGGTGCGAATGCCAAAGAGACCGATTACAGGTAGAGTAACAATTGTGGAGTATTAGAAACCCACTGTATGTGTGGAGACCTCACCAGTGAAGAATAATTGAGAAAAGGGTTTTGTGTATAATTTTTAAAATTTATTATTAAACTTGTTCACTGCACATCTGGCAGTTAGAGTGCCTTGCTTTGTCCTAACAATCGTAGCAGCACTGAAGCTACCCAATTTTTGGGGATACAATAGATATGTCAGCATGCTGCTATCACCCAGAAGCCATCAAAGGGAAAAAGCAGGCACTTCCAAGAAAACGAGATCATAGCAGGAGTTGCTAATAAACGTGGAGATCCTGTCATCAAAGCTTCTTCGTACTGAGCGACTGAGGGAAACAGAGATGTTTGAACAAAACATGTTTATTGACAACCACAATAACAGCTTGGAACCACTCTCCTTCCATCTGACAGCTATTTATAGCATAGCTGTCAGATGGTTAAGCAATCTGATGGCTGCAATTCTCCTTCCAGGCGGCATGCGTGTTGGAACCAATAGGAACGTTTTTTTCTTTGATTGACGCCCCTCGGTTGTAACCACAAGGACTTAACAAAAGCCACAATCCCTTTTCTATTCAACTCAATATTCCTACAGTTCTTCTCCATCAGGTTCACCTGCAAGGCAGGATAGCCTTTTCATTTGAAACTTTACATTGCTTTTTTCATTGGGCCTTGGGCCTATTCCCTATACCTCTTCACCCATCAAAGCCATCAATTTCAGTGCACCCACAATTTATTTATTTATTTATTTATTTATTTATTTATTATTAAAATTTATATGCCGCCCAATCCTGAAGGACTCCAGGCAGCTTACAAAAAAGAAAAAAGAAAGAAAAAAGGATAATAAGAAAAGGATAGTTTAAAATTCACAAAACACATGCATTCGTTCTGATCGGGGCTGGACCTCAACAATGAGGTCAACAGCCCCAGGCCTGCCGGAACAGCCAGGTTTTAACAGCTTTCCTGAAGGGCATGAGAGTGGGTAAAGTCCGGATCTCTGGGGGTAGCTGATTCCAAAGGGTCGGAGCAGCCACAGAGAAGGCTCTCCTCTGCGGGCCCACCAGCCGACACTGTCTGGCTGACGGCATCCGAAGGAGGCCCAATCTATGGGATCTTACCGGCCGTTGGGAGGTATGTGGCAGTAGGCAGTCTCGCAGGTACGCTGGCCCTAAGCCATGTAGGGCTTTAAAGGTAATAACCAATACCTTGAATTGCATCCGGAGACCAATTGGTAGCCAGTGCAGCTCGTGGAGGACAGGTGTAATGTGGGTGTACCTCGGTACACCCAATATCGCTTGCGCGGCTGCATTCTGGACTAGCTGTAGTCTCTGAACGCTTTTCAAGGGTAGCCCCATGTAGAGCGCGTTGCAATAATCCAGCCTTGAGGTGACAAGGGCGTGAGTAACCATTTGGTGCCTCCTGATCCAAATAGGGCCGCAATTGGTGCACCAGGCGAACCTGGGCAAAGGCCCCCCTGGTCACAGCCGACAGATGGTGTTCCAGCCCTAAAGCACATGCATTCACGGCTGTCAAGTCCCTGCTTACTTCATCTGCTCTATGGCTACCACCTTATGCTCCTTCCTGATCATAAGCCTTTATTAGGTATAATAGCTGGGGACCGCCAAACACCGACTATATGTCCCCATGCATGTTGCGTTGGACAGTTTTCTTGGCTGCATATTCTTACCGATTAGAATAGCGTCCTGGTAAGAACATGGGGCATGCAGATGCTCTCAGCCACTGTCACTTGCCGTTGATCCAGCCCCAACTTCAGCAGTCCTTTTGATAGAGGACCTGGAGTTACCGTTGACAGCCATTGTTATTGCCTATCATACTAGGCTAGACCCAGTACTATCCAGACTCCTTGATTGGCTCTGCAGGGAGTGGCTATCTGTAGGAATACCCAAGGAATTCCTTCCTTATCACCGTCAATAGTTTGAGCTGTCAGAAATGAGAGATTGCTTATTATGGGGAAGTAGGGTGATTGTTCCACCTTTACTCCGCCATAAGGTAATGGAATACCTCCATGAGGGCCACCAGGGCGTATCACAGATGAAAGCCATGGCCCGCAGCTACATCTGGTGGTCCAAAATGGATGCTGCTATTGCAGAATGGGTTGACAGCCATCAACCATGTCAGTTGTCAAGGCCCGCTCTGCCAGCCTCACCTCCACGGGAATGGGAGTTGCCGCATGGACCATGGTCCCGCATCTAAGTGGACTTTGCTGGCCCAGTCCATGGGTTAAATATTTTAGTTGTCGTAGATGCGTTTTCACACTGGGTGGAAATAATACCAATGCAGTCAACCACGTCGGAAACAACTATCAGAGCATTAGACCGATTGTTTGCCACCCATGGGCCCCAGCCGACATAAACTGTGTTCCAGGACTTCATGGCCAGAGAAGACATTAGACACATACTTGTGGCTCCTTATCGTCCTGCCAGCAATGGCAGGATCGAACGGGCAGTGAGGTCAGCTAAGGAGGCATTGCACAGAATGGGCCCTAGGAACTGCATAGAAAAAAATCACAATTTATCTAGTGGTTTAATATTTGACTCCCTGTCCAGAGTCAGGCAAAAGTCTGGCCGAATTGCTAATCGGTCGGCGACTACGTACGGTGCTGGACCGTTTGCACCCTACGTATGAAACAAACTCACCGCAACCAAAATCAGGTCAACATAGAAATTTCAGGTCTGGGGTTGAACTGCCTGGAAGTTATTACCCAAGTAACCAAGCCCTGTTCTTACAGGGTCTGATTAGAAGATGGTCGACAGTGGCACCACCAGATAGATCAACTGCGATGCCAAGTCCTACAAAGCCAATCAGAAGAGTTATTTATTTATTTATTTATTAGACTTATATACTGCTTCATAGGGCTTTCAGAGTTACCCCCATGACCCGTTCAACCACAACCTGGACAGCCTGGGAATGCCGCCTGCCGGAAGGACTTATCACTCTCCACAGAAAACCCACTGCCACGACCCAATTTGTTCTTGTTGGCAAACTCACCTGCTAGTTCTGGTAGACCTCGGATGGTGGAGTCTCCAATTGCAGACAACAGCTCTGGGTCAGCAGAGGAGGAACGTGAACAGCAACTACCTCAGCCCCCCACCCAGGAATTGAAATGCTCTGGGCGGGTCCGACGCAGGCCCGCCTACGTACAGGACTATGTTTGTCCAATCCAGGAGGAAGGAGTGTTAAGTCCTTGGAGGCGTGACCTCACAGCTACAAACAATCCGAGAGCAATTCCTATTGGAGCTGATGCATCGTCAAGCTGGCAGGAGAATCGCAGGCTCCTGATTGGCTATCTGTCGGACAGCCGGAGGTATAAATAGCTGTCAGACAGAGAAAGCCCCGTTCACGCTGTTAGTTTAATTGTTAACATTTAAATAAATAGTTATTGTGAATGAGCTCCTGTCATTCCTCAGTAGCTTGAGATAAAGCATTCTCCCTCTCCTGTGTGAAAATGACACAGAAGCAACCGCCATTTTTGCCTAGAGGCAGGTGTGACAAAATGGCAGTTGCTTACACAAGTCCATCACATGGCCCAGGGTTAAATCCCAGGCACACTGAAAAATGGCTGCTTCCAGGACACAGCCATGTGGCCCTGGGATCCGTGTCCTGGCCTTCTTCACCAACTTGAGTTTCGGAGACCTTGGAAGAGGAGGCTGTGAGGCCTGGTGGGGTGGAAGTTAAGCCTAAGGACTGCGGGGATGTAGCGGGGAGGGAAGCCTTTGGGGAACCTGGGGTGGGGAAAAGGCCTGTGGGAACCTATGAGGGAGGAGAAGGCCGGGGGACCTTGTGGGGAGGGAAAGGCCGATGGGACTTTGTGGAGGAAAGAAATGCCTATATGGACACTATGGGAGAGGTCAAAGGTCGGAGGGATCCTGTGGAGAGGAAAAGGCTTGAGAACAGCAACAAAAAAAACATCGCACAGTACATCGCTATCAAATTTATATTTTCCATTTTTTCTCTCCAATCATAGCTGTACTTCTGTATAAATATAAATCTTTATTATGGTCCAAGACCAGCAATACGCATTACTTTTTACAATATGTTAAAGAGTACTGACATTAAAATATAATTAAAAACTATTGACGTTAAAAGTGGTTAATAGCATACATGTTCTCAAATTGTTTGGGTCACTCCCTGGTTTACCTGGGTGAAAAGCCGATAAGTATGGGAGTAAAAACAATGGTCCAGAAATTGTTAGAGATATGTCCAAATAATTGGTACAAGATGACAACTATACTTCTATAACCAATTTTTTTTCTTGTGGACATTGCAGCATCACAGAATTTTGCCACTGCATACGTGGTAGCCAGTTTTGTGTCTTGGAGGAGAAAGCCTACATAAAATTATCTGCCCTCCCTGGCAATCTCTTTAATAAGGGGAGAACATGTGCAGACCTACAAACTCTGTATAGCTCACAGTGTAATCGAACATATGAGATATCTTCAACTTCTTTACCACATATACAAAGCTGTTCTGCTATTGGTGTTCTCTTATACCTGCCCTAGAGGAGTGCTGAAGGAAGAATGTTAAATCTGGCTCTGAAGAAAGCTATTCTTTGTTTTGGAAAGATCAGGTCATTTAGATATCTTGCCAATTCCCTCACACCCTGTTTGATTCTGTCCCTACTGTGGAATGGCAACCTATTTAGTTCTTCTTGGAATTCCATGTCCTTCATTCTATTGATTACTACTTGCTTTGTTTGATCAAAGCCTAGAGACATTAAGAATACTAGTGACAGCCCATAAGAGCCCAGCTTGTGATCAATTGCCTGTTTCCAGGGGGAGGGGAAGATGTCAGTCAACACTAGTGGGGGACAGTCCCTCTGGAAAGAAATGCATTTTAAGCCAATGAATGATCATCATCTTCCACACTCTTACCTGAATTTGAGGCATGCCTGGCTCAATTCTTAACTGGGCATTTGGAGTTCCTTTGGTGCAGCTAAGATGGCTCCCAGGAATTTGGTTTGTATGGTTTCTAGCAAGTCTTTCTCTGCAAGGATTCCTGTTTGTGCCCCATACAGAATTTGTGCCAATGTTTTGGCCTCAAAAAGTTTTAAGGCAGCAGGTATCAACTGACCTGTGTAAAAGCAGTGTTTAATTGCGTTTGAGGACCTATTGGTTGCTTGCAATGTATGATCCAGGTGTGCCTTCCATGTCCTATGTGAGTGGAAAACCACATCCTATGTTCTAACCTGTTCCAAACTACGTCCTTCTATTTTCCAGCGGTATTGGCTAGGTCTTTTAGCAAAAACTAAATTTTTTGATTTATCAAAGTTAGGGACCAGCTTGTTTAGCCTGCAATAGCCGAGTGTTGCCCTAATTGCTCTCTTCAGTCCTATAGGAGTTTGTGAAATAATAGCAGCAGCAGCGTATAAGAGAATTGGAATTTTGCATTGTGCTAGGTTAGGAGGGTAGAAATCAGGGTTCTGTAAGAGGTCACAGGGGATTAATATCAAAATTAAAGAAAGAAGGGGACAGGATGTAATCTTGCTGTACCCCTTTGTACCCTTGCTGAAAGGCCTGCTTAAAATCAAGTAAGGCCACAAAAAGAGGGGATATATGTACTAAATGATGGAATACCAAGATATGATCCACTGTAGATCTTCCTTCTCTAAAACCGGCTTATTCGTCTTTGATTATCCTCCCTGAAATTATCCTATCCTGAAATTTATAGTTTAGGTATTTGGCATACAGTTTACTAATAACACTCAGAAGACTAATGGGTCTATAATTGCCTGGGTCATTTCTATTACCTTTTGTATAAATTGGTATGATAATTGCTACTCCCCAATCTCTTGGCATATGGCCTGTTTTATCTATAAATGTAAACAGAGATGCTAAAAGTGGAGCCCACCAACTAGCGTTCTTTTTAATTATTTCTGGCAGGACAATATCAGCACCAGGTGCCTTATTAGCCTTTAGGGCTCCACTCAAACCGGGATATCTCTTCTGGTTGTAACAAGGGGCCAATAAGAAGTTTGGTCCAAACTATTTTGGCTCTCCTTGGTTACATAGTCAGGGTCTGTATATAGCTCCCCTAAAATATTCTTCCCAGGCATGAATCGGAATTTGATTAGTTGGTGGTAGGGGAGGTTTCCCCCAATCTCTGGTGATGTAAACCAAAAAAGGGATGTATTTTTTGTCCCTGATTGGCACAATTAGTCTATGCCAAGACTCCTTCAGAGCTGCACTTTCTTTCCTTTTAGAAGGTTCTTATATTGTGCTTTCAGCTGCTTTAAGTAGTGAGTGTGATCCTCAAAAGAGGCATTGTTCCTTTTCCTGTACTCCATATTATATATCCTTTTTAGTTGCATGCAATCTCTATCAAACCATTTGTTTAATTCTTTGAAAACGGCCTTTGGGAGTAAGTTCTGTTAAAGAGAACCTAATTCATATTTAAAATTAAGTTTCAAACCCCTCTAAGTAAGATCTTCCACACTATTCCTTAGTAGAGATATACGTAGCTCTATGGTTTCTGGGACTAATATCCATTTGGTAACTTCCTTAGCATTTTTCTCATTCCATTTACTGTATTATTTATTTATTAGACTTATATACCGCTTCATAGGGCTTTCAGCCCACTCTAAGCGGTTTACAAATTTTTTAGCAAATTGAGTCAGCAAGTTGCCCCCACAGTCCGGGTCCTCATTTCACCCACCTTGGAAGGATGGAAGGCTGAGTCAACCTTGAGCCTGGTGAGATTTGAACCACTGAGCTGCAGATCACAGTCAGCTAAAGTGGCCTGCAGTACTGCACCCTAACCCACTGCGCCACCTCGGCTCTACGCCACCTCGGTATTTTTCAGAGTATAAGACACCCAGGAATATAAGACGCACCAGGCATTTTTTTAAAAGTAGGTAGGTAGATAGAGGGATAGATAGGGAGAGAAAGAAACACAGTAGTTAGGTAGGGGGAGAGAGAGAGAGTAGTTAGGTAGGTAGGTAGATAAAGGGATAGAGCCAAGGTGGCGCAGTGGTTTAAATGCAGCACTGCAGGCTACAGCTAGATCAGCAGTTCAGCGGTTCAAATCTCACCGGCTCAGGGTTGACTCAGCCTTCCATCCTTCCGAGGTGGGTAAAATGAGGACCCAGATTGTTGGGGGCAATATGCTGACTCTCTGTAAACCGCTTAGAGAGGGCTGAAAGCCCTATGAAGCGGTATATAAGTCTACTGCTATATATAGAGAGAGAAATAGAGAGAGATAGAGTGTAGGTAGATAGGTAGAGAGATAGAGAGAGAAAAATAGAAAGAGATAAAGAGAGACATACAGTAGATAGGTAGGGAGAGAGAGAGTAGTTAGATAAAGGGATAGAGAGAGAGAGGAATAGAAAGAGAGAGAGAGAGAAATACCGTAGGGAGGGAGGGAGAGTGAGAGAGTGTAGGAAGTTAGGTAGAGGGATAGCGAGAGAGAAATATATATAGAGAGAAATACAGCAGATAGGTAGGGAGAGGGAGAGAGTAGTTAGGTAGGTAGATAGATAGATAAAGGGATACACAGAGAGAGAAATAGAGATAAAGAAATACAAGAGGGAGGGAGGGAGGGAGAGAGTGTGTGTAGGTAAGTAGGTCGGTAGGTAGAGGGATAGAGAGAGAAAAAAGGAGAGGGAATACAGTAGATAGGTAGGGTTTCTGCTGGCACAGCACTTGATCAATGTAATTCTCATCAATCATTTAAAGAGCTTTCCAAAAGGAGGGGGAAAGTTTTTGCACTCTGCAAACCTCCCGAAAACAGCTTGTATTTCACGAAACGGGCCCGGTTTTGTTTCAAAAAGGCATGAATAGCCTTGGGGAGGCTTGCAGAGTGCTCCTGGGTGAGGGGAGCAAAAACAAGCGAAAAACAGCCCTTTTTTTCATGAAAACCGGTCTGTTTTTTGTCAAAAAAATTGCATGCATAGCCTTAAGGGGGCTTATTGAGTAGTGCTGGGGCTGGGGGAGGGGCAAAAAAGGCCCATTTTTTTGCTCATTTCTACCCTCCCCAGCCCCCAGGAGCTCTCCGAAGCCACCATAAGGGTATGCACGGCCATTCTGATGAAGGGGCGGGGCTTCAGGAGGCAAACAAATGCTGTATTCGGTGTATAAGACGCACCCAGATTTTCAGCCACTTTTTGAGGGAAAAAGGTCTGTCTTATAGTTCGAAAAATATGGTAATTTTTACCTGGGCATTTTGACTCTCTAACTTGAGTAAGTAGGCTGTGCCTGCCTTTAGAGATTTCTGGTGTAATGTGAGAGTAAGGAATATTGCATCATGATCGCTTTCTAATCGCGCGTCTACCTCCATCTTCTATAGAACTTCAGGAGATAATATCATATTATCCAGTAATGAAACTGTGGATTTTCTTCCTGCTCTCCGATTATATTCTGCTGGATAATTGACCCATGTGGACCCATTAAGGATACAAAGATCCAAGCATACAGTCATCTGTCTTACACACAAGCCTGTCCAATTTGCTTTAGGGTCTTTAAATTGTCTGGAATGCAGGGGTTCTCCTGTTATATTCTCATCATAGTGGATCTTAAATTGATTAAATAATGCTCGATCATTTGGTCCCATTCTAGCGTTTAAGTCCGTCCCCCATCCCCCCTGCTAGAATTATTGCTGCTTTGGGGTATTTGTCTGAGCAGCCAAGAATAAAATCTTCTATGCTGTCCCAAATCTTGTTGATCACATTATTCTTATTAAGTGGAGGAATATAGATATTAAAAATCCAAATCCCCTACTGTTTAAATAAGAGTAAGGTAGTCACAACCCATGGCTGGAAAGGTGGCAGTGATACACATTTAAATTGCAAGGATGTATTAACTAATGTCACAATAGCCCTTTTAGCTCTCCCCCAAATCTTGCGTGGGACAGCCAGGATCTGTGGAGGCCTCAGGTTTCCTGTAAGAAGAGGATATCAAATTGTGATATACAGTCAAAAAAGAGTTGGTATTTTGATGGAACAGACCAACCCGCTATATTCCAGGTTATAAGAGAAAGTGGGTCATCTTTGCAGCTCATCAGGAAACTTGATTTATACAAAGGGAAGTTGTCTGGTTGTTGCCATGGATTGATGTGTGATCATGCACAGAATTGGTCTTCTCTAAAAGTAGGAGGGTCCCATCTAAGTCCTGTGTAGACTCCTGAGGAACTTGTTCAGGGTAAGAGGTTTTAGCACCAGCTAACAGAGCTTGCCATTCCAATGGCTCTTCTCTGGGTGTAGAGCAAGAAGTTATTAGGTCATACTTCATTCTTTGAGATGGTGGCTCTGTCATGGGTCGTCTCTCAGTTTCTTGGGTTGGTGCTGAAGGTGTTATGGGATATTCACACAGGGATGAAAGCATCTCCATCTCTATTGGGACCTCTAATGGCCCCTTTGGGTCTTGGCTTCTATTTTCCATGATCTTGTGTTCATGCAATCCCTTGTCCTCTGGGGGAGAAGTGAGAGGCTCAATTATTGGGGAGACCAGATCTATAAGCGGCTCTGCTGTGACAATTGTGACCAATAAGGATTTATGTAAATTTTCTAACTTGAATAATATATTGTGTTGTTCTTTCCTTGGGAGAGCGCCAAAAGCATTAATGAGACCAGTTTCTGTGCTGTTAAGAATCTCTTCACTGGACAAGACTGGTTAACTCCCACTGTCTTTCTCTCCCTTTCCCAAGGTTGAAAATGAGGACGAGGGAAGAAGGTGGGGCTTAGCAGTGAGAAGACGGACTTTCAGGCTCTCCCTGAATCTCTTCTATTCCGAAGCATCTGGACGGTCCCTTGGACCCAAGCTGTCCCGGAGAGACAGTGAAAGGTAGGGGGAGACCCAGTGGTCCCAGAGACTTTTGCAAAGTCCTGGGATCCTGGAAAAACCTCCTTTGCCAGTGACTTCCAGATTAGCCACAAGGCTAATTGAAACTGCAGGCAGCCCTAAAGAGAGAGAAAGTTTTTTCAGCTGGTAAGAACATTTTATTATTTAGAGAGAATGGACCGCCTAAAAATTCAAACTAATTTAAAGAACAGAAGAATCTAGCGGCGATTTTGATCCTTTTAATGGTTTTGGACGGTGGTTTTAAATGTTATTCACACGGATAATGGATAGATTACTCCAACATCTCCTCTGATCTTCCGCAAACGGGCTGTAAACCAATTCACTAAAATTTGGCTGTTTAGATCTTGACACTTTCACTACTTGGCAGTATTGGCTTAAGATCTGATAAGATTGTACAGCTTTCAACCTGCTTTTACTTTTACTTGCAAATACTTCAGAGCTCTCAAGAAAAAATACTAACTGCGTATAAACATGGCGACTATTCAACCGTCTATTCAAATGATTTCTTCAGCACTACAGAAGATGTCTGACACACAAGATAGAATTCAGAGAAATTGGATTATTTGGTGTTTTTAGCAACAAAGTACGAGGAAAAAACTGAGAATGTTTTTCAAATACAAAATAAGGATGTGGAGATAAAGATTCTCAATTTGTTGATATTCAGGGCAACTGGTTTACTTCTGAGGGAGGAAAGAATGGAATGTTTGAAGGGGAGGCAGCCACACAGAAATTTACTTCAAAAGACAGGAGGAGGAGTGAGAAGCATTAAAGAATTCATACTTTATGAAATACTATTTGCAAAAAATTTGATACCACTACTGAGAATTAAAGACAAGCTGATAAAGGAAATAAAAAGAGGGCAGCAGCATTATATGAGGCATTATAAACAAAAAGGTGCAAAGATTTCTTCGTATGGACTTGCTCATAAAGATGTTTGGAGAACTGGATCTATGAATGGCAGCAGATATAAGACTGTTCTGTTATTGGAGAGACACAGGCTGATAGATGGAAGAGTATAATTCAAAATTAGCTAAACCTAGTTTAATTCATTGCAATAGGTATAGTTGAATAATAATTGATAATGATAGTAATGTATATAATGTTGAGTTGCTATGATAAGTAATAATTGGATATGAGAAGGGAAGGTTAGAAATATCTTTGGACTATATATAAAGATTATTAATCACAATAATAATTATTATAAAAATAAAATAAAACTATATACAGTTAAATCTTAACTAATAGGGGGGAAATGCTATAATATAGGATATAACTAAATAAAGAAAGGAGAATGATAATAAATTATATACATGGAGGATTAGAATTAGAAATCTTTGGTATTAAATATTATGTATGTTTAGCTAAAACAGGATATGAGGACTTAATGTTAATGGAGGATTTATAAATAAGTAAATGAAATGCCAGCATGTGGTTAGGGATTGAATTTTTGGTATAGTTAAGGATGAAGGATGTTTAAATAATTGTTGTCAACTAAAAGTGGAGGTATAATGATATTAATATAGTAAATATTTGTGTTAAGACATTTGAATTAATATGAATTAATGGAAGAGATGCACAAAAACTTTTTCGTAACCAGCTGATATACTTTTTATAACATATGCATGTTGTGGTTTTTTTTTCGTGTTTTTTTTAATCCAATATATAAGTATATACATAATAGAGAGATACAAAGTGTGTCTGTGGGGGGAAATATAGTTAGGATAGTTTAAATAATAAATGTATAAGAATGATAAATGCTAAATACTTGTAACCAAACGACATGCTATATGTGATGATGGCTTTTTTTCTGTTTTGTTTTTTGTTTTTGTTTTTGTCTTTTTTCTTTCATTGTTTGTTTGTGGATATGTGTTATCCATGTAACAAAAAATAATAAAAAAATTTATTAAAAAAAAAGAAAAAAGAAAAATGAGGACGAGACAGCCACCTTGGGAGCTCTCATGTTAACAATTAACGGAGTAACCCTTTCCTCATCAAATACTCTTATGGGAAAGACTTGAAAGGAGGATAAATTAACCTCACCGCAACCAAAATCAGGTCCACATAGAAATTTCAGGTCCGGGGTTGAACTGCCTGGGAGATCAAGTCTTCTGTAAGAACTTTAGTGGGGGTGCCTGGGGCCCGATATTGTACTTGAAGAAAACAGCTAAGTCTTTTTTCAATGTCTCAAAATCATGTTGGATGGCAATTAGTTGTTCGAATATTGAAACCACTGTTTGCGCTGTGAGAAGGCATTGTTTTGCCATAAACTCCGTTGAATTTTCCCAAGGTAAACTCTCCAATACTCTGAAATATCTGGTTGTTCTTTGCCTTTTTAGCCTTTAACTCAGACTCCATATAGGATGTAATTGGACTAGTTTTTGTGAGAAAGAGCTGGCTTTCAGTTTGTCATCCCCCCCTTCCAGGTCGGGAAAGTTTAGTAACTGCTGTTTGCCAATTCTTTTGCAGGTCCCATTCTAATCTCTCCAGATTGTTGGGAAGGGGGGGGAGGTTAGTTTTACTTTCAGATCTCTTGCCAACAAAGTGCTCCTCAATGCCTGGTTGTTTTGCTGTTTTCACTGGAGGGAGAGATCCAGGGCTGGTGCCATGGCGTTTCTTTCTTTTTCCCATACCTTTTTAATCCTTGGCAGCAACAAAAGCTTTTGTCTGTGTTATGGTCCTACGCTGTTATCTCCACGAAAAATGTTATTAAGTAAAAAAGGATCCAATGAGAGTACTAAAAAATGATAAAATAAAAGCAGGAGGCGCCACTGTAAACACGCTCGGCTGACACTAGCTGCAGCTCCGCCCCCTCCCAGCTGTATCTCTGAGATATTTTTCAATAAAATGAATCATGACAGAGTGTTTAGGTAAGTTTCCCGTTGGGAAAGCAAGTGTGTTCAGAGAAGCACTGTGAGAGTAGTGTTGGAGAACACACAAACCAGCATACAGAGACACTCAGTTTAAATAGGCTTTACTTTTGTGGAAATAGAGGTATCATCAACGTCTTTCAGTTAAGGGATAATCCACAAAAAAATAGTCCATAATCATACTAACAGTCCGGTACACAAAGTTTGCGAGCAGTTGCAAAACTTACAATAGCTCACGGTGATCACTATACGGCACTTCTAACAGACAGCTTCCAACACTCAGAGCAGATCAGCATCTAACAGTGATTCTGGCTCCATCTTATGGCCGATTGAGGAAACAGCAGCCAATCACATTTACAGCATGATTTGAAGAAACAGGTACAGCATTGTTACATGATTTATATATTGCCAACCCAACCGTTAGATTATATTCCTAACACAGAACTTAGTCAATTTTTTACCTTCACTTCCAATGACAGATAAGAAATGAAATTTAAGCCTTCTCTAAACTCATCAATTCTTGCCTTATGGGATTTCCTTGACTTTCTCTCCTGTGTGTAAACCTACAATACTGATAAGTCATTTGTACAGTTTCTCTCCTGTATGCATCCTCTGGTATCTCACCAGGTTAAAATTGTGACTTTTTCCACAATCCAGACATCCAAAGGGTTTCTCTCCTGTGTGAGTTCTCTAGTATATTATCAGGTTGGACAGCCGACTGATACTTTCCCCACAATCTGGACACTCGTATGGCTTTTCTCCTGTATGAGTCATCTGGTGTTCCACCAAGTGTGAATCCTGACTAAAACTGTTCCCACAATCAGGACATTCAAAGGGTTTCTCTCCTGTGTGGGTCCTTTGGTGGTTCACCAGGTTGAAATTAGGACTGAAACTTTTCGCACACTGTGGACATTCATACAATTTCTCTCCTGTGTGACATCTCTGGGGTTTCACTAGGTCAGAACAGTAAGTGAAACTATTTCCAGAATCTGGACACTCGTATGGCTTCACTCCTGTATCAGTCCTCTGGTGTATCAGTAGCTCAGAATTCCAACTGAAATGTTTTCTACAATCTGAATATTCATATTGTTTCTCTCGTGTGAGCCCACTGGGTTTCACCAATTGGAATTCTCACTGAAATGTTTCCCACACTGTAGACATTCATATGGTTTCTCCCGTGAGTATGTGAGTCCTCTGGTGTTTCACCAAGCTGGAATTATGACTGAAACGTTTCCCACAATCAGGACATTCAAAGGGTTTCTCTCCTGTGTGAGTCCTCTGATGAATCACCAGGACTGAATTATGACTGAAACTTTTCGCACAAACAGGACATTCAAAGGGTTTCTCTCCTGTGTGAATCCTGTGGTGTTTCAGCAAGCTGGAATTCTGAGTGAAATGTTCCCACAATCAGAACATTCAAAGGGTTTCTCTCCTGTGTGAGTCCTCTGGTGGTTCACCAAGTTTGAATTATGGCTGAAACTTTTCCCACAAACAGGACATTCAAAGGGTTTCTCTCCTGTGTGAGTCCTCTGGTATTTCACCAAGCTGGAATTCTGACTGAAATGTTTCCCACAATCAGGACATTCAAAGGGTTTTTCTCCTGTGTGAATCCTCTGGTGCTTCATCAGCCGATAATTCTGGCTGAAACGTTTCCCACAATCAGGACATTCAAAGGGTTTCTCTCCTGTGTGAGTCCTCTGGTGTTCCAACAGGTAGGAATACTGAATGAAACTTTCTCCACAACAGGACATTCAAAGGGTTTCTCTCCTGTATGAATCCTCTGATGGTTCACTAGCTGAATAATTCCGGCTGAAACGTTTTCCACAATCAGGACATTGATAGGGTTTCTCTCCTGTGTGAGTCCTCTGATGAATCACCAGCCTTGAATTATGACCTGAAAATTTTCCCACAATCAGGACATTCAAAGGGTTTCTCTCCTGTGTGAGTCCTCTGGTGTTCCAACAGGTAGGAATTCTGAATGAAAGTTTCCCCACAAACAGGACTTTCAAAGGGTTTCTCTCCTGTGTGAATCCTCTGGTGGTTTACCAGCTGATAATTCTGACTGAAACATTTCCCACAATCAGGACATTCAAAGGGTTTCTCTCCTGTGTGAGTCCTCTGGTGGTTCACCAGCCGATAATTCTGACTGAAACATTTCCACAATCAGGACATTCAAAGGGTTCTCTCCTGTGTGAGTCCTCTGGTGGTTCATCAGCTCATAATTCTGACTGAAACGTTTCCCACAATCAGGACATTCAAAGGGTTTATCCCCTGTGTGAGTCCTTTTGTGCGTCGCCAGGCTTGAATTACAACTGAAACGTTTTCCACAGTCAGAACATTCAAAGGGTTTCTCTCCTGTATGAATGCTCTGATGATTCAACAGGCTTGAATTTTGACTGAAACCTATCCCACAGTGAGGACATTCAAACGGTTTTTTCTCCTGTGTGAGTCCTCTGGTGTGAACCAAAGCGAAATTTCGACTGAAAAGTTTTGCCACAATCAGAACATTCAAAGGGTTTCTCCCCTGTGTGAGTCCTCTGATGATTCACCACCTCAGAATTCTGACTGAAACTTTCCCACAATCAGGACATTCAAACGGTTTCTCTCCTGTGTGAGTCCTCTGGTGTATCACCAGCTCGGAATTGTAATGAAATGTTTCCTACAATCAGGACAGTTATATGATTTCTTTCCTGTGTGCATCCTCCAGTGTACTACGAGGTTGGAATTCTGAGTGAAAGTTTTCCAACAATCAGAACATTTAAAGATTTTTTCCCCTCGTGTGAATCCTCGATGAATCAAGTTGCCATGCTCACAAAAGCGTTTTACTGCATTGGGAACAGTTATAGGGCTTCTCTCCTGTCTGGGTCCTTTCATGAATCACAAGGGAGCTAATCTTAGTAAATCTTTCCCACATACAGATAATTAGTATGGTTTCGTCCAGAGTTGATCCTGTTATGCATAATATGTGATTTACTATGTGTGTTTTTTCCCACAAACAGGCACATGTATGGAGCTTTTCCACCCTTGAGGTTCTTGAAGAGGTCAAAAATATGTGTTATCTTTTGTTGCATGGAGCTTTGATTCAAGCTACTGTTTTCCTCCTCACATGGCAAGGCCTGCATTACTGTCTACCTTTTGTGGCTATCCAATTGTCTTTTTCCTCCTCACTGACTCCTGGATATTTCCTTCTTTTTCTGAATGGAAAAAATAAATCTCCTTTGGCCTTTTCATGTAATCTGTTGTTGAGTTCTGCATACTCTATTTTTTCCAGTTTGAAATTTGTTCTGGATTTTCTCCCCTTTGTCTCTCACCAGCTGGGGAAAGAGAAGAATTGTGTGCTTTCCTGAAAGCTCAATTTGCTTTCATTTTCAAAGATGCTGGTTATTCTCAGTTGTGCAGAGTACTCTTGTTGGTATCCTCTTCATCTGTAAGATTAAAATAAAAGTGTAACTTTAAAATTATTTCTTTATAAAATGGTTGCAGAAGACTTGAAAAAGTATACATTACAAATAAAAAGCAAACAGGCCAAAAGGCTGAAATAGCTTCTAATGTTAGTTATGATTCATTTGACACATTGGAGATTACAGAAATATATGTTCAAAAATACATTGAATCATAAAATACACTTGTTGATTTCGGTCCATCATAAATTCTTCATACTGCAATTATTGGATAGAATCTCTGTAATCCAGATAAATGTTTTACCAAATATGCTATTTCTCTTTAACACTTTAAATATTATAACTGAAACTCAATTTAAACAATGGCTGATGGACATCTCTAGGTTTATATGGCAAGAGGAAAAACCCCAAATTAAACATAAATTATTGCAAGGTGATAAGGATAGTGGTTTGAGTTGACCAGATTTGAAATTGTACTTTGATGCTTGTTGTATTGTGGCAAAAAGAGTGAGGGACTCTCCAAAATAAGAGCTTCCTTGAGCTTGAAAGGCATGAATAAAGCATTTGATGGTAAAGCTCCTTAGGGTATGATAAGGTTAAAGCAACTGTTGATTTTAATCATCATTCCTTCCTCTTTGGGTGTCTCTCCAGGAACCTTTTTAAGAAAAGAAAGGGTGGGGAGGCCAGACTGATGGAATTATGGTCAAATAATATTATTCAATTATTGTGACCCTATCCACAAATCTACAAGTTGGAATCAGAAGGATGTTTGCCATTGATTTATATATTTACAATTGAAAGAAAGATTTGAATTAGACAAAAAGAGCAAGGGATGCAATTTCGTGAAAAATGAAATGGAAATGAATGGTTGAACATATTATTACTAAGGTTTAAAAACTGCTATTTTTGAGATATATAGTCATAACAACATTTTTTTTCTCTCGGAGTCAAGGACGTTCAGCCTGCACATGGATAGGCGTGACTTGGGGATGTCTCCACTTGGGTAGGTGGAGTGATTGGATCGGTGTGAGGGACATGTGGGTGCAGGAGATGGAACTTTTGACTTTTTTGAATGTGGAAAACCAGAAGCTTACAGATTCGGGTTTTCCCAGATGAGCCAATATGACATCTTCAATAAATTGGAACTTTGAGAAATTGCCTGCCTTGGAGTCTTCATTGGTTGAAGGTTTTACTTGGAACCCTGACATTGAACTTGCAGAATGAGTAAGTAAAGCATTGTATGATTCAGTGGGCAAAGAACTTTGGATGTAATATAATACTTGAACAATGGAAGGATATAACAGAATTACAGATGGAAGGGACCTGGAGGTCTTCTAGTCCAACCCCCTGCTCAAGCCCAAAAGTCTATACCAATTATTTATATATGTGGAAAATCCATGGGTTTTCAGCCTGAAAGCTGCCCCAGACCCAAATAGTTACAGTCACACTTCCTGTGCTAATTTTAGTAATGTGGGGCTTTAATTGATAAAATGATGCCTAAAGATTCTGCATGATTTGAAGCACCAGTTTTACCATGGAAGTCCTCAGTTCCAAGTAAGGCAGAAATACTGTCCACAACCATTCTGGTGACATTCCTCACTGACTGCATTTGGGAAAAGCATCTCTGTCACTAAGCAGCCTGTTCAGGAAGCATGATATCATAGGACTGTGCCAACTTACATCTGTTCCTCTGCAGTTGTTAAGCGAATCACTGTGGGTTGTTAAAGACAATTTCACCTGACTGTGACTGGCAACTTCCTGCTGGCATCACTACTGATTTTGCTTGACAAGAACCTAACTGGGAAGGTCACAAATGGGGATCCCAAGTGTGGGATGCTGAAACCATCATAAATGTGCACCAGTTGACAGATATATGAATATGTACTTTTATAGTGCCATTGTAACAGTGCCACTGAAGGCTCAGGGAACAAATTGTAAGTGAGGATTATCTATACAGCTGAACATCCCAAAGGTTCTGAAACCATTTTTTTTTTAAATTGCTGGGTTAAACCCAATTGATCCAGATTTATACATGGATGAGGCACCGATAGTCAAATGCCACCTTCTAGATCTAGACAAGTGATGGCTAACATTTTTCCCATCGTGCCAAAAGTCCCCCTTGCTTTTGCCGTGTGATGGCTAACACTTTTCACCCTCCCCAGGCTCCAGAGGCTTTCTAGGAACTTGGGGAGGGCGAAAATGGCCTCCCCCCCACCGAGGCTTTATTTTCGGTGTTTTTTTTGCCCCTGGAGATTTCCTTGCCCCCCCCAAAAAAGTCTGAAGTCAACTAACAGGGCAATGCTTCACGTGCCCTAACAAATGGCTCCGCGTGCAACACGTGTGCCATAGGTTCACCATCACGGGCCTAGGCTAATTCACTGCTAGGCCAGGAGAGCCCATACCATTCTGGATAAATGGCTGTGCAGTTGCTTCTTAGAGGTTCTGAGGAACCTGACAACTCTGTCATGCAAGAGATAATTAGAGGGTCAGCTATACTGGATTAATACTTATGAATAGGAAGGTTTGTTTGAAGAGAAGACACGAAAGAGCAACAAACATGACTGGGGCTTGAGGCGGGAAACATTAACTTCTCCAAAGCCCCAGAAGGAAAGACAAGAAGCAATGGATGGAACCAATGGACAGAAGCATTCTATAAATAAGAAGAAATCTCCTGACAGCGACCAGTGGAACGGCTTCCCTTCCCAAGTTGTGGGTGCTCCTCCCTGGAGGCTTGGAAGGAGATACTGGAGAGCCATTTGTCTGAAATTGTCTCAGTTCTGGTGCTTGAGCAGGGGGTTGGACTGCATGATCGCCAAGGTCACATCCAACTGCCTTTGTCTTTCTTCCAGTTGCTTCTCTGCTTCTACGCTGCGGAGGAAATCAAGCAGCCTTTCTTGCTCCCAGCCTCTCCCACAACCTGTCCTCAACTCACCCACCAGGTGCTGCTGCTTCGACTCTTGCAGGAGCCCAGAAACCACTCGGCTTTTCTTCCTCCCGTCAGCGATCCTGTACTTCTCTCCCCCACCCTTTCTAGCAATGCAACACTTGATGGTTTAACTCTTTAAAACTCAACCCCAATGTTGCCCATCTGACTGCCATCTCCCAATAGGAAGGGATAAAACAGGGTAATCCCGTCTCTGCTATTAAGGCGTTTGCAAGAGGTTTGCACGGATTACATGCCATCAAGTCATTTTCCACTCCTACCAACCGACCTTTGCAACCAATGCAAGTGAAATATTGAAGGTGACACTTGTGAAGATTATCTACAGGCTGAGCCCTAAACCTTCATGAAGTTCTTACAGCATAAGAGTCGGAAGGGATCAATTCTCCAAGCAGGGATCCCTGTGCTACTCCGCACAAATGGCTCTCCAGTCTCCTCTTCAAAGCTCCCCGGATGGAGGAGCCGAGACTTCTGGAGACAAAGCATTTCCACTGATCAATTGTTCTCACTGACAGGAAGTTTCTCCTTAATTCCAGGTTGGATCCCTTTCTGATGTGTCTCCCTCTGTTCCTTCTTGTCCTGCTCTCAGGAGCTTTCAAAAATAGGCTGCCCCTCTTTCTTTTCCGTGTCAGCCCAGCTCAATTATGGTTATATGTAAAGGATTACCTTTAGTATCTTTTTATCTTCATTCTTGCAGAGCCTAAAGAATTGCTCTGAGCAACCTTCCCAATTTCCAGAGGAGGTAGATTTTTCCCCTTGATTATTCCGAGGCAGATACCTTGGGCAAAACCCTTGGAGGGCGCTACTTTGTAAAAAGCTGATCTAAAGATTCCTGATCTTTTTTAGTGAATCTCAGTCCAGATTTAAAAAAACAAACTTCTCTACATCCTGCTAGAAGAAAAATCCAGGCCTAGTTCCAAACTGGGAATAAAATGGAGGCTGCTTAGGAAAAAGAGGGGTCCGTTTATTGATGAGCAGAACCAGCCTGTGGTTCCAGGGCAGCTGACCGACTGGTGAATGGGTGGATGGATCTTTATAGGTATCTGTGATGCTGCTGGGGTTGTGCAATGTATGAGTTCTGTCTCTTTTGCTATTCTAATGGTGGTGGGTTAATCCTATTATGTCCTAAAACAGTGTTTTTCAACCTTTTTTGGGCAAAGGCACACTTTTTTCATGAAAAAAATCACGAGGCACACCATCATTAGAAAATGTTAAAAAAAATTAACTCTGTGCCTATATTGACTATATATAAAGTGTTTTTCCCACGGCACACCTTACACTATGTCACGGCACACTAGTGTGCCACGGCACAGTGGTTGAAAAACACTGTCCTAAAAGGTCATGTCCTGTTCTTAGATGTGCCAAAGGTGCTTTTTCAGAAGGTAAGTGGACTTTATTTTATTTTTCTTTTGAAGCTGTTTCACTTCTCCTCCAAGAAGCTTCTTCAGCTCTGACAGGATAGTGGGGAATAGAATCCTGTCAGAGCTGAAGAAGCTTCCTGGATGAGAAGGAAAACATCTTCAAAAGAAAAAATAAACAAGAAAGCCAGTTCCCTCCCGAAGAAGCACCTTTGGGACAACCATGATCTGGATGACTGAGAATCTGTAGAGACTCCTGTTCTTAGAATTTGGGTGGTGAAGAATGTAAATTTTAATCCCATTGCTGGAGATGAAGGTCTTTTACTTGTGAATAGCCTCACCGAGTCTTTCATGATGAATACAAAATATCTGCTGGGGGCTATTAAGAAAAACTGCTTTCTTTCTTTCTTTCTTTCTTTCTTTCTTTCTTTCTTTCTTTCTTTCTTTCTTTCTTTCTTTCTTTCTTTCTTTCTTTCTTTCTTAGTATGCTTCTCCATTTTTCCTTTTGGAGAATATAATATCACGTCTCTTAATATTCCCCAAATATTTCATTCTTCCGAGGGGGGGTGATGTTTCCAGCAATATGCCTAGAAAATGGGGTCAAAAAAGAGAGCTTGATTTCTGTATATTGCAGAAGATATTTTTTAAAACAAATATTTGTAAAAGAAGAAAAAGGAAAAATAGAATATTCTGCCAAAGCACAAGGCTGATTGGACACCATGTTAATTTTTTTAGAGTGCTATCCTGCACTGCCATTTTAATGCAGATTTAATAACGTAAGATTTTTGATAGTGGCCATTTCATCCATTGGCTGTTTCTATGCATGACCTCAAGTTTCATAATGTTTGTTGGATCCAGTTCAGAACTGGGAGAATCATCAGGGAAATCAGACAGATCCTCTGTAATTTTATGTGTTTCAAAAGCTACAAACCCACTGGCACATCCAATGGCTGCTGATGGGGTTGTAAAGTTACAAGGGAAACCTACATTAGTTGCCCAGTTTGAAACCTCCTAATTTTGATCTCCCAAACTGGCAATGGTGGATAAGACCATCCCTGAATCTGAGAAGAATGCCAATCAAAACAGATCCAGTTTAGCCATTCTAATTTTTTAACTCTCCATAAAGAAATGTCATTCTTTCATAGTGTTTAGGACTGAGGTAAATAGCAATGCAACAAATTACGAGGGAGAAGCCTAATTACATCACACATCAGAGGCACAGAGTGGCAGGATGGAGGTACCATTGAAACTGAAAATTTAAATTTATAATGAGGGAAATGAAGCTGAAGAAGACAGATTGGTGATAGAGGTGCTGAATGCCAGAGAGACAGATTACAGGTAGATTAACAATTGTAGCGTATTAGAAACCCACTGAATGTGTGGAGACCTCACTACTAAAGAAGAATTGTGAAAAGTTTTTTGTGTTACAATTTTTTAAAGTTTATTATTAACCTTGTTCACTGCACATCTGGCATTTAGAGGCCATTCTGAGTGCCTAGTTTTGCCCTAACATTCATCGCAACACTGACACTATCCAATATTTTCCTTGCCAAAAGCTATTGATAGTTCTTACATTACGCAATGCACTATTAAAAATGAAAGATTATCCAGCGTTCAATAGATATGTCAGCATGCTGCTATCACCCAGTAGCAATCAAAGAGAAAAAAGCAAGTACTTTAGAGAAAATGAGATCACAGCAGGAGTTGCTAATAAACCTGGAGATTCCTTTCCTCTCATCACAGCCACAACCCCTTTTCTCCTCATCTCAATATTACTACAGTTCTTCTCCATCAGGCTCACCTGCAAGGCAGAATAAACTTTACATTTGAAATTTTACACTGCATTTTTCATTGGGCCTTGGGCCTATTCCCTACACGCCCCTCACCCATCAAACACGTTTACCTTTGGGAGACCTCTGGGAGGCAGCTGTCATTTTAAGTGCACCCACGATCCCTTAATGCAATTTGCACAGTGTTAAGGTAGTGAAATAGAACAGTTTCTCCCTCTCCTGTATGACAATGACTCAGAAGCAGCCGCCATTTTGGCCCAAAGGCAGATGAGACAAAATGGGAACTTCTTCCTCAAGTCCATCACATGACCAAGGATTTAATCCCGGGGACACTGAAAATAAGGGCTGCTTCCAGGACATAGCCATGTGGCCCTGGGATGTGTCTCCTGGCCTTCTTCACCAAGTTTAGGTTCAGAGATCTTCAAAGGATATGGAGGGGGCTGTGAGGCCTGGTGGGGTGGGAGTCAGGCCTAAGGACTGTGGGGACGCAGCAGGAGAGGAAAAAAGCCCTTGGGGACCCTTTGGGTGGGGAAACAGCTTGTGGAGACCTGGTGGGGGAAGGTGAAGGCCTTTGGGGACCCTGTGGAGGAGGGAAAGACCTGTGAGGACTCTGGGGAAGAGGGCAATGCCTATGGGGACCCTGTGGGAGGGCAAGCTTTGGAGGGATCCTGTGGAGAGGGAAAGGCTTGATAACCAAAAAAACAAAAAACAAAAACCAGACAGTATACCTTTATCAAATTAATATTTTCCATTTTTTTCTCTCCAATCACAGGTCTACATCTGAGATATCTTTCAGTAAAACGAACCTGGTGACACTCCTATTGAAGCAGTCCTCACTTACTGACTGCATTTGGGAAAGGCATCTCTGTCACTAAGCAGCCTGATCAGGAAGCATGATATCACATGACAGTGGCAACTTACATCTGTTCCTCTGCAGTTGTTAAGCGAATCACTGTGGGTTGTTAAAGGCAATTTCACCTGATTGTGACTGGCAACTTCCTGCTGGCATCACTACTTATTTTGCTTGACAAGGGCCTAGCTGAGAAGGTCACAAATGGGGATCCCAAGTATGGGATGCTGAAACCATCATAAATGTGCACCAGTTGGCAAAACCCAAATTGTTCTTGCACCTGCATAACCACAGGAACTGCTGACTTGTTGAGGTCACTGAGCTAATGCTACAATGATCACTAATTTGTGCCTTTACAGTCCCATTGTAACTTTGAAGGCTTAGGGAACAAAATGCTATGTGAGGACTACTTATACAACTGAACATCCCAAAGTTTCTGAAAACTTTTTTTAAATTGCTGGATGAAACACATTTGAACCTGATTAATATATGGATGGGGCACTAATAGGAAATGCCATCCTTGTTGGCTAGACGGAAACAAAAAAGGAAAAATCCCAGAAAGATTTCTGAGGATTTCCGATATAATTGCCAAACAAACCATCAAACACTTACCTTTTGGAAACCTCCTTTTGGAAACCTCCTGTAGGCAGCTGTCATTTTCAGTGCACCCACAATCCCTTAATGTAGTTTGCACAGTGTTAAGGTTGAGAAATAGAACAGTTTCTCCCTCTTCCGTGCGACAATGACTCAGAAGCAGCCGCCATTTTAGTCCAGAGGCAGATGAGACAAAATGGGAGCTCATTGCATGGCCAAGGGTTTAATCCCGGGCACACTAAAAATAAAGGCTGCTTCCAGGACATAGCCATATGGTCCTGGGGTGCGTGCCATGGCCTTCTTCACCAACTTGAGGTTCGGAGATCTTCAAAGGATATGGGGGAGAAGGCTGTGAGGCCTGGTGGGGTAGGAGTCAGGCCTAAGGACTGCGGGGACACAGCGGGAGAGGAAAAAGGCCTGTGGTGACCCTGTGAGGGAGGGAAAGGCCCATGGGGACCCTCTGAGGGAGATGTGGTGACCCTGGAGAGGAGGGAAATGCCTATAGGGCCCCTGTAGGAGAGGGCAAAGCTTAGACGGATCCTGTGGAGGAAAAGACTTGATAAACAAAAAAACTTCATGCAGTATATCTTTATCAAATTAATATTTTCCATTTGCTCTTTCTAATCACAAGTCTACATCTGAGATATCTTTCAGTAAAATGAATCAGATATGAACTTAAGTAGTCAATTTCTCTCTTACACTTCCAATGACAGATCAAAAATGAAATATAAGCTTTCTCTAAACTCACCAACTTTTGCCTAATGTGGGTTTCCTTGACTTTTTCTCCTGTGTGTAAAGCTACATTATTTATAGATCATTTGTACAGTTTCTCTCCTTTATGTATCCTCTGGTGTCTCACAAAATTAAAACGGTGACTTTTCACACAATCCAGACATTCAAAGGGTTTCTTTCCTGTGTGAGTTCTGTAGTGTATCACTAGGTTGGAAATCCGACGGAAACTTTTCCCACAATCTAGGCACTCGTGCATTTTCTTTCCTGTAGGTGTGCTTTGATGTTTTACCAGGTTGAAATTCCGACTGAAGCTTTTCCCACAATCTGGACACTCGTATGGATTTCCTCCTGTATGAGTCATCTGGTGTATCAGCAGGTGTGAATTCTGACTAAAACCCTTCCCACAATCAGGACATTCAAAGAGTTTCTCTCCTGTGTGGGTCCTTTGGTGGTTCACCAGGTTGAAATTCTGACTGAAACTTTTCCCACACCGTGAACCTTCATACGGTTTCTCTCCTGTGTGAGTTCTCTGATGTTTCACCAGGTCAGAACAGTAAGTGAAACTTTTTCCACACGCTGGACACTCATATGTCTTTGTAAATCAAAATTCCGACTGAAAAGCTTTCCATAATCTAGACATTCATATTATTTCCCTCTGGTGTTTCACCAGTTTGGACTTCTCACTGATTTTTTCCCCACAAACAGGACATTCAAAGGGTTTCTTTCCTGTATGAGTCCTCTGATGAATCACCAGGCTTAAATTATGACTGAAAGCTTTCCCACAATAAGAACATTCAAAGGGTTTCTCTCCTATATAGGTTCTCTGGTGTATCACCAGATTGGAAATTCGACTTAAACTTTTCCCACAATGTGAACACTCATATGGCTTATCTCCTGTATGAGTCGTCTGTATTACCAAGGGTGAATTCTGACTCTGGATACTCATATAGAGTGGCTTCACTCTTGTATAAGTCTTTTGGTGCAGGGGTTACCAATCTTTTGGACCCAAGGGACTACTAAATTCATAATTTTAAATTCCACAGACCACTAATACGAATCCAGTGCATTGCTCGCTGAAGCGCCAGGACTCCCAGTGACAGGATGAGGTTCTTCAGGCACTTATTTTGCCACCTGTTTCTGCGACCTTAAACAGAGCCATTTGGACCCGTTTCCCACAGAAAACAAAACACAAGGATCTCTCCCCGCAATCTGTCTCTCATCTCCTTTTCTCATCTCTCTCTCCCCCTCTCACTTTGTCTGTCTCTCACATTTCTTTCTCTCATGTCTCTGTGTCTCTTTCATCTTTCTGATTCTTTCTTTCTTTCTCTCTCATCTGTCTCTTTCTCTCGTCTGTCTCTCTCATCTCTCTCTGTCTCCCTCTCATCTCTGCCTGTCTCTCTTGCTCTCTAATATTTCTCTCTCTTTCATCTCTCTCTCTCTCTCATTCCGATTCTCAGACGCACTCTGGGTCTCATGGGTGCTTCTTTGGCCTTTGTTGGTGTTGGACGCACCTCGGTTGCTGGGACGACACACAACCTGCTCTCCACCGCGGCTGAAGTCAATGCTCCATGTCATAATATGCTCCAAGAAGAGAAGGGGATGTTGTCTCCCCTACTGTGAAGCACGCTAAATTTAACTGTGCTGCAGAAGCAACAGGCAGGCACTAACAGCAGTGGAGGAGAGAAACAGCTGAGTCAGGCCAGTGTCTCGGGGCTGAGAGGAAGTCACGTGTCTTCCCCCCCTCCCCTTAATGCAACTGAGGTACGTGGAGCACCAAGAAGGCCCGCGAGACCCAGCAAGGGGTGAAGCTTTGCTCCCAGTCTGGAGTGAATCTTCCCTTCCCAGGCCAGGCGAAGTGTGATGGGAAGGGCAAGGGGCTGGACCAGCCACTGGTGGGTTCAGCTGACAGGAAGCCACCACAAGGGGAAGAAAGAGCCACAGGTTGATGACACCCGTTGCTTCAGCCCACCTGCACCGCCAACCCTCTCCTTGCCATAACAGCACCATTAACTCGTTCCGGTCAGCGAGGACTGCACTACTCCTTGCACGTTCACCACCTACAAAGTTGCAAATTGCACGTACCCCCCTCTACGGTGGAGATTTCCAGCCCCGCCACGAATTGCCTGGCCAGTCCCATATTCCAGAGCTCTAGTCACACGACTGGCCATTGGTCATCCCGGAGCAGCTCATCCAGCCGGATACGCTGTGAACCACCAAAATATTTTGAGGGCCACACTGCTTAGTGATCACTGCTCTGGTGTATCAGAAGATCAGAATTCCAACTAAAGTTTTTCCATAATCTGGACATTTATATCATTTCTCTCATATGAGTCCTCTGATGTCTCACCAGTTTGAAATCCTCACTGAAATGTTTCCCACAATCAGGACATTAAAAATGTTTCTCCTCTCTGGTGTACCACCATGATGGACCTTTGACTGAAACTTTTACCAAAATCAGGACATTCAAAGGGTTTTTCTCCCGTGTGAGTCCTCTGGTGTTTAACCAAACTAGAATTCCAACTGAAACATTTGCCACAATCAGAACATTCAAAGGGTTTCTCTCCTGTGTGAGTCCTTTGGTGTTCCACCAGGTTGGAACTTTGACTGAAACCTTTTCCACAATCAGGACATTCAAAGGGTTTCTCTCCTGTGTGAGTTCTCTGGTGTTTCACCAGGGTGGAATTCTGACTGAAACTTTTCCCACAATCAGGACATTCAAAGGGTTTTTCTCCTGTGTGAGTCCTCTGATGATTCACCAGCTCAGAATTCTGACTGAAACTTTTCCCACAATCTGGACATTCAAAAGGCTTCTCTCCTGTGTGAGTCCTCTGATGTTTCACCAGGATGGAATTATGACTGAAACCTTTCCCACAATCAGGACATTCAAAGGGTTTTTCTCCTGTGTGAGTTCTCTGGTGTTTCACCAGGGTGGAATTCTGACTGAAACGTTTCCCACAATCGAGACATTCAAAGGGTTTTTCTCCTGTGTGAGTCCTCTGATGGTTCACCAGCTCAGAATTCTGACTGAAACTTTTCCCACAATCAGGACATTCAAAGGGTTTCTCCCCTGTGTGAATCCTCTGGTGTTTAACCAAATTGGAATTCAAACTGAAACTTTTCCCACAATCGGGACATTCAAAGGGTTTTTCTCCCGTGTGAGTCCTCTGATGAATCACCAGGCTTGAATTCTGACTGAAACCTTTCCCACAATCAGGACATTCAAAGGGTTTCTCTCCTGAGTAAGTTCTTTGGTGTCTAGCCAGGTTGGAATTCTCACTGAAATTTCTGCCACAATGAAGACATTCAAAGGGTTTTTCTCCTGTGTGAGTCCTCTGATGAATCAGCAGCCTCGAATTTTGACTGAAACCTTTACCACAATCAGAACATTCATAGGGTTTCTCTCCTGTGTGACTCATTTTGTGTATTGCCAGGCTTGAATTCCGACTGAACCGTTTGCCACAATCAGGACATTCAAACGGTTTCTCTCCTGTGTGAGTCCTCTGGTGTATCACCAACTGGGAATTTGCAATGAAAGTTTTCCCACAATGTGGACAGTTATATGACTTCTTTCCTGTGTGCATCCTGTAATGTACCACCAGGTTGAAATTCTGACTGAAAGTTTTCCAACAATCATCACATTCAAAGGGTTTTCCTCTTATGTGAGTCCTCTGATGTATCACCAAGTAGCCATGCTTGCAAAAGCATTTACTGCATTGGGAACACTTACACAGATTCTCTCCTGTGTGGGTCCTTTCATGAAACACTAGGGAAGTGTTTCAAGATCTAATGAAATCTTTACCTACATTCAGATAATTTGTACGACTTTCCTCCAGAGTGGATCCTCTTATACATAATATGTGATCTGCCATGTATTCTTTTCCCACAACAGGCACATCTATGCAGCTTTTCCACCACTGAGGTTCCTGAAGGGTTCAAAAATATGTGTGATCTTTTGATGCATGGAGCTTTGATTCAAGTTACTGTTTTCTTCCTCACAGGGCAAGGCCTGCATTACTGTCTACCTTTTGTGGCTATCCAATTGTCTTTTTCCTCCACACTGACTCCTAGATATTTCCTTCTTTTTCTGAATGGAAAAAATATATCTCCTTTGGCCTTTTCATGTAATCCATTGTTGAGTTCTGCATACTCTACTTTTTCCAGTTTGAAATCTCTTCTGGATTTTCTCCCCTTTGTCTCTCACCAGCTGGGGAAAGAGAAGAATTGTGTGCTTTCCTGAAGTCTAAATTTTCAAAGTTGCTCGCTATTCTCAGTTGTCCAGAGTGCTCTTATTGGTATCCTCTTCATCTGTAAGATTAAAATAAATTGTAAGTTTAAAATTGTTTCTTTATAAAATAAAAAAGTATACATTACAAGTTAAAAGTAAACATGCCACAATGCTGAAATAGCTTCTAATGTTAATTATGATTCAGTTGACACATGGAAGATTACTGAAATCCAAGTTCAAATATACATTTAATCATGAAATACACTTTTTGAATTTGGTCCATCACAAATTGTTCATACTGCAATTATTGGATAGAATCTCTGTAATTCCGATAAATGTTTTACCAAGCAAACTATTTCTCTTTCACACTTTAAATGTTATATGTGAAACTCAATTAAAATGATAGCAGATGGACATCTCTTAGTTTATATGGCAAGGGAAAAAACCAGAAAATTAAACCTAAATTATTGTAATGTTATAACTGAAACTTAATTTAAAGTATGGCAGATGGACATTACTAAGTTTATATGACAAGAGTGGAAACCATAAATTAAACATAAGTTATTGCAAGATGCTAAGGAAAGAGATTTGAGTTGAGCAGATTTGAAATTGTACTTTGATTCTTCTTGTTTTCTGGCAAAGAGTGAGTGACTCGCTAATATAAGAGCATCCTTGAGTTTGACAGGCATGAATAAAGATTTTGATGGCACAACTCTTTATGGTATGATAAGGTTAAAGCAAATGCTTATTTTAATCATCACTTTGTTAGACATGCCATCATCTTTGGGTGTCTCCCCAGGAACCTTTTTAAGAAAAGAAATTGTGGGGAGGCCAGACGGGTAGACTTATGGTCAAATAATATCATTCAATTATCATGACTCCCTCCTCAAATCTAAAGAGGAGTTGAAAACAGCAGGATGTTTGCATTAATTTATACATCTACAATTGAAAGAAAGATTTGAACTAGACAAAAAGAGCTACAGATACAATTTTGTGAAAAATGAATTGGAAATTGGAAGCGAATGGTTGAACATATGATTACTAAGGCTTGGAGATCTTCTAATCCAACTCCCTGCTAAGGCAGGAAGTCTATACCAAATGGTTTTATGATGTTGGTATCTAACATTGAAGAAATTCTCAAGAATATATAAAGGCACCTTGAATGTTTGAAATATAGATAAGAGATTTAATCATTTATGGTGGATGCGTGACAAAGAAATATTGGAATAGGATTCACATCTTAATACAGAATATTCTTAAAGAGAATATAAAGATAAAACCAGAAAGTTTTCTTTTAGTGGATAAAGAACTTGAAAAAAATGAAACTTTTCTCTCTTCCACTTTTCCTCCCATTTTTCCATTGTTTGTATTTTTTCTTTGCACTTCTGTATTTTACATTTTGATGAATTAATAAAATATTTGTGTAAAAAGAAATACTTAGCACTTTAAAGGGTTATTATGAAATATATCTACAGGTGCAGGGGATGGATTATACAATTGCAGTTATACAGTTCCATACAGATAAAAGTTCAAACACACATACCTACAAATATGTATATATGTGGAAAATCCATGTGTTTTTAGCCTAAAAGTTGTCCCAAAACCCAAAATGGTTACAGTCAAAACTTCTGTGCTAATTTTAAAGATGTGGGGGCTTTAACCGATAAAATGATGCCTAAAGACTCTGCAAGATTTGTAGCACCAGTTTTGCCACGGAAGTCCTCAATTCCAAGTAAGGGCAGAAAATACTGTCCAAAACCACTCTGCTGACATTCCTATTGAAGCAGTTCTCACTTACTGACTGTATTTGGAAAAGGCATCTCTGTCACTAAGCAGCCTGATCAGGAAGCATGATATCACAGGATGATGCCAACTGTTACAGCTGTTCCTCTGCAGTTGTTAAGTGAATCACTGTGGGTTAACTATACAGCTGAACAACCCAAAAGTTCTCACAGCTTTCATAACCACAGGGAAAGGTTCTCCTGGGGGCTTGATGTGAAAACACATGAAGAACAGCTGTAGGAATTGGGTAGGTCCAGTCTGGTGAAAAGAAGGACTAGAGGTGACATGTTCCAATACTTAAGGTGCTGCCACAAAGAAGAGAAGATGAACTACTTCTCCAAAACACCAGAAGGAAAGACAAGAAGCAATGGATGAAAATCAACGAAAGAGAGAAGCAACCTAGAAATAGGAAGAAATCTCCTGACAGCGACCAGTGGAACGGCTTCCCTTCCCAAGTTGTGGGTGCTCCTCCCTGGAGGCTTGGAAGAAGATACTGGAGAGCCATTTGTCTGAAATGGTCTCAGTTCTCATGCTTGAGCAGGGGGTTGGACTGCATGATCGCCAAGGTCACATCCAACTGCCTTTGTCTTTCTTCCAGTTGCTTCTCTGCTTCTACGCTGCGGAGGAAATCAAGCAGCCTTTCTTGCTCCCAGCCTCTCCCCCAACCTGTCCTCAACTCACCCTCCAGCTGCTGCTGCTGCTGCTTCGACTCTTGCAGGAGCCCAGAAACCACTCGGCTTCTCTTCCTCCCCTCAGCGATCCTGTAGATCCTGCACTTCTCTCCCTTCCTTTCTAGCAATGCAGCACTTGACGGTTTTAACTCCTTAAAGTTCAACCCCAATGTTGTCCATTTGACTGCCATCTCCCGATAGGAAGGGGCAAAACACGCTCGTCTTGTCTCTGCCTATGAAGGCGTTTGCAAGACGTTTGCACTGATTACATGCCATTTTCCACTCCTACCAACCGACCTTTGCAACCGATGCAAGTGAAATAGTGAAAGGTGACACTTGTGAAGATTATCTACAGGCTGAGCCCTAAACCTTCATGAAGTTCTTACAGCATAAGAGTCGGAAGGGATCAATTCTCCAAGCAGGGATATCTGTGCTACTCCGCACAAATGGCTCTCCAGTCTCCTCTTCAAAAGCTCCTCGGATGGAGCAGCTGCAACTTCTGGAGACAAAGCATTTCCACTGATCAATTGTTCTCACTGACAGGAAGTTTCTCCTTAATTCCAAGTTGGATCCCTTTCTGATGTGTCTCCCTCTGTTCCTTCTTGTCCTGCTCTCAGCTTTCAAGAATAGGCGTCCTCCCCCCTTTCTTTTCTGTGTCAGGCCAGCTGAAATTTGGTTATATGTCAAGGATTACCTGTGGTATCTTGATTATTCCAAGGCAGAGACCCCTGGGGCAAAACCCTTGGAGGGGGCTCATTTGTAAGAAGCTGGTCTAGAGCTTCTTGGTCTAGTTAGTCCAGAATGCAGCCGCGCGAGTGATAGTGGGCGCACCGCGGTTCGCCCACATTACACCCATCCTCCGCGAGCTGCACTGGCTACCTGTCGATCTCCGGGTGCGCTTCAGGGTACTGATGACCACCTTTAAAGCACTCCATGGTAGTGGATCTGGGTACTTGAGAGACCGCCTTCTGCCGATTACCTCCCTCCGACCGATTAGATCGCACAGACTGGGCCTCCTCCGAATCCCATCTGCCAGCCAATGCCGACTGGCGACTACACGGAGGAGAGCCTTTTCTGTTGCAGCTCCGACCCTGTGGAATGATCTCCCCGTCGAGATTCGTACCCTCACCACCATCCAGACCTTCCGCACAGCCCTTAAGACCTGGCTCTCCCATCAGGCCTGGGGATAGGTTCCCAATTTACCCGCCCGAGTGTTGACTGTTGAATGCAAGTTGTGTTTTATTATTTTATTCTGTTCACTTACTGTTTGTCTTTTGGTACTGCACCCCCCTCCCTGTGATTGTAAGCCGCCCTGAGTCCCCTCAGGGAGAAGGGCGGCCTATAAATCTTAATAAAATGTAAATGTAAAATATAAAATGGAGAGATTCCTGATCTTTTTTAGCGTGAATCTTGGTGGAGATTTAAAAACAACACCCTACTCTACATCCTGTTAGAAGGAAAATCCAGGCCTAGTTCCAAGCCAGGAATAAAATGGAGGCTGCTTAAGAAAGGGGGTCCGTTTATTGATGAGCAGAACCAGCCTCTGGTTCCAGGGCAACTGACCGACTGGTTGAATGGGTGGATGGATCTTTATAGGTTTCTGTAATGCTGCTGGGGTTGTGCAATGTAGTGAGCTCTGTGTCTTTTGCTATTCTAATGGTGGTGGGTTAATCCTATTATGTCCTATTCTTAGATGTGCCAAAGGTGTTTTATCAGAAGGCAAGTGGACTTTCTTATTTGTTTTCTTTTGAAGATGTCTCGCTTCTCCTCCAAGAAGCCTCTTCAGCTCTGACAGGATAGTGGGGAATGGAATCCTGGTCACAGAAAGAGAACAATATGCAGCAGGGCTTAGAAAATGGGGTGTAAAAAAGAGGGCTTGATTGTCCGTATAGGGCAGAAGATATTTTTGAAAAGAAATATTTGGGGGAAAAAACCCAAAAAGG
The DNA here is from genome assembly GCF_009769535.1 of Thamnophis elegans. Taxonomy (NCBI): domain Eukaryota; kingdom Metazoa; phylum Chordata; class Lepidosauria; order Squamata; family Natricidae; genus Thamnophis; species Thamnophis elegans. The sequence continues at coordinate 158,383,648 of NC_045542.1, read as the reverse complement.
AAAGATAGAATATTCCAACAAAGCACAAGGCTGATCGGACACCATGTTAACGTTTTTAGAGTGGTATCCTGCACTGCCATATTAATGCAAATTTAATAAGGTAAGATTTTTGATAGTGGCCATTTCATCTATTGTCTGAGTTTCCACCCACGAGGACCTTGACTTTCATAATGTCTGTTGGATCCAGTTCAGAACTGGGAGAATCATCAGGGAAGTCAGACAGACTCTCTGTAATGTTATGATTTTCGAAAGCTACAAACCCACTGGCACAACCAATGGCTACTTTAGGGGAGTAAAGTTACAAGGGAAACCTACCTTACTTGCCCAGTTTGAAACCTCCTAATGTTGATATCCCAGACTGGCAATGATCATCCCTGAATCTGAGAAGAATGCCAATCCAAACGGATCCAGTTTAGCCATTCTAATTTTTTAACTCTGCATAAAGAAATGTCATTCTTTCATAGAGTTTAGGACTGAGGTAAATAGCAATGCAACAAATTAAGAGGGAGAAGCCTAATTACATCACACATCAGAGGCACAGAGTGGTTGGATTGAGGTATCATTGAACCAGAACATTTAAATTTATAATGAGGGAAATGAACCTGAAGAAGACAGATTGGTTATAGAGGTGCAGAATGCCAAAGAGACAGGCAGATTAACAATTGTAGAATATTTGAAACCTACTGCATGTGTGGAGACCTCACCACTGAAGAATAATTGAGAAAAGGTTTTTGTGTTACAATTTTTTAAAGTTTATTATTAAACTTGTTCACTGCACATCTGGCAGTTAGAGTCCATTCAGAGTGCCTTGCTTTGCCCTAACATAGCAACACTGAAGCTACCCAATTTTTTCCTTGCCAAAAGCTATTGATTGTTCTTACATTAAACAATCAATTATTAAAATTAAAAGATTTTCTTCCGTTCAATTTTTTTCTCACATTGCCACCACCAAGGGGATGCAATAGATATGTCAGCATGCTGCTATCACCCAGCAGTCATCAAAGGGAAAAAGCAGAGACTTCCAAGAAAACGAGATCACAGCAGGAGTTGCTAATAAACATGGAGATCCTGTCATCAAAGCTGCTTAGTACTGAGCGACTGTGGGAAACAGAGACGTTTGAACCATTGACAACCACAATAACAGCTTAGAACAATTCTCTTTCCATCTGACAGCTATTTATACCATAGCTGTCAGATGGTTAAGCAATCTGATGGCTGCAATTCTCCCACCGGCCGGCAAGCATGTCGGAACCAATATGAACGGTTCATTCTTTGATTGACGTCCCACGGTTGCAACCACGAGGACTTAACAAAACCCACAATCCCTTTTCTCCTCATCTCAATATTCCTACAGTTCTTTTCCATCAGGCTCACCTGCAAGGCAGAATAACCTTTACATTTGAAATTTCAGACTGCTTTTTTCATTGGGCCTTGGGCCTATTCCGTACGTGCCCGTCAATCATCAAACACTTACCTTTGGGAGACGACCTGGAGGCAGCTGTCATTTTCATTAAAGCCAGAATCCCTTAATGCAGTTTGCACAGTGTTAAGGTAGTGAAATAGAACAGTTTTTCCCTCTCCTGTATGACAATGACTCAGAAGCAGCCGCCATTTTGGCCCAAAGGCAGATGAGACAATATGGGAGCTGCTTCCACAAGTCCATCACATGACCAAGGATTTAATCACGGGCACACTGAAAATAAGGGCTGCTTCCAGGACATAGCCATGTGGCCCTGGGATATGTATCCTGGCCTTCTTCACCAACTTGATGTTCGGAGACCTTCAAAGGGTATGGAGGAGGAGGCTATGAGGTTTGGTGGGGTGGGAGTGAGGCCTAAGGACTGTAGGGATGCAGTGGGAGAGGGAAAAAGCCTATGGGGACTCTGTGGATCAATGAAATGCCTATATGGACCCTGTGGCAGAGGGCAAAGCTTTGAGGGAAGGTAATAACCAAAAAAAAAAATCACACAGTATATCTTTATCAAATTTATATTTTCCATTTTCTCTCTCTAATCACATCTCTACATCTGAGATATCTTTCAGTAAAATGAAACAGGGAAGAACTTAAATAGTCAATTTCTCATCTACACTTCCAATGAGAGACCAATAATGAAATTTAAGCTCTAAACTCATCAACTTTTGCGTAATGTAGATTTCCTTGAGTTTTTCTCCTGTGTGCAAACCTATATTACCGATAGCTCATTTGTATGGTTTCTCTTCTGTATGCATCCTCTGGTGTCTCACCAGGTAAAAACGGTGACTTTTCAAACAATCCAGACATTCAAAGGGTTTCTCTCCTGTGTTAGTTCAGTAGTGTATCAACAAATGTGAATTCTGACTAAAACTCTTCCCAGAATCTGGACATTAAAAGAGTTTCTCTCTTGTGTGGGTTCTTTCATGGTTCACAAGGTAGAAATTCTGACTGAAACTTTTCCCACACTGTGGATATTCAAAGTTTCACTCCTGTGTGAGTTCTCTGGTATTTCACAAGGTCAGAACAATAAGTGAAACTTGCACCACAATCTGGAAACCAGTATGGCTTCACTCCTGTATTGGTGTTCTAGTGTATAAGTAGACCAGAATTCCTACTAAAACTTTTCCCATAATCTGTATATTCATATCGTTTCTCTCATATGAGTCCTCTGGTGTTTCACCAGTTTGGCTTTCTCACTGAATTTCCCCCCACAAACAGGACATTCAAAGGGTTTCTCACCTGTGTGAGTCCTCTGGTGGTTCACCAAGCTGGAATTATGACTGAAACCTTTCCCACAACCGGGACATTCAAAGGGTTTTCTCATGTGTGAGTCCTCTGGTGGTTCACCAGGTCATAATTCTGACTGAAACGTTTCCCACAATCTGGATATTCAAATGGTTTCTCCCCTGTGTGTGTCCTCTGGTATTTCACCAGGGTGCAATTCTGACTGAATAATTTCCCACAATCTGGACATTCAAAGGGTTTCTCTCCTGTGTGAGTCCTCTGGTGTATCACAAGGCTGGAATTCTGACTGAAACGTTTCCCACAATCAGGACATTCATAGGGTTTCTCTCCTGTGTGAATCCTCTGGTGGTTCACCAGGCAATAATTCTGACTGAAACGTTTCCCACCATCAGGACATTCAAAGGGTTTTTCTCATGTGTGAGTCCTCTGGTGGCTAACCAAATTGGAATTCTTACTGAAACTTTTCCCACAGATAGGACATTCAAAGGGTTTCTCTCCTGTGTGAGTCCTTTGATGAATCACCAGTCTTGACTTATAAATGAAACCTTTCCCACAATCAGGACATTCAAATGATTTTTCCCCTTGCTGAGTCCTCTGGTGTTGAACCAAAGCAGAATTGCAACGGAAACGTTTGCCACAATCAGAACATTCAAAGGGTTTCTCTCCTGTGTGAGTCCTCTGATGAATCACCAGGCTTGAATTATGACTGAAGCCTATCCCACACTCAGGGCATTCAAACGGTTTTTCTCCTGTGTGTGTCCTCTGGTGTTGAATCAAGGTGAAATTTCGACTGAAACGTTTGCCACAATCAGAACATTCAAAGGGTTTCTCACCTGTGTGAGTCCTCTGGTGGTCCACCAAGCTGGAATTACGACTGAAACCTTTCCCACAACCGGGACATTCAAAGGGTTTCTCTCCTGTGTGAGTCCTCTGGTGTTCCAACAGATGGGAATACATACTGAAACTTTTCCCACAAACAGGACATTCAAAGGGTTTTTCTCGTGTGTGAGTCCTCTGGTGGTTCACCAGGTCATAATTCTGACTGAAACGTTTCCCACAATCTGGACATTCAAATGGTTTCTCTCCTGTGTGTGTCCTCTGGTGTTTCACCAGGGTGCAATTCTGACTGAATAATTTCCCACAAACAGGACATTCAAAGGGTTTCTCTCCTGTGTGAGTCCTCTGGTGTATCACAAGGCTGGAATTCTGACTGAAACGTTTCCCACAATCAGGACATTCATAGGGTTTCTCTCCTGTGTGAATCCTCTGGTGGTTCACCAGGCAATAATTCTGACTGAAACGTTTCCCACAATCAGGACATTCAAAGGGTTTTTCTCCTGTGTGAATCCTCTGGTGTTCCACCAACCTGGAATTCTGATTGAAACCTTTCCCACAAAGAGGACATTCATAGGGTTTCTCTCCTGTGTGAGTCCTCTGATGAATCACCAGGTCATAATTCCGACTAAAACGTTTACCACAATCAGGACATTCAAAGGCTTTGTCTCCTGTGTGGGTCCTCTGGTGGCTAACCAAATTGGAATTCTTACTGAAACTTTTCCCACAGATAGGACATTCAAAGGGTTTCTCTCCTGTGTGAGTCCTTTGATGAATCACCAGGCTTGACTTATAAATGAAACCTTTCCCACAATCAGGACATTCAAACGATTTTTCTCCTTGCTGAGTCCTCTGGTGTTGAACCAAAGCAGAGTTGCAACGGAAACGTTTGCCACAATCGGAACATTCAAAGGGTTTCTCTCCTGTGTGAGTCCTCTGATGAACCACCAGGCTTGAATTATGACTGAAACCTATCCCACAGTCAGGGCATTCAAACGGTTTTTCTCCCGTGTGTGTCCTCTGGTGTTGAACCAAGGTGAAATTTCGACTGAAACGTTTGCCACAATCAGAACATTCAAAGGGTTTCTCTCCTGTGTGAGTCCTCTGATGAGTCACCAGGCTTGAATTATGACTGAAACTTTTCCCACAATCAGGACATTCAAACAGTTTCTCTCCTGTGTGAGTCCTCTGGTGTATCACCAGCTGGGAATTTGTAATGAAACTTTTTCCACAATCAGCACAATTATATGATTTCTTTCCTGTGTGCATCCTGTAATATACGTACCATCAGGTTGGAATTCTGACTGAATAATTTCCAACAATCAACACATTCAAAGGATTTTCCCCTCACGTGAGTCCTCTGATGTATCACCAAGTTGCCATGCTTACAAAAGCATTTACTATATTGCGAGTAGTTATAGAACTTCTCTCCTGTGTGGGTCATTCAAAGGGGATTTTCTCCCCTTTCTCTCATCAGTTGTGGAAAGAGAAGAATTTTGTGCTTTTCTGAAGGCTCAATTTACTTTCATTTTCAAAGTTGCTGGTTATTCTCAGTTGTCCAGAGCGTTCATATTGCTATCCTCTTTCATCTGTAAGATTTAAATAAAAGTGTAAGTTTAAAAAATATTCTTTATACAATGATTGCAGAAGTATACATTACAAGTAAAAAGCAAAGATGCCATAATGCTGAAATAACTTCTAACTTTAATTATTATTCTTTTGAAACATTGCAGAGTACTGAGATCCAAGTTCAAATATGCAATCATGAAATAAACTTGACAAATTCTTCAAACTTTAATTATTGGGTAGAATCTCTGTAATTCAGATAAATGTTTTAATAAACATGCTATTTCTCTTTCACTTGGAACCCTGACATTCCACTTGCAGAATGAGTATGCAAAGCATTGTATGATTCAGTGGGCAAAGAACTTTGGATGTAATATAATGTTTGAACAATGGAAGGATATAAAAGAATTACAGATGGAAGGGACCTTGGAGGTCTTCTAGTCCAACCCCCTGCTCAAGCATGAAGCTCTATACCAAATATAGAGCTGTGGAAAATCCATCTGTTTTCTACCAGAAAGCTACCCAAATCCCAAAATGGTTAGTCAAACCTGTGCTAATTTTAGAGATGTGGGGGCTTTAATTGATAAAATGATACCTAAAGACTCTGCACGATTTGAAGAATCAGTTTTGCCCGTGGAAGTTCTGAGATGCAAATATAGTTTATAGTTTATTTATTTGTATGCCGCCCTTTTCCCTGGGGGGACTCAGGGCGGCTCACAAGTCATGGGAAGGGGAGGACAGAACAAGTTATGAACATAAAACAATACATTGTTAAAAGAAAACACAGCAATCATACCATTCAGGTGGGGTTAGGGTCTTTAGCCCCAGGCCTGCTGGGACAGCCAGATTTTAAGGGCAGTGCGGAAGGTCTGGAGGGTGGTGAGGGTACGAATCTCCACGGGGAGTTCGTTCCAGAGGGTCGGAGCAGCCACCGAGAAGGCTCTCCTCCGGGTAGTTGCCAGATGACATTGGCTCGTTGATGGAATTCGGAGGAGGCCTAATCTATGCGATCTGATTGGTCTAGTGGAGGTAATTGGCAGTAGGCGGTCTCTCAAGTACCCAGACCCAATACCATGAAGGGCTTTGTCGGTGACAAGTAGCACCTTGAAGCGCATCCGGAGAGCAACAGGTAGCCAGTGCAGCTCGCGGAGGATAGGTGTTACGTGGGTGAAGCGAGGTGCACCCACGATCACTCGCGTGGCCGCATTCTGGACCAGCTGAAGTCGCCGGATACTCTTCAAGGGCAGCCCCATGTAGAGCACATTGCAGTACTCCAGCCTAGAGGTCACAAGTGACTGTTGTGAGGGCCTCCTGATTCAGGTAGGGGCGCAACTGGCGCACCAGACGAATCTGGGCAAATGCCCCCCTGGTCACAGCTGACAAGTGATGCTCGAAAGTCAGCTGTGGATCCAGGAGGACTCCCAAGTTGCGGACCCTATCTGAGGGGCGTATAATTTGACCCCCCAGCCTGAGAGATGGAACACTGGGCCAATTAGTGGGAGGGAAGCACAACAGCCACTCTGTCTTATCTGGATTGAGTACAAGCTTGTTAACCCCCATCCAGTCTCTAATGGCCTCAAGACCCTGGCACATCACGTCCATCGCTTCATTGAGTTGGCACGGGGCGGACAGATACAACTGCGTATCGTCCGCATATTGGTGGTATTTTATCCCGTGCCGTTGGATGATCTCGCCCAGAGGTTTCATGTAGAGATTAAAAAGAAGGGGGGACAGGACCGAACCCTGCGGCACCCCATACGTTAGGGGTCTAGGGGTCGATCTCTGCCCTCCAACTAACACCGACTGCGACCTGTCCGAGAGGTAAGAGGAGAACCACCGTAAAACAGTGCCTCCCACCCCCACCTCCCGCAGTCGTCGCAGAAGGATACCATGGTCGATGGTATTGAAAGCCGCCGAGAGGTCAAGGAGTACCAGGATGGAGGCGTGGCCTCCATCCCTGGCTCTCCAGAGATCATCGGTCAATGCGACCAAAGCGGTTTCTCTGCTGTAGCCAGGTCTGAAGCCTGACTGGAATGGATCCAGATAACAACAGAAAATGCCCACAACCACACTGGTGACATTCCTATTGAAGCAGTCCTCACTTACTGACTCCATTTGGGAAAGGCATCTCTGTCACTAAGCAGCCTGATCAGGAAGCATGATGTCGCCTGATAGTGCCAACTTATATTTTCCTCTGCAGTTGTGAGTTGTTAAAGGCAATTTCACCTAACTATGGCTGGCAACTTCCTGCTGGCATCACTACTGATTTTGCTTGACAGAATCTAGCTGGGAAGGTCACAAATGGGGATCCCGAGTGTGGGATGCTGAAACCATCATAAATGTGCATCGGTTGGCAGAACCCAAATTGTCGGAACTCTTTTTCTTGCACCTTCATAACCACAGGAACTGCTGACTTGTTCAGGTCACTGAACAAGTGCTACAATCAGCACTAATTTATGGACTAGATGTATATGTGCCATACCGTTCCCTTGTAACTTTGAAGGATCAGGGAACAAAGGGTAAGAAAGGACTACCTATTCAGCTGAACTTCCGAAAGGTTCTCGAAAGCTTTCATAACTGCAGGAACTACTGGCTTAAACTGGACTGCATGATCGCCAAGGTGGCTTAAACTGGACTGCATGATCGCCAAGGTCACATCCAACTGCCTTTGGAATCTGATTAATGCATGGATGGAGTTTCAATAGGAAATATCATGCTTCTTGGCTAGACGTGGAAACAAAAAAGCAAAAATCCCAGAAGAGATTTCTGGTGATTTTCTGATATACTATTGCCAAAAAAACCAGCAGGTCCATGACAGAATAACAGCGTTGGAAGGGATCTTGGAGCTTTGTTAGATCTAGACCAATCTCCTGCTCAGTCAAGAGAGTCCATACCATTCTGGATAAATGGCTGTCCAGTTTCTCCTTAAAGATTCCCGGGGAACCTGACAACTCTGTCCTGCAAAAGATAGGGGAGATAATTAGAAGAGTCTCTAGTCCAACCCCCTGCTCAGGCAGGGAGCTCTATACCAAATATCTATATATGTGGAAAATCCATGTGTTTTCTGCCTGAAAGCTGTCTCAAAACCCAAAATAGTTACAGTCAAACCTTTGGTGCTAATATTAGAGATGTGGGGCTTTAAATGATAAAATGATGCCTAAAGACTGCAAGATTTGAAGCACCAAACTTGCCCGTGGAAGCCCCAGGCTCCAGAGGCTTTCTATAAACCTGTTGTGGGTGAAAACGCCCCCCCCCCCCCATTTTATCTTTGGTAGTTTTTAACCTTCTGGAAATATCCCTGTAGCTGACAGGGCAGCGCCTCACGTGTCCTATCAAATGGCTCCGTGTGCGACCTGTGAGACGCGTGCCATAGGTTCGCCCTCACGGCTCTAGACTAATTCACTACTTGGTCAAGAGATCCCATACAATTCTGGATAAATGGCTGTCCAGTTGCTAATTAGAGGTTTCTGAGGAACCTGACAACAAAATTAGAGGGTCAGCTATACTGGATTTAATACTTATGAACAGGAAGGTTTGTTTGAAGAGAAGACACGAAAGAGCAACAAACATGACTGGGGGCTTTGGCGGAAACATATGAAGAACAGTTGTAGGAATTGGATATGTCAAGTCTTGGTGAAAAGAAGGACTAGAGGTGACATGTTCCAATACTTGAAGTGCTGCCACAAAGAAGAGAAAATGAACTTCTTTTGCAAAGCCCCAGAAGGAAAGACAAGAAGCAATGGATGGAAACCAAGGAAGGACAGAAGCATCCTAGAAATAAGAAGAAATCTCCTGACAGCGACCAGAGGAACGGCTTCCCTTCCCAACTTGTGGGTGCTCCTCCCTGGAGGCTTGGAAGGAGATACTGGAGAGCCATTTGTCTGAAATGGTCTCAGTTCTCGTGCTTAAGCAGGGGGTCGGACTGCATGATCGCCAAGGTCACATCCAACTGCCTTTGTCTTTCTTCCAGTTGCTTCTCTGCTTCGACGCTGCGGAGGAAATCAAGCAGCCTTTCTTGCTCCCAGCCTCTCCCCAATCTGTCCTCAACTCACCCACCAGCTGCTGCTGCTGCTGCTTCGACTCTTGCAGGAGCCCAGAAACCACTCGGCTTCTCTTCCTCCCCTCAGCGATCCTGTAGATCCTGCACTTCTCTCCCTTCCTTTCTAGCAATGCAGCACTTGATGGTTTTAACCTCTTAAAGCTCAACCCCAATGTTGCCCATTTGACTGCCATCTCCCGATGGGAGGGGGTAAAACACGCTCGTCCCGTCTCTGCCTATGAAGGCGTTTGCAAGAGGTTTGCACTGATTACATGCCATCAAGTCATTTTCCACTCCTACCAACCGACCTTTGCAACCGATGCAAGTGAAATAGTGAAATGTGACACTTGTAAAGATTATCTACAGGTTGAGCCCTAAACGTTCATGAAGTTCTTACAGCATAAGAGTCGGAAGGGATCAATTCTCCAAGCAGGGATCCCTGTGCTACTCCGCACAAATGGCTCTCCAGTCTCCTCTTCAAAAGCTCCTCGGATGGAGCAGCCGAGACTTCTGGAGACAAAGCATTTCCACTGATCAATTGTTCTCACTGACAGGAAGTTTCTCCTTAATTCCAGGTTGGATCCCTTTCTGATGTGTCTCCCTCTGTTCCTTCTTGTCCTGCTCTCAGGGGCTTTCAAGAATAGGCGTCCTCCCCCCTTTCTTTTTTGTGTCAGCCCAGCTCAAATATGGTTGTATGTCAAGGATTACCAGTGGCATCTTGATTATTACGAGGCAGTCACCTTGGGCAAAACCCTTGGAGGGCGCTACTTTGTAAGAAGCTGGTCTAGAGATTCCTGATCATTTTTAGTGAATCTCAGTCCAGATTTTTTTTTTAAAAAAAAATTCTCTACTCCCTGTCAGAAGGAAAATCCAGGCCTAGTTCCAAGTCGGGAATAAAATGGAGGCTGTTTAAGAAAGGGGGTCCGTTTATTGATGAGCAGAACCAGCCTGTGGTTCCAGGGCAACTGACCGACTGGTTGAATGGGCGGATGGAGCTTTATAGGTTTCTGTGATGCTGCTGGGGTTGTGCAATGTATGAGTTCTGCCTCTTTTGCTATTCTAATGGTGGTGGGTTAATCCTATTATGCCCTAAAAGGTCATTCCTGTTCTTAGATGTGCCAAAGGTGCTTTTTCAGAAGGAAAATGGACTTTTTTATTTGTTTTCTTTTGAAGATGTTTTTCTTCTCCTCCAAGAAACCTCTTCAGCTCTGACAGGATAGTGGGGAATGGAATCCTGATCACAGAGACAGAACAATATGCAGCAGGGCTTAGAAAATGGGGTGTAAAAAAAGAGGGCTTGATTGTCTGTATAGGGCAGAAGATATTTTTAAAAAAGAATTATTTGTAAAAAAACAGAAAGGAAAGATAGAATATTCCGCCAAAGAACAAGGCTGATTGGAAACCACATTAACGTTTTTAGAGTGGTAACCTGCACTGCCATTTTAATGCAGATTTAATAAGGTAAGATTTTTGATAGTGGCCATTTCATCTATTGGCTCTGTTTCCACCCACAAGGACCTCAACTTTCATAATGTCTGTTGGATCCAGTTGAGAACTGGGAGAATCATTAGGGAAATCTGACAGATCCTCTGTAATATTATGTGTTTCAAAAGCTACAAACCCACTGGCACATCCCATGGCTGCTTTAGGGGTTGTAAAGTTATAAGGGAAACCTATCTTAGTTCTCCTGTTTGAAACCTCCTAACTTTGATCTCCCAAACTGGCAATGGTGGAGAAGACCATCCCTGAATCTGAGAAGAATGCCAATCCAAACGGATCCAGTTTAGCCATTCTAATTTTTTAACTTTGCATAAAGAAATGTCATTGTTTCATAGAGTTTAGGACTGAGGTAAATAGCAATGCAACAAATTAAGAGGGAGAAGTCTAATTACATTACACATCAGAAGCACAGAGTGGCTGGATGGAGGTACCATTGGACCTGAAAATTTAAATTTATAATGGGGAGAGAAATGAAGCTGAAGGAGACAGATTGGTTATAGAGGTGCCGAATGCCAAAGAGACAGATTACAGGTAGATTAACAATTGTAGAGTATTAGAAACTCACTGTATGTGTGGAGACCTCGCCACTGAAGAATTGAGAAAATGGTTTTGTGTTATAATTTTTTAAAGTTTATTATTAAACTTGTTCACTGCACATCTGGCAGTTAGAGCCCATTCTGAGTGCCTTGCTTTGCCCCAACAATCATAGCAGCACTGAAGCTACCCATTTTTTTCCTTGCCAAAAGCTATTGATTATTCTTACATTACACAATCAATTATTAAAAATAAAAGATTTTCCTCCATTCAATTTTTTTCTCACATCGCCACCACCAAGGGGATACAATAGATATGTCAGCATGCTGCTATCATCCAGCAGCCAGCAAAGGGAAAAAGCAGGCACTTCCAAGAAAACGAGATCATAGCACAAGTTGCTAACAAACGTGGAGATCCTGTCATCAAAGCTGCTTAGTACTGAGCGACTGAGGGAAACAGAGGCATTTGCACCATTAACGCGTTTATTGACAACCACAATAACAGCTTAGAACAATTCTCCTTCCATCTGACAGCTATTTATAGCATAGCTGTCAGATGGTTAAGCAATCTGATGGCTGCAATTCTCCTGCCGGCCGGCACGTGTGTCGAACCAATAGGAACAGTTCCTTTTTTGATTGACTCCCCGGGATCGCGGTTTACCAGGTTGAAATTCTGACTGAAACTTTCCCCACACTGTGGATATTCAATACAATACAATACAATACCAGAGTTGGAAGGGACCTTGGGGGGTCTCCTAGTCCAAAGCCTGCCTAGGCAGGAAACCCTATACCTTTCAGACAAACGGCTACCCAACATCTTAAAGACTTCCAGTGTTGGGGCATTCACAACTTCTGGAGGCAAGCTGTTCCACTGATTAATTGTTCTCACTGTCAGGAAATTTCTCCTCAGTTCTAAGTTGCTTCTCTCCTTGATTAGTTTCCACCCATTGCTTCTTGTTCTACCCTCAGGTGCCTAGGAAAATAGTTTGACTCCCTCTTCTTTGTGGCAACCCCTGATATATTGGAACACTGCTATCATGTCTCCCCTAGTCCTTCTTTCTATTAAACTAGACATACCCAGTTCCTGCAACCGTTCTACATATGGTTTAGTCTCCAGTCCCCTAATCATCTTTTCTACATCGTGGCAACCAAAACTAAATGCAGTACTCAAAGTGTGGCCTTACCAAGGCATTATAAAGTGGTATTAACACTTCACATGATCTTGATTCTATCCCTGTTCATGCAGCCTAGAACTGTGTTGGCTTTTTTGGCAGCTGCTGCACACTGCTGGCTCATATTTAAATGCTTGTCCACTAGGATTCCAAGATCCCTTTCACAGTTACTACTATTGAGCAAGATACCACCTATACTGTACCTGTGCATTTTGTTTTTGTTGCCTAAATGTAGAACCCTACTCTTTTCACCATTGAATTTCATTTTATTAGATAGTGCCCAATGTTCAAGTTTTTCAAGATCCTTCTGTATCTTAAGCCTGTCTTCTGGAGTGTTGGCTATTCCTGCCAGCTTGGTGTCATCTGCAAACTTGATGAGTTCCCCATTTATTCCCTCATCCAAATCATTGATGAAGATGTTGAAGAGTACTGGGCCTAAAACAGCGCCTTGGGGTACTCCATTGCATACGTCCCTCCATGTAGATGCAGTTCCATTGAGGGCTACATGTTGAGTGCGGCTGGTCAGCCAGTTACAAATCCATCTGGTGGTGATGCTGTCTAACCCACATTCTTCTACTTTATCTTGTAGTAGGTTATGGTCTACCTTATCAAATGCCTTACTGAAGTCCAAGTAAACTATATTGATGGCATTCCTTTGGTCCACTAATTTTGTCACACTAATTTTATTCATACGATTTCACTCCTGCGTGAGTCCTCTGGTGTTTCACCAGGACAGAACAGTAAGTGAAACTTTTCCCACAACCTGGACACTAGTATAGCTTCACTCCTGTAAAGGTCCTCTGTATAAGTAGATCAAAACTCCAATTGAAAGGTTTCCCACAATCTGGACTTTCATATTGTTTCTCTCGTGTAAGTCCTCTGGTGTTTCATCAGTTTGGACTTCTCACTGAATTTTTTCCCACAAACAGGACATTCAAAGTGTTTTTCTCCTGTGTGACTCCTCTGGTGTTTCACCAGCCTGGAATTCTGATTGAAACCTTTCCCACAGATAGGACATTCATAGGGTTTCTCTCCTGTGTGAGTCCTCTGATGAATCACCAGGGAATAATTCCGACTGAAACGTTTATCACAATTAGAACATTCAAAGGCTTTCTCTCCTGTGTGAGTCCTCTGGTGGCTAACCAAATTGTAATTCAGACTGAAACGTTTGCCACAATCAGAACATTCAAAGGGTTTCTCTCCTGTGTGAGTCTTCTGGTGTTGAAACAAAGCGGAATTGCAACGGAAACGTTTGCCACAATCAGAACATTCAAAGGGTTTCTCTCCTGTGTGAGTCCTCTGGTGGTCCACCAGGCTTGAATTATGACTGAAACCTATCCCACATTCAGGACATTCAAATGGCTTTTCTCCTGTGTGAGTCCTTTGATGAATCACCAGGCTTGACTTATAAATGAAACCTTTCCCACAATCAGGACATTCAAATGGTTTTTCTCCTGTGTGAGTCCTTTGGTGTTGAACTAAAGTGGAATTTCGACTGAAATGTTTGCCACAATCAGAACATTCAAAGGGTTTCTCTCCTGTGTGAGTCCTCTGATGAGTCACCAGGCTTGAATTATGACTGAAACTTTTCCCACAATCAGGACATTCAAACGGTTTTTCTCCTGTGTGAGTCCTCTGGTGTTGAACTAAAGCGAACTTTTCACTGAAATGTTTGCCACAATCAGAACATTCAAAGGGTTTTTCTCCTGTGTGAGTCCTCTGGTGTTTAACCAAATGGGAATTCAGAATGAAACGTTTGCCACAATCAGAACATTCAAAGGGTTTCTCTCCTGTGTGAGTCCTCTGATGAATCACCAGGCTTGAATTATGACTGAAACATTTCACACAATCAGGACATTCAAAGGGCTTTTCTCCTGTGTGAGTCCTCTGGTGTTCCACCAGCCTGGAATTCTGATTGAAACCTTTCCCACAAAGAGGACATTCAAAGGGTTTCTCTCCTGTGTGAGTCCTCTGGTGTTTAACCAAATGGGAATTCTGACTGAAATGTTTCCCACAATCAGGACATTCAAAGGGTTTCTCTCCTGTGTGAATCCTCTGATGAGTCACCAGGCTTGAATTATGACTGAAACTTTTCCCACAATCAGGACATTCAAACGGTTTTTCTCCTGTGTGAGTCCTCTGGTGTTCCACCAGGTTGGAATTCTGACTAAAACCTTTCCCACAATCAGAACATTCAAAGGGTTTGTCTCCTGTGTGAGTCCTCTGATGTTGAACTAAAGTGAAATTTCGACTGAAATGTTTGCCACAATCAGAGCACTCAAAGGGTTTCTCTCCTGTGTGAGTCCTCTGATGAATCACCAGGCTTGAATTATGACTGAAACCTATCCCACAATCAGGACATTCAAATGCTTTCTCTCCTGTGTGCATCTTCTGGTGTATCACCAGCTGGGAATTTGTAATGAAACTTTTACCACAATCAGTACAGTTATTTGAATTCTTTCCTGTGTGCATCCCGTAATATTCCATTAGGTTCCAATTCTGACTGATTTTTTTCCAATCAGCACATTCTAAGAGTTTTCCTCTTATGTGAGTCCTCTGATATATCACCAAGTTGCCCTGCTTGTAAAAGCTTTTACTGCATTGGTAGTTATAGGGCTTCTCTCCTGTGTCGGTCCTTCAATGAACCACAAGTAATTTGTATGGCTTTCCTCCAGAGTGGATCCTCTTATGCATAATATGTTATTTGCTATGTGAGGTTTTCCTACAATAGGCCCATCTATAGAGTTTTTCTGCCACTGAGGTTCTTGAAGAGGTCAAAAATATGTGTGATCTCTTGTTGCATGGAGCTTTTATTCAAGCTACTGTTTTCTTCCTCACTGGGCAAGGCCTCCATTACTGTCTAGAGACTTGCATTACTGTCTACCTTTTGTGGCTATCCAATTGTCTGTTTCCTCCTCAGTCACTTCTAGATATTTCCTTCTTTTTCTAATTGGAAAAAATAAATCTCCTTTGACCTTTTCATGGAATCTGGTGTTGAATTCTGCATAATCTACTTTTTCCAATTTGAAATCTCTTCAAATTTCCTCCCCTTTTTCTCTCACCAGCTGGGGAAAGAGAAGAATTGTGTGCTTTTCTGAAGACTCAATTTACTTTCATTTTCAAATTGCTGGTTATTCTCAGTTGTCCCAGAGAACTCATATTGGTATCCTCTTCATCTGTAAGATTTAAATAAAAGTGTAAGTTTAAAATTGTTTCTTTATACAATGGTTGCAGAAGATGTGAAAAAGTGTACATTGCAAGTAAAAAGCAAAAATGCCACAATGCTGAAATAACTTCTAATGTTATTTATGATTCTTTTGAAACATTGCAGATTACTCATATCCAAATTCAAATATGCAATCATGAAATAGACTTGTTGACAAATTCTTCAAACTTCAATTATTGGGTAGAATCTCTGTAATTCAGATTTTTTTTTTTAATAAACATGCTATTTCTCTTTCACACTTTAGATGTTATAGCTGAAACTCAATTTAAAGTATGGCAGATAGACATCTCTAACTTTATATTGCAAGGAAAAAAAACAAAAATTAAACATAAATTATTGCAAGGTGCTAAGGAAAGAGGTTTGAGTTGACCAGATTTGAAATTGTACTTTGATGCTTGTTGTTTTGTGGCAAAAAGAGTGAAGGACTCTCCAAAATAAAAGCTTCTTTGAGATTGACAGGCATGAATAAAGATTTTGATGGCAAAGCTCTTTATCGTATGATAAAGTTAAAGCAAATGTTGATCATAGTCATCATTCTTTCCTCTTTGGTGTCTCCCCAGGAACTTTTTTAAGAAAAGAAAGGGTGGCAAAACCAGATTGGTTGACCTATGGTTAAAAATTATTGTTCAATTATCGTGCCCCTATCTGAAAATCTACAAGTTGGAATCAGAAGGACGTTTGCCATTGATTTATACATTTAAAGGAGTGGGAAATGACTAGACAAAAAGAGCAATGGATACAATTTCGTGAAAAATGAAATGGAAATGAATGGTTGAACATATTATTACTAAGGTTTATAAACTGCTATTGAATTTGAATATCAGCCCTGGGGCCCTTCTTTTCTTTTGGATCTTCAAGGCTGCCACATTTATTGCCTGGGAAATCGGGAGGGGGATTGTGAGATTGTTGAGAATTATAGCCATAACAGCATCTTTTCTCTGGGAGTCAAGGACGTTCAGCCTGCACATGGATAGGCGTGACTGGGGGATGTCTCCACTTGGGTAGGTGGAGTGATTGGATCATGTGATGGACATGTGGGTGTAGGGGATAGAACTCTGACTTTTTGGAATGTGGAAAACCGGAAGCTTTCAGTTTCAGGTTTTCCCAGATGTGCCAATATGACATCTTCAATAGATTGGAACTTTGAGGAATTGCCTGCCTTGGAGTCTTCATTGGTTGAAGGTTTTACTTGAAACCCTGACACTGAACTTGCAGAATGAGTAAGTAAAGCATTGTACGATTCAGTAGGCAAAGTACTTTGGATGTAATATAATACTTGAACAATGGAAGGATATAAAAGAATTACAGATGGAAGGGACCTTGGAGGTCCTTTAGTCCAACCCCCTGCTCAAGCACAAAGCTCTATTCCCATTATGTAAATATGTGGAAAATCCATGTGTTTTCTGCCTGAAAGCTGTCCCAAAACCCCAAGTAGTTACAGTCAAACCTTCGGTGCTAATATTAGAGATGTGGGGCTTTAAATGATAAAATGATACCTAAAGACTTGAAGCACCAATTTTGCCTGTGAAACCTGTTGTGGGTGAAAACAACCCCCCCCCCCCCGGCTTTATTTTTGGCGGTTTTTCACCCTCTGGAAATATCCCTGTAGCTGATAGGACAACGCCTCACGTGTCCTAACAAATGGCTCCGCATGCGACCTGTGACACGAGTGCCATATGTTCGTCATCACGGCTCTAGACTAATTCACTGCTAGGTCAGGAGAGCCCACACCATTCTGGATAAATGGCTGTGCAGTTGCTTCTTAGGGGTTTCTGAGGAACCTGACAACTCTGTCATGCAAGAGATAGGGGAGATAATTAGAGGGTCAGCTATACTGGATTTAATACTTATGAACAGGAAGGTTCGTTTGAAGAAAAGACACCAAAGAGGAACAAACATGACTGGAGGCTTGAGGTGGAAAATTATGAAGAACAGTTGTAGGAATTGGGTATGTTCAGTCTTGGTGAAAAGAAGGACTAGAGGTGACATGTTCCAATACTTGAAGTGCTGCCACAAAGAAGAGAAGATGAACTTCTTTTGCAAAGCCCCAGAAGGCAAGACAAGAAGCAATGGATGAAAATCAACGAAAGAGAGAAGCAACCAAGAAATAGGAAGAAATCTCCTGACAGCGACCAGTGGAACGGAAGCCCTTCCCAAGTTGTGGGTGCTCCTCCCTGGAGGCTTGGAAGGAGATACTGGAGAGCCATTTGTCTGAAATGGTCTCAGTTCTCGTGCTTGAGCAGGGGGTTGGACTGCATGATCGCCAAGGTCACATCCAACTGCCTTTGTCTTTCTTCCAGTTGCTTCTCTGCTTCTACGCTGCGGAGGAAATCAAGCAGCCTTTCTTGCTCCCAGCCTCTCCCACAACTTGTCCTCAACTCACCCACCAGCTGCTGCTGCTGCTGCTGCTGCTGCTACTGCTTCGACTCTTGCAGGAGCCTAGAAACCACTCGACTTTTCTTCCTCCCGTCAGCGATCCTGTAGATCCTGCACTTCTCTTCCCTCCTTTCTAGCAATGCAGCACTTGATGGTTTTAACTCCTTAAAGCTCAACTCCAGATGCCTCCATGGCTTTCTAGGTGCCAATGCTGCCCATCTGACCGCCATCTCCCGATAAGAGGAGGTAAAACAGGCTCGTCCCGTCTCTGCCTATTAAGGTGTTTGCAAAAGGTTTGCACTGATTACATGCCATCAAGTCATTTTCCACTCCTACCAACCGACCTTTGCAATCGATGCAAGTGAAATATTGAAAGGTGACACTTGTGAAAATTAGCTACAGGCTGAGCCCTAGACCTTCATGAAGTTTTTGGGCATAAAACTTGGAAAGGACCAATTCTCAAAGCAGGGATATTCCGCACAAATGGCTCTCCAGTCTCCTCTTAAAAAGCTCCTCCTCCTGCAGCCGCAACCTCTGGAGACAAAGAATTTCAACTGATCAATTGTTCTCACTGACAGGAGATTGGATCCCTTTCTGATGTGTCTCCCTTTGTTCCTTCTTGTCCTGCTCTCAGGAACTTTCAAGAATAGGCTGCCCCCCCCTTTCTTTTCTGTCTCAGCCCAGCTGAAATATGGTTGCATGTCAAGGATTACCTGTGGTATCTTTTTATCTGATTGCAGAGCCTAAAGAATTGCTCTGAGGAACTTTCCCAATTTCCAGAGGAGGTAGATTTTCCCCTTGATTATTCCAACGCAGACACCCTGAGCAAAACCCTTGGAGGGGGCTCCTTTGTAAAAAGCTGGTCTAGAGATTCCTGGTTTTTTAAGAGTGAATCTCTGTGGAATTTTTTTTAAAAAAACTGCTCTACATCCTGTTAAAAGGAAAATCCAGGCCTAGTTCCAAGCCGGGAATAAAATGGAGGCTGCTTAAAAAAGGGGGTCCGTTTATTGATGAGCAGAACCAGCCTGTGGTTCCAGGGCAGCTGACCGACTGGTTGAATGGGTGGATGAAGCTTTATAGGTTTCTGTGATGCTGCTGGGGTTCTGCAATGTAGTGAGCTCTGTGTCTTTTGCTATTCTAATGGTGGTGGGTTAATCCTATTATGTCCTGTTCTTAGATGTGCCAAAGGTGTTTTATCAGAAGGCAAGTGGACTTTTTTATTTGTTTACTTTTGAAGATGTTTTCCTTCTCCTCCAAGAAGCCTCTTCAGCTCTGACAGGAGAGTGGGGAATGGAATCCTGGTCACAGAAAGAGAAGAATATGCAGCAGGGCTTAGAAAATCAGGTGTAAAAAAGAGGGCTTGATTGTCTGTATAGGGCAGAAAATATTTTTAAAAAGAAATATTTGTAAAAGAAACAGAAAGGAAAGATAGAATATTCTGGAAAAAAAACACGGCTGATTGGACAACATGTTAACGTTTTTAGAGTGGTATCCTGCACTGCCATTTTAATGCATATTTAATAAGCTAAGTTTTTTGCTAGTGGCCATTTCATCTATTGGCTCTGTTTCTATCCATGAGGACCTTGACTTCCATAATTTGTTGGATCCAGTTCAGAACTGGGAGAATCATCAGGGAAGTCAGACAGATCCTCTGTAATGTTATGATTTTCAAAAGCTACAAACCCACTGGCACAACCAATGGCTGCTTTGGGGGTTGTAAAGTTACAAGGGAAACCTATCTTAGTTGCCCAGTTTGAAACCTTCTAATTTAAATTTATAATGAGGAGGGAAATGAAGCTGAAGGAGACAGATTGGTTATAGAGGGGCAAAATGCCAAAGAGACAGATTACAGATAGATTAACAATTGTGGAGCATTAGAAAGCCCCTCTATGTGTGGAGACCTCATCACTGAAGAATTGAGAAAAGGGTTTTGTGTTATTTAAGTTTATTATTAAACTTGTTCACTACACAGCTGGCAGTTAGAGCCCATTCGGAGTGCCTTGCTTTGTCCTAACAATCGTAGCAGCACTGAAGCTACCCAATTTTTTCCTTGCCAAAAGCTATTGATTGTTCTTACATTACACAAACAATTATTAAAATTAAAAGATTTTCCTCCGTTCATTTTTTTTCTCACATCGCCACCACCAAGGGGATACAATAGATCAGTGTTTTTCAACCACTGTGCTGCGGCACACTAGTGTGCCGTGACATAGTGTAAGGTGTGCCGTGGGAAAATTACTTTATATATAGTCAATATAAGCACAGAGTTAATTTTTTTTAACATTTTCTAATGGTGGTGTGCCTCATGATTTTTTTCATGAAAAAAGTGTGCCTTTGCACAAAAAAGGTTGAAAAACACTGCAATAGATATGTCAGCATGCTGCTATCACCCAGCAGCCATCAAAGGGAAAAAGCAGGCACTTCCAAGAAAACGAGATCACAGCACAAGTTGCTAACAAACGTGGAGATCCTGTCATCAAAGCTGCTTAGTACTGAGCGACTGAGGGAAATAGACGTTTGAACCATTAACACGTTTATTGACAACCACAATAACAGCTTAGAACAATTCTCCTTCCATCTGACAACTATTTATACCATAGCTGTCAGATGGTTAAGCGATCTGATGGTTGCAATTCTCCCGCTGGCCAGCACTCATGTCGGAACCAATAGGAATGGTTCCTTCTTTGATTGACGCCCCGGGATCGCGGTTCAGCAGGTTGAAATTCTGACTGATACTTTTCCCACACTGTGGATATTCAATACATTACAATACAATACCAGAGTTGGAAGGGACCTTGGAGGTCTTCAAGTCCAACTCCCCTGCCTAGGCAGGACACCCTATACCATTTCACACAAACGGCTACCCAACATCTTCTTAAAGACTTCCAGTGTTGGGGCATTCACAACCTCTGGAGGCAAGCTGTTTCACTAATTGTTCCAACTGTCAGGAAATTTCTCCTCAGTTCTAAGTTGCTTCTCTCCTTGATTAGTTTCCACCCATTGCTTTCTTTTTCTACCCTCAGGTGCCTTGGAAAATAGTTTGACTCCCTCTGTGGCAACCCCTGAGATATTGGAACACTGCTATCATGTCTCCCCTAGTCCTTCTTTCTATTAAACTAGACATACCCAGTTCCTGCAACCGTTCTTCATGTTTTAGTCTCTCTTCGGGGGAGTGCCTTCTCTGTAGCAGCCCCGGCCCTCTGGAACGATCTACCCCCTGAAATCCGGACCCTCCCCATTCTCTCGGCCTTCTGAAAGTCTGTTAAGATCTGGCTGTTCCGGCAGGCCTGGGGCTGCTGATCTTGATTGACCTTCAGCCCCACTAAGATCGAGTTCATGTTGTGTCTGTTTTTAATTTGCTCATATTTTTAATTTTTATTATCTTCTTTTTTAAACTGTTTTTATGTAAGCCGCCCGGAGTCCCCCGGGATTGGGGGGCATACAAATCTATTAAAATTGAAAATTGAAATTCCAGTCCCCTAATCATCTTTGTTGTTCTTCTCTGCACTCTTTCTAGAGTCTCCACATCTTTTCTACATTGTGGCAACCAAAACTAAATGCAGTACTCAAAGTGTGGCCTTACCAAGGCATTATAAAGTGGTATTAACACTTCACATGATCTTGATTCTATCCCTCTGTTTATGCAGCCTAGAACTGTGTTGACTTTTTTGGCAGCTGCTGCACACTGCTGGCTCATATTTAAATGCTTGTCCACTAGGATTCCAAGATCCCTTTCACAGTTACTACTATTGAGCAAGATACCACCTATACTGTACCTGTGCATTTTGTTTTTGTTGCCTAAATGTAGAACCCTACTCTTTTCACCATTGAATTTCATTTTATTAGATAGTGCCCAATGTTCAAGTTTGTCAAGATCCTTCTGTATCTTAAGCCTGTCTTCTGGAGTGTTGGCTATTCCTGCCAGCTTGGTGTCATCTGCAAACTTGATGAGTTCCCAATTTATTCCCTCATCCAAATCATTGATGAAGATGTTGAAGAGTACTGGGCCTAAAACAGAGCCTTGGGGTACTCCATTGCATACTTCCCTCCATGTAGATGCAGTTCCATTGAGGACATGTTGAGTGTGGTTGGTCAGCCAGTTACAAATCCATCTGGCGGTGCTGTCTAACCCACATTCTTCTACTTTATCTAGTAGTAGGTTATGGTCTACCTTATCAAATGGCTTACTGAAGTCCAAGTAAACTATATCGATGGCATTCCTTTGGTCCACTAATTTTGTCACAATAATTTTATTCATATGGTTTCACTCCTGCGTGAGTCCTCTGGTGTTTTACCAGGTCAGAATAGTAAGTGAAACTTTTCCCACAACCTGGACACTAGTATGGCTTTACTCCTGTAAAAGTCCTCTGGTGTATAAGTAGATCAAAATTCTAACTGAAAAGTTTTCCACAATCTGGACATTTATATTGTTTCTCTCATGTAAGTCCTCTGGTGTTTCACCAGTTTGGACTTCTCACTGAATTTTTCCCCACAAAGAAGGACATTCAAAGTGTTTTTCTCCTGTGTGAATCCTCTGGTGTTTCACCAGCCTGAAATTTTGATTGAAGCCTTTCCCACAGATAGGACATTTATAGGGTTTCTCTCCTGTGTGAGTCCTCTGATGAATCACCAGGGAATAATTCCGACTGAAACGTTTATCACAATCAGGACATTCAAAGGGTTTCTCTCCTGTGTGAGTCCTCTGGTGTCTCACAAGGCTGGAACTCAGACTAAAATCTTTCCCACAATCAGGACATTCAAGAGGTTTTTCTCTTGTGTGAGTCTTCTGGTGTTCCACCAGATTGGACTTCTGACTAAAACCTTTCCCACAATCAGAGCATTCAAAGGGTTTCTCTCCTGTGTGAGTCCTCTGGTGGCTAACCAAATTGGAATTCTTACTGAAACATTTCCCACAGATAGGACATTCAAAGGGTTTCTCTCCTGTGTGAGTCCTTTGATGAATCTCTAGGCTTGATTTATAAATGAAACCTTTCCCACAATCAGGACATTCAAACTGTTTTTCTCCTTGCTGAGTCCTCTGGTGTTGAACCAAAGTGGAATTGCAACGGAAACGTTTGCCACAATCAGAACATTCAAAGGGTTTCTCTCCTGTGTGAGTCCTCTGATGAATCACCAGGCTTGAATTATGACTGAAACCTATCCCACAGTCAGGACATTCAAACGGTTTTTCCCCTGTGTGAGTCCTCTGGTGTTGAACCAAGGTGAAATTTCGACTGAAACGTTTGCCACAATCAGAACATTCAAAGGGTTTCTCTCCTGTGTGAGTCCTCCGATGAATCACTAGGCTTGAATTATGACTGAAACCTATCCCACAATCAGGACATTCAAATGGTTTTTCTCCTGTGTGAGTCCTCTGGTGTTGAACCAAGGAGAAATTTCGACTGAAACGTTTGCCACAATCAGAACATTCAAAGGGTTTCTCTCCTGTGTGAGTCCTCTGATGAATCACCAGGCTTGAATTATGACTGAAACCTATCCCACAATCAGAACATTCAAAGGGTTTCTCTCCGGTGTGAGTCCTCTGATGAGTCACCAGGCTTGAATGATGACTGAAACTTTTCCCACAATCAGGACATTCAAATGGTTTCTCTCCTGTGTGAGTCCTCTGGTGTATTTCCAGCTGGGAATTTGTAATGAAGCTTTTTCCACAATCAGCACAGTTATATGATTTCTTTCCTGTGTGCATCGTGTAATATACGTACCATCAGGTTGGAATTCTGACTGAATGTTTTCCAACAGTCAACACATTCAAAGGGTTTTCCCCTCACTTGAGTCCTCTGATGTATCACCAAGTTGACATGCTTGCAAAAGCGTTTACTGCATTGCGAGTAGTTATAGAACTTCTCTCCTGTGTGGCTCATTCAATGAACCACAAGGGAGCTGATCTAACTAAATCTTTTCCCACATTCAGGTAATTTGTATGGCTTTCCTCCAGAGTGGATCCTCTTATGCATAATATGTGATTTGCTATGTGTGCTTTTTCCACAACAGGCACCTCTATGGAACCTTTCTACCACTGAAGTTCTTGAAGAGGTCAAAAATACATGTGATCTCTTGTTGCATGGAGCTTGGCTGCATTACCATCTAGAGACTTGCATTAGTGTCTACCTTTTGTGGCTATCCAATTGTCTTTTTCCTCCTCACTCATTTCTAGATTTTTACCTCTTTTTCTAAATGGAAGAAATAATCTCCTTTCACCTTTTCATGTAATCTATTGCTGAATTCTGCATAATCTACTTTTTCCAGTTTGAAATCTCTTCTGGATTTTCTCCCTGGTTGTTGCTGGTTATTCTCAGTTGTCCAGAGCGCTCATATTGGTATCCTCTTCATCTGTAAGATTTAAATAAAAGTGTAAGTTTAAAATTTTTTCTTTATACAATGGTTGCAGAAGATGTGAAAAAGTATACATTACAAGTAAAAAGCAAACTTGCCATAATGCTGAAATAACTTCTAACGTTAATTATGATTCTTTTAAAACATTGCAGAGTACTGAGATCCAAGTTCAAATATGCAATCATGAAATAGACCTGTTGACAAATTCTTCAAACTTCAATTATTGGGTAGAATCTCTGTAATTCAGATAAAATGTTTTAATAAACATGCTATTTCTCTTTCACTTGGAACTCTGCCATTCAACTTGCAAATGAGTATGTAAAGCATTGTATGATTCAGTGGGCAAAGAACTTTGGATGTAATATAATGCTTGAACAATGGAAGGATATAAAAGAATTACAGATGGAAGGGATCTTGGAGGTCTTCTAGTCCAACCCCCTTCTCAGGCAGGGAACTCTATACCAAATATGTACATACTTGGAAAATCCATGTGTTTTCTGGCTAAAAGCTGTCCCCAAACCCAAAATACTTACAGTCAAACCTTCTGTGCTAATTTTAATGATGTCGGAGCTTTAATTGATAAAATGATGCCTAAAGACTTTGCAAGATTTGAAGCATCAGTTTTGGCCGTGGAAGTTCTGAGATGCAAATAACGACAGAAAATACTGTCCACAACCACTCTGATGACATTCCTACTGAAGCAGTCCTCACTTACTGACTGCATTTGGGACTGGCATCTGTGTCACTAAGCAGCCTCTTCAGAAAGCATGATGTTGCCTGATAGTGCCACAATTAAAGGCGATAATCATAATAAATTAGTGATACAAATAAAGAAAGATTTAGAAAATTGGAAAAATATTCAGTTATCACTCATGGAACGTATAGCAACAATTAAAATGAATATTTTACCAAGAATCCTATTCCTGTTGCAAGCTGCACCTATTAATCCAGGTTAAAAATTCTTTCAAGAATTAAATAAAATAAGCGCTAGGTTCATTTGGCAGGGACGAAAACCGAGGATCAAACTAAAGTCAATGCAAGACAGCAAAGAGAGGGGAGGCTTAGCATTACCAAATTGGGATTTATATGCATCAGCAGTAACAATAACATTGGTGAAGGACTGGATAGAGCTAAATAATAAAAGAATTTTGACCTTTTGTAAGCAGGCTGGTATACATTCCTATGGGTTGATAAAAATAAAATGCACAAATACTTTCAAAATCATTTAATCAGAAGAGCGTTATTGCAAAAATAGTATTGATTGAACAAAATCCTAACATACAGAGACTTATTTGATAGACAGGGAAATTTAAAAACAGTTGAAGAATTGGCAGATCAGAACATGAAAGTTGACTGGCTAACTTACCTCCAAATCAAAATTAAATACAATAAAGATACTAAATTATATGACATCGAAACAGAACCACACGAATTGGATAAAATTATTCAAAGATCAGATAGAAAGATGATAGGGAGAATATATAAATTCCTCCTGAAGTATAAAATGGAAGAGGAAATTGTGAAAGAACAAATGATAAAAGAGGCGCAGAACTTTGGCTATAATATTGAATTAGACAAATGGAAAAATTTTGGGGGAACAAACTTAAAAATGACACTATCTGTTGTATACAAGGAAAACCAGTACAAAATGTTTTACAGATGGCACCTAGCACCAACAAGGTTAGCTAAAATCTTAACAAATACCTCCCCAAAATGTTGGAAATGCGAATCAATACACGGAACATATTACCATTTATGGTGGATCTGTGAGGAGGCTAAATTTTTTTGGAAAAGGATCAGAAATTGGCTGGAAGCAATAACAGGGGTTAAAATAGAATGGAAACCTGAAGTTTTTTTTATTTGGAATTATGTCTGCGAAATACAAAAAAGAAATCCAGTATTTAATACTACATATAATTATGGCGGCAAGGATTGCCTTGGCCCAGAAATGGAACAACAAATTAATTCCAAGGGAAGATGAAATAATAAGAAAGATTATGGACTGTGCCGAAATGGACAAACTAACTAAAGAAATCCAGGGAAAAGAAGAATCAGAATTCTACCAGATATGGGATAAATGGTATAGGTGGATGGAGGAAAGAAACAAAAATCAATGAAGGAATATAACAAAAATAAAAAATAATAGTTATGAGTAAAATAAGAGGGTTAAGAATGGTGAAATCCAAATGAAATACAATAGAGGAGAAATAATATAAAGTGAGCGGTATCGATTGATGATTGCTATTATAAAGAACAGGAAGTTCCTGTTCATATTGTATTATATAAATGTGGTGTACATCTAATTTTTGTGTGTGTATTTTACATGTTTGTTAATAAAAATCTTAAAAAAAGAAAAAACAGAAAGCATGATGTCGCCTGATAGTGCCAACTTATCTTTTCCTCTGCAGTTGTGAGTTGTTAAAGGCAATTTCACCTGACTATGGCTGGCAACTTCCTGCTGGCATCACTACTGATTTTGCTTGACAGAATCTAGCTGGGAAGGTCACAACTGGGGATCCCGAGTGTGGGATGCTGAAACCATCATAAATGTGCACCGGTTGGCAGAACCCAAATTGTCGGAACTCTTTTTCTTGCACCTTCATAACCACAGGAACTGCTGACTTGTTCAGGTCACTGAACAAGTGCTACAATCAGCACTAATTTATGGACTAGATGTATATGTGCCTTACCGTTCCCTTGTAACTTTGAAAGGATCAGGGAACAAAGGGTAAGAAAGGACTACCTATTCAGCTGAACTTCCGAAAGGTTCTCAAAGCTTTCATAACTACAGGAACTACTGGCTTAAGCACACTGGAATCTGATTAATACATGGATGGAGCATCAATAGGAAATGTGCTTCTTGGTTAGACATGGGGGGAAAAAGCCAAAATCCCAGAAGAGATTTCTGGTGATTTTCCGATATTATTGCCAAAAAAACCAGCAGATCCATGACATAATAACAGTGTTGGAAGGAATCTTGGAGCTCTGCTAGATCTAGACCAATCTCCTGCTCTGTCAAGAGAGCCCATACCATTCTGGATAAATGGCTGTCCAGTTTCTCCTTAAAGGTTCCCGAGGAACCTGACAACTCTGTCCT
Organism: Thamnophis elegans; assembly: GCF_009769535.1. NCBI lineage: Eukaryota > Metazoa > Chordata > Lepidosauria > Squamata > Natricidae > Thamnophis > Thamnophis elegans. The sequence continues at coordinate 158,356,232 of NC_045542.1, read as the reverse complement.
GCAAAAGATAGGGGAGATAATTAGAGGGTCAGCTATACTGGATTTAATACTTATGAACAGGAAGGTTCAATTGAAGAGATGACACAAAGAGCAACAAACATGACCCGGGGCTTGATGTGAAAACACATGAAAGAACAGTTGTAGGAATTGGGTAGGTCCATTCTTGGTGAAAAGAAGTACTAGAAGTGACATGTTACAATATTTGAGGTGCTGCCACAAAGAAGAGAAGATTAACTTCTCCAAAGCCGCAGAAGGCAAGACAAGAAGCAATGGATGGAAACCAACGAAGGACAGAAGCATCCTAGAAACAAAAAGAAATCTCCTGACAGCGACCAGTGGAACGGCTTCCCTTCCCAAGTTGTGGGTGCTCCTCCCTGGAGGCTTGGAAGGAGATACAGGAGAGCCATTTGTCTGAAATGGTCTAAGTTCTCGTGCTTGAGCAGGGGGTTGGACTGCATGATCGCCAAGGTCACATCCAACTGCCTTTGTCTTCCTTCCAGTTGCTTCTCTGCTTCTACGCTGCGGAGGAAATCAAGCAGCCTTTCTTGCTCCCAGCCTCTCCCACAACCTGTCCTCAACTCACCCACCAGCTGCTGCTGCTGCTACTGCTTCGACTCTTGCAGGAGCCCAGAAACCACTCGGCTTTTCTTCCTCTAGTAGATCCTGCACTTCTCCCTTCCTTTCTAGCAATGCAGCACTTGATGGTTTTAACTATTTAAAGTTCAACCCCAATGTTGCTCATCTGACTGCCATCTCCCGATAGGAGGGGGTAAAACAGACTCGTCCAGTCTCTGCCTACTATGGCGTTTGCAAGACGTTTGCATTGATTACATGGGGAAAACCCTTGGAGGGCCCTCCTTTGTAAAAAGCTGCTCTAAGATTCCTGATCTTTTTTAGCGTGAATCTCGGTGGAGATTTAAAAAGAACACCCTGTTCTACATCCTGTTAGAAGGAAAATCCATGCCTAGTTCCAAACCGGGAATAAAATGGAGGCTGCTTAAAAAAGGGGGTCCGTTTATTGATGAGCAGAACCAGCCTGTGTTTCCAGGGCAGCTGACCGACTGGTTGAATGGGTGGATGGATCTTTATAGGTTTCTGTGATGCTGCTGGGGTTGTGCAACGTAGTGAGCTCTGTGTCTTTTGCTACTCTAATGGTGGTGGGTTAATCCTATTATATCCTGTTCTTAGATGTACCAAAGGTGTTTTATCAGAAGGCAAGTGGACTTTCTTATTTGTTTTCTTTTGAAGATGTTTTCCTTCTCCTCCAAGAAGCCTCTTCAGCTCTGACAGGATAGAGGGGAATGGAATCCTGGTCACAGAGACAGAACAATATGCAGCAGGGCTTAGAAAATGGGGTGTAAAAAAAGAGGGCTTGATTGTCTGTATATGGCAGATTTTTGTAAAAGAAATATTTGTAAACCCAAAAAGGAAAAATAGAATATTCCGCCAAAGCACAAGGCTGATTGGACACCATGTTAACATTTTTGGAGCGGTATCCTGCACTGCTATTTTAATGCAGATTTAATAATGTATGATTTTTGATAGTGGCCATTTCATCTGTGTTGTCTGTGTTTCCACCCACGAAGACCTTGACTTTCATAATGTCTGTTGGATCCAGTTCAGAACTGGGAGAATCATCAGGGAATTCAGACAGACTCTCTGTAATGTTATGATTTTCAAAAGCTACAAACCCACTGGCACATCCAATGGCTGCTTTAGGGGTTGTAAAGTTACAAGGGAAACCTATCTTAGTTCTCCTGTTTGAAACCTCCTAACTTTGATCTCCCAGACTAGCAATGGCGGAGAAGACCATCCCTGAATCTGAGAAGAATGCCAATCCAAACGGATCCAGTTTAGCCATTCTAATTTTTTAACTCTGCATAAAGAAATGTCATTCTTTCATAGAGTTTAGGACTGAGGTAAATAGCAATGCAACAAATTAAGAGGGAGAAGCCTAATTACATCACACATCAGAGGCACAGAGTGGCTGGATGGATGTACCATTGAAACTGAAAATTTAAATTTATTACGGGAAGGGAAATGCAGCTGAAGAAAACAGATTGGTTATAGAGTTGCCAAATGCCAAAGAGACCAATTACAGGTAGATTAACAATTGTGGAGTATTAGAAACCCACTGTATGTGTGGAGATCTCCCCACAGAAGAATTGAGAAAAGGGTTTTGTGTTACAATTTTTTAAAGTTTATTATTAAACTCGTTCACTGCACATCTGGCAGTTAGAGGCCATTCTGAGTGCCTTGCTTTGTCCTAACAATCGTAGCAGCACTGAAGCTACCCAATTTTTTCCTTCCCAAAGGTATTGATTGTTCTTTTATTACACAATCGTTAAAAATAAAAGATTTTCCTCCATTCAATTTTTTTCTCACATTGTCACCACCAAGGGGAAACAATAAATATGTCAGCATGCTGCTATCACCCAATAGCCATCAAAGGGAAAAAGCAGGCACTTCCAAGAAAACGAGATCACAGCAGGAGTTGCTAATAAACATGGAGATCCTGTCATCAAAGCTGCTTAGTACTGAGCGACTGAGGGAAACAGAGGCATTTGCACCATTAACGCGTTTATTGACAACCACAATAACAGCTTAGAACAATTCTCCTTCCATCTGACATTTATACCATAGCTGTCATGATGGCTGTAATTCTCCTGCCGGCCGGCAAGCGTGTCGGAACCAATAGGAACGGTTCCTTCTTTGACGCCCCACGGTTGTAACCACAAGGACTTAACAAAACCCACAATCCCTTTTCTCCTCAATATTCCTACAGTTGTTCTCCATCAGGTTCACCTGCAAGGCAGAATAGCCTTTTCATTTGAAATTTCAGACTGCTATTTTCATTGGGCCTTGGGCGTCTTCCCTACACACCCCTCACCCATCAAAACACTTACCTTTTGGAGACCTCTGGGAGGCAGCTGTCATTTTCATTAAACCCACAATCCCTTAATGCAATTTGCACAGTGTTAAGGTAGTGAAATAGAACAGTTTTTCCCTCCCCTGTATGACAATGACTCAGAAGCAGCCGTCATTTTGGCCCAGAGGCAGATGAGACAAAATGGCAGTTGCTTCCACAAGTCCATCACATGGCCAAGTGTTTAGTCCTGGGCACACTGAAAATAACGGTTGTTTCCAGGACATGGCCATGTGGCCTTGGGATACGTATCCTGGCCTTCTTCACCAACTTGATGTTCGGAGACCTTCAAAGGTATGGAGGAGGCTGTGAGGCCTGGTGGGGTGGAGTCAGGCCTAAGGACTGTGGGGATGCAGTGGGAGAGGAAAAAAGCCTTTGGAGACCCTTTGGGTGGGGAAAAGGCTTGTGGAGACCCGGTGGGGGAGGTGAAGGCCTTTGGGACCCTGTGGAGGAGGGAAAGACTGTGAGGACTCTGGGGAAGAGGGAAATGCCTATGGGGACCCTGTGGGAGGGCAAACTTTGGAGGGATCCTGTGGAGAGGGAAAGGCTTGACAACCAAAAAATCAAAAAACAAAAACCAGACAGTATACCTTTATCAAATTAATATCTTTCATTTTGTCTCACCAATCACAGGTCTACATCTGAGATATCTTTCAGTATAATGAATCAGATATGAACTTAAGTAGTCAATTTCTCACTATACTTCCAATGACAGATCAAAAATGAAATTTAAGCCTTCTCTAAACTCATCAACTTTTGCCTAATGTGGATTAACTTGCCTTTCTCTTCTGTGTGTAAACCTACACTACTGATAGCTCATTTGTATGGTTTCTCTCCTGTATGCATCCTCTGGTGTCTCACCAGGTTAATACGGTGACATTTCACCTAATCCAGACATTCAATGGGCTTCTCTGCTGTATAAGTTCTGTAGTGTAACACCAGAGTGGAAAGCAGAACCTTTTCCCACAATCTGGATACTCAGGTGCTTACACTCCTGTATAAGTTCTCTGGTATATAAATATATCAGAATTCCGACTAAAACTTTTTCCACAATCTGGACATTCATATCATTTCTCTTGTGTGAGTCCTCTGGTGTACCACCAAGTTGGACCTATGGGAGAAACCTTTCCCACAATCAAGACATTCAAAGGGTTTCTCTCCAGTATGAGTCCTCTGATGTTTAACAAAATTGGAATTCTCACTGAATTTCTTTCCACAATCAGGACATTCAAAAGGTTTCTCTCCTGTGTGAGTCCTCTTGTGTATCACCAGGCTGGAATTCTGACAAAAACGTTTCCCACAATCTAGACATTCAAAGGGTTTCTCCCCTGTGTGAGTCCTCTGGTGTTTCACCAGGCTGGAATTCTGACAAAAACGTTTCCCACAATCTGGACATTCAAAACGTTTATCTCCTGTGTGAGTCCGTTGGTGTTCCAACAGGTGGGAATTTTGATTGAAACATTTCCCACAAACTGGACATTCAAAGGGTTTCTCTCCTGTGTGAGTCCTCTGGTGTATCACCAGGCTGCAGAACCAACTGAAACTTTTCCCACAATCAGGACATTCAAAGGGTTTCTCCCCTGTGTGAGTCCTCTGGTGTTTCACCAAATTGGAATTCAAACTGAAACATTTGCCACAATCAGGACATTCAAAGGGTTTCTCCCCTGTGTGAGTCCTCTGGTGTTCCAACAGGTGGGAATTCTGATTGAAACATTTTCCACAAACAGGACATTCAAAGGGTTTTTCTTCTGTGTGAGTCCTCTGGTGTATTACCAGGCTGGAGTACCAACTGAAACTTTTCCCACAATCAGGACATTGAAAGGGTTTTTCTCCTGTGTGACTCCTCTGATGGTTCACCAGATCATAATTCTGACTGAAACCTTTCCCACAATCTGGACATTCAAAAGGTTTCTCTCCTGTGTGGGTCCTCTGGTGTTTAACCAAATTGGAATTCCAACTGAAGCATTTGCCACAATCAGAACATTCAAAGGGTTTCTCTCCTGTGTGAGTCCTCTGATGAATCACCAGGCTTGAATTCTGACTGAAACATTTGCCACAATCAGGACATTCAAAAGGTTTCTCTCCTGTGTGAGTCCTCTGGTGTTTCACCAGTTGGGAATTTGTAATGAAACTTTTCCCACAATCAGGACAGTTAGCCGATTTCTTTCCTGTGTCCATTCTCTATTCTACCACCAGGTCCAAATTTTGACTGAAAGTTTTCCAACAATCAGCACTTTCAAAGGGTCTTCTCCTTGTGTGAGTCCTCTGATGTATCACCAAGTTACTATGCTTGCAAAAGCAATTACTGCATTGGGAGTAGTTATAGGGCTTCTCTGCTGTCTGAGTCCTTTCATGAACCACAAGGGAGCTGATCTAACAAAATCTTTTCCCACATTTGGATAATTGTTATTTCTTTCTTCAAATGTGGATCCTGTTGTGCATAATTTTTGATTTGATATGTGTGTTTTTCCCACAACAGGCACGTCTATAGAGCTGTTTTGTTCCTCATAGGGGGAGGCCTGTATTAATGTCTAGAGACCTGCATTACTGTCTACCAATTGTCTTTTTCCTCCCCTCTGACTTTTAGATATTTCCTTCTAAATGGAAAACATAATCTCCTTTGACCTTTTCATGTAATCTATTGTTGAATTCATCATAATCTACTTTTTCCAGTTTGAAATCTCTTCTGGATTTTCTCCCCTTTGTCTCTCACCAGCTGGGGAAAGAGAAGAATTGTATGCTTTTCTGAAGGCTCAATTTACTTTCCGTTTCAAAGTTGCTGGTTATTCTCATTTGTCCCAGAGGGCTCATATTTGTATCCTCTTCATCTATAAGATTTAAATAAAAATGTAAGTTTAAAATTATTTCTTTATAAAATGGTTGCAGATGTTGTGAAAAAAGTATACATTACATGTAAAAAAGCAAACACGCCATAATGCTGAAATAGCCTCTAATGTTAATTATGATTCATTTGACACATTGTAGATTACTCATATCCAAATTCAAATATACAATCATGAAATACACTTGTTGACAAATACTTAATACTGCTATTATTGGGTAGAATCTGTGTAATTCAGAGAGATGATTTACCAAACATGATATTTCTCTTTCACACTATAAATATTATATGTGAAACTCAATTTAAACTATGGCAGATGGACATCTGTATATGGCAAGGAGATAAAACAAAAAATTAAACATATATTATTGCAAGATTCAAAGGAAAGAGATTTGAGTTGACCATATTTGAAATTGTATGTTTATGCTTATTGTTTTCTGGCAAAAAGAGTGAGTGACTCTCCAAGATAAGAACTTCCTTAAGCTTGACAGGCATGAATAAAGATTTTAATGGCAAAGCTCTTTATGGTATGATAAGGTTAAAGCAATGTTGATTTTAATCACCACTTTGTTAGACATGCCTTCCTGTTTGGGAAGGGCACCTTGAATGTTGGAAATTTAAATAAGAGCTTTTATCATTTATGGTGGATGTGTAACAAAGAAATATTGGAGTAGGATTCACATCATACAGGATTCATACAGGAGATTCTTAAGGAAAATATATAAATATAAAACCAGAAAGTTTTATTTCAGTGGATAAAGAACTTGAAAATTTTTTTTTTCTCTGTTCCACTTTTCCTCCCATTTTTCCATTATTTTTATTTTTTCTTTGCACTTCTGTATTTTACGTTTTGATGCATTAATAAAATATTTGGGAAAAAACAAATTCTTAGCATAGTAAATGGTTATTATAAAATATATGTGCTTGGGATGGATTATACAATTGTAGATAGATGCATACAGAGAGAAGTACAAATACAGACGCCTACAAACATGTTTATATATGGAAAATTCATGGGTTTTCAGCCTGAAAGTTGTCCCAAAACCCAAAATGGTTACAGTTAACACCACCTGTGCTAATTTTAGTGATGTGGGGGCTTTAATTGATAAAAGGATGCCTAAAGACTCTGCATGATTTGAAGCATCAGTTTTGCCATGGAAGTCCTCAGTTCAACGTAAGGGAAGAAAATACTGTCCAAAACCACTCTGGTGACATTCCTACTGAATCAGTCCTTACTAACTGACTGTATTTGGGAAAGGCATCTGTGTCATTAAGCAGCCTGATCAGGAAGCATGATATCATAGGACAGTGCCAACTTACATCTGTTACTCTGCACTTGTTAAACAAATTACTGTGGGTTTTTAAAGGCAATTTCACCTGACTATGGCTTGCAACTTTCTGCTGGCATCCCCACTGATTTTGCTTGACATAATCTAGCTGGGAAGGTCACAACTAGGGATCCCGAGTGTGGGATGCTGAAACCATCATAAATGTGCACCGGTTGGCAGAACCCAAATTGTTGGAACTGCTTTTCTTGCAGCTTCATAAACATAAGAACTGCTGACTTAGAGGTGACATGTTCCAATACTTGAGGTGCTGCCACAAAGAGAAGATGAACTTCTTCTCCAAAGCACTAGAAGGCAAGACAAAAAGTAATGGATGGAAACCAATGAAGGACAGAAGCATCCTAGAAATAAGAAGAAATCTCCTGACAGCGACCAGTGGAACGGCTTCCCTTCCCAAGTTGTGGGTGCTCCTCCCTGGAGGCTTGGAAGGAGATACTGGAGAGCCATTTGTCTGAAATGGTCTCTGTTCTCATGCTTGAGCAGGGGGTTGGACTGCATGATCGCCAAGGTCACATCCAACTGCCTTTGTCTTTCTTCCAGTTGCTTCTCTGCTTCTACGCTGCGGAGGAAATCAAGCAGCCTTTCTTGCTCCCAGCCTCTCCCCCAACCTGCCCTCAACTCACCCACCAGCTGCTGCTGCTTCGACTCTTGCAGGAGCCCAGAAATCACTCGGCTTCTCTTCCTCCCGCCACGGATCCTGTAGGTCCTGCACTTCTCTCCCTTCCTTTCTAGCAATGAAGCACTTGATGGTTTTAACTCCTTAAAGCTCAATCCCAATGTTGCCCATCTGACCGCCATCTCCCGGTAGGAGGAGGTAAAACAGGCTCGTCCTATTAAGGCGTTTGCAAGACGTTTGCACTGATTACATGCCATCAAGTCATTTTCCACTCCCACCAACCGACCTTTGCAACCGATGCAAGTGAAATAGTGAAAGGTGACACTTCTTAACTTGTGAAGATTATCTACAGGCTGAGCCCTAAACGTTCATGAAGTTCTTAGGGCATAAGAGTCGAAAGGGATCAATTCTCCAAGCAGGGACCCCAATGCTATTCCGGACAAATGGCTCTCCAGTCTCCTCTTAAAAAGCTCCTCGGATCCAGCAGCCACAACTTCTGGAGACAAAGCATTTCCACTGATCAATTGTTCTCACTGACAGGAAGTTTCTCCTTAATTCCAGGTTGGATCCCTTTCTGATGTGTCTCCCTCTGTTCCTTCTTGTCCTGCTCTCAGGGGCTTTGAGGAATAGGCTGCCACGCTCCCCTTTTCTGTGTCAGCCGGCTCAGTTGGGTTATATGTCAAGGATTACCTGTAGTATCTCTTGGAAGAAATAATCTTCTGGGTTCAGTTCCAAGTGGTGAAAATATCACTGGATTCATGGAAGTTGCTTGGAAATATGGTTTAATAGTGGACAGGATCACATGACTTGAAGATGTTGGGTGAAGGGAAAAAAAGGGAAGAGATGCTGAGAGTACCTGAGATTTTGAATGTGAGCTTGTATTCTGATTGGTTGTCAAACTCTCACGGGCCATGCAGGGGCAACTCGGAAGGCTGTCCTGAGTCCCAAGCTTGGTTGAGCCTTGCTGGGAAATGTAATCTTTCCAGTTCCATATGGAAAGCTCTATTGCTAGATGGGTAGAGGGATACCTTTGTTGAATCTAGGATGAGGGCATTTGCCTATGAATATACCTATCTATCTCTTTATCTCTTAAGTGTGGACATCTGCTGTGGGTTCTTGAGGATGGTGAGGACTTTTAATAGTGAGTCTGTTGTTTCCTGCCTAAAAACATGTTTCTCCATTTCTCATGCAGGGAAATATAATCTGCTTTTTAATTATTTCCTAGTGTAGGAAGTTATCATCCAGCCCTCTCCCAGAAAAATGAAATATCCTAGGAAATATTGAAAAGGCAGAATATTTCTCTGGTTGTGAAAAGGAACAAACGTGTTTTAAAAGACAGAATAGCTCCTTGTAGCTTCCTGCCCATCCCCACTTTGTCAATGGGCCATTAAGAAGGCCAAACTAATCCACTTTACATAATAAAGAGCTCTCCCCTCCAGCTCCAAGGAGATGGGATTAAGGCATGATAATATTGGCCTTTTACCCAACTCACCACATGGCATCTGAGAACTCAACCTGTTATATATGCAAATGTTCCCTGTTACCAGCTCTCTGATTGGCTGGTCATTTGACAGTTGCTTTGGGCTCGAGTATAAATACCCTGACAGTTGCAGGGACGTTTTTGAATCGCTGTCATCTCGCAATAAACATCTTACTCTCTGATTCCATGGCTCATGCGTCTTTCTCACAAACATATACAACACTGGCGACGAAGGTGGGATTCGAACCGCAAATTGACAACACAAAAAGGTAAATGGATAACACACAAATAAATGGTTATTATGCAAATAACTGGGGGGAAGGAGTGTTATATATGCAAATGTTAGAGGAGTGTTGAGTATGCAAATAACTGGGGGGAAGGAGTGTTATATATGCAAATGTTCCCTGTTACCAGCTCTCTGATTGGCTGGTCATTTGACAGTTGCTTTGGGCTCGAGTATAAATACCCTGACAGTTGCAGGGACGTTTTTGAATTGCTGTCATCTCGCAATAAACATCTTACTCTCTGATTCCATGGCTCCTGCGTCTTTCTCACAAACATATACAACACAACCAAACCTGGATTCAAAACACAGCCTAGAGAGTTGCCACTGCATGGCCCCATGGGAGTCTGACAACCAATCAGAATACAAGGTCAAGATCAAAGGCCAGAGAGGGCATAAAACCAGGGACTCAGCATCTCAGTCCTTCCCTTCTCTTTTCTCCACCATTCTCCACCATGTGATCACCTTTTCTGTTCAGGACTCAAGCCATGTGGTTCTGTCCACCAATAAACCATCTTTCCAAGCAGCCTCCATGTCTCCAGTGTCTTTTTCCCCACTTGGAGCCGAACCCAGAAGGACATTTCTTTCATCACTAGAAAATTTCATTTTTCTTGGAGAGGAGTGGGTGGTAACGTCCTACATATGTTTTTATCTTCATACTTGCAGAGCCTAAAGAATTGCTCTGAACAACCTTCCCAATTTCCAGAGGAGGTAGATTTCCATCTTGATTATTCCGAGGCAGATACCTTAGGCAAAACCTTTGGAGGGGGCTACTTTGTAAAAAGCTGATCTAGAGATTCCTGATCTTTTTTAGGGTAAATCTTGGTGGAGATTTAAAAAAAAACCACTGTTCTATCCAATTACAGGTAGAGTAACAATTGTAGCATATTAGAAACCCAGGGTTTTGAGGGTTTTGTATTACAATTTTATTAATTTTATTATTAAACTTATTCACTGCACATCTGGAAGTTTGAGGCCATTCTAAGTGCCTTGTCTTCCCCTAATATTCATAGCAACACTGACGCTACCCAATATTTTCTTTGCCAAAAGTTATTTATTTCATTACACAATGCATTATTAAAAATGGAAGATTATCCACCATTCAATAGATATGTCAGCATACTGCTATCACCAGTGGTGGGTTTCAAAAAAAGTTTTTTTTAATATATATATTTTATTTTTGAATAAACACAGACAAAACACAACAAACACCACAAAAATATCTTCCATTACAAATTGTAAAAAGTGTCTCAATTGGTTACAAAGAGCTTTCTTTCATGCATCCCTTCCACAGTCATCACCTACAATTCACATTGTAGTACATATTTTAAATCAAATATATTTATATATATTACTATCATACCTCAATCTTCATATGACTATAATTGTTTTTACGTCCCTTTATATAAAATATTGCAAAATTTAAAGCAAAACTACATGATGGCATTCTGTTATCTACTCTCAATATCATCCAGCAACATTACATCTTTATGACACTTTCTAAATAAAAATTACGTTTAATAACAAAGTTTCTAAACCTCCTTTCTTAATCACTGTTTACAATTTATATCCAATTTCCTTTATCATGTTAATACAAATATTACATTATTATCATTCTCAATCATTTATTTAACAATATCCGTCATTTTTTTTTGGTTTTAGTTTAACTAAATTTAACTTACTTTTAAATATTATAAGCTTTCAGACATAACAGAGTTTCTAAACTTCCTTTCATGATCACTATTTAGAATTTATACCAAATTTCCTCTTATCAAACCAATACATATGTGTACATTGTTATCATTATCAATTATTTATCTAACTATATCCATTATCACTTCATTTTTAGCATAATGCTTTAATTTTAACTAAATTTGAGTAATATTTTGTTATTAGTTTTCACATCTCAACCTGCGTCTTTCCAGTAATAGTGCAGTCTTATATCTTTTGCCATTTGTGGAATTAGTCTTCTGGTTATTTCCTTAATCAAATTTGTGTGGACTTCTCTCACCCATCAAACACTTATCTTTTAGAGACCTCTGGGAGGCAGCTGTCATTTTCAGTGCACCCACGATCCCTTAATACAGTTTGCAGAGTGTTAAGGTGAAATAGTGAACAGTTTGAAACAGAATGAAATAGAACAGTTTCTCCCTCCGCTGTATGACAATGACTCAGAAGCAGCCGCCATTTTGGCCCAGAGGCAGATGAGACAAAATGGGAACTTCTTCCCCAAGTCCATCACATGACCAAGGATTTAATCACGGGCACACTGAAAATAACGGCTGCTTCCAGGACATAGCCATGTGGCCCTGGGATGCGTATCCTGGCCTTTTTCACCAACTTGAGTTTCAGAGACCTTCAAAGGGTATGGAGGAGGAGGCTGTGAGGCCTGGTGGGGTGGGAGTCAGGCCTAAGGACTGCGGGGATGCAGCGGGAGAGGAAAAATGCCTTTGGGGACATTGTGGGGGAGGGAAAGGCCTGTGGGGACTCTGCGGAGGAAAGAAATGTCTACAGGGACCCTGTGGGAGAGGGCAAAGCTTGGAGGGATCTTGTGGAGAGGGAAAGGCTTGATAACCAAAAAAATACTCTACTCCCCCCCCCCCCCCCGGTTGAAACCTCTTACTGATTTTCTTTCCTTTGTCTCTCAGCTGCTGGGGAAGGAGAAGAATTGTGTGGTTTTCTGAAGGAAATGGAAAATAGTTTTATTTCTGCCTCAATTTGCTTTGCTTTACAATGTTGCTTGTTATTCTCAGTTGTCTGGAGTTCTCTTATTGGCATCCTCTTTGCCTGTAAGATTCAAGCAAAAGTGTAACTTTACTTGTTTTAAAAAAAACCAATGTATAAATTGTTTTAATAGTTTTAAAAAAAGGAGAAAAGTATACATTACAACAAAAAAAGCAAACATGCCACAATGCTAGAATAATCGCTTACATTAATTATGATTCATTTGACACATGGAAGACTACTGAGATCCAAGCTGAAATATCCATTCAAGCAATTAAATGACTTGTTAGCTTATTGGCAAGTACAGTCACGCGAAAAAGAAAGTGCACTCTCTCTGAGTGCCTTTATCAATTGATCATCAGCAAGTACCTCTATAAAAGCCAAAGTTGAAGGAGTTTGCTGGTCTCCAGCATTGCTGGAGTTGCTGCCCACTGAACGGGAAGGGTTATAAGGCCATTTCCAAGTAATTTAAAATTTATCCTTCTAGAGCAGGGAAAATTATTCAGACATAGAAAACATTCAAGACAGTTGCCAATATTCCCAGAAGTAGACATCCCAGCAAATAAACCCCAAGGTCAGTCCGTGCAATGCTCAGAAAAATAGCAAAAAAAGAGTTATTGTATTTTATGGAATATAAGACGTACCAGAGTATAAGACCCACCAAGATTTTGAAGAGGCAAACTTAAAAAAAAGGTTTTGCATTCTGAAGACCTCCCAAAAATGGCCCATTTTTTGTCAAAAAAGGGCATGCATAGCCTTTAGGAGGCTTATAGAGTGCTTATAGGGGTTGGGGGGGGGCAAAAATGAGCAAAAAACAGCCAGTTTTGGGAAATTTTGGGGAAAGAAACATGTAGCAGCAGCTGACTTGTTTCACCCTGTTGCTTTTATGCCGTGGAAGAAATCAAACAGCCTACTTGCTCCCAGCCTCATAGAATAATAGAGTTGGAAGGACTTTGAAGGTCTTCTAGTCCAACACTCTGCACAAGGTGGAGACCCTGAAAAAAATGCTCTTTTCACTTCTCTGACTTGTCCTTAACTCACTGTCCAGTTGCTGCTCTTCCCTTGGAAGTGCACAAGAGCCACTCTGCACACCATATTCCTCCCATGAGTGAGCCAGACGTTCCCTTCTGCTTCTCCTCCACCACCCTTTCTAGCAATGCTAAGGGAGATATGATAGCAGTGTTCCAATATCTCAGGGGCTGCCACAAAGAAGAGGGAGTCAAATTATTCTGCAAAGCACCCAAGGGTAGAACAAGAAGCGATGGGTGGAAACTAATCAAGAAGAGAGGCAACTTAGAACTAAGGAGAAATTTCCTGACAGTTAGAACAATTAATCAGTGGAACAACTTGCATCCAGAAGTTGTGAATGCTCCAACACTGGACGTTTTTAAGAAGATGTTGGACAACCATTTGTCTGAAGTGGTGTAGGGTTTCCTGCCTGAGCAGAGGGTTGGACTATAAGACCTGTAAGGTCCCTTCCAACTCTGTTATTCTATTATATTATAATGCAGTACTTGATGTTTTAACTCCTTTTAGCTCCTCCAGATGCCACTATTATATTGTCGGCTTTCTAGTCACAGACGCTGCTTATTTGACTGCTATCTCCTGATAGGAGGCCAAAAAACAGGCTTGACCTGTCTCTACCTAAGGTGTTTGCAAGATGTTTTCACTGGTTACATGCTATCAAATCTTTATTTCTTTTATTCCTAGCAACCTATCATTCCAACTGAACCAAGTAAAATAGTGAAATCCACTTACCTTGTCAAGATTAGCTACTTGTTGAGCCCTAAAAGTTCATGAAGTTCTTACAGAATAAGAGTTGGAAGGAACTGGCTCTACAAGCAGGAGACCCTGTACCTTTCCAGACCAATGGCTGTCCAATCTCCTCTTAAAAATCTTCATTGACAGAGCATTCATAACGTCTGGAGACAGTCTGAAGAAGCCCTATCAAGAATGGTCTTTGTGGATGGGTAGTACCCAAGACACCACTTTTGCAGAAGGAGAGCAGGATGAAAAGGCTAAAATATGCTAAACCTCACAAAAACTGAACTAAGGATCAGTAAAAAAAAAATGTTATTTAATGATGACACCAAGATTGAAATTTTTGAATCCAATTGTCAACAATATGTAAGAAGAGTTGGAGAGAGAGAGATAAATGAGTGTTGTAGGTTTCAGGGAAACATGGTGGAGCATCTATCCTGGTTTGGAGCTACATTTCTGCAAGTGGTATTGGCAATACTGATGGGATCATGAACACTGAAAAGAACAGACAAGTTTTAATTTATTGTACCATTCCTTCTGGAAAGTGCCTGATTGGGAATAGGTTTATTTTTCAGCATGACAACAGTCCCAAGCACACTGTTCCTGCAGTGAAATGATATTTAGTGAGAGAAAGAGCTGATAAAACACAGAAATGGACTGGACTGGCTTCAACAGAGTTAATTTCTGAATATTATGAACACTGTATGGGATCAGCTGGATTAGAGAAAGAAATAAGATAACCTACCATATTTTTCGGAGTATAAGATGCACCTTTTCCCTCAAAAAAGAGGGTGAAAATCTGGGTGCATCTTATACACTGAATACAGCATTTTTGGCCTCCTGAAACCCCACCCCTTTTGCAAAAATGGCCATGCATAGCCTTTAGGAGGCTTCCAGAATGCTCCTGTGGGCTGGAGACGGTAAAAATGAGTGAAAAATGGACCATTTTTTGCTTGACACACACACACCCAGCCCGAAGGAACACTATAAGCCTCCTAAAGGCTATGCATGCCCTTTTTTTGACAAAAAATGGGGCCGTTTTTGCAAAGAATGGGCCGTTTTTGGTGGGGTCTGCAGAGTGCAATTTTTTTTTTATTTGCCTCTTCAAAATCTTGGTGCTTCTTATACTCTGAAAAACACAGTCAATCTAAAGAACAACTCTGGGATGTGCTGAAAGAAGCCTGGTATAATATACCAGAAGATAACCACAGAAAAGCTCAGGACAGTCTCCCAGATGTGCCTACAACCAAGTTTGTTCACACTAAATGCTGACTATTCCCCGAAGAAGCCATTTTGTTCTGCGATTTGTGTTTGTTTACATTTTATATACCTATTTCTTGTATTTCCTGTTCAGATCTTAATATGAAGATGGAAAAATAATTAGGGATGGTCATTAAAACTTTTGGTAAAACAACAAATCTAATGATGGCTTTAAACTTTTGCACAATACTATTAACTTTTCCATTAAAGCCGTATTTTACAACAGTTAAAAGAGTTCCAAACTTATGAGCAAGCTGTCAACAGAGATCCTTGAGAGCAGGGTGCGTCTCCCAAAGCTTGTCTTTGTGACACTCCAAAATCCAAATTATAAACAGTAGGGAGCTTCAGTGGAATTAGCAACCAAATGAAGGGGAAAATAAGTAGCAGCCACTTGAAACCTCTCAGCACTAAAAAGTTAAACATGTTGCTGCCAATCAAACAAGACAATTACCTCCACTAGACCGATTAGATCCCACAGATTAGGCCTCCTCCGAATTCCATCCGCCGGCCAGTGTCGACTGGCGACTACCCGGAGGAGAGCCTTCTCTGTGGCTGCTCCGACCCTCTGGAACGAACTCCCCGTGGACATTCGAACCCTCACCACCCTCCAGGCCTTCCGCAAAGCCCTCAAAACCTGGCTGTTCCGACAGGCCTGGGGCTAAAGAGCTGTTGCCCCCGTCTTGAATGGTATGACTGTTGTGAGTTTTAAATTATATATTGTTATGCTTGTTTTTAAATTTTTGTCTGTATCCCCCTTCCCCGGTTCGAGTTGTCCCCTTCGGGGGAAAAGGGCGGCATATAAATACAATAAACTGAAACTGAACTGAAATAATGTACTTGTGACCTCCCCTTGATTTTCATGATCCCGCTCCATTTGAAATCTCAGAAAATGATTGCAAATGCTGATAGCAGTTACAAAAGGAAGGTTGCATGAAATCCCCTGAGTTAGGCTGTGATCTACAGTGTTGTTATGCTGTCTTACCAGAGGTGGTATTCAGCAGGTTCTGACCAGGAGAACCTGTAGCGGAAATTTTGAGTCGGAGAACCGGTAAATACCATCTCTGACTGGCCCCACCCCCATCTATTATCTGATCTATTATCTCCCAAGTCCCAGCTGATTGGGAGGAAATGGGATTTTGCAGTAACCTTCCTCTGGAGTGGGGAGGGAATCAGAGGTGGGTTTTTGCCAGTTCGCCCTGGATCAGGTGAACCGGTAGTGGCGGCTTCTGCGCATGAGCAAACCCGTAATAAAATAAATTGAAACCCACCACTGGAGGGAATGGAGATTTTACAGTATCCTTCCCTTACCACACCCACGGAACTGGTAGTAAAAAAATTTAAACCCCCCCACTGTACAGTCTTATGGCTCTTTTTTATCCTTGGGGAACATGTAACTCTGTTGGTGGAAAGGGGAAATCAAGTTGTTTGGATGCAGCTTCATTTGAGAGATGAAAACTCTTAACACAGGAGAAGGAAGTCAGGAAATGGATCCTCCTACTCAGAACAAGGGATTCTCCCTATTTTTGGGAGGAGAGCCTGTGAATTTATGAGAGTCAAAATCGGATGGCATGGAAGATCACTTTTGTACATTAAGAGTTCCTTATGCATTTTAATGCAATTTGATAGTCAGAAAAGATGCTACCAGACTTCTCTTGACATACTGTATAAGGGTAGCTAGTCAGCAAGTCGCAGCATCTAATGGCGGGGTGAAAGATGTTGGGTGTTGTAATCCAACCACATCTACAGGGCTTTCTCGCTAATCTTTTGATAGCGATGAATTGCTAATTTGCATTTAGGGGTGCAGGTTTAACATAGGCAATTATCTTTTTCCATCTCGATCCTTGGTTTTGATCTTTCCTTGGGGGTGACGGTGTGTGGCATTGCTCGCTGACGCCCCAGTCGCCTTCTCCCCGCAGTGGCTTCAGCGAAGGGGTTAAACCTAGAGAGCTTTTCTTTTCCGCCTAGAGAGGAGGCAGGAAAGGGGAAAAAATAGGGGCTGGGAACCCAGTTTCAGGCCCCTCCTGCTTCCCGTTCTGGTCTTCCGATGGCTTTTAAGAGCCAGGGCTGCGGGCCACTCGGGGAGAGGCGCTCAAGGGCTGCCAGGTGGGCAAGGACGCTGCGAGTGGGGGAAGAGGAGGGGGGAATCCCCAGGTGCGGGAAGGGGAGGGGAGATTCCTTGGGGGAGGGAAGGAGAACGAGGTGGGGTTTCCCCAGTTGCGCCCCCTCCCCTTCCCATTCTCCGCCTTTCCTTGCAAGGTTTTCTGCTCCGTGGGAATCGCTGCGCTGCCGCTTCTCCTCCTCCTCCTCGGTTGCTGCTTCTGCGAACGGCTCTCTGACACCCCCTTAAAATCCTCCCTCCATTCCACCCCCTCCTTCCCTGCAGCCCCATATTTGGTGCAGCCCTGCTCCCGGGGGAGGCCGCCTGGTGTTGGGGAAGGATGAGCACCACCGTTCCCTGTGGCTGCTGGGGAGGATTCGCCTCCCGGGGTCTGGAGGGGAGGAAGAGCATCTGGGCTCAGGGATCGTGGCTGGGGGTGGGTGGGGTTCCCTGCCAGGGCGTCAACCCTGCTAGGAACCCAGTGGCATCTGAATGGCGGGCGACAGAGACCTGAAAGGCGTTCAGGTGCGTTTGGCCAATGGGCAGCCCTCTCCAGGTGGGCTTGCTTTGAGATGCAGCACCTGAATCTGCCTCTCTTACCTGCCCAGATTCTCTCTCTGGTGACTGCTGCATCCCTGTTTCTCTGCCCCTGTGTAAGGGAGCAGCCCTCTCTGCGGACATTTTCAATTTTTATTTCTTTTATGGGTTGTATAATCTACCCTGAAAAAGAAGCCCTCCTCTGTTTTTTTGCAAATAGCTTTGCAAAGAGATCAAGAGACTTCTATGAAGTATTTAGAAAGATAAAGGATTCTCAGGTCTAGGGATAGGCCTGGGAGCTCTTAAGAACTGCCTTTGAGCATTTTGGGGAAGAGAGACTGGTGTGCAGAAGAGGCAGGTTGGTTGAGCTCTAGAGAGGCTTCAGATTTTGGAATAAAATGCTGCACGGAGAGTTCCTGTTTATATTTTATTCAGCCAGCCCAGCTTCCTCTAGTTATTATATTACATTCTCCCCTTTCCAATTTTCAGTTTCCTCCCAATTTCATGTCTGTCGTAGGTATGGTATTTCTCTGAGTCTCTCCACCTTCACTTTTATAGCTTTCAGTTTCTGTAAATATTTAAGTATTTTAACATAATGTAAATCTTGGGCACTTCAGAGCCTACTAACTTCAGCCTGACACATTATATGATGCTATTTGTCCGGGCTTTTTTTTTTAAAAGGGAAGGGCCAGGTCCATTTTCCTCAGGCAATTCAAAAGAATAAACCACTGTCTGGATTGATCATTTTTAATGCAAATCAGTTCAGTAAGTTTAATGCCAAGGGCATTGCCCACACAAGCTCCCATATATTAAAAGTTCCTTACGTAGGATATTGGGAAAAGAAAGTATTAACATTTAGATGAACATTTTGTCCCCATAGCTCTCCATTTTTTTAAAAAAGTAGTTAACCTTGACCCTGGCTCAACAGCAGTAACTGTGAACAGGATCTAGGACTTTCAGTGGACAGTCACCCCAAGTATGAGCTAGCAGTGTGCTGCAGCTGCAGAAAAGCCAATGCAGTCCTAGTCTGCATCAATAGTGGGATAGTATGAAGAGCATGTGAAGTCCCAAAAGTGCGCTTATCAAGACACAACTACACTTCGTTTTTCCTTGAAGACGGTTCTGAAGAAAATTCTTGGATGCAAAGCGAAACATCTTCAAGGAAAAACAAAGGAAGTCCAGTTGCCTCTTGAAAAAAACACTTTTGGGGTAACCATGACCTGGATGAGACTGAGACTCTGCATAGACATCCCATGAAATGCTAGTTCTGCATACACTGACTGGTAAAACTACGCTTGGAATCCTGCACCCAGTTTTGGTCACCATGATACAGAAAAGATATTGAGACTCTAGAAAGAGTTCAGAGAAGAGCAACAAAGATGATTAGGGAATTGGAAGGCTAAAACGTACGAAGAAAAATAGCAGGAACTGGATATGTCTAACACAGAGAAGGGCTAGTGGGTGACATGATAGCAATCTTTCAATATTTGGAGGCTGACAAAGAAAGGATTGGCTTATTTTCCAAAATGCCTGAGAGCAGGAGAAATAACAGATAGAGACTTATCAAAAAGGAATCCAACTTAGAATTAAGGAGAAATGTCTTGTCAGTGAGAACAATCAGTGGCATGGCTTGCTTCCAGAAATTGTGCGTGTTCCATCAGGCGAGGTTGGGCAGCCATTTGTCCAGAATGGTATAGTATCTCCTGCTTAGAGAGTTGGTCCCTTCCAATTCTTATTTTCTAATTCTGTTAGAACCTCATGAACATTTAGGGCTTAGCATGTAGCTAATCTTCAGAAGCTAATTAGTGTCACACTTCACTATTTCACTTGGGTCAGTTGCAAAGGGAGGTTGCTAGGAGTCGAGCAGGTCAAAAGCATGTAAAAAATGCAAGTAGAAAAATAGGGACCACTTTGGTGGGAAGGTAACAGCGTTCTGTGTGATTTTGGTATTTAGTCATGCCAGCCACATGACCATGGAGACGTCTTCGGACAGTGCTGGCTCGTCGGCTTTGAAAGGGAGATGAGCACCGCCCCCTAGAATCGGGAACGACTAGCGCATATGTGCAAGGGAAACCTTTACTTTTAGGAGTCGAGCATGTAATCACTGAAAACATCTTGCAAACGCCTTAGGTGGATATGGAACAAATGTGTTTTTCCAACTCCTGTCAGGAGATGGCGCTCATGAAGGCAGCATCTGTGCTAGAAAGCCAACAATACAGTAGCTGCATCTGTGGTTGAGCTTAAAGGAGTTAAAACCATCAAGTTACTTTTATTGCTAGAAAGAATAGGAGGAGCCGAGAAGCTCAAGGAATTTCCTCTTCCTGCTCATCCCTGGGAGGCAGGTGATATGCATAGTGGCTTTTGTGCTCTTCCAAGGGTGGAAGCAGCAGCTGGAAGGTGAGTTGAAGACAGGTTGGAGGAGAGGCTGGGAGCAAGAAAGGCTGTTTGGTTTGGGTGCTGATTTATGAATATTTATGATGGTTGAAACATGATACCCATTTATGACTTTGCAAGCTAGCTTCTCATAAGCAAAGTCAGTGGGGATGCGGGCAAGATCCTTACAAGTGACAATCGTGAAATTGACTTTAACAACCCACAGTGATCTGCTTAACAAGTGCAGAGGTGCAGATGTAAGTGGGCACTGCCACGTGGCATCATGCTTCATGATCAAGCTGCTTAGTGATGCAGATGCCAGTCCCAATTGCTGTAGATAAGTGAGGACTGTTTGAATTGAAATGACACCAGAATGGCTATGGACAGTATTTTCTGCCCTTATTTGGAGCTGAGGACATTTTTCTGTCTGAAAATACATGGTTTTTCTACATATATGCCTTTATAGGTGTGTGTATTTGGACTTCTCTCAGTAGGCATATATCTACAATTGTATAATCTATCCCTAGCACTTCCAGATATATTTGATGATAACTCTTTGCAGTGCTAAGAACTTATGATTGATGCAAGTCAGTAAGAGAATTTCATGATTGGATGGCTATTTGAACTTGGATCTCTCTAATCTCTCTAATCTCTCAATCATAATATAAGAGGTTATTCTAGCATTGTAGCATGTTTGCTTTTCAATGGGATGTATACTTTTTTTCTTTTTCTCACATTTTCTGTAACCATTTTATAAATAATTAAAGTTACACTTTTCTTTGCATCTTACAGACAAAGAGGATGCCAATAAGAGCATTCTGGGCAACTGAAGAGTAACAAGCAAGGTTAAGAAATCAAGCCAGAAATCAAGTTGTTTTACATTTCCTTCAGAAAACCACACAATTCTTCTCCTTCCCCAGAAGCCGGGGAACAAAGGATAGAAAATAAAAAAAGAAGATTTTTCAAGCTGGAATTAGTAATTTATATAGAACACAAGAATACATTGTATGAAAAGATCAGAGGAGATTATTTTTCCATTCAGAAAAAGAAGGAAATAATCTGGAAGTCAGTGTAGAGTAAAAGATCACATTGGACAGTCACGTAGGGCAGACATAATGCAGGCTTCACACTGTGAGGAAGAAAATGCTTTGAATCAAAGTTCCACCCAACAAGGACCACACATATTTTTGACCTCTTCAATATCGGTGGTGGAACAGCTTCATAGATCTACCTATTGTGAGAAAGATTGCAAGTCACAGCTGATTATGGACAACCGGATCCACATTGGAGAAAAGCCATATAAATATTCTGAATGTGGCAAAAACTTTAGTCAAAACTGCTCCCTTGTGGTTGATGGAAGGACCCACACAGAACAGGCGCCGTACATGTTTTCCCAATGTGATGAAAGCTTTGGCATGCACAGCAACTTGGTAATACATCAGAGGACTCACAACAGGGAGAAATCATATGACTGTCCTGATTGTGGGAAGAGTTTCATTGGAAACTCTCACCTCATGAGACACCTGAGGACTCACACAGGAGAGAAACCCTTTGAGTGTCCCGCTTGTGGGAAAAGTTTCAGTCAGAATTCCACCCTGGTGAAACACCAGAGGACTCACACAGGGGAGAAGCTCTTTGAATGTTCTGACTGTGGGAAAAGTTTTAGTCAGAATTTCAACCTGATGATACATCAGAGGACTCATACAGGAGAGAAACCTTTTGAATGTCCTGACTGTGGAAAAACTTTCAGTCAGAATTCCAACCTGGTGATACATCAGAGAACTCACACAGGGGAGAAATTGTATGACTGCGCTGATTGTGGGAAAAGTTTCATTACAAATTCCCACCTGGTGATACATCAGAGGACTCACACAGGAGAGAAACCCTTTGAATGTCCTATTTGTGGGAAGAGTTTCAGTCAGAATTACAGCCTGGTGATACACCAGAGGACCCACACAGGAGAGAAACCTTTTGAATGTCCTGATTGTGGGAAGAGTTTTAGTCAGAATTCACACTTGGTAATACACCAGAGGATTCACACAGGAGAGAAACCGTATGAGTGTCCAGAGTGTGGGAAAAGTTTTAGTCGGAATTCCAGCCTGGTGGTACACCAGAGGATACATACAGGAGAGAAGCCGTATGAGTGTCCAGAGTGTGGCAAAGATTTCAGTAGTAGGTCTAGTCTTCTAAGTCATGTAGGCTTACACACAGGGGAGAAACCTTTCAAATGTCCAGTCTGTGGACGGTACTTCATGCGTAAATCATCTCTTATTGCACACAAGGAAATCCACACAAGGCAAACATTGATGAGTTTAGAGAAGGCTTGAATTTCATTTCTGATCTCTCATTGGGAATGTAGGTGAGAAATTGTCTGCAGGTAGTCCTTAACTTACCATCATAATTGAGCTCAAAAGTTCTGTTGCTGTGTGAGAAATTTGTTAAATGAGTTTTGCCCCCTTTGATGACTTCATACCATATTTGTTAAGTGAATCAATGCAGTTAAATGAGCAACATGGTTGTTAAGTGAATCTGATTTCCCCATTGACATTGTCAGGTTGCAAAAGGTGATCCCATGACCCTGGGAAGTGTAACCATTGTAAATGTCAGTTGTCAAGTAAATCCCGTGACCATGGGGATGCTGAAATGCTCATAAGTGTGAAAAATGCTCATAAGTCACTATTTTCATTGTAACTTTGAATGGTCATTAAGCAAACTGTTGTAAGACAAGGACTACCTGCATTTGAATCCTGACCTACTGCTTTTAAGTGAATACATATCAGAATAAGATGGAGGGGAAAAAGAGGAAAATCTGAATTTGAAAAATGCTAACTACCAATTTCTGATTATCAGCAAAGAATTTCTGGATATTTCCTGTTGCAGAAGTACAGGAATTCCTCAAAAAGGCTTTTGGGTGGTGTTTTTTGTATATTGATTGTGTAATTCTCACATGCGGATTTTCCACCTTCTACCTTGGTGTCCTCCAGCTTT
Organism: Thamnophis elegans; assembly: GCF_009769535.1. Lineage (NCBI taxonomy): Eukaryota > Metazoa > Chordata > Lepidosauria > Squamata > Natricidae > Thamnophis > Thamnophis elegans. Next base: position 158,332,998 of record NC_045542.1, on the reverse strand, counting down.
TGAGCTCCAGAATTCCCCAGCCACTATACAAGTAGTAATTGATATACAACTCTAATGGGGCCTGCCAATTAGTTGCCTGTTAAGTGAGACTGTTTTGCTTAACTAATCAGTTCTCCCTGATGCAGCAATTAAACGAGTTGTTAAGTGGAACAGTGGCTACCTCAGTGTTGGGAGAAGCTCTTGGAGTCCAAGCGTGGGACAGGATTCCCTTCCCTAGGCCTCTCCCAAACACCCGGTGCTCTGCTTCCCAACTCTTGTGTTCCCCCAAGCCTTTCCCTCCCCCACAGGTCCCACACAACCTTTCCCCCTCCCCAGGCCTTTTCCCACTCCCACTGGATCTCTGAAGCCCTTAGGCCAAACTCCCACCCCACCAGGCTTCACACCCTAAACCTCATATTTTGAAGGTTTCTGATCTCACATTGTGAAAGGAGGGTAGACCAACATTGATTGTGTGCTGAGAGCAGTCATCATTTTCAGAGTGCCCAGGATACACCAATGGGCCACACAATGTACTTGTGGAAGCAGCCGCCATTTTGCCACACCTGTCTCAGGGCCAAAATAGTGGCTGCTTTTGAGTCACTGTTGTGTGGGAGAAACTGCTCTGTTTTGCTACCGTAACAATCTGCAGACCGCCTTAAGGAGTTGGGGTGCTCTTAAAATGAGGGATGACTCCGGGATACCTCCCAAAAGTAAGTGTATGATAGGTGTGCGGGGAGTTGGCCCAAGGCCCAGTGATAAAAAGCAGTGTAAAATTTCACAGGTAAAGCCTGTTTTGCCTTGCAGGTGAACCTGCTGAAGAGCTGTAGGAATATTGAGTTAAGGAGAAAAGGTATTCTGGGTTGATCACAGGATCTCCAGGTTTATTAGCAACTCCTGCTGGGATCTCACCCTTTTGGAGGTGTCTGCTTATTACCATTTGATAGCTGCTGGGTGACAGCAGGACCAAGTTGCTGAAAAAACTGTTGCATTCCCTTGCTGGTGGCGATGTGAGGGGAAAAATTGATCAGTGGAAAATGTTTCATTCTTAAAAATGCATTGTATAAGAACTGTCATTAGCTTTTGACAAGGAAAAAGTGGATAGTGTTGCTATGAACATCTGGGCAAGGCAAAATGCTCAGTCCCCTCAAACTGTGAGATGTGCAGTGAATAAATTTAATAATAAAATAATAACAAAAAGATAACGTAAAGCCATTTTCTGATCTATCCGACCTGCTGGGTTTCTAACACACTACAATTGTTAAGCCACCTTGCAACCTGTCTCTTGTGAATTCTGCATCTCTATAACCAATCTGTCTTCTTCAGTTTCCCTTCCCTCATTAAAAATTTAAAGTTTCAGTTCCAATTGTGCATCAGTCCCGCCATTCTGTCCCTCTGATGACGTGAGCTGCAGTTAGGTTTCTGCCTCTTAATTTATTGTTATATTGCTATCTGCCCCAGTCCTAAATTCTATGAAAGTACGACATTTCATTAGGCGCAGTTAAAAAAATTGAATGGCTAAACTGGATTTGTTTTGTTTGCCATTCTTCTCAGTTTCAGGGCTGGTCTTCTCCATCACTATCAGTCTGAGAGATGGAAATAAGGACGTTTCAAACTGGGCACCTAAGCTATGGTTTCCCTTGTAACTTTACAACCTCTAAACCAGCCATTGGTTGTGCCAGTGGGTTTGTAGGCTTTGAAAATCATAAAATTACAGAGGATCTGTCTGACTTCCCTGATGATTCTCCCAATTCTGAACCAAATCTGGACATTGTGAAAATAGAGGTTCTTGTGGATGGAGTCGGTGAATAAATACAAAAGTTTTTTTGTTTTTTGTTTTAAACCTGCCAATGATTTCCTTTAACATAAGAAGAACTTGGCTGATCAATTTGAAGCTAGTCCCGAGTTTGGCATTTGGGATATCTGAAGGTGCCTGTCACCCCTCTTAGTTCTTCTGGGCTCTTGTGTCCAGTGATTTTATTCTTTCTTTTAAAAGATTGAGAATGTCACAAATTATTTAATTAAAGTAAACTTCTGTTGCTGCAAACGATCCTTGTGTTTACAACCATCACATTGTTCCCCAATTCTGTGACAGCTACACTGCATGCTGGGGATAGATTATACTGTACAATTGTAGATACATGCATACAGAGAGAAGTTCAAACACACAAACACACTCTTACAAATGTATATATTAGAAAATCCATGTGTCTTAAACCTGAAGAATGTCTCCAAATGGTTACAGTGAAATATGAGCCCATTTTAGAGATGTGGGGACTTTGATGAAATGATGCCTAAGGCCTCTGCAAGATTTGAAAGACCAGTTTTGCCCATGGAAATCCTCAGCTCAAAGTAAGGGTAGAAAATCCTTTCCACAACTATTTTGCTGACATCCCCATTTAAGTAGTCCTCACTTGCTGTCTGCATTTGGGACTGGCTTCTGTGTCACTATGCAGCCCAATCATGAAGCATGATGTCATGTGAGACTGCCAACTTAACATCTGTTCCTCTGCGGTTGTGGGTTGTTAAAGGCAATTTCACCTGACTGTGGCTTGCAACATCCTGCCGGCATCCCCATTGATTTTGCTTGTGTGAAGCAAGCTGGGAAAGTCTCAAATGGGGACCTCAAATGGGATGCTGCAATCATCATAAATGTGCACCGGTTGGCAAGAACCCAAATTGGTGCAACTCCTTTTCCTGCACCTTCATAACCACAGGACCAGCTGACTTGTTCAAGTCACTAAACATGTGCTACAATGACCACAGATTTGTGGATCAGGTGTACATCTGTTTTCACAGTGCCATTGTAACTTTGAAGGCTAATGAAACAAAGGCTAAACAAGGACTACCTATACAAACTGAACACCTGAAAAGGTCCTCCATTGTAGTTGAATCTGGTTAATACACGGATGGGGCTCCAATGGGAAATATTGTGCTTGTTGGCTATACATGAAACTAAAACCACAAAAATTTCAGAAGAGACTGTGGCCTCTCAGTGCGCCTCCTCCCCCTCCGAGTCCCCTCTCCATCTCGCAGCCTCCTTGCCCACCTGGTGCCCCTTGAGCAAGGAGAGGAGGAGATCTCCCTGCGAGCCCTAGATTAAGAGACCATTTGGGTGACTAGGAAGGGAGGCGGGAGGGGAAGGAAACTGGATTCCCAGCCCCCACCTTCCCCGCCTCCTCTCTAGGCACAAAAGAAAAGCTCTCTGTGTTGAACCACTTGGCTGAAACCACTGAGGGGAGTGGGTGACTGGGACACTGCTGAGCAATACCAAAGTCCTCCATCCGGAGACTGCAAAAGACCATCATACCGCACTGGAAGGCCAAAAGACCAAAAACAAGGATCCACGTTTAAAAAGATAGCTGCATGCACTAATCTCCACCTCTAAATGCAAACTTAAAATTTGTCGCCATTGAAAATGGACAAGAAACTCCTGTAGATGTTGAGCTACAAAACCCATCCTCCTTCACCCTGGCATTATTGCCTCAATTTGCTCAATACAATATCTAACCTTATGCAGTATGTCAAAAGGAGTCTGGTAGCATCTTTTCTGACGACAAGAAATTGCATTAAAATACACGACTGACTCTTAATCTGCAAAAGGGCTACTCTTCACTCCTACAGTTTTGGGGTCCCATAAAGTCACATGGCTCTCCTCCCAAAAATAGGGAAAATCCCTTGTTCTGAGTAGGAGGATCCATTTCCTGCCTTCCTTCTCTTGTTTTAAGGGTTCTCATCTCTAAAATGAAGCTGCACCCAAAAAACAACTTGATTCCCCCTTTCCATCAACAGAGTTACATGTTCCCCAAAGAGAAAAATGAAATGAGGAACAGCAGCCATCGGACACCACAACGCTCTTCCTCACAATGCCAGGCTATCAACATTTCAGGTAATTTTCAGAGATTTCAAATGGTGAGGGATCCTGAAATTCAAGGGGAGGCCCCAAGCTACATGGTTCCCCTCTTGTTTGATTGGCAGCAACATATTTACCTGTTTAGTGCTAAGGGAGATTTCAAGCAGCAGTTATTTATTTTCATCTCTGTACCTGTTGGCACCTGCGTTTGGTTGCTAATTGACTCTGTACTGAAGCTCCCTACTGTTTATATTTTGGAGCAGTGGTGGGATTCAAAAAGTTTACTACCAGTTCTGTGGGCGTGGACTTGGTGGGTGTGACTTGGTGGGCGTGGCAGGGGAAGGTTACTGCAAAATCCCCATTCCCTCCTGATCAGCTGGGACTCAGGAGCTAGAGAATAGATGGGGGCAGGGCCAGTCAGAGGTGGTATTTACTGGTTCTCCGAACTACTCAAAATTTCCGCTACCGGTTTTCCAGCACTGATCAGAACCTGCTGAATACCAGCTCGGGTTTGGAGTCTCACGAAGACAAAATTTGGGAAACACTCTCTGCTCTTAGGATTTCTGTTGGCAGCTTGCTCCTGATTTGGGAAGTCTACTGCTGCAAAACATCGCTTTAAAGTAACTACAAGAAGAAAAAGTGGAATGGCTCCTTTACGAAGAAGGCCCATTGAAGAAGTGTTTTACTTGTTTTTATTCCCAAGAAGGGAATGCATCATACAATGCAAAGTACAACTGGGATAGAATTTACCTGTCTTCAGTTAATCGTACAAACTTGGAGAGGAAGATTGGAGTGAGAGTGTTGGAAGGAAAATCCATCTGGTTCAGTTCCAAGCTGGGAGAAAGACGCTAGAAACAGGCTGATTGGAAAGAAAGTTTAATGATGAACCGAACCACACACAAAGATAGTGTGCAGTTCTGGGTCAGCTGAACTACTGGTTTTGCTTGTACATGGACTTTTATACTGGTTTTTTTTTCAACAGCATTTTGTAATCTGGAGGCTTGCTTCATGTGTTTTTATTATTTGATTGGTTTTACTTGTTTAGCAACAGCTAATGATGGATCTTAATTATTACTTCCTTAGCTGTAATTCTGCCACACATATGTAATTTGATTTTATCCTGTTGTCTATTGCCTCTAGCTTGCTTTACTTAATGGATCGGTACTGTTTCCACTTTTCTTAATGAATGGAGTTTAAATTATGTCCTGTCCTTTCTTAATCCCATCTTAATTCCTAAAGGTGTTTGCAAATCAATTGGCCCAATTTTTCTTAATGGCCCCAAAATATCTGCTGAGAGCTATTAAGACTGTCTGTTTTTTGTTTGTTTGTTGTTGTTTTTTTGACTTTAAGAGCATGTTTCTCCATTTCTCCCTTTGGGGAAATATAATATTCTGCTTTTAATATTCCCAAAAATATTTCATTCTTCCGGGGGTGAGGGTGGGCTTCCCACAAGAGCAAGATACTTGAGGTCCTGAGCAGGGCTTAGATAGTATTGTGCAAAAGTTTTAAGCCGTCATTGTATTTGTTATTTTAGCAAAAAATTAAATGACCATAATTATTTTTCCATCTCTGTATTAAGAGTCAAATGCAAGAAATATGTATATAACCAACACAAATCGCAGAACAAAATGGCTTCTTCAGGGAATAGTCAGCAAGAGCCTTGGTGGGGCAGTGGTTAGAGTGCAGTACTGCAGGCTACTTCTGCTGACTGCCGGCTGACTGCAATTTGGCAGTTCAAATCTCACCAGGCTCAAGATTGACTCAGCCTTCCATCCTTCCAAGGTGGGTAAAATGAGGACCCAGATTGTTGGGGGGTAATAGGCTGACTCTGTAAACCGCTTAGAGAGGGCTGTAAAACACTGTAAAGCAGTATATAAGTCTAAGTGCTATTGCTATTTAATGTGACCTCGCTTGATCTCTTGAGTGTAAAATTCGAAATGAAACAGGGAGAAGAATAAAAAAGCAAAAAAAAAAAACCTACCAGAGAGCATTTGAGTGAGGCTCTTCCCACAAGGCAGTCACGCAGCCCAGGTGTGGGCGATGTTCCAAAAGTATGGAGATGTTCAAAATCAGAGATGATCAAAAGTATGGAGGAGGTGAAGGAGGGTGTGATGCCTGGTAGGGTGGGAGTCAGGCCTAAGGATTGCAGGGTGTCCAATATAAGTGTGGACCCTGTGGGGGAGGGAAAGGCTTATGGTAGTGACCAGATTTTAAAATTGGTAAAGCGGGACACCACTGACCATGGGGGGGGGGATGAAGGGGTGCCCAACACGTAGCCCAGCGTGCCCAGGTCCTTCTTCTCGCCTGGTCTCATCATCACCCTCTGGCCACCCGAAGCCTTCCAGCCAGCCTGGGGCGAGTCGGCCGCAGTGCAGCCGGTGGGGGCAGGAAGACTTCGGGCGGCTCCTGGGTGGCGGGCATCCGGGCGGGAAGAGCCAGCGAGGGAGTGGCAGTGGCATCTTCGGCGGCGGAACAGAGGCGCAGCCCCAGCAGCAGGGCAGCCTCCATCAGGTGGCGAGGCGAGCTGTGTGCACGAGGCCTCTTGGCCAGCCCGCCTCACGACTTGTTAGTGCTCAGCAGGGCGCAGCCTCCGTGCGGCCTCCAGCCCCGCAGGCTGCCCCCGCAGCGCACAGCCATTATAGTCATCCTGCAATTCCTTGGCGGTGGCTGCGGCAGCCGCGAGACCTCCTCCTCCTCAGCCACTGCCATCTTGGCTCCCCCCTCCCTCAGCCCCCTCCCTCCGGCTTCCCTCAGGCCCCGCCCTGCTCTTTCCTCGCCCTCGCTCAGCAGGTCCTGGCAGCACCGCCGACGCCCTTTCGTCAACTCACCCATGGGAAGCACTTAGAATTTCTCCCGTCCACCCATCCCTTTGTTAACTCTCTGACGAGGGAACAGTGAGAATGAATTTCATTTGGAAGCGCAGGAACCTGATTCGACGTAGGAGAATTCACCACACCCCTTCTTCCAGGACCGTACAGCAGCAATTAACCGAATGGTGGGGACGCTTCGTGGGGGCGGGGTGGGTGGGAAAAGAGCCGGAGAAGCCTGCCAGCCAATAGGGATGCAAAAGGGGAGGGGAGGGGCCCCGAGCAACCAGCCAATGGGAGGGAGCAGCTCAGGCGGCCTCTAATGGAAACTCTCTGCTAGCATAGTGAGAAGTCACCGGTGGATTTCTCAAAATCTTTGGAGTGAAACTGAGATACTAACTTGTGCATTTTTTTAAAAAATTGGGACTTTTTAAAAACACTGTGGGACAAATTGTGAAAAATCGTGACTGTCTCGCCAAAAGCAGGACGTCTGGTCACCTTAGCTTATGGGAACCATGTGGGGACCCTATGGGGGAGGAATGGCCTATGGGTATCTGTGAGGACCTAAAGATTGGGATAGGGGAGGCCTTTGGAAGGCAAGCCTGGACCTGTGCTAGGCCTCCAAGAGCTTCTCCAAACTCTAAATAGCCACTGTTGAGCTTAACAACTTGCACATTCATTTGACGGCTTCATCAGGGAGAGAAGGGAGTGGGGGTAGTTCAGCAAGGTAATCTCACTTAACCACCGTCACAACATGCAACCAAAATTGGCAGGCCCCATTACAGTTATATCTCAAGGGCTACTTACAGTATATGATAGTTGGGGAATTATGGCACTCAATCTGGAGGACAAGGTAGAAGACAGAAGCTCCACATGATGGAATTCCACAATCAATATAATATATGACATCTAGAAACAGGTAGTTCATCTTTATCAAACAACAGTTTCCATTTTTTCCTCTCCCAAGTACAGGTCTAAATCAGAGATGTGTTGAGTAAAAATGGTTAGGCTGGTATTCAGAGTCTATTTCTCACCTACCCTCAACAGGAGTTTAGAAATGAAATTCAAACTTTCTCCAAACTCATCAACTTTTGCCTCATATGAATTGTCTAGTATGCGATAAGGAGTTATTTAGGCCTAAAGTACTGTCCACAGACTGGACATTTGAAAGGTCTCTCCCATATGAGTCCTCTGGTGTTTGACCAGGTTTGAATTGAAATGGAAACTTTCCCCACAATTAGGGCATTCAAAGTGTTTCCCTCCTATGTGAAACCTCAGGTTTTAGCAAATCCAAGCATGCAGAGATGAAGTGAGGAAAGCTAAGGCTCATAATGAACAAAGGCTTGCAACAAAAGTAAAAAATAACAACAAAAAGCTTCTTCCAACATATTAAAAACAAGAAAAAGGTCAAGGAAACAATTGGTCCATTGGTGGGAGAAAGTGGCAAGAAGGTGACAAGCAAGAGGGAGAAAGCAGAACTACTTAACTCATTTTTGGTTTTTTTTTTCCATTTCTTTACACAAAGGGAAAGCTGTAGGATGCAAGTGGGTATACAAGAAGAAAGCACTACCAATAATGAGGTACAATATAAAGCAAGGTTAGTGGCACAAGTTTTTTCACAGATGAAAAATGTGCACTGTGATGAGGTATTCAGGTCAACAATGAAGAGTGAAAGCATAAGGCTGGCACTAGCATTGGCAGTGGCACTTGACCATAAAATTTGGCATTTTGACATAACCACTGCATTCCTCAATGCAGAATTAGAGGAAGAATTTACATGGTTCAAGCACCAGGGTATGAAAGTAAACATCCTAAAAAGTTGTATAAGTTGAACAAGGCCATTTATGGACTGAAACAGCCAGCCAGGAATTGGAATATCTATTTAGACAAGGTGTCAGCTCCGGCCAGGTCAGAGGCCTGGAGCTGCCATTCAGGGAAGACGACTGGGCCAGTTGCCAAGACTCACCATCCCACCTACACAAACTGAAGAAATTCATGCTAACAATCCATGATTAATTGCCGGGTGGTTTCACTCTGGGCCACAAGGTGATGGGGGTGCGCACGAGCGGGGTGCGGCTTATCTTAATTACCAACGTAGCTATAAAAGGTGATGGGAAGCACAGGGTGGCAGCTCTGGCAATTTATTCATTGCCTTAGTGCTTTGTTGGTCCGTTCGTGCCGAAGGAAGAATACAAACTGCATTTAAAAACCGTTTCTGTTTGGCTGATTTCATTAACCCTTCAGAACCTGACACAAGGTATTGAAGGGTCTTGGGTTTAAGAGTTGTAAGGCTGATGGTTGTATATACACTGAAAAGTTAACGGTGGGGATTGTCAACTATTAGTATTTCTGGATGATCTTTGTTTCATTGCAAAGGTTGTATCACAGTAAAAAGGATTCTCGGGTATTTGAAGGAAACTGTGAATTTGGGCCTTCAAATACAGATATATGAAGACTATTAAGGTAATTGGATTTATGTTTATTCCAGTCATGAAGGGAAGTGTGTCAGAGTAGATATATTCATGAATTGGAATATATTCATGAACTGGAATAGGACATAGTAAAAAGTCAGCCAATGAATAGGCATAACAAAAGATCAGCCAATGGAAGCTAAAACAATTTGGAGACTGGGCGTGGCTTAGCTCTGTCTGCTGCTGTGAACTGAAACTGTTCTCTCCTCTGCCCTGTGTTTGCTTGTATTTGCTACCACATTGGAACAATAAACATGGTATTGTATATTTGCCTTATGTGTTATTGAATCCTGCTGAATCAGTTACCTTTGTGTGTTTTCTGGATGTGACTGCTGCAAACTCTGATAGAACAGTTGCAGGAACTGGGTATGTCTAATTTGATGAAAAGAAGGACTAGGTGTGTCATGGAAACAGTGTTCCAATATCTCAGGGGCAGTCACAAAGAACAGGGGCTCAAAACTATTCTCCAAAGCACCTGAGGGCATAACAAAAAGCAAGAGGTGGAAACTAATCAGGGAAGCAAGCTAGAACTAAGCAGAAATTTCCTGACAGTTAGAACAATTAATCAGTGAACCAATTTGCCTCCGAATGTTGTAAACTGGAAGTTTTTCAGGAGAGATTGGATAACCATTTGTCTGAAATAGTGTAGGGTTTCCTGCCTAAGCAGGGAGTTGGACTAGAAGACCTCCAAGGTTCCTTCCAACTCTCGTTATTCTACCCTTCCATTCCCTTCCTTTCCCTTCTAATCACCAGGTGGGAATTCTGACTGAAACTTTTGCCACAAACAAGTCACTAATTTGGTTTCTCCTGTGTGTGAGTCCTCCGATGTGTCACCATGTGGGAATTCAGACTGAAACGTATGCCACAAACAGGACACTCATACGGCTTCTTTCCTGTGTGAGTCCTCTGGTGTATCACCACGCTGGAAGTACGACTGAAACGTTTCCCACACTCAGGACATTCAAAAGGTTTCTCTCCTGTGTGAGTCCTGTGGTGTACAACCAGGTTGGAATGGTGACTGAAGCATTTTCCACAATCAGGACATTCAAAGGGTTTCTCTCCTGTGTGAATCCTTTGGTGTATCACCATTTGGGAATTCTGAGAGAAACGTTTGCCACAAACTGGACACTCATACGGTTTCTCTCCTGTGTGTGTCCTCTGGTGTATCACCAGTGGGGAATTCTGACTGAAACATTTCCCACAATCGGGGCATTCAAAGGGTTTCTCTCCTATGTGAGTCCTCTGATGTGTCACTAGATGGGAATTTCTAATGAAACTTTTTCCACAATCAGGACATTCAAAGGGTTTATTTCCTGTGTGTGTCTTCTGGTGACTGATGAGATTGAATTTTCTAAGGAAACATTCCTCACAATATGGACATTGGTATGATTTCTCTGCTGTGTGAGTCCTCTGGTGTTTCACCAGGTTGGTATTCTGACTGAAACTTTTCCCACAATCGGGACATTCAAAGGGTTTCTCTCCCGTGTGAATCCTCTGGTGTTTCACCAGGTCAGAATTCTGAATGAAACTTTTCCCACAAAGAGCACATTGAAATGGTTTCTCTCCTGTGTGTGTCCTCTGGTGTACCACCAGCTGGGAATTTTGACTGAAACTTTTCCCACAAAGAGCACATTCAAAGGGTCTCTCTCCTGTGTGAGTCCTCTGGTGAATCATGACCTGGGATTTTCTAATGAAACTTTTCTCACAATCAGGACATTCAAAGAGTTTCCCTCGTGTGTGAGTCCTCTGGTGCATCACAAGGTGAGAATTTCTAGTGAAACATTTCCCGCAATCAGAACATTCATATGATTTCTTTTTTGTGTGCATCCTCTAGTATATTACCAGGCCGGTGTTTAGACTGAGGGTTTCAAAGGGTTTCTCCCTGGTGTGAGTTCTCTAATGTATCACCAAGTTGCCATGCTCACTTCGTTGGGAGCACATGTAGGGCTCCTCCCCTATGTGGGTCCTTCCATGAACCACAAGGAGCAGTTCTGACTAAAGCTTTGGCCACATTAGTATTGCTTTTCTCCAATGTGGATCATTTCATGCACACTCAGTTGTGATTTGAAATACGCACTTTGACCACAATACACACGTCTGTGGAGCTGCAAAACGGGATCACATGACCCTAGAATATGGCAATCGTCATAAATGTGAGTTAGCTGCCAAGGATTCAAATATAGATCACGTGATGATGGGACTGCTGCAATAGTCATAAGTATGAAAAAGGGTCATAAGTCAGTTTTTTCAGTTGCATTGTAACTTCAAACAGTTACTAAATGAACAGTTGTAAGTTGAGAACTACATATAATGAATCCTTGTGTTCCACATACGCTACTCTTTTCAGTTTGAAATCTCTTCGTGATCACCTACTGGAGAAGGAGGATAATTTTGGGGTTTTCTGAAGGAAATAGAGAATATTTTTATTTCTGGCTTCATTTCCTTTCCTTTTTAATGTTGCTTGTTATTCTCAGGTGTCCAGAGTTCTCTTATTGGTTCTCTCTTTGCCTGTAAGATTCAAAGAAAAGTGTAAGTTTTATTCTTAAAGAAAAAATGTACGGTACATTAACGGTGGAAAGCAAATATGCCACAATGCTAAAATAACCTTAGATTAATTATGATTTATTTCACACATTGAAGATTACTGAGATCCAAGGTCACATTTGCATTCAACCATGAAATTCTCTGTATGACTTGGGTCAATATACATTCTTAGTACAGCAATTATTGGATAGAATTGCTGTAATTAGGATTAATACAACATATAACAGAATAATAGAGTTGGAAGAGAACTTGAAGGTCTTCTAGTCCAACCTTCTGCTCTACCATTTCAGAAGTGGCCGTCAAATCTCTTTTTGGAAGCCTCCAGTGATGGAGCACCCAAAACCTTTGAAGGCAAGGAATTTTCTCTTTAGTTCTAGATTGCTTTTCTCTTTAGTTTCCGTCCATCGTTTTTCCTGGTGCTTTGAGAAATAGTTTGACTTGTCTTTGTCTATATAGGAGCCCTTCAAATAGTGGAACACTGCTCCGCTAGTCTTTCTCATTAGACTAAATCAGGGGTCTGCAACCTTAAACACTCAGAGCCATTTGTTTCCCTTTGCCACAGAAAACATTGGAAGCCACAAAATCCTGGTGGGTGTGGCCTACTTGTCACTCCCACCGAGTCACATGACCTCCCCCAGCCACTCCTACCCAGGTTAATTTAACTCCCGGTGTTTGCTGTGGGAAATGGATCTCTTTCTCTCTCCCTCCCCTTTTCCCCTTCTCTCTCTCATTTGTTTCCCTCTCTCCAGCTCTCTCTCTCTCATTTCTCTGTCCCTCTTTCTGTCTGTCATTTGTTTCTCATTTTCCTCTCTCATTCGTTTCCTCTATCATTTTCTTATTTATCTTTTTCTCCCCTTTTCTCTCTCTCATTTCTCTCTCCCCCTCTCATTTCTGTTTTTCTCTCTTTTCCTCTCGCTCCCTCCTTCCTTCCTTCTTTTACTTTCTCCCTTCTCTCTCTCATTTGTTTTCCTCTCTTTTCCTTCTTTCTGAGAAAGGGAAATGAGAGCTGGAGGGCGCTCCAGCTCTCTCATTTCTCTCTCCCTCTCCCCCTTCTCTTTTTCATTTGTTTCTTTTTCCTCTCTCATATTCACTCCCTCCATCATTTTTGCTTTTCGCTCTCTTTCTTTTTCTCCTCTTCTCTGTGTCTTTCTCTATCTCCTCTCTCTCTCTCTGTCTCTTCTCTCTCTCTCTTTCTCCCTCCCTCCCTCTCTCTCTCCCTCTCTCTCTCTCAGATAGCCGAGACTGGGCCAATCTGATGAGCTCTCCTTGGGGCTCTTCGCTACTCCTTTTCTTTCTTCTTGACAACTTTTCGGAAATCCGGGCTGGCTGAGGAGCAAGCAGGAGCTGTGACGGCAGCTCCCTCCTCCTTCTCCTTTTGCAACCCCTTGGCCAGCTGTTGCAGAGCCAGGAGGGCGTGCACGAGCAGGGATACGTTCCTCAAGCAAGTGGCTGGGCTTGACCAAAGTGAAGCAAAACAGTCTGGAGCTGGTGAGTCGATGGGCTGATGGGTGAGCGTCTTTAGTGAGAGCGCTCTGTCTTTCTCTGAGCAGGGTAGCGGGAAAAGTGGGCTGGCCCTGCCAAACATTGCATGCACACCCCAGGGATCAGGCTCGGAGAAAGCCGGAGTACCCTCACCAAAGATGCTTGCCCATCAGCCGGTCAACCTGCCAGCTCCGCACAGCTTTGCTGCACTTTGGTGGAGCCCGGCCTCTCACTTGAGGGTATCCTGGCTCATAAGCGCCCTCCTGATCTCACAACAGCCAGCCAGGGGGTCACGTGAGGAGGAGGAAGCTGCCAACACGGATCATGCTTGCTCCTCAGCTGCGGGCCTGTCCTCCTTTCCATCATGACCTCCTCCCGGATCACATTCCCACCCTGCCAGACCTCATGTTAGCAAGTTTGGCGATGGCCACGGCCAGGTTGGGCCAGTGTCTCGGGGTGAAGAGCAAGTCACGCAACAGGGTCAGAAGGGAGCTGCAGGAGAGGGGGTCAAAGAGCTGCATGCGCCTTGAGAGCCATGGGTTGCCTAACCCTAACCCAATTCCCGTAACCATTTTTTGTATGTTTTAGCCTTCCGTCCCATACCATAATTACCAAGGATGCATTTTCTGTTTCAGACTTTACCAATACTTGTGATACGCCATTTAAATAACAGCAGATGGAGTTCTCTTAAGTTTATATTGCAAGGGAAAAAACAATAATTAAATTATAAATTATTGCAAGACAGTAAGGAAAGAGGAAGTTGGGTTTACCAGATTTCAAATTGTACTTTGAGGCTTGTTGTTTTGTCTGGCAAAAAGAGTGGGTGACTCTCCAAATAAAGAGGTTACATGAGCTAGAGGGCCATCAATTAAGATTTTGAAGGCATGACTATTTATGGTATGGCATGATTAGGGAATGATATAAAGGCAATGAATTTTGGAAATATAAAGAAGAGTTTTTCATAATTTATGGTATGCATGTCACAAAGCAAAGGAATGGAGTAACATACACATCTTAATACGAAAGACTATAAAAGGGAATATAAAGATAAAAGCACATAGGGTTTTTTTGAAAAAATCTTGAAAAAAACGGAACATTGATATTATGTATATTGATGGAGGCAAGAATTCTTTGTGCATAAAAATGGAAGAATATCTTCATTCCCACAATGGCTGAATGGCTGCGAAGCCTGATGGAGTTAGCAGAGAGGGCTAAATTGGCTGCTTTGATTAAAGAAAAGAACAGGATTAATTTTGTTTCAACATGGAAACTGCTTTTGGACTGTTCTTGAGATAGAAAAAAATTAAAGTTTGATTTTGAGTTTTGTTGATACGTTTGCCATTATAGAAGTAGCTAGTTTATGTTATCATATGAAAGTACCGTAAATAGTTTTATGTTAGCACCTTATTTTAGTGCACCAAAAGGAATCAGAAGTCAATGGTTTTCTTTTTCTTTTCCCCTTAACCCTACACTTATCTCGCTCCCCCTTTTCCTCCCTTCTACCATGATTTTCAATTTTTTTGCACTTTTGAATTTTATATTTTGATCAATTGATAATTTTTTTGTGAGGAGAAAACTCCCAAATTCTTAGCAGTGCAAAGCATTACTATTAAGTAACTATTAAGTTGCTGGGGATAGATTATACAATTGTAGATATTTGCATAGAGAAAAATACAAATAAACAAATGTACAAATTTATATATCTGGAAAATCCATGTATTTTCAGCCTGAAAAATGTTGTAAAATGGTTACAGTCAAACCTTTCAAGCTACTTTTAGAGATGTGGGGGCTTTAACTGATGAAATGATGCCTAAAGCCTCCGCAAGATTTGAAGCAGCCATTTTGCCTATGGAAGTTCTGAGATGCAAATAAGGGCGGAAAATACTTTCCACCACCACTCTGGTGACATCCCCATTCAAGAAGTCCTCACTTACTGACTGAATTTGGGACTGGCATCTGTGTCACTAAGCGCCTGATCATGAAGCCTGAGGTCACATGAGAGTGCCAACGTACATCTGTTCCTCTGCAGTTGTTAAACAAATCACTGTGAGTTATTAAAGGGAATTTCACATGATCATGGCTTGCAAATTCCTACTCACATCCCCACTGATTTTCCTTGTGTGAAGCGAGCTGGGAAGGCCAGAAATTGGGATCTTGAGTGTGGGACGCTGAAACCATCTTGAATGTCCACCGGTTGGCAGAACCCAAATTGGTACAACTCCTTTTCCTGCATATTCATAACCATAAGAACAGCTGACTTGTTCAGGTCACTGATTTCTGGACCACGTCTGCATTTGCTTTTACAGTGCCATAGTAACTTTGAAGGCTCATGAAACAAATTGTAAGCATGGACCACCTATGCAAACTGAACATCTGACAAGGTCGTCAATTGGACCTTTTTAGTTCAACCTGGTTAATACACGGATGGGGCACCAATAGGAAATACTGTGCCTGTAGGCTAGACGTGGAAGTAAAAAAATAAAAAAGACACAGTGGCAGATCAGTCCGATATTATTGCCAAGAAAGCATAACAGGGTCCATAACAGAACAAAAGAGTTGAAATTGGAAACCTTCCAGTCTACAGAAGAGGAGACCGAGGGGGGAAATGATAGCGGTCTTCCAATATCTGAGGGGCTGCCACAAAGAAGAGGGGCTCAACCTCTTCTCCAGAGCATCTGAAGGCAGAACAAGAAGCAATGGATGGAAACGAATCAAGGAGAGAAGCAACCTAGAAACAAGGAGACGTTTCCTGACTGTGGGAACAATTAACCGGTTTGCCTGCAGAAGTTGTGGATGCTCCATCACTGGAGGCTTTCAGGAAGAGACTGGACAGCCATGTGCCTGAAATGTAAAAGGTCTTCTGCTGGAGCAGGGGGCAGGACTAGATGACCTCAAAGATCCCCCCAGCTGTTATTCCACATTCTATCTAGTTGCTTCTCTGCTTCCAGGCCGTGGAGGGAACCAAACAGCCTGAGCGGCTCCCGGATTCTCCTCCCACCAGCCCTCAACTCACCTCCCAGCTGCTGCTTCGATCCTTGGAAGAGCCGCCAGAGCCTCTCTACACGCCACTCTCCCCTCCTCTTCCATGAGTCTTCCGGAAGAGGAAGTTCCTCTGTGCTTCTCTTCTTTCGTCCTTTCTAGCAACACAATACTCGATAGTTTTAACTCTTTTAAACTCAGCCACAGAGGTCGCTGTTGTACTGGTGGCTTTCCAGGCAGATGCTGCCATCTCGCGATATGAGGCTGAAAAACCGGCTTGTCCCTTCTCAAACTATGGCGTTGGCCAGATCAGATCGTCTCACTGATTACACGCTATCATCAATCATTTTCAGACTCCTAGCAACCTTTTTTTCCAGCTGAGCCAAGTGAAATAGTAAAATGTGTACTTAGCTTGTAAAGATTAGCTACATGCTGAGCAAGTCCATGAAGTTCTTACGGAATTGCAGAATAAGAGTCGGAATGGATCAAGTCTCAAAGCAGAAAACCCTATTTGATTCTGGGCGATTGGCTGTCCAATCTCCTCATAAAAACCTCCATTGATGGAGAACCCACAACTTCTAGAGGCAAGCCATTCCACTTGTTCTGGTGGATAAAAGATTTCTCCTTGATTCAAGATTGGATAATTTTATCCAATTTCTTTTTATTCAATTCCTGCAACCATTCATTCTATGTTTTACCCTCCAGTACCCTAAATGTCTTTGTTGTAGTTCTCTGCACTCCTTCTAAAGTCCGAACACTTCTTTTCCACCTGGTGACCAAAAGTGAATGCAGTATTCAAAGTGTAGTATTACCAATACAGTATATAACACAGTACCAAGACTGCATGTGATCTTGATATTATCCCTATGGTGCTGTAGACTAGGACTGAATTGACTTTTTAGGCAATTACAGCACACTGCTGGCTTATATGTGATTGTTTCTAAGTCCCTGTCACAGTTACTGCTCTAGAGCCAGGTACAACCCCAGATGCCATGTTGACCTACAGTGAGAAGCAGCACAATAAGGAATGGTCTTTGTGGATGGGTAACAGCCAAGACATCACTTTTGCAGAAGGGAAACATGGTAAAAAGGTTAAAATATGCTGAAGCTGACAAAAATTGTATGCAATGAAATTTTATTTTAATTTATGCCAATTAGTGTACATTCAAAGCAACAATAAAGTTATTCTAAGTCTAAATCGAACTAAGGATCAGTGGAAAAGAGTATTATGGAATGATGAATCCAAGTTTGAAATTTTTGGATCTAATTCTTGATAACACCTGGGAAGAATTGGAGAAATGAACAAATGAATGTTTGTGGCCTTCAGGGAAACATGGTAGAGTATTTGTCCTAGTTTGGAGTTGCATTTCTGCCAGTGGTGTTTGAGATATTGATGGGATCATGAATGCAGAAAAGTATAGACAGGTTTTAGTTTAATTTAATTAATTTGAAAGTCAACATGTCATGGTTGACTTGCAGCCTCCTCGCAACGAAACAATAACAGGAGAGAGAGGAGAGGCATCGGGATGTGAGGGTGGTTTGGAAGGGAAAATCTGGAATCCAAGTACCATCTGGAAGCCAAACGACTGAGCCGCGGGAACAGCGTGGACAGCACGGCGAGTAGCAGACGAGGCTTCAGTAGTGGCAGCTACTTCCGGCTGCGCTGAACAGCTGTTTGTTGGATCCTCGGCCTGGTTCCAGTTTTGCTATATTGCCTATTTGTCGGCTGGCCAGGAGGACACCGCCCAACCACCTGCCCACTGATTGAGATGAGGATTGCTGATGCGCCATCGCCACTGGAGAGGGATCCAGCTACAGCGCATTCAATATTTGGTGTCCTGGAAACATTTCCCCCCCTACTAATCTGAATGAATGAATAAATCCCATGGCAGAGCTCCTAGACTTTTACAGAAGTTTTATATCAAATATCCTGATAAGCCTTGAATTCCCTCGAAATGCTAATGCTTGTTATTGTTATTTTGTGTTATTTTCTTTTTCTCTTTCTCCAGGGATATCCTTTCCTGAAAGAAGGCTGGATGTCAGTCTCTGCTTTGCTTACTTGCTATCGGCTGCCATAGAAACGGGGGTGGTGGTGGTGGTATTTGGGATGGGAAAAAATGGTACTGGAGGTGATATGATAAAGGAAGTGTTTTTCTCACCATCTTCTGCGCATGCTGATGGCCAGTGTTTGGACCTGGTCAAGGCCAACCGTACTCCATACCAACATAATGAGCTTCCAGCACTGACTTTACAACAAACTTTACTCAAGCATTGGACTCATTCTGTACCAAGGCTCTGGCCTGATTAAACTTATTGCTGGCTTGATGGTTCCTGAGTGTGTTTTCTTAGTTTGGCCCAGGTCCGGGCTTGGACCTTTGAGAGCACATTCATTTGAAGGCTTTATCAGGGAGAGAAGGGGGTGACGGGAGTTCAGCAAGGTAATCTCACTTAACCATTGTTACAACATGCAACCAAAAATGGCAGGCCCCATTACAGTTGTATTTCAAGGACTACTTGTAGAATGGTCAATTATGGCACTCATAATCTGGAGGATAAGAAGGTAGAAGATAGAAATGTCAACCTCGAAACTGGCCAAACTGGGGCCATTTTCTTTTCTGCTTCAGTGTTATAGTGCCACATACTGGAGCTGAGGGATAGGGCAGGGGAAATAGAGATAGTTGGGATGCTATACACAAAACAAATGTTCTCCCTTGGGAACCAAGGACATTCCCGCAAGTACTCAGGAGACTGAGGTCACCTAGCAACTGGACTGTATGCTGATTGGATCATGTGACTATTTTGGGAAAGTGACAAACTTTTACTTTTAATTAGATGAAAACCACGGGAACTGTTAGAGTAGGTTTTCATCAGCTTGTGTCAATATGACATCTCTAATAAAACTATTCTTTGAGGAAACTATCTGCCTTGGAGTGTAGTTTGTTCTGGGTATGTTATGGAACTCTGGTAGGAAACTCCACATGGTGGAATTCTACAATCAATATAATATATATAGAAACAAGTAGTTCACCTTTATCAAATAACAGTTTCAACATTTTTTCTCTCCAACTACATCTCAAACCTGAGATGTATTGACTAAAAAGCATCAGGCCAGTATCTAGAGTCTATTTTTCGCCTACACGCTCAATGGGAGTTCAGAAATGAAATTCAAGTCTTCTCCAAACTCATCAACTTTTGCCTCATGTGAATTTTCTTGTATGCAATAAAGAGTTATTTAGGCCTAAAGTGCTGTCCACAGACTGGACATTTGAAAAGTCTCTCCGATATGAGTCTTCTGGTGTTTCATCAGGTTTAAATTTAAATGGAAACTTTCCCCATAATCAGGACATTCCAAGTGTTTTTCTCCTGTGAGAGACCTCTGGTGAATCACCATGTGGAAATTCTGACTGAAACTTTTGCCACAAACAGGACACTAATACGGTTTCTCTCCCATGTGAGTCCTCTGGTGATGGATGACCTCGGAATTTGTAATGAAAGTTTTCCCATGATCAGGACATTCAAAGGGTTTCTCTCCTGTGTGAATCCTCTGGTGTACCACGAGGTGGGAATTGTGATTGAACCTTTCCCCACAATCAGGACATTCAAAGGGTTTCTCTCCTGTGTGAATCCTCTGATGAATCACTAGGCTGGAGTTGCGTCTGAAACGTTTCCCACAATCAGGACATTCAAATGGTTTTTCTCCTGTGTGAATCCTCTGGTGTATCACCAGGTGGCTTTTGTGACTGAACTTCTTCTCACAGAAAGGGCATTCAAAGGGTTTATCTCCTGTGTGTGTCCTCTGGTGACTGATGACCTCGGATTTTGTAATGAAACTTTTCCCACAAGCAGGACATTCAAAGGGTTTCTCTCCTGTGTGAATCCTCTTGTGAACAACTAGGTGGGACTTGTGACTGAAGCATTTTTCACAATCAGGACATTCAAAAGGTTTCTCTCCTGTGTGAGTCCTCTGGTGTATCACTAGGCTGGAGTTGCATCTGAAACTTTTCCCACAATCAGGACATTCAAAGGGTTTCTCTCCTGTATGAATCCTCTTGTGTACCACCAAGTGGGAGTTGTGCCTGAAGCATTTCTCACAATCAGGACATTTAAAGGGTTTGTCTCCTGAGTGAGTCCTCTGGTGTCTCACTAGATGGGAATTTCTAATAAAACTTTTTCCACAGTCAGGACATTCAAAGGGTTTATTTCCTCTGTGTGTCCTCTGGTGACTGATGAGCTCCAATTTGCTAAGGAAATATTTCCCACAATATGGACACTGGTATGATTTCTGCCCTGTGTGAGTCCTCTCATGTTTCACCAGGTTGGAATTCTGACTGAAACTTTTCCCACAAACTGGACACTCATACGGTTTCTCTCCTGTGTGAGTCCTCTGGTGGTTCACCAGGTCAGAATTCTGACTGAAACTTTTCCCACAAAGAGCACATTCAAAGGGTTTCTCTCCTGTGTGAGTCCTCTGGTGTACCACCAGGTGGGAATTTTGACTGAAACTTTTCCCACAAAGACCACATTGAAATGGTTTTTCTCCTGTGTGAATCGTCTGATGAATGATGACCTCAGATTTTCTAATGAAACTTTTCCCACAATCAGGACATTCAAAGAGTTTCTCTCCTGTGTGAGTCCTCTGGTGGATCACTAGGCTGGAGTTGTGTCTGAAACGTTTCCCACAATTAGGACATTCAAAGGGTTTCTCTCCTGTGTGAGTCCTCTGGTGTACCACCAGGTGGGAATTGTGATTGAACCTTTTCCCACAATCAGGACATTCAAAGGGTTTCTCTCCTGTGTGAGTCCTCTGGTGGTTCACCAGGCTACAGTACCGACTGAAACTTTTCCCACAAATAGGACATTCAAAGGGTTTTTCTCCTGTGTGAGTCCTCTGGTGTATCACAAGGTGGGAATTTGCAATGAAACATTTTCCGCAATCAGAACATTCATGTGATTTCTTTTTTGTGTGCATCATCTTGTGCATCCCCAGGCCGGAGTTTAGACTGAAACTTTTCCCACAGTCAGTTCATTCAAAGGGTTTCTCCCTGGTGTGAGTTCTCTAATGTATCACCAAGTTGCCAAGTTCACTACATTAGGAGCACTTGTAGGGCTCCTCTCTTATGTGGGTCCTTCCATGAACCACAAGGAAGCTGTTCTGACCAAAGCTTTGGCCACATTAGTATTGCTTTTCTCCAATGTGGATCATTTCGTGAATACTCAGTTGTGATTTGAAATACGCACTTTGCCCACAATAGACACGTCTGTGGAGCTGCAAAACGGGATCACATGACTCCAGAACACAGCAACCATCATAGATGTGAGTGCCAACCACTCCAATATAAATCACTTGACCATGGGCTGCAATAGTCATAAGTATGAAAAATGGTCATAAATCAGTTTTTTCCCTGGCATTGTAACTTCAAACACTCACTAAATGAACTGTTGTAAGTTGAGGACTACATGTAATGTATCCTTTTGTTCCACATACTTCAAACTCTTTTCAGTTTGAAATCTCTTCTTGATCACCTGTTGGAGAAGGAGAGGAATGTTGGGGTTTTCTGAAGGAAATAGAGAATATTTTTATTTCTGGCTTGATTTGTTTTGCTTTTTAATGTTGCTTGTTATTCTCAGTTGTCCTGAGTGCTCTTATCCTCTTTGCCTGTAAGATTCAAAGAAATGTGTTAGTGTTAGTGTTTATAAAATGGTTGCAGAAGATGTGGAAAAAGAAAAAAATATACGGTACATTAACAGTGGAAAGCAAATATGCCACAATGCTAAAATAACCTTAGATTATGATTTATTTCACACATTGAAGATTACGGAGATTCAAGTTTACATTTGCATTCAACCATGAAATTCTCTTGTTGATTTGGGTCAATGCATATTCTTAGCACAACAATTATTGGATAAAATTGCTGTAATTAGGATTAATACAACATATAACAGAATAATAAAACTGGAAGGGACCTTGAAGGTCTTCTAATCCAGCCTTCTGCTCTACCATTTCAGACAAGTGGCCGTCAAATCTCTTTTTGAAAGCCTCCAGTGATGGAGCACCCAAAACTTCTGAAAGCAAGATATTCGATTGATTGCTATAATCTCTCTTTTGTTAGTTTCGGTCCATTGTTTCTTTTGGTACTTTGGAAAATCATTTGACTTTGTCTATATAGGAGCCCCTCAAATATTGGAACACTGTTATCATGTCTCCGCTAGTCCTTCTCATTAGACTAGACATACCCAATTCCTGTAAGCATTCTTTGTATGTTTTAGCCTCCAGCACCCTGATTACCAAATATACATTTTCTGTTTCAGATTTTACCAATACTTGTGATACTCCATTTAAATAATGGCAGATGGAGATCTCTAAGTTTATATTGCAAGGGAGAAAACAAGAATTTAAAATAAATTATTATAAGATGCTAAGGAAAGAGGCTTGGGTTTATCAGATTTGAAATTGTACTTTTATCGTTGTTTTGTCTGGCAAAAATAGTGGGTGACTTCCAAATTAAGAGGTTACTTGAGCTAGAGGAAGAATTTGATGGTACAACTATTTATGGTATGATACGGTTAGGGAATTATATAAAGGCAATGAATTTTGGAAATATAAAGAAGAGCTTTTTATAATTTATGGTGGGCATGTAGCAAAGCAAAGAAATGTTGCAGTAAGATGAACATCATACAGAAGACTATTAAAGTGAATATGAAGAGAAAAGCTTAATGGATAAAGAACTTGGGGAAAAAATGAAACATTGATGTTATATCAACAGAAAAATGAAAGAATATTTTCATTCCCACAATGGATAACCTGATGAAGTTAACAAAGATGGGTAAATTGACTGCTTTGATTAAAGAAAAGAACAGGAATAATTTTGCTTCTATGTGGAAACTGCTTTTGGATTTTGATCTTGAGATAGAGAAAAAATGAAAAATTGATTTTGGGTTTTGTTGATTAAATATGTTTGTTGTTATAAAACAAACTTTATATTATAGTACTACTTTATATTATATAAAAGAAAATAGTTGAGGTTTTATGATAGAAGTCAATGCTTTTCTTTTTCCCTTAACTCTACACTTTTCTTGCTCCCCTTTTCTTCCCTTCTTTTACCCTTATCTTCATTTTCCTTTGCACTTTTGTATTTTATATTTTGATCAATTAATATTTTTTTGTGAAGAAAAAAACTAAATTCCTAGTGCTCCAATGGGTTATTATGAAATACGGTATATCTGGAAATTCCAGGGATAGATTATACAATGGTGGATATATGCGTTCAGAGAAAGTATAAATAAATAAATCTACAAATTTATATATCTGGAAAATCCATGTATTTTCAGCCTCAAAAATGTTCCAAAATGGTTACAATCAAACCTTTAAAACTACTTTTAGAGATGCGGGGGCTTTAATTGATGAAATGATGTCTAAACCCTCTGCAAGATTTGAAGCAAACATTTTGCCCATGGAAGTCCTGACATCCAAATAAGGTCAGAAAATACTTTCCATCACCACTCTTCTCACACTCCTATTGAAGCGGTCCTCACTTACTGACTACATTTGGGACTCACATGTGTCACTAAGCAGCCTGATCATAAAGCATGATGTCACATGAGAGTGCCAAGTTACATCTGTTCCTCTGCAGTTGTGGGTTTTTAAAGGCAATTTCAGCAGACCCTGACTGGCAACTTCCTGCTGGCATCCTGACCGATTTTGCTTGTCAGAAGCTAGTTGGGAAGGTCACAAATGGGAATCAGGAGTGTGGGATGCTGCAACCATCCCGAATGTCCACCGGTTAGTAGATACCAAATTGATGCAACTCCTTTTTCTGCACCTGCATAACCACAAGAACAATGACCACAGATTTCTGGACCAGATCTGCATCTGCTTTTGCAGTGCCATAGTAACTGTGAAGGCTCATGAAACAAATTGTAAGCTTGGGCCACCTATACAAACTGAACATCTGAAAAGGTCCTCAATAGGACCTTTTTAGTTGAATCCAGTTAATACATGGATGGGGCACCAATAGAAATATCCTGCTTGTTGGCTAGACGTGGAAGTAAAAACATCCAAAAGACACAATGGCAGATCAGTCCAACATTCTTGCCAAGAAAACATAACAGGGTCCATAACAGAACAAAAGAGTTGAAATTGGAAATCTTCCAGTCTACAGAAGAGGAGGCCGAGGGGTGAAATGATAGCGGTCTTCCAATATCTGAGGGGCTGCCACAAAGAAGAGGGGCTCAACCTCTTCTCCAGAGCACCTGAAGGCAGAACAAGAAGCAACGGATGGAAACGAATCAAGCAGAGAAGCAACCCAGAAACAAGGAAACGTTTCCTGACTGTGAGAACAATTAACCGGTTTCCCTGCAGAAGTTGTGGATGCTCCATGACTGGAGGCTTTCAGGAAGAGACTGGACAGCCATGTGCCTGAAATGTAAAAGGTCTCCTGCTGGAGCAGGGGGGCTGGACTAGATGACCACAAAGCTGTTATTTCCACATTCTATCTAGTTGCTTCTCTGCTTCCAGGCCGTGGAGGGAACCAAAGAGCCTGAGTTGCTCCCGGATTCTCCTCCCACCAGCCCTCAACTCACCTCCCAGCTGCTGCTTCGAGCCTTGAAGTGGCGCCAGTCTCTGCACGAAACTCTCCTCCCGTCTTCAGTTAGTGTTCCGGAAGAGGAACTTCCTCTGTGCTTCTCTTCTTTCGTCCTTTCTAGCAATACAGTACTCGATGCTTTTAACTCCTTTAAGCTCAGCCACAGAGGTCGCTGTTGTACTACTGGCTTTCCAACCCACAAGCTCCAGTGTAGGAGAGGCCAAAACCGGATGAGTGAAAAGTGACTAACCCTACCAGATTCCTCTTGACATACCGTATAAGGTTAGATATTGTATTCAGCAAATCACAGCATCTAAGGGTGAAGGATGGTGGGTGTTGTAGTCCAATGACCTCTGCAGCTCTTTCTTTCCTCATCTTCAATAGCTATGAATTCCTAATTTCCATTTAGAGGTCCAGATTAGCACATCTTTTTTTTTAACCTGGATCTTTATTTTGGGTCTTTTGGCCTCCCCTTGAGGGGGTGACGGTTTTTTGCGGTCCCCGGTTGGGGGAACTTTGGCATCGCTCGGCCGCGCCCCCGTCGCCCCCTCCCTGCAGCTCTTCAGTGAAGGGGTTAAAGGCAGAGAACTTTTGCGCCCAGAGTGGAGGCAGGAAAAGGGGGAACCCAGTTTCCTTCCCCTCTCTGATCTCCAGATGTCTCTTACGCCAAGTGCTGCGGGGATCCCCGCTCGGGGAGAGGTGCTCAAGGGCTGCCAGGTGGGCAAGGACGCTGCGAGTGGGGGAGGGGAAAGGAGGAGGAGGGGGATCCCCAGGTGCGGGAAGGGGAGGAGGGATTCCTTGGGGGAGGGAAGGAGAGCGAGGTGGGGTTTCCCCAGTTGCGCCCCCTGCCCTTCCCAGTCTCCGCCTTTCCTTGCAAGGTTTTCCGCTCCGTGGGAACTGCTCCGCCGCCGCTTCTCCTCCTCCTCCTCCTCGGTTGCTGCTTCTGCGAACGGCTCTCTTTCACACACACCCCCTTAAAATCCTCCCTCCATTCCACCCCCTCCTTCCCTGCAGCATTTGGTGCAGCTCTGCTCCCGGGGGAGGCCGCCTGATGTTGGGGAAGGTTGGCCACCCCCGTTCCCACCTTCCCCTGTGGCTGCTGGGGAGGATCCGCCTCCCGGGGTCTGGAGGGGTGGAAGAGCATCTGGGCTCAGATGCTCCCTCCCAGGGCGTGAACCCTGCTACGAGGAGCCCAGTGGCATCTAAAGGTGGGCTTGCTTTGAGACGCATCACCTGAATCTGCCTCTCACCTGCCCAGATTCCCTTCCTGGTGACAGCTGCATCCCCGTTTCTCTCTTACCATGGGAGGGAATAGCCCTGTCTGCAAAGGTTTTCGATTTAATTTTAGTCCTTTTATGGGCTGTATAATCTACCCTGAAGAAAAAGCTCTATACTGTTCTTTACAAACAGCTTTGCAAAATGATCAAGAGGCTTCTGTGATATGTGTGTGTGAAGTGGGGGGGAGAGAAGGGAATAGAAGGAGGTGGGTTTTTTTGGTTGGAAGAGGAGGGGGGAGGGGGAATGGAGGGGAGAAGGGGGAAAGGAGGGGGAGGGGGCTAAGAGGAGTTCCCTGAGGGAAAAAGGCGGGAAGATAAGGATAGGAGAAAGCTAGGGAAAAAAGGTCTGAGAGGGTAGGAAAAGAGGCTTAAGGGGGAAATTGAGAAAGAGGCCTGGGGAAAGGGAGAGGGA
The DNA here is from genome assembly GCF_009769535.1 of Thamnophis elegans. Taxonomy (NCBI): domain Eukaryota; kingdom Metazoa; phylum Chordata; class Lepidosauria; order Squamata; family Natricidae; genus Thamnophis; species Thamnophis elegans. Next base: position 158,306,615 of record NC_045542.1, on the reverse strand, counting down.
GAGAAGGGAATAGAGAGGACAGGAGAGGCTTTTGTGGGGCAAGCCTGAGGGAGAGAAGGGGATGGGACAGGAGAGGCTTTTGTGGGGCAAGGCTGAGGGAGAGAAGAGGATGGGACAGGAGAGGCTTTTGTGGGGCAAGCCTGAAGGAGAGAAGAGGATGGGACAGGAGAGGCTTTTGTGGGGCAAGCCTGAAGGAGTGAAGGGGTAGGACAGGAGAGGCTTTTGTGGGGCAAGCCTGAAGGAGTGAAGGGGATATGACAGGAGAGGCTTTTGTGGGGCAAGCCTGAAGGAGTGAAGGGGATAGGACAGGAGAGGCTTTTGTGGGGCAAGCCTGAAGGAGAGAAGAGGATGGGACAGGAGAGGCTTTTGTGGGGCAAGCCTGAGGGAGAGAAGGGGATAGGACAGGAGAGGCTTTTGTGGGGCAAGCCTGAGGGAGAGAAGAGGATGGGACAGGAGAGGCTTTTGTGGGGCAAGCCTGAAGGAGTGAAGGGGTAGGACAGGAGAGGCTTTTGTGGGGCAAGCCTGAAGGAGTGAAGGGGATAGGACAGGAGAGGCTTTTGTGGGGCAAGCCTGAAGGAGAGAAGAGGATGGGACAGGAGAGGCTTTTGTGGGGCAAGCCTGAGGGAGAGAAGGGGATAGGACAGGAGAGACTTTTGTGGGGCAAGCCTGAAGGAGTGAAGGGGATAGGACAGGAGAGGCTTTTGTGGGGCAAGCCTGAGGCAGAGAAGGGGAAGGGACAGGAGAGGCTTTTGTGGGGCAAGCCTGAAGGAGAGAAGAGGATGGGACAGGAGAGGCTTTTGTGGGGCAAGCCTGAGGCAGAGAAGGGGATGGGACAGGAGAGGCTTTTGTGGGGCAAGCCTGAAGGAGAGAAGAGGATGGGACAGGAGAGGCTTTTGTGGGGCAAGCCTGAGGCAGAGAAGGGGATGGGACAGGAGAGGCTTCTGTGGGGCAAGCCTGAAGGAGTGAAGGGGATGGGACAGGAGAGGCTTTTGTGGGGCAAGCCTGAGGGAGAGAAGGGGATGGGACAGGAGACCCTTTTGTGGGGCAATAGCAGTTAGACATATACTGCTTCATAGGGCTTTCAGCCCTCTCTAAGCGATTTACAGAGTCGGCATATCGCCCCCACAGTCTGGGTCCTCGTTTTACCCAGGGAAGGAGCCCTACATGTGCTCCCAACGAAGTGAGCTTGGCAATTTGGTGATACATTAGAGAACACACCAGGGAGAATCCTGATTGTGAGAAAAGTTTCAGTCTGAACTCCAGCCTGGTAATATATTAGAGAATGCACACAAAAAAGAAATCATATGAATGTCCTGATTGCGGGAAATGTTTCAGCAAAAATTCCAACCTATTGACACACCAGGGGACTCACACAGGAGAGAAACCCTTTGAATGTCCTGACTGTGGGAAAGGTTTCAGTCAGAATTCCCGCCTAGTGAAACACCAGAGAACTCACACAGGAGAGAAACCCTTTGAACATCCTGACTGTGGGAAAGGTTTCAGTCAGAATTCCCGCCTAGAGATACACCAGAGGACTCACACAGGTGAAAAACCCTTTGAATGTCCTGACTGTGGGAAAGGTTTCAGCAAGAATTCCCACCTAGTGATACACCAGAGGACTCACACAGGAGAGAAACCCTTTGAATGTCCTGACTGTGGGAAAGGTTTCAGTCAGAATTCTCGCCTAGTGAAACACCAGAGGACTCACACAGGAGAGAAACCCTTTGAACGTCCTGACTTTGGGAAAGGTTTCAGTCAGAATTCTCACCTCAAGATACACAAGAGGACTCACACAAGTGAGAAATCCTTTGAATGTCCTGACTGTGGGAAAGGTTTCAGTCAGAATTCCCGCCTAGTGATACACCAGAGGACTCACACAGGAGAGAAACCCTTTGAATGTCCTGACTGTAGGAAAGGTTTCAGTCAGAATTCTCACCTCAAGATACACAAGAGGACTCACACAGGTGAGAAATCCTTTGAATGTCCTCACTGTGGGAAAGGTTTCAGTCAGAATTCTTACCTGAAGACACACCAGAGGACTCACACAGGAGAGAAACCCTTTGAATGTCCAGAGTGTAGGAAAGTTTTCAGTCAGAATTCTCACCTGAAAACACACGAGAGGACTCACAAAGGAGAGAAACCTTTCAAATGTCCTCGCTGTGGGAAATGTTTCAGTCACAAGTCCAGCTTGTTGATACACCAGAGGACTCACACAGGAGAGAAACCGTACGAGTGTCCGGTTTGTGGGAAAAGTTTCAGTCACAATTCCGACCTGGTAGTACATCAGAGCAGGAGCAGATTGACTTATTCTCTAGGGCACCAGATGGCAGGATAAGTAATTGGGGGAATCTATTTAAAATGAGGCCCAACCTAGAAGATACGTATATGTATTTTTCCAGAGCAATTAATCAGTGGAATAGTTTGCCTCCCGGTTTTGTGGGTCACTGGAGGTTTTCACGAGTGGATTGGATGACCATTTGAGAGGGAAGTGTCCTGCCTTGAAGAGCAGGTTGGACCAAAAGACCTCCGAAGTACCTTCCAAGCCTATAATGCAACGTTTCCATTAATTTAGAGGCAGTTTAGAAGATAGGTAAAGAGCAGCCACATGAACTTGCTTCTTGTGGCATTTTTGGGGAAAAAGTTTATTCATAAAATTAATATAAATAAAACTCCAAAAGAACCCACAAAGCTTTAAAAGCAAAGCAAGAATAGACACAACGTTTAAAAAAAAGCAAAAAAAATGTGTAAAAACAGATTTACATATACTATCCCCTCCACTTGAGCATTCATACGTATGTTGTTGGAGCAATATTAGTTACTTCCCCTTGTGAAGCAGGCCCAAAATTTATAAAGTTCTACCTCTGTTTACAAATAATATGACTTTCATCAATCTACTACACAGAGAGGCAAAGTGGTTAACAGGTGGTAAACAGCAAAGTTAAAATTGCATTAACAATTTAGTTTTGCATTTAATTTGTATAAAGTCCAGAATGGCTTTTTATTTACCATAATCATTGTCTGTGATCTGTCCGGGATGAAATATCTTTGTTTGATTCTTACGAATAAAACTTTTTCTTAATATTTTCATTGAAAACTATAAAACAAGTATTGTGTTTTATTCCTCAAAATCGTAAACCTCTGTTGTCGATCCATTTTCCCCACAGTCCAGTCCAAATAGTTTTCCAGTTGGATATGGCAAGTCCATTTCCCAGCGACAACCAACTTCAATTCAAAGTCCGGTTCATCACACATCTAATCTGTTCACTCCAAATCTGTAGAATCCACATCTCCTTCAGCCTTCTCCAACCAACCAGTTTCCAAACCATGGCGAGGAATCTTTTAAGAAGTGACTATGCTTCCTATGGAAGCTTCTTGGGAAGAGCTCAGGCTCACAAAGGGATTCATTTCTGTGCGCTCATAATCCCAAACGCTTCCATCAGTTTTTCAGGCCATTTCCAGGCTCTTTTTGGAGACATTTTTGTGCTGTTTTTGTTTATTTTGGGGTTTTTTAGGCAGTTCCTGGGGTGTATTTTGGCCCATTTTTCAGGCCATTTACGGGCTGTTTTGGGGCCTTTCTTTTGGCTGTTTTTGGCCATTTTTCAGGCCCTTTGGGAGCATTTTCTGGTCTGTGTTCAGGCTGTTGTCAGGCAGTAATTTGGGCTGTATTATGGGATGTTTGTGGGCAATTTTTGGCCGGTTTGGGGATTGTTTTTAGGCAGTTTCTAGAGTGTTTGGGGGGCATTTTCAGGCCATTTACAGGTGGCTTTGGGCCATTTTGGGGGTACTTTTGGGGCAATATATGGACAATTTCTGGGCCATTTACCAGCTAATTTGGGCCATTTTCAGACGTCAGATTGTATTTAAGGTGATATTTGGGGATATTTGTTGGCTGTTTTGTGGCTGTTCATAGCCATTTTATGGGCTGTATTTTGGGACTTTTTTGGCAGTTTTCTAGGCCTTTTCCAGGCTGTTTTCTGGGGTGGGTTTTGGCTCTTTTTCAGCCTGTTTCTGGGAGGTTTTTAGGGCCGTTTGTGGCCATTTTTAGACGTTTTCAGGGCTGTTGTTTGGACCATTGTTTTGCCATTTCCGAGCCGTTTTTCAGGCTATTTCTCAGAGGGTTTTTTTGTGGTGTTCTTAGCTGTTTTTCAGGCCCAAAAATGTGTGGGGCTGGGACCAGCCAATGGTGGGATTAGCCGATTCACTGAACCGCGGAGAATTTTAACAACTGGCTTGCCCGAATGGATCCGAACTGGCTGAATCCCACCTCTGCCCAGAGGCCACCCTGGACTCAATGGGATCTGATGAGCTCACCTAGGCACTGGTCACTGCTGTGCCAGAGGTGGGCTGCTCTGCCGAGTGGGCATCCATTGGTGTCTTCAACTCCCCATGCTGCCAGGACCAACGTCGCAAAAATGGCCTCACCAAACCGATCCCAAACCAGCACCATTGTTTGACTGCCACCCCCACCGCCCAGCATCATCACCTTCAGACAGGGACCTCTTCCGCCACCGCGTCAAATAACTGCCAGACAGATTCAATGTCAGTAGCAGGGTCCCAAACCACCAGCTGCCAATGAACTCCATCACCATTCTCCGGTAGGTCCCATGTCTTGTCCCACGTCCTGGACTGAAGTAACGTGGGCCAGCTGTACATGTCCAAGGGCCTCAGACTCCTTGGGGCATATATCTAACTGGGAAGCCCCATCGTCCTGCGCTGGAAGGACTGCCACTAGGGACAGGTCCACCCCCACTCCGGCAGTGGCCTCCATCACTGTTCCCTCAGTATTTCCCATGATACTCCCCTGCCTTATTATGTCCTGCAGGGAACAGGTAGGCAAACAGCTGGAGACAAGTAAGGGGGAAGGATGGAACACTGACTTACAGTCATGTTCCAAGCCTCCCGCACCAGAAAACAGCAAGTGACATAGTTCTTGGCATGAGATGTGTTTTAATGCAGGCTTGAAAACTCAGCACAAAGTAACTGCAAAGTTATCGCTAGCTGCTGCTGCTTCACAACTGGTTTTAACAGCCCTATATGCCCCTCTCCTCCCCAGTAGCTTCTGGATGCTGAGAATGGCGGACCTCCTCTTTCCTTAGCGTCTTGGAATAATTTATATGTAATCCTTGGTTTCATCCCTTGTAATATAAACTCAGAGATCTCCATCTGCCATTGTTCAAATGGAGTATCACTTACAAGTATTTGTAAAGTCTAAAACAGAAAATGTATTTTTGGTAATTAGGGTGCTGGAGGTTAAAATGTAGAAAGAATGGTTATAGAATTGGGCATGTCTAGTCTAATGAGAAGGACTAGCGAAGACATGACAACAGTGTTCCAATATTTGAGGAGCTCCCATGAAGACAAAGAGGACCATTTATTTTCCAAAGTACTAAAAGAAACGATGGATGGAAACTAAACAAAGAGATGCAACCTATAACTAAAAAGAAAATTCCAAGGAGAATGGTGGTGATGTGCAGTCAGGTGAGGCAGAGCCTTACCACTGTCATCATGAAAAGAAAAAAAATGTAAAAGGAAAAAGGCTGAGGTAGTTGCTGCCAGAATCACAGTGGATGACTCTGCTTAGTGCTTAACTATTTAAAAAAGCCTCTAAAAAAGTGCCCACAGGAGGAGGCGGGAGAACCACGTGCCTCATTTACTCTGACTTGATGATCACTCGAGCAGAGTTAAGCAAGGGTTAAAAGCCGAAGAATTCCTCATGTAGATGAGGCATGTGGTTCTCTTGCCTCCTCCTTTGGGCGTTTTTTTAGAGTCTATTTGAAGAGTTAAGCAGAGTCATCCATTGGGGACTCTGGCACCAGCTAACCCAGCCTGACCTCAGCAGCTTTTGCCTTTTTCCTTTTATATTTTTACATTTTCATGATGGCAGGCAAGAGCAGAGTTGAAATCCTCTGTGATTGTGAAACAGCTGGTAATGGTATATGGGTTGGAGGGAGGGGGAGGAATTCAAAATTAATGTAACTTGTAAATAATTTGTGTGTGCATGTTTGTTTGTTTGTGTGTTGGTTTCTTCACTCAAACAAACTCAATTTGAGAGAGAGTTTGTTTGAGAGGAGAGGGAAAGGGGAAGGAGAGGCATGGATGGTAGCCCGCCAGCTTTCTTTTTCTGTGTCGGGGCAGCCCGCCAGCAGAGGCGGGTGTTTTGCCTGCCTCTGCTGGCGGGCTGGCACTTTCTTTTGTTTGCCTACAGGCGGGCAGCAGCCTCTGGGCAAAAGAAAGAAAGCGATTTTTGCCCGCCCCACCACTATATCCGATATAGAGGTGTCCCGCCTCTATGTCGGAAATAGAAAGAAAGCGGCTCCCCCCCCACCGCCACAATGTCTAACATAGTGCCTCACCAGCCATAAACCTCACCGCACGTCACTGAATTATACATGTACTAACTGCGTCTCGCATAACGTATGCACAATATTGGGAAAAAATGTGGTGCTCCATCACTGGAAGCTTTCAAAAAGAGATTTGACGGCCACTTCTGAAATGGTAGAGCAGAGGGTTGGACTAGAAGAACTTTAAGCTCCCTTCCCACTCTATGATTCTATTATATATTGTATTGTATTAATTACAGCAATTCTAGCCAATAATTGCTATACTAAGAATTTGTATTGACACAAGTCAACAAGAGAATTTCATGGTTGAATGCAAATGTGAACTTGGATCTCCGTAATCTTCAATGTGTGAAATAAATCATAATTGATCTAAGGTTATTTTAGCATTGTGGAATATTTCCTTTTTACCTTTAATGTATATAGTTTTCTTTTTTACATCTTCTGCAACTATTTTATAAACAATTTCTTTGAATCTTACAGGCAAAGCGGATGCCAATAAGAGAACTCCGGACAACTGAGAATAACAAGCAATGTTAAAAAGGGAAATCAATGAAGCCAGAAATCAAAACATTTCCATTTCCTTCAGAAACCCACAAAATTCTCCTTCTTCCCCAGCAGGTAATCAAGAAGAGATTTCGAACTGGAAAAAGTAGAGTATGCAGAACACAAGGATACATTACAGGCAGTCCTTGTCTGACAACACTTCATTTAGTAACTATTCGAAGTGACAGTGGCTCTGAAAAACCTGACTTAAGACCATTTTTCACACTTATGACTACTGCTGCAGCCCCATGGTCACATGATCTATATTTAAATTCTTGGCATCTAACTCACATTTATGACGATTGCCCTATTCTAGGGTCACGTGATCCCATTTTGCAGGTCCACAGATGGGCAAAATGTGTAGCAGTCTACTGCTATATATTTCAAATCATAACTGAGTGTGCACGAAATGATCCACATTGGAGAAAAACAATATTAATATGGCCAAAGCTTTAGTCAGAACTGTTCCTTGTGGTTGGTTCATGGAGGGACCCACATAGGGAAGGAGCACTACATGTACTCCCAATGAAGTGAGCTTGGCAACTTGGTGATACATTAGAGAACACACCAGGGAGAATCCTGTTTGTGGGAAAAGCTTCAGTTTGAACTCCAGCCTGGTAATATCTTAGAGGATGCAAACAAAAAAGAAATCATATGAATGTCCTGATTGCGGGAAAGGTTTCAGCAAGAATTCCATCCTGTTGAGACACCAGAGGACTCACACAGGAGAGAAACCCTTTGAATGTCCTGAATGTGGGAAAGGTTTCGGTCACAATTCCCACTTGGTGGTACACCAATTGCTTCACACAGGAGAGAAACCCTTTGAATGTCCTGAGTGTGGGAAAAGTTTCAGCAGCAATTCCCACCTAGTGATACACCAGAGGACTCACACAGGAGAGAAACCCTTTGAATGTCCTGTGTGTGGGAAAGGTTTCAGTCAGAATTCCAGCCTAGTGATACACCAGAGGACTCACACAGGAGAGAAACCCTTTGAATGTCCTGACTGTGGGAAAGGTTTCAGTACGAAGTCCAACCTGGTGATACACCAGAGGACTCACAAAAGAGAGAAACCTGTTGAATGTCCTGTTTGTGGGGAAAGCTTCGGTCACAATTCCCACTTGGTGGTACACCAATTGCTTCACACAGGAGAGAAACCCTTTGAATGTCCTGAGTGTGGGAAAAGTTTCAGCAGCAATTCCCAGCTAGTGATTCACGAGAGGACTCACACAGGAGAGAAACCCTTTGAATGTCCTGACTGTGGGAAAGGTTTCAATACGAAGTCCAACCTGGTGAGACACCAGAGGACTCACACAGGAGAGAAACCCTTTGAATGCCCTGTTTGTGGCAAAGGTTTCGGTCACAAATCCCACTTGGTGGTACACCAATTGCTTCACACAGGAGAGAAACCCTTTGAATGTCCTGACTGTGGGAAAGGTTTCAGTCAGAATTCCGAGCTAGTGATACACCAGAGGACTCACACAGGAGAGAAACCATTTGAATGTTCTGACTGTGGGAAACATTATAGTCGGAATTCCTACCTGGTGAGACACCAGAGGACTCACACGGGAGAGAAACACTTTGAATGTCCTGAGTGTGGGAAATGTTTCAGTTGCAAGTCCACCCTGTTCAGACACCAGAGGACTCACACAGGAGACAAACCCTTTGAATGTCCTGAGTGTGGGAAATGTTTCAGTCAGAATTCCTACCTAATGATACACCAGAAGACTCACACAGGAGAAAAACCCTTTGAATGTCCTGACTGTGGGAAAGGTTTCAGTCACAAATCCATCCTGATGAGACACCAGAGGACTCACACAGGAGAGAAACCCTTTGAATGTCCTGTTTGTGGGAAAGGTTTCAGTCAGAATTCCAACCTAGTGAAACACCAGAGGACTCACACAGGAGAGAAACCCTTTGAATGTCCTGTCTGTGGGAAAGGTTTCAGTAAGAAGTCCAACCTGGTGAGACACCAGAGGACTCACACAGGAGATAAACCCTTTGAATGTCCTGTTTGTGGCAAAGGTTTCGGTCAGAAATCCCACTTGGTGGTACACCAATTGCTTCACACAGGAGAGAAACCCTTTGAATGTCCTGACTGTGGGAAAGGTTTCAGTCAGAATTCTGAGCTAGTGATACACCACAAGACTCACAAAAGAGAGAAACCCTTTGAATGTCCTGTTTGTGGGAAAAGCTTCGGTCACAATTCCCACTTGGTGGTACACCAATTGCTTCACACAGGAGAGAAACCCTTTGAATGTCCTGAGTGTGGGAAAAGTTTCAGCAGCAATTCCCACCTAGTGATACACCAGAGGACTCACACAGGAGAGAAACCCTTTGAATGTCCTGTCTGTGGGAAAGGTTTCAGTCAGAATTCCAGCCTAGTGATACACCAGAGGACTCACACAGGAGAGAAACCCTTTGAATGTCCTGACTGTGGGAAAGGTTTCAGTACGAAGTCCACCCTGGTGATACACCAGAGGACTCACAAAAGAGAGAAACCCTTTGAATGTCCTGTTTGTGGGAAAAGCTTCGGTCACAATTCCCACTTGGTGGTACACCAATTGCTTCACACAGGAGAGAAACCCTTTGAATGTCCTGAGTGTGGGAAAAGTTTCAGCAGCAATTCCCAGCTAGTGATTCACGAGAGGACTCACACAGGAGAGAAACCCTTTGAATGTCCTGACTGTGGGAAAGGTTTCAATACGAAGTCCAACCTGGTGAGACACCAGAGGACTCACACAGGAGAGAAACCCTTTGAATGTCCTGTTTGTGGCAAAGGTTTCGGTCACAAATCCCACTTGGTGGTACACCAATTGCTTCACACAGGAGAGAAACCCTTTGGATGTCCTGACTGTGGGAAAGGTTTCAGTCAGAATTCTGAGCTAGTGATACACCAGAGGACTCACACAGGAGAGAAACCATTTGAATGTTCTGACTGTGGGAAACATTATACTCGGAATTCCTACCTGGTGAGACACCAGAGGACTCACACGGGAGAGAAACACTTTGAATGTCCTGAGTGTGGGAAATGTTTCAGTTGCAAGTCCACCCTGTTCAGACACCAGAGGACTCACACAGGAGACAAACCCTTTGAATGTCCTGAGTGTGGGAAATGTTTCAGTCAGAATTCCTACCTAATGATACACCAGAAGACTCACACAGGAGAAAAACCCTTTGAATGTCCTGACTGTGGGAAAGGTTTCAGTCACAAATCCATCCTGATGATACACCAGAGGACTCACACAGGAGAGAAACCATATTCTTGTCCATATTGTGGGGAATGTTTCATTACAAAATTCTACGTCATGAGTCACCAGAGAACTCATATAGGAGCGAAACTGTCTGAATGTACTATTTGTGGCAAAGGTTCCACTCAGAATTCTAGCTTCATGAAACATCAGAAGTCTCACACCGTAGAGAAACCCTTTGAATGTCTTGACTGTGGAAAAGGTTTGATTTCAAAATTACAGCTCACAAATCACCAGATGATACACACAGGAGAGAATGCTTTTGAATGTGCTGACTGTGGGAAAAGTTTCACCAAGAGTTCCAGTCTGGTTAAACACCAGAGGACTCACACAGGGGAGAAACCGTACGAGTGTCCTGTTTGTGGCAAAAGTTTCAGTCAGAATTCCAATATGGTGATTCACTGGAGGTCACATGAAAAACACTGAATGCCCTATTTAGCGAAAAGTTTTCATTTCAATTCAAACCTAGTGAAACACCAGGGGACTCACATGGGAGCGCCTTTCAAATGGCCAGTCTGTGGATAATCCTTTTGGCCAAAATGACTCCTTATCGCAGGGGTGTCAAACTAGATTTTATTGAGGGCTGCATCATGGTTCTGTTTGACCTAGGTGGAGGGCTGTGGTGGAAGTGGACAGGAGGGCATAGCTATCTTAACGTCACTTGGGTTGGGTCCCCTGTGGAAGCCCGAGTGCTTTGCCAACAAAAATTGGATCCTGAGTTCCATTTTCAGCTGCAGTGGCCTCCTGCAACCCTCTACCAATGAAAATGGAGGTCGGGAGGGTCTCCTGCGTCCCCCGCAACCTCCATTTTTAGTTGCAATGGCCTCCTGCAACCCTCTGCCAGTGCAAATGCTGGCAGAGGCACCATGGACCAGTCCGCTGTTTTCACGACAGCCCACGGGCCGGATTTAACCACCCTGTGGCCCGCATCTGACCCTGGTCTTTGAGTTTGACACCCCTTCCTTATTGCATACAACTCAATATATATGAGGCAAAAGTTGATGAGTTTGGAGAAGGTTTGAATTTCATTTCTGAACTCCTGTTGAGAGTGTAGGTGAGAACACTGAATACTCATCTGAATACTGGCTGATCATTTTGCTGAATTACCCTCACCGCTTGCTCCTCCTGATGAAGCCATCAAATGAACGGGGAAATTGTTAAACTCAACAGTGGCTACTTCAGAGTTTGGAGAATCCCACCCTTGGGTCCTCCTAGGCCGCTCCCTTCCATCGGAGCGGTGAGTACTGCCACTTGTGTACTGGACCCGTGTCCCTCCTGGCTGGTCGCGAACAGCAAGGAGGTGACGCAGAGCTGGATCCAGGCGATGGTGAATGCTTCTCTTCGGGAGGGCTTCTTCCCACCAGCACTGAAGATAGCGGTGGTGAGACCCCTCCTGAAGAAGCCATTGTGTGACCCAGCTAGTTTGAACAACTACCGGCCAGTCTCCAACCTCCCTTTCATTGGGAAGGTTGTTGAGAAAGTGGTAGCCTCTCAACTCCGACAGTCCTTGGAGGAAACCGATTATCTGGATGCCTTTCAGTTGGGATTCAGGCCTGGCTACAGCACGGAAACTGCTTTGGTCGCACTGACCGATGATCTCTGGAGAGCCAGGGATGGAGGTTATTCCTCCATCCTAGTGCTCCTTGACCTCTCAGCGGCCTTCGATACCATCGACCATGTATCCTTCTGCGACGGTTACGAGGTGGGAGTGGGCGGCACTGTTTTTCGGTGGTTCTCCTCCTACCTCTCGGACAGGTCGCAGTCGGTGTTAGTTGGGGGAGAGAGGTCGACCCCTAGGCCCCTGAAATATGGGATTCCTCAGGGTTCGGTCCTATCCCCCCTTCTGTTCAATATCTACATGAAGCCACTGGGTGAGATCATTTGACGGCACGGGATAAAATACCATCAATATGCGGACGATACTCAGTTGTATCTGTCCGTCCCGTGCCAACTCAGTGAAGCGGTTGACATGATGTGCCAGTGCCTGGAGGGTGTCAGGGTCTGGATGGGAGTTAACAAGCTTGTACTCAATCCAGACAAGACCTGTTGTGTTTCCCTCCCAAGAATTTGGCCAGTATTCCATCACTCAGGCTGGGGGGTGAAAATTTACGCCCCTCAGACAGGGCGCGCAACTTGGGAGTCCTCCTGGACCCACAGCTGACCTTTGAACATCACCTGTCGGCTGTGACCAGGAGGGCATTTGCCCAGGTTCGCTTGGTGCACCAGTTGTGCCCTACCTGAACCGGTAGGCACTCGCGACAGTCACTCATGCCCTTGTGACCTCAAGACTGGACTACTGCAATGCGCTCTACATGGGGCAGCCTTTGAAGAGTATTCGGAGACTACAACTCATCCAGAATGCAGCCGCGCGAACGATTTTGGGTGCACCTCGGTACACCCACGTTACACCTATCCTCCGCGAGCTGCACTGGTTAGCGATCGGTCTCCGGATACGCTTCAAAGTGCTAGTCGTAACTTATAAATCCCTTCATGGTATTGGACCTGGGTACTTGAGAGACCGCCTTCTGCCAATTACCTCCCACAGACCCGTTAGATCGCACAGGGTCAGCCTCCTCCGGGTTCCGTCTACCAGCCAATGCCATCTGGCTACTACCCAAAGCTCCGGCCCTTTGGAATGAACTCCCCGTGGAGATTCGGACCCTCACCCCTCTCCAGGCCTTCCGGAAAGCCGTCAAAACCTGGCTGTGCTGGCAGGCCTGGGGTTGATGAGTTCCCCTCCCCTCTCGACTTATATGGCCATATGACTCTTGTGTATTTTAATTATATGTATTGTGTTTGTATCCCCTTTCCCCTTTTGAGTTGTTCGCTGCCCTGAGTCCCTCCCGGAGAAGGGCGGCATACAAATAAATTAAATCTTAAATCTTAAATCTTCCTCACAGGTCCCAATAGGTCAGTCGTCCCCCTTAGGCTCCCCACATGGTTCCATAGACCTTCCCCCACCACGGGTCTCCACTTCTTCTGGATCCCTGCAGTCCTTAGGCTTGACTCACAGCCTCCTCCATCCCTTTTGAAGATCTCTGAATCTCATGTGGGGAAAGGGGACAGGGCATGTATCTCTGGGCTGTCTGACTGCTTAATAGAAAGAGCCATTCCTTTGAGTGCGCCCGGGATTCATCCGTAGGCCATGCAGTGAACTTGTGGAAGCAGCTGTCATTTTGCCATGGCTGCCTATGTCAATAAGGTGGCTGCTTCTTGGTCACTGGGAATGGAACAAATTGTTCTGTTTTGCTACCTTTAACACTTTGTAGACTGTGTTAAAGAATTGTGGGTGCAATGAAAATGGTGTCTGCCTCTGGGAGATCATAATGTCAAGACAACAAGAAAATATAGAATTGCTTTATGCCATACCACACTTAGAATACATAGTTGAGTGCTGGTTACCATGATATAAAAATGTTGAGACACTGGAAAATGTGCACAGGAGAGCAACCAAGAGGGACCAGATAGCTATCTTCAAGTACTTATACATCTGACACAAAGAAGAGCAGTTTGACTTATTCTCTAGGGCACCAGATGGCAGGATAAGAAGTAATTGGGGGAAGCTATTTAAAATGAGGCCCAACGTAGAAGATATGCGCATATATTTTGTCAGAGCAATTAATCAGTGGAATAGTTTGCCTCCCGGTTTTGTGGGTCACTGGAGGTTTTCAAGAGTGGACTGGATGACCATTTGAGAGGGATGGTTTAAGTGTCCTGCCTTGAAGAGCAGGTTGGACCAGAAGACCTCTGAGGTCCCTTCCAAGCCTATAATGCAATGTTTCCATGAATTTGGAGGCAGTTTAGAAGATAGGTAAAGAGCAGCCACATGAACTTCCTTGTGGATTTTTTGGGGGGGAAATTTATTCAGAAAATTAATATAAATAAAACTCCAAAAACCCCCACAAAGCTTTAAAAGCAAAGCAAGAATAGACACAACATTTAAAAAGAAAGCAAATAAAATGTGCAAAAACAGATTTACATATACTATCTCCTCCACTTGAGTATTCATGCATATGTCGGAGTAATATTAGTGAAGCAGGCCCAAAATTTATAAAGTTCTATATTTACAAACAATTTGACTTTCATCAATCTACTACACAGAGAGGCAAAGTGGTTAACAGGTGAATAAACAGCAAAGTCAAAATCGCATTAACAATTTAGTTTTGCATTTAATTTGTATAAAGTCCATAATGGCTTTTTATTTACCATAATCATTGTCTGTGATCTGTCCGAGATGAAATATCTTTGATTCTTACAAATAAAACTTTTTTTAAATATTTTGGCTGAGAACAATAAAACAACTATTGTGTTTTATTCCTGAAAATCATAAACCTCTGTTGTCGATCCATTTTCCCCAAAGACTCCAGTCCAAATAGTTTTCCAGTTGGATATGGCAAGACCATTGCCCAGCGACAACTAACTTCACTTCAAAGTCTGGTTCATCACACATCAAATCTGTTCACTCCAAATCTGTAGAATCCACAAATCCTTCAGCCTTCTCCAGCCAACCAGCAGTTTCCAAACCATGGTGAGGAATCTCTTGAGAAGTGACTGTGCTCCCTATGGAAGCTTCTTGGGAAGAGCTCAGGCTCACAAAGGGATTCATTTCTATGTGCTCATAATCCCAAACGCTTCCATCAGTTTTTCAGGCCATTTCCAGGCTGTTTTTGGAGACATTTTTGTGCCGTTTTTGTTTGTTTTGGGTTGTTTTTAGATGGAATGTGAAATGATTATACTGGATTAGAAAAATATCAGTTGGAAAAGTTACCAGGGGATAGAAAAAGAAAAAGAATGGAGGGGGAATTTGGAAATAAGTCTAACAAAATATATTTAAAATTACAACACGAGACCTAAAAAATATTGGTGCTTACTGATGTATAACTATGTAATAGTATTATGGGGATAAGTGGAAACCTGAATCCCTCTCACACTTCGGCCAAAAAAGAGGCTTGGGGGTGCGGGGAGGAAACCAATGGAACTCGTATATAGGTAGACTTTTAAAAGGAGAAGGTATGTAAAATTAGTAATAAGGAAAATAGTTTTTTTGAATATAATTATTTTTTTATTTTTTTTTACTTCCCCCCCGAGCCCCCACAACCTACCCCCCCCGACTTCCCAGAACCCGTACACAGTATAGATATTTAACAAACACAGTCTAAGATATAGTGAGAAAAAAAAGAGTAAGAAATTAATAACATCTTTGCGTTGAACTTAGCTCCTCCTTGCTAAACTAACTTTAAACAATTTAAATCATTCCTAATCTTAAGCATAGGTTATCTGGAATTTCTTAGTCCCATATTTATTTTGTATATAATCAATCCATTTTTTCCAGTCTCGTTTATATCTCTCATTTGAATGGTCTTTAAGATATGCAGATATTTTAGCCATCTCAGCTAAATTTGTGACTTTCAATGTCCATTCTTGGATTGTAGGCAAATCTTCCTTCTTCCAGTATTGCGCCACCAACAGTCTTGCTGCCGTTATTAAATGCAAAATCAGATTAACCTCTACTGCTGTACAGTCAGTAATTATACCTAACAAAAATAACTGAGGGGTAAACTTTATCCTTTTTTAAAGAATATTTTGTATAATCCACCATATTTTTATCCAAAATGCCTTAACCTTTTGTCAAGTCCACCATATATGGAAGTATGTAGCATCAAGAGAACCACATCTCCAACATATGGGTTGTAAATTCGAATACATAGAAGCCAATTTTTTAGGATCTAAATGCCATATATAGAACATCTTGTAAAAATTTTCTCTCAGGTTTTGGGCTTGTGTAAATTTCACATTTCTTACCCAAATTCTTTCCCACATATCCAACATTATTGGTTCTTCAATATTTTGAGCCCACTTTATCATACAATCTTTAACTAATTCTGTTTCAGAATCCATCTGTACCAATACATTGTATATCCTCTTTATATGCATTAAGCTTTGATCTCTTATTTGTTTAAATAGATTATCCTCAACTTGGATAAAACCAATTTTTTGATCTATTTTCCACCTGGCCTGTAACTGCCCATACTGGAGCCATGTTTGAATTACCTTCTCCTCTTTTAGTACCTCTAAGGATTTTAGTTGTAATACCCCCCTTTCCAGGGTAAGAAACTGTCTGTAAGTAATTCCATCCTGTTTTTGTGCTATATTCATATTTTCTATTGCATGTCTAGGAATTGCCCACATGGGTATCTTGTCATTTAATTTGTGTTAATATTTCTTCCAAACCCGCAATAAAGCATTCCTTAAAATATGACTTTTAAAATTTTTGTCCACTTTTTTCTTAAATAACAGGTAAGCATGCCAGCCATATACCAAGTCATGTCCCTCAATATTCAGTATCCTATCATTAGTTAAATCGATCCAATCACTGATTACAGATAATGCTACTGCGTCATAATATAATTTTAGATTGGGTAATTTCAAACCTCCCCTCTCACGTATATCTTGCATTATTTTTAACTTTACTCTCGTCTTCTTCCCTGCCCTTACAAATTTATTAATACCCTTCTGCCATTCTAAGAGATTGGCATCTTTTTTAAGTATAGGTAACATTTGGAAAAGAAATAAAAATTTGGGTAAGATATTCATTTTCACTGCCACTATTCTTCCCAACAAAGATAACTGCAACTTATCCCATTTTTTCATCTCTATCTGTATACTATGCCAAAGTGGTTCATAATTATACTTATATAATTTCCCATTTGAGCTTAAGATATTAACTCCGAGATATTTGACCTTTTTGACTATTTCACATCCTAACATTCCTCCTAGTTCTTCCTTTTGTTTAGTATTCATATTTATAGCTAGTATTTTGGTTTTCCCTAAATTTATTTTAAAACCAGACACTTGACCATATTGATTAATCGTATTCATTAAGATCATACTAGATTCCTGCGGTTGATCCAATATTATAACCAAATCATCTGCAAAAGCATGCACTCTGTATTCTTGCTGCCTAATCTTAATTCCTTTTAGACCGGCCAAGTCCCGTATTTCATTCAGCAATACTTCCAAAGTTATAATAAACAGTAGTGGGGACAAAGGACAACCCTGTCTTGTACCTTTTCCAATTTGAAAAGAATCTGTTAAACTTCCATTGACTATAATTTGAGCCGTTTGCTGTTGATATATTGCTTTGATTGATTGTAAAAAACTTTCTCCTATTTGTATTTTTTGCAATGTTTTCAACAGGAATTGCCAGTTAACTCGATCAAAGGCTTTCTCAGCATCCAAAAATATGAACGCAGCAGGAATTTGATTGTTCTTTCCCAAGTATTCTAATGCATTAATAATTAGTCTTACATTACTTTTCATTTGTCTCCCTTGAATAAAACCTGTTTGGTCACTGTGTATCAATTGTTGAATAACCAACATTAACCTGTTTGCTAGGATTTTGGTAAAAATTTTATAATCTACATTAAGTAATGAGATAGGTCGATAGTTTTTTGGTTGAGTAATATCTTGATCTTCTTTGGGTATCAGGGATATAAAAGCCGTCTTCCAAGATGGAGGCACCTTACCTTCCGTTTGAATTTTATTAAATAATTCTTTAAGAGGTTCTACCATTTCTAACTGTAGATTTTTATAGTAAGCTGCTGTCAAGCCATCTGTGCCTGGTGCCTTCCCTGCCTTTAACTGCTTAATTACCTGTAGAATTTCCCCCGAAGTTATTGGTTGATTCAATTTTTGCCTGTGCTCTTCTTTAACTAGGGGTATTTTCTCTTTATCTAAGTATCTCTCTATATCTAGACCATTAATTTTATCACCCTTATACAACTCTGTAAAAAATTCCCGGAAGGCCTTTTGAATCTCATCCTGTTGGAACACCTCCTTCCCTCTATAGATCAGTTTAATTATATTTCGAGAGTTCTGTTTTTTCCTAATCTGATATGCTAACCATCTGCCAGGTTTATTTGCATTGCAGAAGGTATTGTGTTTTGCGTATGACAAAGTAGTAGCTACCTGATCATAAATCAACATGTTAAATTGGGCCTTTAATATAATAATTGCTTCCTTAATCTTTGTGTGTCCTGGGTTTAAAGTTAACGCCAGCTGTTTCTTCTTAATTTCATCTTCCAATTCTGTTTGTTTTACCCCATGTTTATGTCTATGTGATCTATTTATATTTATCAAAACTCCTCTCATATACGCTTTATTTGCATCCCATACAATTTCCATAGGTGTACCCTTATTCATATTAAAAAGAAAGTATTCTGTTAACAATTTTTTACAATCATTAATATACTTTTCATATCTGAATAAAGTTTCATTCAATCTCCAAAACCTTCTTGCCTGTACCACCCCTCCCAACTCCATCCAAACTGGGTTATGATCTGAGAAAACTCTAACCGAAATCTTTGTCTTCTTCACCCTGGAAAGCAAATCATTAGTAGTTAATATAAAATCAATCCTAGAAAAAGATTGATGCCTATCAGAAAAGAAGGTAAAGTCATGTTCTTCTGCATTTCTTTCTCGCCAAATATCTCTCATTTCAAAGTCATCCATCATATCGAAAAAGGATTTAGGTAGCTTTGCTCGCATCTGAGTGTTTGGGCGAGAAACTTTCTTGTCTTTCTTGGTATCTATAACACCGTTCTAATCACCCAGTAGTATACAAGACCTATAATCCCACTATACTAATTTAGCATGAAGATTTCTATAGAATCCATCTTGTTGTTGATTAGGAACATATATTCCCAAAATCAATGTCTTTTTCCCTTCTAAAACCAGATCTAACGTGATGTATCTTCCATGGGGGTCTGCTTCGATTAGTTCAGCTTTCATGTCTTTTCTTAAGTATATAACTATACCGTTTTTCTTTTCCATAGTAGAAGCTATAAAATATTGGCCAATTCTTGGGTTAATCAAATATTTTTGATCGGTTGATTTGATATGAGTTTCTTGCAAACAAATTATATTCTTAAACTGTTTAAGATAGTGAAATATTTTCTTTCTCTTCTGTGGAGAGTTCAATCCGTTGACATTCCATGTTAGAAGCTTAATTGTCATCTTTGGTTTCCTGAAGCATTTTTAGAGCCTCCTGGACAGCCTGTTTAACCTTTGGCCTGGCTCCTCCCACTGCTTCTAGACTGGTTACTGTAGCTTCTTGACCGATAGCAGTGATTGTTGGGGTTGTTGCATTTTGAATTGTTGCTCCATTCGTCTGGTAATCATGCAGTTTGGTCTTTGTTCCATAGCTCCTTGTGCTTCTAGGAGAGGGGGATGATCCATCTTATCTGGTAGTTGTGTGGTTTGCTGTCTATCTTGTCCTTCTTGTGCTCTTTCTCTAGGTCCAGATGGTGCAGGATGTCCAGCCTTCAAAATATTATGGTAAAAATCTCGAGCTTTCCATACTGAGTTAAGACGGTATCTTTGCCTGTCAAATGTGAGTGCTAGGCCAAATGGTGCGTCCCATCTGAACTGTATCTGGCGATTTCTAAGCTCTTCGACTAAAAAAGCATAGTCTTTCCTGGATCTTAACATTTGACTTGGTATCTCTTTCAAAACAGTCAATTCCTGACCCCCAATTTGAAGCTTAGTTTTATAGGACTCTTGTAGTATCGTATTTCTAATCTCTCTTGTGGTAAAATATATAACAACGTCCCGAGGGAGCTGCTTCTGCTTTGCCAGCCAAGAATTAACACGATAAACTTTGTCAATTTGCCAGTCAAAATTACCCCCTGGTCTTCCCAACAGACTGTCAAACGCTCCTGAGAAAATCTGTTTCAAGTTTTCCTGCTTGTCTTCACGCAAGCCCCTTACTCTTAATGCCAGTTCCATTTGTCTGTACTGTATCATAATAATTTCTTTTTCAGCATTTTCAACTTTTTGTTGCACCACCTCTGTTTTCGATGTCAAATTAATATTGGCGTCATTAAGATCATCTAGTCTATCTTCAATTCCGGAAACATGTTCTGTCAATACATTTACAATCCCCAACATATCATCTCTGATTTTAGAAACCCGGGTCTCAAGTTTATCAGACAACTCCTTATGCGCCACGGATATCTCCTCTTTAAGCCCTTCTTTAAGATCTTTAAATTTGGTTTCCACCTTAATTGTCTGAGTGTTAAAAGACTAATTCATTTTCTCAGTCAGTTCTTTCAGTTCCTTCAAAAAGAATTCTTTCATTAGTGGGTCACCTATAGGGGGTGTAGAGAGCGGAGGCTGCAACTTTGTGCCAGGTATGGGCGATGTGCCAGCGCTTCTAGAAGCTGAGGGGGGCATCTTTAAATTAAAATTTGGTTTAGAGGCCATTCCAAGTTTTATCTTCAACCAATTAGTGAAACTTTGCTGGCCAGTTATATAGCTGTGGAACAAGGTGATAAATCGTTTTTGTTTCGTTTTTTCGTTTTCCTTTATTTGTATGCCGCCCTTTTCCCTGGGGGGGCTCAGGGCGGCTCACAATTCAAAAGGGTGGGGGGGCAAGACAAACAGTATTCCAAACATGGAGACAATACAACATATTAAAAGCAAGCACAACAGTCACACAATTCGGGTGGGGTTAAAATCTTAACCCCAGGCCAGCCGGGACAGTCAGATATTTAAAGCGGTGGGGAAGGATTGGAGGGTGGCGAGGGTCCGAATCTCCACGGGGAGTTTGTTCCAGAGGGTCAGAGCAGCCACCGAGAAGGCTCTCCTCCGGGTAGTTGCCAGTCTGCACTGGCTGGAAGATGGAATTCGGAGGAGGCCTAATCGATGCGATCGGATCGGTCTAGTGGAGGTAATTGGCAGTAGGCGGTCTCTCAAGTACCCAGGCCCACTACCATGGAGAGATTTATAGGTGATAAGTAGCACCTTGAAGCGCACCCGGAGATCGACAGGTAGCCAGTGCAGCTCACGGAGGATAGGTGTTACGTGGGTGAAGCGAGGTGCACCCACAATCGCTCACGCGGCCGCATTCTGGACTAGCTGAAGTCGCCGAATGCTCTTCAAATGCAGCCCCATGTAGAGCACATTGCAGTATTCCAGCCTAGAGGTCACAAGGGCACGAGTGACTGTTGTGAGGGCCTCCCGGCTCAGGTAGGGACGCAACTGGTGTACCAGGCGAACCTGGGCAAATGCCCCCCTGGTTACAGCTGACAAATGATGTTCGAAGGTCAGCTGTGGGTCCAGGAGGACTCCCAAGTTGCGAACCCTGTCTGAGGGGCGTATAATTTGACCCCCCAGCCTGAGTGATGGAATGTTTGGCCAATTCGCGGGAGGGAAACACAGCAGCCACTCGGTCTTTTCTGGATTGAGCACAAGCTTGTTGACCCCCATCCAGTCTTTAACAGCCTCCAGACCCTGGCTCATCAAGAGCCAAGGTGGCGCAGTGGTTAAATGCAGCACTGCAGGCTACTGCTAGATCAGCAGTTCAGCGGTTCAAATCTCACCGGCTCAGGGTTGACTCAGCCTTCCATCCTTCCGAGGTGGGTAAAATGAGGACCCAGATTGTTGGGGGCAATATGCTGACTCTCTGTAAACCGCTTAGAGAGGCCTGAAAGGCCTATGAAGCGGTATATAAGTCTACTGCTATTGCTATTGCTATCATCACATCCATTGCTTTGTTGAGTTGGCACGGGGCAGACAGATACAGCTGGGTGGTCCGCATATTGGTGGTATTTTATCCCGTGCCGCCGAATGATCTCACCCAGCGGTTTCATGTAGATGTTAAAAAGAAGGGGGGACAGGACCGAACCCTGTGGCACCCCATACGTTAGGGGCCTAGGGGTCGATCTCTGCTCTCCAACTAACACCGACTGCGACCTGTCCGAGAGGTAAGAGGAGAACCACTGTAAAACAGCGCCTCCCACCCCCACCTCTCGCAGTCGTTGCAGAAGGATACCATGGTCGATGGTATCGAAAGCCGCTGAGAGGTCAAGGAGCACTAGGATGGAGGCGTGGCCTCCATCCCTGGCTCTCCAGAGATCATCGGTCAACGCGACCAAAGCGGTTTCTGTGCTGCAGCCAGGTCTGAAGCCTGACTGGAAAGGATCGAGATAACTGGCTTCCTCCAAGGACCGCTGGAGCTGAAAGGCCACCACCTTCTCAACAACCTTCCCCACAAAGGGGAGGTTGGAGACTGGACGATAGTTATTTAAAACAGCTGGATCCAAGGATGGTTTCTTCAGGAGGGGTCTCACCACCACCGCCTTTAAAGCGGTGGGAAAGACCCCCTCCCGTAGAGAGGCGGTGACAACCACCTGGATCCAGCCTCGTGTCATCTCTCTGCTGTTGACAACCAGCCAGGAGGGGCACGGGTCCAGCACACATGTGGAGGCTCCTACAGTTCTCATGGCCTTGTCCACATCCTCAGGGGTAACAGCTTGAAACTCAACCCAGCGATGGCTTATCGGATCATCCTTAAGTGCCTCGGCTGGTTCTGCAGGATTGGAGTCCAGGTCCGCCCGGAACTGAGCAACCTTGTCTGCGAGGAATTGGACGTACTCCTCAGCCCTGCCCTGCAGCGGATCGCCCGTGTTCCTCCTATTTAGGAGGGAACGGGTTATCCTAAACAGGGCGGCTGGGCGCGACTCAGCAGACGCAACCAGAGAGGCAATGTATGTTCTCTTAGCCGTCCTAATTGCTCGAATATACTCTCTGGTGCAGGTTGTTAAAGGTGCTCGGTTGTGTTCGGATTTGCTGGTCCTCCATAAGTGCTCTAGGCGTCTCCTTTGGCGTTTCCTCTCCCGGTGTTCCTCAGTAAACCAAGGTGCCTTCCGGGGTCCACTGCCTCGGAGCAGCCATAGAGGCGCGATCCGGTTTAGAGACTTCGTCGCTGCCAAGTGCCAGGCAGCAACCAAAATCTCCGCCGGACTGCGGGCGAGAGTATCAGGAATAACCCCAAGTTCCGTCTGGAACCCTAAAGGGTCCATAAGTCGCCTGGGGCGGAACCACCTGGTCGGTTCCCCCTCCCTACAGTGGGGGTTTGGTCTCCAAAAGTCAAGCCTCAATAGGTAGTGGTCTGACCATGACAGGGGCAAGATCTCACTACCCCTCAAACCAAGGTCACAACTCCACTGCTCCGAGAGGAATACGAGGTCGAGCATGTGACCCGCTGAGTGAGTCGGTCCTCGGATTACTTGGTTGTCATGGAAGCCATGAACTCCTGCGCTCCATCAGAGTGACCACCGAGCGAAGGCAGATTGAAATCCCCCAGAACCATAAGTCTGGGGAACTCAACTGCTAGCTCGGCTATCGACTCGAGGAGAGAGGGGAGGGCTGCTGCAACACAGTTGGGAGGCAGGTACGTTAGCAGCAGGCCCACTTGACCCTTGAGGTCCAACTTCACCAGCAGGGACTCACACCCGACAAGCTCCAGAGCAGGGATCCTACGAGGTGCTAAAGATTCTCGGATAACAACGGCCACACCCCCACCCCTTCCCTGAGCTCTCGGCTGATGGAACACCTGAAAACCTTATGGGCACATCTCTACGAGGGGGACTCCTCCCTCCGGGCCCAGCCAGGTCTCAGTAATACATGCCAGGTCTGCCCTCTCGTCCAAAATTAAGTCCCGGACGAGAGGAGCTTTATGAACTACAGACCTGGCATTTAGCGCCAGCAGCCTGAGGCCAGGGTCCTGATTACTCACACCACCTGGCCTTGGAGTGGGACTCATAGGGCCGGAAGGAGGGATCTCTGTGACGTAGCGAGCCCTCCTTCCCCGGTAATGGCCAGCCCTAAAGTCCCCGCCATATCTGCCCCTCCCTGTTATGACCGTAATGCTCCGGCCCACTCCCGTGTCCGTAGTTCCCTCAACCACCCCTATGGCTCCCATGTTCCTCGACAGGCCCTCCGAATCAAACACACTCATTTATTCACTCAGGCAATCCCCACGTAGTAATTAAAACACATAAAATACAACAATAATAGGGTAATAAAAAGTGGGATCATTCGCTGAATCACATGCAAATCTCATACACTCACCATACCAGTTAAAAATTGTGCAGCGTGCGGAGATCGAATAAGGCTTGTATAAAAGATCTTAATAGTCTTAGCCTTCTCCTCTGCAGGTCCAGTAAGAGTTCAATAAGGAGGGTGCAGTCCAGAGAGGGGTGCTCCACCTCTCTCCCTTCCTCCAAGTCCCAAAAATGTGCCCAAGGCCGGAGGTCGCTCCTTTGAAAGGGCTGAGGTGGCATCTCTGAGCCTCCATGGGCGGTAGTGGTCGCACCAAGTGGGACAGGCCAAGGCGGTGGACAGTCAGTGCTGGGTAGGGAGATGGTAAAGGCTCCACAGCAACAAGGGCGGTAGAAGAAGAAAATGTCCAGCACGCAGAAAGAATGAAGGGCAAGGCTGCGGCGGTCAGAAGGCAAGCAGGATGAAGAAGGAGGGGGGGCATCCAGGTCTCTCTCCTCTCCCATCCCCTGGACTCCGAAGGGCCAAAAGTTGTAAACGCTGCCATCAGCAGGAAGGCGCCACCATCTTCCTCACCATGCCGAGATGTAATCTGGGCCGCCGAGATGGTCACGGCCGGCTGGTGGAATGTCAGTACTGGGCAGGAAGGATTCGCACGCCCAGACCCGTAAGAGGGCGAAGGGAAGAGGCTATGACGGTGAGAGGGCGAGCAGGGGGGGGGGCGTCCAAGGAAGGCTATGGCGGCGGCAACCACAGCTAGCTGCCCGATCTGCCAGTCCCGAAAAAAGGCCCCGATAAATCCCCTACCTTACTGGGGCGATGATAAATAGTAGTAGAGTCCCCAGGGTTCACCGCTCCGTTGGATCAAGTTAAAATAAGGTCCCAAACCCCAGAGAATTCAATAGAACGCTGTCATCAGCAGCGGGGCACCGCCATCTTCTCCGTGCAGCGAGGGTGATTTCAAGCCGCCAAGGTTTCACCGCTTGAAAAAACGCCCTGAAGCAGCCGTTCTTCAAAATACCAGTCCTCTTACGCTCCCTGGGTTCCAGTCCTTCCTTCCAGGGGACTTTTAAGAAGTTGTGGCAGATTCCGGAGGCTCTCCAAGATATTTTCCTCCCCGGCTTCGTTTATTGGTATTTCCACCTGCAGACTTTCCCTACTCCCTATATGGACATCTGAAGCGAATCATCACCAGGAAGTCACCCTCCCCCCACGGGCAGGTGTTATGACAAAGGCCCCCTGAGTCAGGGGGTCTGCGCCCACCCAAGGGGTGGTGCTGTCGAGACCGTCCCGAGCTCCTCCGCAGCCAAATCACTCCTTTCCTTTGAAGTTTTAAAACTCTGTAGGGCTTTACGAAGAGTTTCAAAAGATAAACATTGTTACGAAGCAGTTCAGTGAGCTCGTCGCCATTTTAAGTGTCTTTTTAATAGCTAGGTTATCGGAAGGTCTTGTAAAAATGAAGCTAAGATTTGAACAAACAGTTAAGGGTTCCCGCATACCAGTCCTGCTCGCCTTTAAATCAATAAATTAAGCTTTGTTCTGAGGAAGAGAGAGCTTACTTCGTGCTGCAAATGCAGCTGGAATTCCACAGCACGGAGACAGTTTTGCCCTCAGCTGGCCCCCCTCTCCTCGCAGAAAAACAAACTGCAAGGATCAGACGGCACTTTGCACAGCAGAACTCGCTCACCTCCTCCTCTTGCCTGAAGAGTAAGGTAAACAAACTGCCAGACATCCGATAGATGATCGCCCGACAGATAACGCGACCAGGAATTCGGGAGCAGCTATATTAAGCTGCTCCCATCAGTAACCCCTCCCCGGAAGTCCCAATTATTAATGCCATTGATGGTGAATGGGGTTTGCTGAAAAGCTGAAATACACCATGCAAAATAGAGACTGGAAGGGAGAAAAAGAGAGGGAAAGCGAGAGAGAGGAGACAGGAGAGAGGGAAGCAGAAGGGAGGAAGGAGAGAAGGAAGGTGTGGAAAGAGGGCAGAGAAAGAGAGCAAGGGGAAATAGAGAAGAGAGAGATCAAGGGAAGAAAGGAGATAGGGAGGAGGAGAGAAGAGAAAGGGTTGAAGATGAAATAGACTATAATATGGTGTATGGAAAGAGCAAATAAAATTGATGGGGCTTGATTGCAAGATAAATCGATATATCACTGATTTTTTTTCAATGTTTGTTAATATGTAATAGTATACTTTGGATTATATGTATGCTAAAAAAGAAAAAGGAAAAACTTTTTTTGGCAAAAAAATTATTCAGAAAATTAATTTAAATTACAAACTCCCCAAAAAAGAAATTTTTAAAAACAAAACAAGGAGAGACACAACATTTAAATAGAAGGGAAAATGTGACTCAAGAAGACAAAAACAGATTTACATATAATTTATTCCCCCCCCCCAGTTGAGTATTAATAAATATATTGGAACAATATTAGTTTTCTCTCCTTGTAAAGCAAGCCCAAAATTTAAAAAGTAGCAAACAAGTGAACCGACAGCAAAGTTAAAACATCAAAGCATTAACAATCAGGTTTTGTTTTAATTTGTATAAAGTCTAGAATGGATTTTATTTATCATAAATCACCATAATCATTGTCTCTGATCTGTCCGGGATGAAATATCTTTGTTTGATTCTTTACAAATAAAACTTTTTCTTAATATTTTGGTTGAGAACAATGAAACAAGTATTGTAATTTATTCCACAAAATCATAAACCTCTGTTGCCTCTCCATTTTCACCATAGTCCAGCCCAAATAGTTTTCCAGTTGGATATGGCAAGTCCATTTCCCAGCGACAACCAACTTCCCTTCAAAGTCCGTTCATCACACATCAAATCTGTTCACTCCAAATCTGTAGAATCCACATCTCCTTCAGCCTTCTCCAACCAACCAGCAGTTTCCAAACCATGGCGAGGAATCTTTTAAGAAGTGGCTGTGCTCCCTATGGAAGCTTCTTGGGAAGAGCTCAGGCTCACAAAGGGATTCATTTCTGGGCGCTCATAATCCCAAACGCTTCCATCAGTTTTTCAGGCCATTTCCAGGCTCTTTTTGCTTCCTAAACGAGCCTTTGCTGTGCTTTGGCGCATGATTGAGGGGCATCTCCACGCACGCACGCACCGTCCCGGCCACACAAAGCAGCTAGATTGGGAGGGGGTGTCTACCTGCTTTCTGTGTGTATGTGTATTGGGGGGGGGCATGGATTGTTCGGCGCTGAGAGAGAAGCAGCTGCGGCAGTGGGAAAACGAGGCTCCTTCGCCAGCCTTCCAGTTGAGAAAACAGAGATATTCGCCGGTTCTGTGAGCTTGGCTAGGTGGGAGGGCATATAACTGTGTGCTTGAGTGCCCCCAACTAGCCACGCCCACAGAGCCTTTAGTTTTTTTAAAAAATTGAAATCCACCCCGTGACTGTTTCAGAAGAGGAAGTTCCTCTGTGCTTCTCGCCTGCTCCCATCCTTTCTAGCAATGCAGACCGCAATTGTACTGTTGGCTCTTCAGTCACAGATGCTGCCATCTCCTGATAGGAGGCCGAAAAACAGGGTTGAGTCTTGCTGTGTGTTGGTAACTAAGGGGCTTTGGACAATTGCTATTATGGCTTAAATACTTTGTCCTTGTTTGGATCTGAATGAGGAGGGCTAATCCCGTCACCCTGCAGCTGAAGATCGTTTGTGTTGCAGATGAGATGTCTTTTGTCTTTCTGGGGCTATTAACAAAGGTGGGGGCTGCTTTCCAAGAGCATGTTTCTCCTTTTCTCATCCAGGGAGGTATCATTTTCTGCCTTTTTAATATTTCCTACATTTCATTTTTCTAGGAGAGGGTGGGTGCTATCTTTCTACACCCCCTTTGCATCAACAGAATTACATGTTCCCCAAGTTTAAAATGGAATTAGGCACAGGAGACATGGGACACCACAACAAAGCTCTACATCACAATGCCAACCTAACTGAGGGCATTTCATGAAAGCTTCTTTCTTAACTGCTACCAGCATTTGCAATAATTTTTTAAAAAAGGGATTTTTCATGGAGAGGGATCTTGAAAATTAAGGGGAAGGCATAGGGTACAGTGTTTCCTTCCTGTTTGATTGGCAGCAACATATTTACCTGTTTGGTGCTAAGGGAAGTTTCAATCAGCTGTTACTTATTTTCATCTCTGTACCTGTTGGCACCTCTATTTGGTTGCTAATTGCCACTGAACTGAAACTCCCTACTGTTTAGAGTCTCAGAAATACAAGTCTTGGGAGAAGCACACAGTCCTCAGGATTTCTGTTGACACCTTGTTGGTAAAATTTTGGAACTCTACTCCTGCAAAACGTGGGTTTTGAAAAGCATCTTTGGGACAGCAGCTTGAGTGCTAGAATATCCAGTTTGTTCAAACATGACTTAGATGAAGAGATTGGAAGAGAACTCATCAAATTTGCAGGTGACATCCAGTTGTGGGGAACAGCCAATGCTTTAAAGCAATGATGGCGAACCTATAGCACATGTGCGCGAATGCGGAAACATGTCGGCTGGCACATGCAGCATCGCCCATTCCTCTTCTGGATTTCTGGCACACGTGCACTTGTAACAATCAGCTTTTCTTAACGTGTGTGGCAGTCCTGGAAACTGGAAGAGCTGGTCTTCTGGTTTCCATTGTGCACATGTGCAATGGCCAGCTGATTGTTGTGCACGCATGCACGCCAGTAACTGGAAGACAAGCTGGCTGGTGCACATGCGTGTGTCAGAAACAGGAAGTTCATTTCCCGGCGCTTGTATGCCCACTTGGCAGCTTCTGTTCCGGGTCACGTCCCCGAAAAGGTCTGCCCTCACTGCTTTAGAGGATAAGCCCAAGATACAGAAGGATCTTGACACATGTGAGCCCCGGGCCCTTTCCAGTAAAATGCAATTCAATGGGGAGAAACTTACACTTAGGCAAGAAAATCTAAATGCACATCTATAGAAGAGTTGGTCCAGAACGCAGCCGCGTGAGCGATATCGGGTGTACCTAGATACACCCATGTTATACCTATCCTCCGCGAGCTGCACTGGCTTCCGATCGGTCTCCGTACACACTTCAAGGTGCTGGTCATTACCTTTAAAGCCATACATGGCCTAGGACCTGGATATCTGAGAGACCGCCTCCTGCCACATACCTCCCAACAGCCGATAAGAACTGACAGACTGGGCCTTCTCCAGATGCCGTCGACAGGACAATGCTGGCAGGTGGCCCCTTGGGGGAGGGCCTTCTCTGTAGCTGCTCCGACTCTGTGGAACGACCTACCCGCAGAGATCCGGACCCTTCCCACTCTCTCGGCCTTCCGAAAAGCCACTAAAACCTGGCTATTCCGGCAGGCCTGGGGCTGTTGACTTCATGAATGAGGTCCAGCTCCACCCAGATTGAGTGCATGGTGCGTTGTTTTAAAATTGTTTCTCTTTTCTATTTTTAACTCCTTATTTTAATTTTGTTTCTGTAAGCCGCCCGGAGTCGTACGGGATTGGGCGGCATATAAATTTATTAAAAGTCAAAGTTAAATTGTAAGCTTGGGCCACCTATACAAACTGAACATCTGAAAAGATCCTCAATAGGACCTTTTTAGTTGAACCCAGTTAATACACGGATGGGGCACCAATAGAAAATATCCTGCTTGTTGGCTAGACGTGGAAGTAAAAAAATCCAAAAGACACAATCTCTCCAAATCTTCCAGTCTACAGAAGAGGAGGCCGAGGGGTGAAATGATAGAGGTCTTCCAATATCTGAGGGGCTGCCACAAAGAAGAGGGGCTCAACCTCTTCTCCAGAGCATCTGAAGGCAGAACAAGAAGCAATGGATGGAAACGAATCAAGCAGAGAAGCAACCTAGAAACAAGGAAACGTTTCCTGACTGTGAGAACAATTAACCGGTTTCCCTGCAGAAGTTGTGGATGCTTCATCACTGGAGGCTTTCAGGAAGAGACTGGACAGCCATGTGCCTGAAATGTAAAAGGTCTCCTCCTGGAGCAGGGGACTGGACTAGATGACCTCAAAGATCCCCCCCACAGCTATTATTTCCACATTCTATCTAGTTGCTTCTCTGCTTCCAGGCCGTGGAGGGAACCAAAGAGCCTGAGTTGCTCCCGGATTCTCCTCCCACCTGCCCTCAACTCACCTGCCAACTGATGCTTCGAGCCTTCAAGTGGCGCCAGAGCCTCTCTGCACGAAACTCTCCTCCCGTCTTCAGTTAGTGTTCCCGAAGAGGAAGTTCCTCTGTGCTTCTCTTCTTTCGTCCTTTCTAGCAATACAGTACCCGATGGTTTTAACTCCTTTAAGCTCAGCCACAGAGGTCGCTGTTGTACTACTGGCTTTCCAACCCACAAGCTCCAGTGTAGGAGAGCCCAAAACCGGATGAGTGAAAAGTGACTAGGACCTGGATATCTGAGAGACCGCCTCCTGCCACATACGTCGCAACAGCCGATAAGAACTCACAGGCTGGGCCTTCTCCGGATGCCGTCGACCTACCAGATTCCTCTTGACACAGTGCATAAGGTTAGATAATATTCTGCCTTTTTAATATTTCCTAGATTTCATTTTTCTAGGAGAGGGTGGGTGATATCTTTCTACACCCCCTTTGCATCAACAGAATTACATGTTCCCCAAGTTTAAAATGGAATTAGGCACAGGAGACATGGGACACCACAACAAAGCTCTACATCACAATGCCAACCTAACAAGCTCCAGTGTAGGAGAGCCCAAAACCGGATGAGTGAAAAGTGACTAACCCTACCAGATTCCTCTTGACACAGTGCATAAGGTTAGATATTGTATTCAGCAAATCACAGCATCCAAGGGTGAAGGATGGTGGGTGTTGTAGTCCAATGATATCTGCAGCTCTTTCTTTCCTCATCTTCAATAGCTATGAATTCCTAAATTACATTTAGAGGTCCAGATTAGCACATCTTTTTTTTTTTACCTGGATCTTTATTTTGGGTCTTTTGGCCTCCCCTTGAGGGGGTGACGTTTTTTTGCGGTCCCCGGTTGGGGGAACTTTGGCATCGCTCGGCCGCGCCCCCGTCGTCTCCTCCCTGCAGCTCTTCAGTGAAGGGGTTAAAGGCAGGGAACTTTTGCGCCCAGAGGGGAGGCAGGAAAAGGGGAAAGGGGGAACCCAGTTTCCTTCCCCTCTCTGATCTCCAGATGTCTCTTACGCCAAGTGCTGCGGGGATCCCCGCTCGGGGAGAGGCGCTCAAGGGCTGCCAGGTGGGCAAGGACGCTGCGAGTGGGGGAGGGGAAAGGAGGAGGAGGGGGATCCCCAGGTGCGGGAAGGGGAGGAGGGATTCCTTGGGGGAGGGAAGGAGAGCGAGGT
Organism: Thamnophis elegans; assembly: GCF_009769535.1. Taxonomy (NCBI): domain Eukaryota; kingdom Metazoa; phylum Chordata; class Lepidosauria; order Squamata; family Natricidae; genus Thamnophis; species Thamnophis elegans. Next base: position 158,275,334 of record NC_045542.1, on the reverse strand, counting down.
GGGGTTTCCCCAGTTGCGCCCCCTCCCCTTCCCAGTCTCCGCTTTTCCTTGCAAGGTTTTCTGCTCCGTGGGAACCGCTGCGCCGCCGCTTCTCCTCCTCCTCCTCCTCGGTTGCTGCTTCTGCGAACGGCTCTCTTTCACCACCCCCCCCCCTTAAAATCCTCCCTCCATTCCACCCCCTCCTTCCCTGCAGCATTTGGTGCAGCTCTGCTCCCGGGGGAGGCCGCCTGATGTTGGGGAAGGTTGGCCACCCCCGTTCCCACCTTCCCCTGTGGCTGCTGGGGAGGATCCGCCTCCCGGGGTCTGGAGGGGTGGAAGAGCATCTGGGCTCAGATGCTCCCTCCCAGGGCGTGAACCCTGCTACGAGGAGCCCCGTGGCATCTAAAGGTGGGCTTGAATTGAAACGCATCACCTGAATCTGCCTCTGATCTGCCCAGATTCCCTTCCTGGTGACAGCTGCATCCCCGTTTCTCTCTTACCATGGGAGGGAATAGCCCTGTCTGCAAAGGTTTTCGATTTTAGTTTTAGTTCTTTTATGGGCTGTATAATCTACCCTGAAGAAAAAGCTCTACACTGTTCTTTACAAAAAGCTTTGCAAAATGATCAAGAGTCTCCTGTGATATGTCTGCGTTGTGGGGGGGGGGGAGGGAATACAAGGAGGTGGGTTTTTGGTTGGAAGAGGGGGAGGGGGAAAGGAGGGGGAGGGGGAAAGGAGGGGTGAAGGGGGAAAGGAGGGGGAGGGGGAAAGAGGAGTTCCTTGAGGGAAAAAGGCGGGAAGATAAGGATAGGAGGAAGCTAGGGAGAAAAGGCCTGAGAGGGTAGGAAAAGAGGCTTAAGGGGGAAATTGAGAAAGAGGCCTGGGGAAAGGGAGAGGGAGTGAAGGGAATAGAGAGGACAGGAGAGGCTTTTGTGGGGCAAGCCTGAGGGAGAGAAGGGGATGGGACAGGAGAGGCTTTTGTGGGGCAAGCCTGAGGCAGAGAAGGGGATGGGATAAGAAGGGATTTAGAAAGATAAAAGAATGTTAGGTCAAGGGACAGACCTGGGAGCTCTAATACCTGCCTGCAGAGCATTTTGGGAAAGAGAGACTGATGTGCACAAGAGGCAGGTTGGTTGAGCTCCAAAGAAGCTTCAGTTGTTGGAATAAAATGTCTTTCGGAAAGGTTCTGTTTATATTGTATTGTGATAACCATCCTAGTTATTCCATTGCAACCTTCTCTTTTCCATTTTCAGTTTTTCTCCAAATTTCATGTCTATATAAAGCACAGAATTTCTCTAAGTCTACACTTTCGCTTTCCCTTTCTCTAAAGATTTCTAAAAACATTTTAATATAATGTAGTTTTGAGCACTTTAGAACTTATTACCTTCAGCCTGGTGTATGGATGATGGTATTTTGATTGGTCTTTTTTAAAGAGGAGGGCAGTGGTCCATTTTTTCCCAAGTGCTTTGAAAGGATAAAGCACAGCTTAAATCAGGGATCCCAACCCCTGGTCCTTAGACCGAGACTAGGCCAGTGACGTGCAGTCAGGGGAGACAGAGGAGGTAGAGCCTCACCACTGTGATTATGAAAAGAAAAAAAACGTAAAAGGAAAAAGGCTGAGGTAGTTGCTGCCAGAGTCACAGTGGATGACTCTGCTTAGTGCTTAATGGTTTAAAAAGGCCTCTTAAAAAGTGCCCTCTACAGGAGGCGGGAGAACCACGTGCCTCATTTAGTCTGACTTGATGATCACTCGAGCAGAGTTAACCAAGGGTTAAAAGCAGAAAAATTCCTTATGTAGATGAGGCACGTGGTTCTCTTGCCTCCTCCTATACAGGGTGTTTTTTTTAGAAGCTTTTTTAAACAGTTAAGCAGAGTCATCCATTGGGGACTCTGGCAGCAGCTAACCCAGCATGACCTCAGCAGCCCTTGTGTTTTTCCTTTTATATTTTTACATTTTCATGATGGCAGGCAAGAGCAGAGTTGAAATCCTCTGTGATTGTGAAACAGCTGGAAAAGATATGTGGGTGGGAGGGAGATGGAGGAATTCAAAATTAATGTAATTTGTAAGTAATTGTAAGTAATTTGTGTATGTTTGTGTGCGCGTGTTTGTTTCTTCGCTCAAACAAACTCACTCTAAATTTGAGAGAGAGTTTGTTTGAGAAGAGAGAGAAGTGGATAGGAGAGGCAGGGAGGGCAGCCCGTCAGCTTTCTTTCTCTGTGTTGGGACAGCCCGCCAGCAGAGGCGGGTCTTTTACCTGCCTCTGCTGGCGGACTGGCACTATCTTTTGCCCAGAGGCGGGCAGCTCAGGTGGGCTGCAGCCTCTGGACAAAAGAAAGAAAGTAGTTTTTGCCCGCCCCACCACTATGTCCGACATGGAGGTGGGACGCCTCTATGTCGGACATAGAAAGAAAGCGGCTTTTGCCCGTCCCGCCGCTATGTCCGACATAGTGCCTCACCAGCCATAAATCTCACCACACGTCACCGAATTATACATGTACTAACTGTGCCACGCATAACTTATGCACAATATTGGAAAAATAAAATATGCCATTTAAACTAGATATAATCAGAAAAAATGTTGGCCTTTGCAGAAGCAGATAGGCTCACCCTTGAACTTAAAAATAAAGGGGAATCAGAATATTTTGAAGTCTGGAACAGATTTTATGATTGGACAGAAGGATAGACAATGTTGGCGAATAGTTAATGGTTGAGATCAACTGTATATAATGTGAATGTATGTTCACTTCGACTTTGCGGTACTGCATTGTTTTAAATGTAAAAATAATAAAAATATACTCCCCCCAAAAAATCCTAATGATTACTGTAATCAACCAATGGAATAGCTTGCCTTCAGAAGTTTTGGGTACTCCCATCACTGGAAGCTTTCAAAAAGAGATTTGACGGCCACTTCTGAAATGGTAGAGCAGAGAGTTGGACTAGAAGACCTTTAAGGTCCTTTCCCACTCTATTATTCTATTATATATTGTATTCATCTTAATTACAGTGATTCTAACCAATAATTGTTATACTAAGAATTTGTATTGACCCAAGTCAACAAGAGAATTTCATGGTTGAATGCAAATGTGAACTTGGATCTCCGTAATCTTCAATGTGTCAAACAAATCATAATTAATCTAAGTTTATTTTAACATTGTAGAATATTTCCTTTTTACCTTTAATGTATATAGTTTTCTTTTTTACATCTTCTGCAACCATTTTATAAACAATTTCTTTGAATCTTACAGGCAAAGAGGATGCCAATAAGGGAACTCCGGACAACTGAGAATAACAAGCAACGTTAAAAAGGAAAATCAATGAAGCCAGAAATCAAAACATTTCCATTTCCTTCAGAAACCCACAAAATTCTCCTTCTTCCCCAGCAGGTAATCAAGAAGAGATTTAGAACTGGAAAAAGTAGAGTATGCAGAACACAAGGATACATTACAGGTAGTCCTTGACTTATAACAGTTCATTTAGTAACTATTCGAAGTGACAGTGGCACTGAAAAACCTGACATGACCATTTTTCACACTTATGACTTTTGCTGCAGCCCCATGGTCACGTGATCTATATTTGAATCCTTGGCAGCTAACTCACATTTATGACGATTGCCCAGTTCTAGGGTCACGTGATCCCCTTTTGCAGCTCCATAGATGTGGCTATTGTGGGCTAAGTGTGTATTTCAAATCACAACTGAGTGTGCATGAAATGATCCACATTGGAGAAAAGCAATATTAATGTGGCCAAAGCTTTAGTCAGAACTGCTCCTTGTGGTTGGTTCATGGAAGGACCCACATAGGGAAGGAGCACTACATGTGCTCCCAACGAAGTGAACTTGGCAACTTGGTGATACATTATATAACACACCAGGGAGAATCCTGATTGTGAGAAAAGTTTCAATCTGAACTCCAGCCTGGTAATATGTTAGAGGATGCACACAAAAAAATAAATCATATGAATGTCCTGATTGCGGGAAAGGTTTCGGTCACAATTCCCACTTGGTGGTACACCAGCCGCTTCACATAGGAGAAAAACCCTTTGAATGTCCTGACTTTGGGAAAGATTTCAGTCAGAATTCCCGTCTAGTGAAACACCAGAGGACTCCCACAGGAGAGAAACCCTTTGAATGTCCTGACTGTAGGAAAAGTTTCAGCAAGAATTCCCACCTAGTGATATACCAGAGGACTCACACAGGAGAGAAACCCTTTGAATGTCCTGAATGTGGGAAAGCTTTCAGTCAGAATTCCTACCTAGTGATACACCAGAGGACTCACACAGGAGGGAAACCCTTTAAATGTCCTGACTGTGGGAAAGTTTTCAGTCAGAATTCTGACCTCAAGACACACGAGAGGACTCACACAGGAGAGAAATCCTTTGAATGTCCTCACTGTGAGAAAGGTTTCAGTAAGAGGTCCAACCTGGTGATACAACAGAGGACTCATACAGGAGAGAAACCCTTTGAATGTCCTGACTACGGGAAATGTTTCAGTCAGAATTCCGACCTAGTGATACATCAGAGGACTCACACAGGAGAGAATTTGAATTGAATTTGAATTTATTATATTTCTATGCCGCCCTTTTCCCCGAGGGGACTCAGGGCGGCTCACAACCCATGTCAAGGGGGGCGGGTACAAATAAGGAATAAAAGAGATGAACAAAACAATACCAAAATTTAAAAGCGCACAACAACCATACCATTCAAGGGGGGACAAAAGCTCGTTGGCCCCAGGCCTGTCGGAACAGCCAGGTTTTAAGGGATTTGCGGAAGGCCTGGAGGGTGGTGAGGGTTCGAATCTCCACAGGGAGCTCTTTGAGAATCCCTTTGAATGTCCTGACAGTGGGAAAGGTTTCAGTCAGAATTCCCACCTAGTAATACACCAGAGGACTCACACAGGAGAGGAAACCCTTTGAATGTCCTGACTGTGGGAAAGGTTTCAGTCACAAGTACAGCCTGTTGATACACCAGAGGACTCAAAACAGGAGAGAAAGTTCTCTATTTACAAACAATTTGACTTTCATCAATCTACTACACAGAGAGGCAAAGTGGTTAACAGGTGAATAAACAGCAAAGTTAAAATCGCATTAACAATTTAGTTTTGCATTTAATTTGTATAAAGTCCAGAATGGCTTTTTATTTACCATAATCATTGTCTGTTATCTGTCCGGGATGAAATATCTTTGTTTGATTCTTACGAATAAAACTTTCTCTTAATATTTTCATTGAGAACAATAAAACAAGTATTGTGTTTTATTCCTCAAAATCATAAAGCTTTGTTGTCTCTCCATTTTCACCACAGACCAGTCCAAATAGTATTCCAGTTGGATATGGCAAGTCCATTTCCCAGCGACAACCAACCTCAAAGTCTGGTTCCTCACACATCTAATCTGTTCACTCCAAATCTGTAGAATCCACATCTCCTTCAGCCTTCTCCAGCCAACCAGCAGTTTCCAAACCATGGTGAGGAATCTTTTAAGAAGTGGCTGTGCTCCCTATGGAAGCTTCTTGGAAAGAGCTCAGGCTCACAAAGGGATTCATTTTTGTGCGCTCATAATCCCAAACGCTTCCATCAGTTTTTCAGGCCATTTCCAGGCTCCATTTTTGTGCTGTTTTTGTTTGTTTTGGGGGTGTGTTTTTAGGCAGTTCCTGGGGTGTATTTTGGCCCATTTTTCAGGCCATTTACGGGCTGTTTGGGGGCTTTCTTTTGGCTGTTTTTGGCCATTTTTCAGGCCCTTTTGGGGCATTTTCTGGGCTGTGTTCAGGCAGTAATTTGGACTGTATTATGGGATGTTTGTGGGCAATTTTTAGCCGGTTTTGGGATTGTTTTTAGGCAGTTTCTAGAGTGTTTGGGGGGCATTTTCAGGCCATTTACAGGCGGCTTTGGGCCATTTGGGGGACTACTTTTTGGGCAATATTTGGACAATTTCTGGGCCATTTACCAGACCATTTTGGGGCCATTTTCAGACTGTTGTCAGATTGTATTTAAGGTGATATTTGGCGATATTTCTTTGGCTGTTTTGTGGCTGTTCATAGCCATTTTGTGGGCTGTATTTTGGGACTTTTTTGGCCATTTTCTAGGCTTTTTCCAGGCTGTTTTCTGGAGTGGGTTTTGGCTCTTTTTCAGCCTGTTTCTGGGAGGTTTTTTTGGCCGTTTGTGGCCATTTTTAGACGTTTTCAGGGCTGTTGTTCAGGGCGTCCCGCCCCTATGTCGGAAATAGAAAGAAAGCAGCTTTTGCCCCCCCCACCACCACCACCACAATGTCTGACATAGTGCCTCACCAGCCATAAACCTCACCGCACGTCACTGAATTATACATGTACTAACTGCACCGCGTAACTTATGCACAATATTGGGAAAAAGTGTGGGTGCTCCATCACTGGAAGCTTTCAAAAAGAGATTTGACGGCCACTTCTGAACTGGTAGAGCAGAGGGTTGGACTAGAAGACCTTTAAGGTCCCTTCCCACTCTATGATTCTATTATATATTGTATTGTATTAATTACAGCAATTCTATCCAATAATTGCTATACTAAGAATTTGTATTGCCCCAAGTCAACAAGAGAATTTCATGGTGGAATGCAAATGTGAACTTGGATCTCCGTAATCTTCAATGTGTGAAATAAATCATAATTGATCTAAGGTTATTTTAGCATTGTAGAATATTTCCTTTTTACCTTTAATGTATATAGTTTTCTTTTTTACATCTTCTGCAACCATTTTATTAAAAAATATTTGAATCTTACAGGCAAAGAGGATGCCAATAGGAGAACTCCGGACAACTGAGAATAACAAGCAATGTTAAAAAGGAAAATCAATCAAGTCAGAAATCAAAACATTTCCATTTCCTTCAGAAACCCACAAAATTCTCCTTCTTCCCCAGCAGGTAATCAAGAAGAGATTTCGAACTGGAAAAAGTAGAGTATGCAGAACACAAGGATACATTACAGGTAGTCCACGACTTACAACACTTCATTTAGTAACTATTCACAGTGGCACTGAAAAACCTGACTTAAGACCATTTTTCACACTTATGACTATTGCTGCAGCCCCATGGTCACGTGATCTATATTTGAATTCTTGGCACCTAACTCACATTTATGACGATTGCCCTGTTCTAGGGTCACGTGATCCCCTTTTGCAGGTCCACAGATGTGGCTATTGTGAGCAAAATGTGTATTTCAAATCATAACTAAGTGGTTATCCTGATTGTGAGAAAAACCCTTTGAATGTCCTGAATGTGGGAAAGGTTTTGGTCACAATTCCCCGTTGGTGGTACACCAGCGGGTTCACACAGGAGAGAAAACCTTTGAATGTCCTGAATGTGGGAAAGATTTCAGTAATGTCCAACGTGGTGATACACAGGAGGACTCACAAAAGAGAGAAAACCTTTGAATGTCCTGTTTATGGGAAAAGTTTCGGTCACAATTCCCACCTAGTGGTACACCAATTGCTTCACACAGGAGAGAAACCCTTTGAATGTACTGAGTGTGGGAAAAGTTTCAGCAGCAATTCCCAGCTAGTGATACACCAGAGGACTCACACAGGAGAGAAACCCTTTGAATGTCCTGACTGTGGGAAGTGTTTCAGTCAGAAGTCCCACCTGTTGAGACACCAGAGGACTCACACAGGAGAGAAACCCTTTGAATGTCCTGTTTGTGGAAAAAGTTTCAGTCACAATTCCCACCTGGTGGAACACCAAAGGACTCACACAGGAGAGAAACCCTTTGAATGTCCTGAATGTGGGAAAGCTTTCAGTCAGAATTCCTACCTAGTGATACACCAGAGGACTCACACAGGAGAGAAACCCTTTGAATGTCCTGACTGTGGGAAAGGTTTCAGTCAGAATGCCACACTAGTGAGACATCAGAGGACTCACACAGGAGAAAAACCCTTTGAATGTCCTGAATGTGGGAAAGGTTTCAGAGAGAATTCCGAGCTAGTGATACACCAGAGGACTCACACAGGAGAGAAACCATTTGAATGTTCTGACTGTGGGAAACATTATAGTCAGAATTCCAACCTGGTGAGACACCAGAGGACTCACACAGGAGAGAAACCCTTTGAATGTCCTGACTGTGGGAAATGTTTCAGTTGCAAGTCCACCCTGTTGAGACACCAGAGGACTCACACAGGAGAGAAACCCTTTGAATGTCCTGACTGTGGGAAAGGTTTCAGTCAGAATTCCCACCTACAGATACACCAGAGGACTCACACAGGAGAGAAACCCTTTGAATGTCCTGACTGTGGGAAAGCTTTCAATCAGAATTCTCAACTGAAGACACACCAGAGGACTCACATAGGAGAGAAACCTTTTGAATGTCCTCACTGTGGGAAAAGGTTCAGTCACAATTCTGACCTGGTGGTACATCAGAGGACACACACAGGAGAGAAACCTTTTGAATGTCCTGATTGTGGGAAAAGTTTCAGTTGCAAGTCCACCCTGGTGACACACCAGAGGACTCACACGGGAGAGAAACCCTTTGAATGTCCTGACTGTGGGAAATGTTTCAGTCAGAGTTCCCACCTGGTGGTACACCAGAGGACTCACACAGGAGAGAAACCCTTTGCATGTCCTGACTGTGGGAAAGGTTTCAGTCACAATTCCGAACTGGTGACACACCAGAGGACTCACACGGGAGAGAAACCCTTTGAATGTCCTGTCTGTGGGAAAAGTTTCAGTCAGAATTCCCACCTGGTGGTACACCAGAGGACTCACACAGGAGAGAAACCTTTTGAATGTCCTGGCTGTGGGAAAAGTTTCAGTAACAGATCCACCCTAGTGACACACCAGAGGACTCACACGGGAGAGAAACCCTTTGAATGTTCTGATTGTGGGAAAAGTTTCAGTCAGAATTCCTCACTGGTGGCACACCGGAGTACTCACACAGGAGAGAAACCCTTTGAATGTCCTGTTTGTAGAAAACGTTTCAGTCACAATTGCCACCTGGTGGTACACCAGAGGACTCACACAGGAGAGAAACCCTTTGAATGTCCTGACTGTGGGAAAGGTTTCAGTCGATATGCCAGCCTAGTGGTACACCAGAGGACTCACACAGGAGAGAAACCCTTTGAATGTCCTGTTTGTGGGAAAAGTTTCAGTTACAATTCTGACCTGGTGGTACATCAGAGGACTCACACAGGAGAGAAACCTTTTGAATGTCCTGACTGTGGGAAAAGTTTCAGTAACAGATCCACCCTAGTGACACACCAGAGGACTCACACGGGAGAGAAACCCTTTGAATGTCCTGACTGTGGGAAAGGTTTCAGTTACAGATCTACCCTAGTGACACACCAGAGGACTCACACAGGAGAGAAACCCTTTGAATGTCCTGTTTGTGGAAAAAGTTTCAGTCACAATTCCGAACTGGTGGTACACCAGAGGACTCACACAGGAGAGAAACCCTTTGAATGTCCTGACTGTGGGAAAGGTTTCAGTCAAAATGCCAACCTAGTGATACACCAGAGTACTCACACAGGAGAGAAACTGTAGGAGTGTCCGATTTGTGGGACAATTTTCAGTTCCAATTTCTGCCAGGTAAAACACCAGAGGACTCACACAGGAGAGAAATCATTTCCTTGTCCATATTGTGTGGAATGTTTCTTTACAAAATTCTATCTCATGAGTCACCAGAGAACTCATATAGGAGCGAAACTGTATGAATGTCCTATTAGTGGCAAAGGTTCCACTCAGAATTCTAGCTCTTTGAAACATCAGAAGTCTCACACTGGAGAGAAACCCTTTGAATGTCTTGACTGTGGAAAAGGTTTCATTTCAAAATTACAGCTCACAAATCACCAAATGATACACACAGGAGAGAATGCTTTTGAATGTGCTGACCGTGGGAAAAGTTTCACCAAGAATTCCAGTCTGGTTAAACACCAGAGGACTCACACAGGGGAGAAAACGTACAAGTGTCCTGTTTGTGGCAAAAGTTTCAGTCAGAATTCCAACATGGTGATTCGCCAGAGGTCATATGAAAAACCCTGAATGCCCTATTTAGCGAAAAGTTTTCATTTCAATTCAAACCTAGTGAAACACCAGGGAGCATGTTTCACATGGGAGCGCCTTTCAAATGGCCAGTCTGTGGATATTCCTTTTGGCCAAAATGACTCCTTTTCGCAGGGGTGTCAAACTAGATTTTATTGAGGGCTGCATCATGGTTCTGTTTGACCAGGGTGGAGGGCTGTGGTGGAAGTGGACAGGAGGGCATGGCTATCTTAATTGTGTTGGGGGCCCCTGTGGAAGCCAGAGTGCTTTGCCAACAAAAATGGGATCCCGAGTTCCATTTTCAGCTGCAGTGGCCTCCTGCAACCCTCTGAAAATGAAATGAATGAAAATGGAGGTCGGGAGGGTCTCCTGAGTCCCCCACAACCTCCATTTTTAGTTGCAATGGCCTCCTGCAACCCTCTCCCAGTGCAAATGCTGGCAGAGGCACCATGGACCAGTCCGCTGTTTTCACAAAAGCTCTGTGGGCCAGATTTAACCACCCTGCGGCCCGCATCTGACCCTGGTCTTTGAGTTTGACACCCCTTCCTTATTGCATACAACTCAATATATATAAGGCAAAAGTTGATGAATTTGGAGAAGGTTTGAATTTCATTTCTGAACTCCTGTTGAGAGTGTAGGTGAGAACACTGAATATTGGCCTCATCTGAATAGTGGCTGATCATTTTGCTGAATTACCCTCACCCCTTGCTCTTCCTGATGAAGCCGTCAAATGAATGGGCAAATTGTTAAGCTTAACAGTGACTACTTCAGAGTTTGGAGAATCCTACCCTTGGGTCCTCCTAGTCCGTTCCCGTCCTCACAGGTCACTCACTGGAGGTTTTCAAGAGTGGACTGGATGACCATTTGAGAGGGATAGTTTAAGTGTCCTGCCTTGAAGAGCAGGTTGGACCAGAAACAATGTTCCCTCTAATTTTTTTTCAGTGTGAGCAGAAAAGTATAGTGTTTGAGCGGCATATTTTCATGCCTGAGCACCTGAATTTTTTTCACAGATGTCACCTAACACAACAACAAAATCAGTATTATTTGAAACTCAAAGTTATGTTTATTCAAGGTACCCACCTAATTAAAAGTGTTATATAATATCAGAATCACTTAACAACGCTCCTGCTTAGCAACCAAAATGTTGGCTCAGAAAGTCTGGCATTTGAAGCACGCAAGTCTTAAAGCTGTTGTTACAAGACCCTTGCACCCCTAACCCTTTAGGGGGAAAAACCCCAGGGGTCTTCAAACGTGACAGCTTTAAGACTTGTGGACTTCACCTCCCAGAATTCCTCCCTGAGGGGAATTGTATATTTGGACTGTTTCATAGTTACATTAGAGAACTACATTGTTAGAACTTAGCACAAAAGATACCTTTTATCTGAAAATCCAAATAGAGTAAACCTGCTATTATCCCAGAGCACTAATGTCATTATCCCAATCTGTTTTACGAGTCTGTATTAAATTAGATTTTTACTAAATTTTATAGATCTATATTTCAGGAACCTATCAGACGTTAGGGCAAGATAAGTGGAAGAATGAATTTTGTTGCAGGTCATGGGGATTTTTTCAGCATCTTAAAAGTGGAGCGCATGTGCATTGAACTAGCAATACCCATTTAATAACAAAAGGAAATGGCTGAATTAAATTTGGTAAAGTTGCAAGCGAGCTGTAAAAAGCTTGTGGTTTTTAAAATCATAGAATCAGAAGGGATACTGGAGGTCTTCTAGTCCAGCCCCTTGTCCAAGGCAGGAGTCTTTATATCATCTGAGACAAATGGCTGTCCACTCTTTTGAAAACCTGTAGCAAATGAATTAAGATTCCATTGATTTTAATTGTTCTTACTGTCAGATTTCTCCTTATTTCCAGCTTGAGTCTCCTTCTGACAAGTTTCCATTGCTTCTTGTCCTGTCCTCAGGTGCTATTGCTGCCGCCTCCTCCTCCTCCAACAGCACCAACACATTTGCTGCCCAGCGCTGCGGCTGAGTGAAGCCGCCAAAGCTCCCGCTGGCACCCCCGCAGCGTTGGGCGAAAATCCGGCAGTGCTGTTGGAGGAGGAGGAGGTGAACCAGCCTGCCACTGCCGGCCACCGTCAGCCCCGCTGCTCTTCCCGCCCCCTTCCCAGCTCCACAGTCCAGCGGACGCAGCAGAACTAGCCCCGGGTCTCCTCTGCCGCTCCCCGCATTTTCTGGACCGGGTCTCTCAGGAAGGAATCCCTCTTTGAAGAGCCGTGCTCTTCAAAACAAGTCTGGGGAGGTCCTTTGCAGGTGGCCAGTTGTAGCCACCTGCAAAGGACTTCCCCACGTTTGCTTTTCAGAAATCTCTGCGCGGCAGTTAAAAACTGCTGCGCGGTGGTTTCTTTCCACGTGCGCGGCCACGCAGCTGCGCACCTTAGAGGGAACAGTGACCAGAAGACCTCCGAGGTTCCTTCCAAGCCTATAATGCAATGTTTCCATGAATTTGGAGGCAGTTTAGAAGATAGGTAAAGAGCAGCCACATGAACCTCCTTGCGGATTTTTTTTTTGGGGGGGGGGGGGAAATTATTCAGAAAATTGATATAAAATAAAACTCCAAGAAACCCCACAAAGCTTTAAAAGCAAAGCAAGAATAGACACAACGTTTAAAAAGAAAGCAAAAAAATGTGCAAAACAGATTTACATATACTATCCCCTCCACTTGAGTATTCATACGTATGTCGGTGCAATATTAGTTACACTTCCCCTTGTGAAGCAGGCCCAAATTTATAAAGTTCTATATTTACAAACAATTTGACTTTCATCAATCTACTACACAGAGAGGCAAAGTGGTTAACAGGTGAATAAACAGCAAAATTAAAATAACATTAACAATTTAGTTTTGCATTTAATTTGTATAAAGTCCAGAATGGCTTTTTATTTACCATAATCATTGTCTGTGATCTGTCCAGGATGAATTATCTTTGTTTGATTCTTACAAATAAAACTTTTTTAAATATTTTGGCTGAGAACAATAAAACAACTATTGTGTTTTATTCCTCAAAATCACTTGACCACAGTCAAGTCCAAATAGTTTTCCAGTTGGATATGGCAAGTCCATTTCCCAGCGACAACCAACTTCACTTCAAAGTCTGGTTCATCACACATCTAATCTGTTCACTCCAAATCTGTAGAATCCACAATTCCTTCAGTCTTCTCCAACCAACCAGCAGTTTCCAAACCATGGTGAAGAATCTTTTAAGAAGTGGCTGTGCTCCCCATGGGAGCTCCTTGGGAAGAGTTCAGGCTCACAAAAGAATTCATTTCTGGGCGCTCATAATCCCAAACGCTTCCATCAGTTTTTCAGGCCATTTCCAGGCTCTTTTTGCTCCCTAAGCGAGCCTTTGCTGTGCTTTGGCGCATGATTGAGGGGCGTCTCCCCACACGCACGCACCATCCCGGCCACAGAAAGCAGCTAGATGGGGAGGGTGTGTCTACCTGCTTCGTGTGTATGTGTGTATTGGGGGGGGCATGGATTGTTTGGTGGTGAGAGAGAAGCAGCTGCGGCAGTGGGAAAACGAGGCTTCTTTGCCAGACTTCCAGTTGAGAAAACACAAATATTCACAGTTCTGTGGGCGTGGCTAGGTGGGAGGGCCTACGACTGAGTGTGCCTGAGTGCACCATCTAGCCATGCTCACAGAGCCTTTAGTTTTAAAAAAAATAGAAATCCACCCCGTGACAGTTTCAGAAGAGGAAGTTCCTCTGTGCTTCTCGCCTGCTCCCATCCTTTCTAGCAATGCAGTTCTCTATAGTTTTAACTCGTTTAAACTCAGTCACAGAGACCGCAATTGTACTGTTGGCTCTTCAGTCACAGATGCTGCCATCTTCTGATAGGCGGCCAAAAAACAGGGTTGAGTCTTGCTGTGTGGTGGTAACGAAGCGGCTTTGGACAATTCCTATTATGGCTTAAAGACTTTGTCCTTGTTTGGATCTGAATGATCCAAATCCCGTCACCCTGCAGCTGAAGATCGTTTGTGTTGCAGATGAGATGTCTTTTGTCTTTCTGGGGCTATTAACAAAGGTGGGTGCTGTTTTCCAATAGAATGTTTCTCCTTTTCTCATCCAGGGAGGTATCATATTTTGCCTTTTTAATATTTCCTACATTTCATTTTTCTAGGAGAGGGTGGGTGATATCTTTCTACACCCCCTTTGCATCAACAGATTTACATGTTCCCCAAGTTTAAAATGGAATTAGGCACAGGAGACATGGGACACCACAACAAAGCTCTACATCACAATGCCAACCTAACTGAGGGCATTTCATGAAAGCTTCTTTCTTAACTGCTATCAGCATTTGCAATAATTTTTTTAAAAAGGGATTTTTCATGGAGAGGGATCTTGAAAATTAAGGGGAAGGCATAGGGTACAGTGTTTCCTTCCTGTTTGATTGGCAGCAACATATTTACCTGTTTGGTGCTAAGGGAAGTTTCAATCAGCTGTTACTTATTTTCATCTCTGTACCTGTTGGCACCTCTATTTGGTTGCTAATTGACACTGCACTGAAACTCCCTACTGTTTAGAGTCTCAGAAAGACAAGGCTTGGGAGAAGCACACAGTCCTCAGGATTTCTGTTGACACATTGGTGGTAAAATTTTGGAACTCTACTCCTGCAAAACGTGGGTTTTGAAAAGCATCTTTGGGACAGCAGCTTGAGTGCTAGAATGTCCAGTTTCTTCAAACATGACTTAGATGAAGAGATTGGAAGAGAACTCATCAAATTTGCAGGTGACATCCAGTTGTGGGGAACAGCCAATGCTTTAAAGCAATGATGGCGAACCTATAGAACATGTGGGCGAATGCGGAAACATGTCAGCTGGCACATGCAGCATCGCCCATTCCTCTTCTGGATTTCTGGCACACGTGCACTTGTGACAATCAGCTTTTCTTAACGTGTGTGGCAGTCCCGGAAACTGGAATTGCTGTTCTGGTTTCCATTGTGCACATGTGCAATGGCCAGCTGATTGTTGTGCACGCATGCACGCCAGTAACCGGAAGACAAGCTGGCTGGTGCACATGCGTGTGTCAGAAACAGGAAGTTCATTTCCCGGCGCTTGTATGCCCACTTGGCAGCTTCTGTTCCGGGTCACGTCCCCGAAAAGGTCTGCCCTCACTGCTTTAGAGGATAAGCCCAAGATACAGAAGGATCTTGACACATGTGAGCCCTGGGCCCTTTCCAGTAAAATGCAATTCAATGGGGAGAAACTTACACTTAGGCAAGAAAATCTAAATGCACATCTATAGAAGAGTTGGTCCAGAACGCAGCCGCGTGAGCGATATCGGGTGTACCTAGATACACCCATGTTATACCTATCCTCCGTGAGCTGCACTGGCTTCCGATCGGTCTCCGTACACGCTTCAAGGTGCTGGTCATTACCTTTAAAGCCGTACATGGCCTAGGACCTGGATATCTGAGAGACCACCTCCTGCCACATACCTCCCAACAGCCGATAAGAACTGACAGACTGGGCCTTCTCCGGATGCCATCGACAGGACAATGCTGGCAGGCGGCCCCTCGGGGGAGGGCCTTCTCTGTAGCTGCTCCGACTCTGTGGAACGACCTACCCGCAGAGATCCGGACCCTTCCCACTCTCACGGCCTTCCGAAAAGCCACTAAAACCTGGCTATTCCGGCAGGCCTGGGGTTGTTGACTTCATGAATGAGGTCCAGCCCCACCCAGATTGAGTGCATGGTGCGTTGTTTTAAAATTGTTTCTCTTTTCTATTTTTAACTCGTTATTTTAATTTTGTTTCTATAAGCAGCAGGGAGTCGTATGGGATTGGGCGGCATATAAATTTATTAAAAGTTAAAGTTAAATTGTAAACTTGGGCCACCTATACAAACTGAACATCTTAAAAGGTCCTCAATAGGACCTTTTTAGTTGAACCCAGTTAATACACGGATGGGGCACCAATAGGAAATATCCTGCTTGTTGGATAGAAGTGGAAGTAAAAAAATCTAAAAGACACAGTGGCAGATCAGTCCAATATTATTGTCAAGAAAACATAACAGGGTCCATAACAGAACAAAAGAGTTGAAATCGGAAATCTTCCAGTCTACAGAAGAGGAGACCGAGGGGTGAAATGATAGCGGTCTTCCAATATCTGAGGGGCTGCCACAAAGAAGAGGGGCTCAACCTCTTCTCCAGAGCATCTGAAGGCAGAACAAGAAGCAACGGATGGAAACGAATCAAGCAGAGAAGCAACCTAGAAACAAGGAAACGTTTCCTAACTGTGAGAACAATTAACCGGTTTGCCTGCAGAAGTTGTGGATGCTCCATGACTGGAGGCTTTCAGGAAGAGACTGGACAGCCATGTGCCTGAAATGTAAAAGGTCTCCTGCTGGAGGAGGGGGGCTGGACTAGATGACCTCAAAGATCCCCCCCACAGCTGTTATTTCCACATTCTATCTAGTTGCTTCTCTGCTTCCAGGCCGTGGAGGGAACCAAAGAGCCTGAGTTGCTCCCGGATTCTCCTCCCACCTGCCCTCAACTCACCTGCCAACTGATGCTTCGAGCCTTCAAGTGGCGCCAGAGCCTCTCTGCACGAAACTCTCCTCCCGTCTTCAGTTAGTGTTCCGGAAGAGGAACTTCCTCTGTGCTTCTCTTCTTTCGTCCTTTCTAGCAATACAGTACCCGATGGTTTTAACTCCTTTAAGCTCAGCCACAGAGGTCGCTGTTGTACTACTGGCTTTCCAACCCACAAGCTCCAGTGTAGGAGAGGCCAAAACCGGATGAGTGAAAAGTGACTAACCCTACCAGATTCCTCTTGACATACCGTATAAGGTTAGATATTGTATTCAGCAAATAACAGCATCTAAGGATGAAGGATGGTGGGTGTTGTAGTCCAGTGACATCTGCAGCTCTTTCTTTCCTCATCTTCAATAGCTATGAATTCCTAATTTCCATTTAGAGGTCCAGATTAGCACATCTTTTTTTTTAACCTGGATCTTTATTTTGGGTCTTTTGGCCTCCCCTTGAGTGGGTGACGGTTTTTTGCGGTCCCCGGTTGGGGGAACTTTGGCATCGCTCGGCCGCGTCCCCGTCGCCCCCTCCCTGCAGCTCTTCAGTGAAGGGGTTAAAGGCAGAGAACTTTTGCGCCCAGAGGGGAGGCAGGAAAAGGGGAAAGGGGGAACCCAGTTTCCTTCCCCTCTCTGATCTCCAGATGTCTCTTACGCCAAGTGCTGCGGGGATCCCCGCTCGGGGAGAGGTGCTCAAGGGCTGCCAGGTGGGCAAGGACGCTGCGAGTGGGGGAGGGGAAAGGAGGAGGAGGGGGATCCCCAGGTGCGGGAAGGGGAGGGGGGATTCCTTGGGGGAGGGAAGGAGAGCGAGGTGGGGTTTCCCCAGTTGCGCCCCCTCCCCTTCTCAGTCTCCGCCTTTCCTTGCAAGGTTTTCTGCTCCGTGGGAACTGCTGCGCCGCCGCTTCTCCTCCTCCTCCTCCTCGGTTGCTGCTTCTGCGAACGGCTCTCTTTCACACACACCCCCTTAAAATCCTCCCTCCATTCCACCCCCTCCTTCCCTGCAGCCCCATATTTGGTGCAGCTCTGCTCCCGGGGGAGGCCGCCTGATGTTGGGGAAGGTTGGCCACCCCCGTTCCCACCTTCCCCTGTGGCTGCTGGGGAGGATCCGCCTCCCGGGGTCTGGAGGGGTGGAAGAGCATCTGGGCTCAGATGCTCCCTCCCAGGGCGTGAACCCTGCTACGAGGAGCCCCGTGGCATCTAAAGGTGGGCTTGAATTGAGACGCATCACCTGAATCTGCCTCTGATCTGCCCAGATTCCCTTCCTGGTGACAGCTGCATCCCCGTTTCTCTCTTACCATGGGAGGGAATAGCCCTGTCTGCAAAGGTTTTCAATTTTAGTTTTAGTTCTTTTATGGGCTGTATAATCTACCCTGAAGAAAAAGCTCTACACTGTTCTTTACAAACAGCTTTGCAAAATGATCAAGAGTCTCCTGTGATATGTCTGCGTTGGGGGAGGGAAGGGAATAGAAGGAGGTGGGTTTTTGGTTGGAAGAGGGGGAGGGGGAAAGGAGGGGTGAAGGGGGAAAGGAGGGGGAGGGGGGAAAGAGGAGGTAGGAAAAGAGGCTTAAGGGGAAAATGGAGAAAGAGGCCTGGGGAAAGGCAGAGGGAGTGAAGGGAATAGAGAGGATAGGAGGAGCTTCTGTAGGGCAAACCTGAGGCAGAGAAGGGGACGGGACAGGAGAGGCTTTTGTGGGGCAAGCCGGAGGCAGAGAAGGGGACAGGATAGGAGAGGCTTTTGTGGGGCAAGCCTGAGGCAGAGAAGGGGATAGGATAAGAGGGGATATAGAAAGATAAAAGAATGTTAGGTCAAGGGACAGACCTGGGAGCTCTAATACCTGCTTGCAGAGCATTTTGGGAAAGAGAGACTGATGTGCACAAGAGGCAGGTTGGTTGAGCTCCAAAGAAGCTTCAGTTGTTGGAATAAAATGTCTTTATAAGACATTCAAAGGTTTTCTCTCCCGTGTGAGTCCTCTGGTGTACCACCAGGTGGGAATTCTGACTGAAACATTTTAAATGTCAATATAAAACGTCTTATATTGTATTGTGATAACAATCCTAGTTATTCCATTGCAACCTTCCCTTTTCCATTTTCAGTTTTTCTCCAAATTTCATGTCTATTTAAAGCACAGAATTTCTCTGAGTCTGCACTTTCGCTTTCCCTTTCTCTAAAGATTTCTAAAAACATTTTAATATAATGTAGTTTGGAGCACTTTAGAACTTATTCAGCCTGGTGTATGGATGATGGTATTTTGATTGGTCTTTTTTAAAGAGGAGGGCAGTGGTCCATTTTCTCCCAAGTGCTTTGAAAGGATAAACCACAGCTTAAATCAGGAATCCCAACCCCTGGTCCTTGGACTGACACTAGGCCAGTGACGTGCAGTCAGGGGAGACAGAGGAGGTAGAGCCTCACCACTGTGATCATGAAAAGAAAAATAAAATGTAAAAGGAAAAAGGCTGAGGTAGTTGCTGCCAGAGTCACTGTGGATGACTCTGCTTAGTGCTTAATGATTTAAAAAGGCGTCTTAAAAAGTGCCCTCTACAGGAGGAGGCGGGAGAATCACGTGCCTCATTTAGTCTGACTTGATGATCACTCGAGCAGAGTTAACCAAGGGTTAAAAGCTGAAAAATTCCTTATGTAGATGAGGCACGTGGTTCTCTTGCCTCCTCCTATACAGGGTGTTTTTTTTAGAAGCTTTTTTAAACAGTTAAGCAGAGTCATCCATTGGAGACTCTGGCAGCAGCTAACCCAGCATGACCTCAGCAGCCCTTGTGTTTTTCCTTTTATATTTTTACATTTTCATTATGGCAGGCAAGAGCAGAGTTGAAATCCTCTGTGATTGTGAAACAGCTGGAAAAGATATGTGGGTGGGAGGGAGATGGAGGAATTCAAAATTAATGTAATTTGTAATTGTAAGTAATTTGTGTATGTTTGTGTGCGTGTGTTTGTTTCTTCACTCAAACTCTAAATTTGAGAGAGAATTTGTTTGAGAAGAGAGGGAAGTGGGTAGGAGAGGCAGGGAGGTCAGCCCGCCAGCTTCCTTTCTCTGTGTTGGGACAGCCCCCCAGTAAAGGCGGGTCTTTTAGCCGCCTCTTCTGGCGGACTGGCACTATCTTTTGCCCAGAGGCGGGCAGCTCAGGTGGGCTGCAGCCTCTGGACAAAAGAAAGAAAGTAGTTTTTGCCCGCCCCGCCGCTATATCCGACATAGAGGTGGGACGCCTCTATGTCGGACATAGAAATAAAGCGGCTGTTGCCCGCTCGCCCCGCTATGTCCGACATAGTGCCTCACCAGCCATAAACCTCACCAAACGTCACCGAATTCTACATGTACTAACTGTGGCGTGCATAACTTATGCACAATATTGGAAAAAGAAAATATGCCATTTAAGCTAGATATAATCAGAAAAGTGTTGGCCTGTGCGGAAGCAGATAGGCTCACGCTTGAACTTAAAAATAAAGGGGAATCAGAATATTTTGAACTCTGGAACAGATTTTATGATTGGTATAGGACAAGTTGACAAGACCGGAACAAACTGTATATATTGTGATTGGACACAAGGATAGACAATGTGTTAAGTTGGCTAATAGTTAATGGTTGAGACTAGCTGTATATAATGTGAATGTATGTTCACTTCGACTTTGTGGTACTGTATTGTTTTACATGTAAAAATAATAAAAATATACTCCCCCCAAAAAATCCTAACGATTACTGCAATCAACCAATGTAATAGCTTGCCTTCAGAAGTTTTGGGTGCTCCATCACTGGAAGCTTTCAAAAAGAGATTTGACGGCCACTTCTGAAATGGTAGAGCAGAGAGTTGGACTAGAAGACCTTTAAGGTCCCTTCCCACTCTATTATTCTATTATATATTGTATTCATCTTAATTACAGTGATTCTAGCCATAATTGTTATACTAAGAATTTGTATTGACCCAGTCAACAAGAGAATTTCATGGTTGAATGCAAATGTGAACTTGGATCTCCGTAATCTTCAATATGTCAAACAAATCATAATTAATCTAATGTTATTTTAGCATTTTAGAATATTTCCTTTTTACCTTTAATGTATATAGTTTTCTTTTTTACATCTTCTGCAACCATTTTATAAACAATTTCTTTGAATCTTACAGGCAAAGAGGATGTCAATAAGAGAACTCCGGACACTGAGAATAACAAGCAATGTTAAAAAGGAAAATCAATGAAGCCAGAAATCAAAACATTTCCATTTCCTTCAGAAACCCACAAAATTCTCCTTCTTCCCCAGCAGGTAATCAAGAAGAGATTTAGAACTGGAAAAAGTAGAGTATGCAGAACACAAGGATACATTACAGGTAGTCCTCGACTTATAAAAGTTCATTTAGTAACTATTCGAAGTGACAGTGGCACTGAAAAACCTGACATGACCATTTTTCACACTTATGACTTTTGCTGCAGCCCCATGGTCACGTGATCTATATTTGAATCCTTGGCAGCTAACTCACATTTATGACGATTGCCCTGTTCTAGGGTCACGTGATCCCCTTTTGCAGGTCCACAGATGTGGCTATTGTGGGCAAAGTGCATATTTCAAATCACAACTGAGTGTGCATGAAATGATCCACATTGAAGAAAAGCAATATTAATGTGGCCAAAGCTTTAGTCAGAACTGCTCCTTGTGGTTGGTTCATGGAAGGACCCACATAGGGAAGGAGCCCTACATGTGCTCCCAACGAAGTGAGCTTGGCAATTTGGTGATACATTAGAGAACACACCAGGGAGAATCCTGATTGTGAGAAAAGTTTCAGTTTGAACTCCAGCCTGGTAATATATTAGAGGATGCACACAAAAAAGAAATCATATGAATGTCCTGATTGCAGGAAATGTTTCAGCAAGAATTCCAACATGTTGAGACACCAGGGGACTCACACAGGAGAAAAACCATTTGAATGTCCTGACTATGGGAAAGGTTTCAGTCACACTTCCGACCTAGTGATACACCAGAGGACTCACACAGGAGAGAAACCCTTTGAACGTCCTGACTATGGGAAAGTTTTCAGTCAGAATTCCCACCTAGTGAAACACCAAAGGACTCATACAGGAGAGAACCCTTTGAATGTCCCGACTGTGGGAAAGGTTTCAGTAAGAGGTCCAACCTGGTGATACACCAGAGGACTCACACAGGAGAGAAACCCTTTGAATGTCCTCACTGTGGGAAAGGTTTCAGTAAGAGGTCCAACCTGGTGATACACCAGAGGACTCACACAGGAGAGAAACCCTTTGAATGTCCTCACTGTGGGAAAGGTTTCAGTAAGAGGTCCAACCTGGTGATACACCAGAGGACTCACACAGGAGAGAAACCCTTTGAATGTCCTGACTGTGGGAAAAGTTTCAGCACCAAATCCCACCTAGTGATACACCAGAGGACTCACACAGGAGAAAAACCCTTTGACTGTCCTGACTGTGAGAAAGGTTTCAATCAGAATTCCGACCTAGTGATACACCAGAGGACTCACACAGGAGAGAAACCCTTTGAATGTCCTGATTGTGGGAAAGGTTTCAGTCAGAATTCCGACCTAGTGATACACCAGAGGACTCACACAGGAGAGAAACCCTTTGAATGTCCTGACTGTGCGAAGGTTTCAGTCAGAATTCTCACCTGAAGACACACCAGAGGACTCACACAGGAGAGAAAGCCTTTGAATGTCCTGACTGTGGGAAAGTTTTCAGTCAGAATTCTCACCTGAAAACACACAAGAGGACTCACACAGGAGAGAAACCTTTCAAATGTCATCACTGTGGGAAATGTTTCAGTCACAAGTCCAGCTTGTTGATACACCAGAGGACTCACACAGGAGAGAAACCGTACGAGTGTCCGGTTTGTGGGAAAAGTTTCAGTCACAATTCCGACCTGGTGGTACATCAGAGGACTCACACAGGAGAGAAACCTTTTGAATGTCCTGACTGTGGGAAAGGTTTCAGTAACAGGTCCAACCTGGTGACACACCAGAGGACTCACACAGGAGAGAAACCCTTTGAATGTCCTGTTTGTGGGAAAACTTTCAGTCACAATTCCCACCTGGTGGTACACCAGAGGACTCACACGGGAGAGAAACCCTTTGAATGTCCTGACTGTGGGAAATGTTTCAGTCACAAGTCCAGCCTGTTGATACACCAGAGGACTCACACAGGAGAGAAACCGTAGGAGTCTCCGATTTGTGGGACAAGTTTCAGTTCCAATTTCTGCCGGGTACAACACCAGAGGACTCTGGAGAGAAGAGAGAAATATATCCTTGTCCATATTGTGGGGAATGTTCGTTACAAAATTCTACTTCATGAGTCACCAGAGAACTCATATAGGAGCGAAACCGTATGAATGTCCTGTTTGTGGCAAAGGTTCCACTCAGAATTCTAGCTTGAGGAAACATCAGCAGTCTCACACCGGAGAGAAACCCTTTGAATGTCTTGACTGTGGAAAAGGTTTCATTACAAAATTACAGCTCACAAATCACCAGATAATACACACATAGGCTCCCTACATGGTTCCATAGACCTTCCCCCCCCCCCCCCCGGGTCTTCACTTCTACTGGATCCCTGCAATCCTTAGGCCTGACTCCCACCCTACCAGGCATCACAGCCTCCTCCATACCTTTTGAAGATCTCTGAATCTCATGTGGGGAAAGAGGACAGGGCATGTATCTCTGGGCTGTGTGACTGCTTTATGGAAACAACCATTATTTTGACCGGATTCATCCGTAGGCCATGCAGTGAACTTGTGGAAGCAGCTGTCGTTTTGCCATGGCTGCCTGTGTCAATATGGTGCCTGCTTCTTGGTCACTGGGAATGGGACAAATTCTTCTCTTTTGCTACCTTAACACTTTGTAGACTGTGTTAAGGAATTGTGGGTGCAATGAAAATGGTGTCTGCCTCTGGGAGATCTCCAAAAGGGCAGGCCATGTATCCCTGGGGTGCATGATGAGTGGACAAGTACCTCTTGGCCAGCATTGTGCTGCAGTTGCCAATAACAGCCAATGTAGTCCTAGGTTGCATCAAGAGAGGAATAATGTCAAGACAACAAGAAAATATAGAAATGCTTTACCGCAATATCGCACTTAGAATACATAGTTGAGTGCTGGTCATAAAAACGTTGAGACACTGGAAAATGTGCACAGAAGAGCAACCAAGAGGGACAAGATAGCTGTTTTCAAGGACTTATGCATCTGACCCAAAGAAGAGCAGATTGGCTTATTCTCTAGGGCACCAGATGGTGGGATAAGTAATTGGGGGAAGCTATTTAAAGTGAGGCCCAACGTAGAAGATTTTTTTTTTGTCACAGCAATTAATCAGTGGAATAGTTTGCCTCCCGGTTTTGTGGGTCACTGGAGGTTTCAAGAGTAGACTGGATGACCGTTTGAGAGGGAAGTGTCCTGCCTTGAAGAGCAGGTTGCACCAGAAGACCTCCTAGGTCCCTTCCAAGCCTATAATGCAATTTTTCCATGAATTTAGAGGCAGTTTAGAAGATAGGTAAGAGCAGCCACATGAACTTGCTTCTTGTGGCATTTTTTGGGGGAAAAATATTCATAAAATTAATATAAATAAACTCCAAAAAACCCCACAAAGCTTTAAAAGCAAAGCAAGAATAGACACAACGTTTTAAAAGAAAGCAAAAAAATGTGCAAAAACAGATTTACATATACTATCCCCTCCACTTGAGCATTCATACGTATGTTGTTGGAGCAATATTAGTACTTCCCCTTGTGAAGCAGGCCAAAATTTATAAAGTTCTACCTCTATTTACAAACAATTTGACTTTTATCAATCTACTACACAGAGAGGCAAAGTGGTTAAAAGGTGAATAATCAGCAAAGTTAAAATTCCATTAACAATTTAGTTTTGCATTTAATTTGTATAAAGTCCAGAATGGCTTTTTATTTACCATAATCATTGTCTGTTATCTGTCCGGGATGAAATATCTTTGTTTGATTCTTACGAATAAAACTTTCTCTTAATATTTTCATTGAGAACAATAAAACAAGTATTGTGTTTTATTCCTCAAAATCATAAAGCTCTGTTGTCGATCCATTTTCACCACAGACCAGTCCAAATAGTTTTCCAGTTGGATATGGAAAGTCCATTTCCCAGCGACAACCAACCTCAAAGTCTCGTTCCTCACACATGGAATCTGTTCATGCCAAATCTGTAGAATCTCCTTTAGCCTTCCCCAACCAACCAGCAGTTTCCAAACCATGGTGAGGAATCTTTAAGAATTGGCTGTGCTCCCTATGGAAGCTTCTTGGGAAGAGCTCAGGCTCACAAAGGGATTCATTTTTGTGTGCTCATAATCCCAAACGCTTCCATCAGTTTTTCAGGCCATTTCCAGGCTCCATTTTTGTGCTGTTTTTGTTTGTTTTGGGGGTGTTTTTTAGGCAGTTCCTGGGGTGTATTTTGGCCCATTTTTCAGGCCATTTACGGGCTGTTTGGGGGCTTTCTTTTGGCTGTTTTTGGCGATTTTTCAGGCCCTTTTGGGGCATTTTCTGGGCTGTGTTCAGGCAGTAATTTGGACTGTATTATGGGATGTTTGTGGGCAATTTTTGACCGGTTTTGGGATTGTTTTTAGGCAGTTTCTAGAGTGTTTTGGGGTCATTTCCAGGCCATTTATAGGCGGCTTTGGCCATTTGGGGGGGCTACTTTTTGGGCAATATTTGGACAATTTCTAGGCCATTTACCAGCCCATTTTTTGGGCCATTTCAGACTGTTGTCAGATTGTATTTAAGGTGATATTTGGGGATATTTTTTTTTGCTGTTTTGTGGCTGTTCATAGCCATTTTGTGGGCTGTATTTTGAGACCTTTTTGGCCGTTTTCTAGGCTTTTTCCAGGCTGTTTTCTGGGAGGTTTTTTGGGCCGTTTGTGGCCATTTTTAGACGTTTTCAGGGCTGTTGTTTGGACCATTGTTTTGCCATTTCTGGGCCATTTTTCAGGCTCTTTCTCAGAGGGTTTTTTGGGGTGTTCTTAGCTGTTTTTCAGGCCCAAAATGTATGCGGCTGGGACCAGCCAATGGTGGGATTAGCCGATTCACTGAACCCGGGCAGAATTTTAACAACTAGCTTGCCTCCGAACGGATCCGAACTGGCTCGAATCCCACCTCTGCCCAGAAGCCACCCTGGACTCAATGGGATCTGATGAGCTCACCTAGGCACTGGTCACTGCCATGCCAGAGGTGGGCTGCCCTGCTGAGTGGGCATCCATTGGTGTCTTCAACTACCCATGCTGCCAGGACCAACGTTGCAGAAATGGCCCTCACCAAACCGATCCCAAAGCAGCACCATTGTTTGACTGCCACCCCCACCGCCCATCATCATCACCTTCAGACAGGGACCCTCTCCCGCAACCGTGTTAAATAGCTGTCAGACAGATTCGATGTCACTAGCAGGGTCCCAAACCACCAGCTGCCAATGAACTCCATCACCATTCTCCGGTGGGTCCCATCTCTTGTCCTGCATCCTGGACTGATGTAACGTGGGCCAGCTGTAGATGTCCGAGGGCTTCACACTCCTTGGGGCATATATCTAACTGGGAAGCCCCATCGTCCTGCGCTGGAAGGACTGCCACTAGGGACAGGTCCACCCCACTCCGGCAGTGGCTTCCATCACTGTTCCCTCAGCATTTCCCATGATACTCCCCTGCCTTCTTATGTCCTGCAAGGAACAGGTAGGCAAACAGCTGGAGACAAGGAGGGGGAAAGGATGGAACACTGACCTTACAGTCATGTTCCAAGCCTCCCGCACCAGAAAAACAGCAAGTGACATAGTTCTTGGCATGAGATGTGTTTTAATGCAGGCTTGAAAACTCAGCACAAAGTAACTGCAAAGTTATCGCTAGATGCTACTGCTTCACAACTGTTTTAAACAGCCCTGTATGCCCTCTCCTCCCCAGCAGCTTCTGGATGCTGAGAATGGCAGACCTCTTCTTTTCCTCTGCATCTTGGAATAATTTATATGTAATCCTTGGTTTCATCCCTTGTAATTAAACTCAGAGATCTCCATCTGCCATTGTCCAAATGGAATATCACTTACAATTATTTGTAAAGTCTAAAACAGAAAATGTATTTTTGGTAATTAGGGTGCTGGAGGGTTAAAATGTAGAAAGAATGGTATAGGAATGGGCATGTCTAGTCTAATGAGAAGGACTAGCGGAGACATGCAACAGTGTTCCAATATTTGAGGGGCTCCCATGAAGACAAAGAGAGGACCATTATTCTCCAAAGTACCAAAAGAAACGATGGATGGAAACTAAACAAAGAGAGATGCAACCTATAACTAAAAAGAAAATTCCAAGGAGAATGGTGGTCTTATTTACAGATACAATCAAGGTTTGCACAGGATAGAAAGAAGGAAGATATTTCCAAAAATTACACATTATTAGATAAACCTTTGATACAGCCAGAAAACAGGTTGATCAAATTTATATAGATTTTTGTTGGAACATAAGCTGGAGGAGGAACATGTCTAAGAAACTATGGTCGCCTGGGTGAAAAAATTGATTATAATGTGGAATTGGCTAAGTGGGAAAAACTTTGGATACTTAATCGGAAACTAACATTGGCTACGTCGTATAAAGAAAAATTTTATATGATGTTCTACAGATGGCATCTCCCCCCAACACGTTTTTTTTAGAGGCTTTTTTGAACAGTTAAGCAGAGTCATCCATTGGGGAATCTGGCAGCAGCTAACCCAGCCTGACCGCAGCAGCTCTTGCCTTTTTCCTTTATATTTTTACATTTTCATCATGGCAGACAAGAGCAGAGTTGAAATCCTCTTCAATTGTGAAACAGCTGGAAAAGGTATATGGAGGGAGGGGGAGGAATTCAAAATTAATGTAAATTGTAAATAATTTATGTGTGCGTGTTTGTGTGTGCATGTGTTGTTTCTTCACTCAAACAAACTCTCAATTTGAGAGAGAGTTTGTTTGAGAGGAGAGGGAAAGGGGAAGGAGCGGCAGGGAGGGCAGGCCGCCAGCTTTCTTTCTCTGTTTCAAGGAAGCCCGCCAGCAGGCGGGTGTTTTGCCTGCCTCTGCTGGCGGGCTGGCACTTTCTTTCGTTTGCCTACAGGCGGGCAGCAGACTCTGGGCAAAAGAAAGAAAGCGATTTTGCCTGCCCCACCACTATGTCCGATATAGAGGCGTCCCGCCTCTATGTCGGAAATAGAAGAAAGCGGCTTTTGCCCCCCCCCCCCCGGCCTGGCCACAATGTCTGACATAGTGCCTCACCAGCCATAACCTCACTGCACGTCACTGAATTATACATGTATTAACTGCGTCTCACATAACTTAAGTACAATATTGGGAAAAATGTGGGTGCTCCATCACTGTAAGCTTTCAAAAGAGATTTGACGGCCACTTCTGAAATGGTAGAGGGTTGGACTAGAAGACCTTTAAGCTCCCTTCCACTCTATGATTCTATTATAAATTGTATTCATCTTAATTACAGCAATTCTAGCCAATAATGCTATTCTAAAATTTGTATTGGCCAAGTCAACAAGAGAATTTCATGGTAGAATGCAAATGTGAACTTGGATCTCCGTAATCTTCAATGTGTGAAATAAATCAGAATTAATCTAAGATTATTTTAGCATTGTGGAATATTCCTTTTTACCTTTAATGTATATAGTTTTCTTTTTTACATTTTCTGCAACCATTTATAAACAATTTCTTTGAATCTTACAGGCAAAGCGGATGCCAATAAGAGAACTCCGGACAACTGAGAATAACAAGGAACGTTAAAAAGGAAAATCAATCAAGCCCGAAATCAAAACATTTCCGTTTCCTTCAGAAACCCACAAAATTCTCCTTCTTCCCCAGCAGGTAATCAAGAAGATATTTTGAACTGGAAAATTAGAGTATGCAGAACACAAGGATACATTACAGGCAGTCCTTGACTTACAACACTTCATTTAGTAACTATTCGAAGTGACAGTGGCACTGAAAAACCTGACTTAAGACCATTTTTCACACTTACGACTATTGCTGCAGCCCCATGGTCACGTGATCTATATTTAAATTCCTGGCACCTATCTCACATTTATGATGTTTGCCCTATTCTAGGGTCACGTGATCCCCTTTTTCAGGTTCACAGATGTGGCTATTGTGAGCAAAATGTGTATTTCAAATCATAACTGAGTGTTCAAGAAATGATCCACATTGGAAAAAAAACAATATTAATGTGGCCAAG
This sequence comes from Thamnophis elegans, assembly GCF_009769535.1. NCBI lineage: Eukaryota > Metazoa > Chordata > Lepidosauria > Squamata > Natricidae > Thamnophis > Thamnophis elegans. The sequence continues at coordinate 158,246,639 of NC_045542.1, read as the reverse complement.
CTTTAGTCAGAACTCCTCCTTGTGGTTGGTCATGGAAGGACCCACATAGGGGAGGAGCCCTACATGTGCTCCCAATGAAGTGAGCTTGGCAACTTGGTGATACATTAGAGAACACACCAGGGAGAATCCTGATTGTGAGAAAAGTTTCAATCTGAAACACCAGCCTGGTAATATATTAGAGGATGCACACAAAAAAGAAATCATATGAATGTCCAGATTGCGGGAAAGGTTTCAGTCAGAATTCCGACCTAGTGATACACCAGAGGACTCACACAGGAGAGAAACCCTTTGAATGCCCTGTTTGTGGGAAAAGTTTCAGCAACAATTCCAACCTGGTGACACACCAGAGGACTCACACAGGAGAGAAACCCTTTGAATGTCCTGAGTGTGAGAAAGGTTTCAGTCAGAATTCAGCCTAGTAATACACCAGAGGGACTCACACAGGAGAGAAACCCTTTGAATGTCCTGACTGTGGGAAAGGTTTCAGTAAGAAGTCCAACTGGTGATACACCAGAGGACTCACAAAAGAGAGAAACCCTTTGAATGTCCTGTTTGTGGGAAAAGTTTCGGTCACAATTCCCACTTGGTGGTACACCAATTGCTTCACACAGGAGAGAAACCTTTTGAATGTCCTGAGTGTGGGAAAAGGTCAGCAGCAATTCCCAGCTAGTGATACACCAGAGGACTCACACAGGAGACAAACCCTTTGAATGTCCTGCCTGTGGGAAAGGTTTCAGTCAGAAGTCCCACCTGTTGAGACACCAGAGGACTCACACAGGAGAGAAACCCTTTGAATGTCCTGTTTGTGGGAAAAGTTTCGGTCACAATTCCCACTTGGTGGTACACCAGCGGCTTCACACAGGAGAGAAACCTTTGAATGTCCTGACTGTGGGAAAGGTTTTCAGTCAGAATTCCGACCTAGTGATACACCAGAGGACTCACACAGGAGAGAAACCCTTTGAATGTCCTGACTGTGGGAAAGGATTTAGTCGGAATGCCAATCTAGTGATACACCAGAGGACACACACAGGAGAAAAACCCTTTGAATGTCCTGAATGTGGGAAAGGTTTCAGTCAGAATTCCGACCTAGTGATACACCAGAGGACTCACACAGGAGAAAAACCCTTTGAATGTCCTGACTGTGGGAAGTGTTTCAGTCAGAAGTCCCACCTGTTGAGACACCAGAGGACTCACACAGGAGAGAAACCCTTTGAATGTCCTGACTGTGGGAAAGGTTTCAGTCACAAGTCCACCCTGTTGAGACACCAGAGGACTCACACAGGAGAGAAACCTTTGAATGTCCTGGACTGTGGGAAAGGTTTCAGTCAGAATTCCCACCTAGTGATACACCAGAGGACTCACACAGGAGAGAAACCCTTTGAATGTCCTGACTGTGGGAAAGCTTTCAGTCAGAATTCTCAACTGAAGACACACCAGAGGACTCACACAGGAGAGAAACCTTTCGAATGTCCTGACTGTGGGAAAAGTTTCAGTCAGAATTCCGACCTAGTGACACACCAGAGGACTCACACAGGAGAGAAACCTTTTGAATGTCCTCACTGTGGGAAATGTTTCAGTCACAAGTCCAGCTTGTTGATACACCAGAGGACTCACACGGGAGAGAAACCCTTTGAATGTCCTGTTTGTGGAAAAAGTTTCAGTCACAATTCCCACCTGGTGGTACACCAGAGGACTCACACGGAAGAGAAACTCTTTGAATGTCCTGACTGTGGGAAAAGTTTCAGTCACAATTCCGACCTGGTGGTACATCAGAGGACTCACACAGGAGAAAAACACTTTGAATGTCCTGGCTGTGGAAAAGGTTTCAGTCACAAGTTCAGCTTATTGACACACCAGAGGACTCACACAGGAGAGAAACCTTTTGAATGTCCTTTTTGTGGAAAAGTTTCAGTTATAATTCCCACCTGGTGGTACACCAAATGACTCACACAGGAGAGAAACCCTTTGAATGTCCTGACTGTGGGAAAAGTTTCAGTCGGAATGCCAACCTAGTGATACACCAGAGGACTCACACAGGAGAGAAACCCTTTGAATGTCCTGAGTGTGGGGAAAAGTTTCAGTCACAATTCCGACCTGGTGGTACATCAGAGGACTCACACAGGAGAGAAACCTTTTGAATGTCGTGACTGTGGGAAAAGTTTCAGTAACAGGTCCAACCTGGTGACACACCAGAGGACTCACACGGGAGAGAAACCCTTTGAATGTCCTGTCTGTGGGAAATGTTTCAGTCACAAGTCCAGCCTGTTGATACACCAGAGGACTCACACAGGAGAGAAACTATAGGAGTGTCCGATTTGTGGGACAAGTTTCAGTTCCAATTTCTGCCAGGTACAAGACTTGAGGACTCACACAGGAGAGAAATCATATCCTTGTCTGCTGCTTTTTCACGCTTCTGATGGGCCGCTTATGCTTGTAGCCGAATGAGAAGAAAGACACCGGACAAATCCTTCTTGTGATAAGCTCTGGCCCCGAGCAATGCCCGGGAGGCTTTTTTATTAGTCCCAAACAAAGGAAAGGTGTATACAAATTACATCAACAGGCACATGATTAAATAATCCAATAATAATAATGCTGCGTGGCAAAAAGCTTCGTCTCTGGGCAAAAGAGGAGAGGTGAGTGAAAAGGGAGGCTGCTTCGTCCCTGGCAGGAGAAGAGAGATAAGGAATAGGGAGGGGGGAGTGGAGGAAAGTGAGCAGCTCGCATTCCTGCCTTTGAAATGCTAACTGCTAGATAGATGCTGGTACAGAAAGGCGCGCTAATTAATAGGAAGACTTACGTATTGCTAACAAGAATGTTTTGTTAGCATCCATCTCTGGGCCTGTGTTTTCCAGACAGCCTTAGCCGCCCTATACACAGAAGTGGTAATGGATCTCAACATCTCCTCATTTTTGTTTTAAAATGAGAAGGAGGAAAGCAAACATATCAAAATGCAGATTCTTCATCATCACTGGTTATAGCAAACACCTTTACAAACAAATTGTTGTCCAACTCATGGTCGTTCTCAGCGTCCAGAAGGGACTTAGTTTCGTGGATAAGCACGTTCTTCCTAGCTGAGGAAAAAAGGCCTTTGAATAGCTGAAAAAGGGAGGGTAGGCATTGAATGCAGCAGCAAAGTGACACAAGCACTACTATAATACATATAATGGAGGAAAAAATGCTTCTTAACCAGGAGCCATCTGGTAGCCAGGACCACAGACCATCCCACCAGGCCGGCAGGACGTCTTCTCGAATCTGGGAAGCCAACTCCTTTAAGGAACTGATTTGATGCTTAACCAATTGAGAGGTGTCTGACAGGTTAAAACAACACATGTTTTTGACAGATTCACAGCCTAGATGATGTACCAGTAACAGAAAATCAATGGCAGCACGATTGTCTAAGACAGCATGTCTGATCTCTGCCTGTTCCATATTCAACGCAGCTATGGCTGCAGATGTGATGTTATAGTTTTTGCAAGGGAACAGGCAATGCGATGGGCTGTCCTGTGGTTATGCATTGCTAAAGCCGGAACACCAACTATAGAGATAGCAAGGGAAAGATATTCAGCCTCGTTAAAAAGATTAATTGAGCTGTCACATGTTTCATCAAGGACTACCAACCTCCGTGGTCGTGGAGTGAGGTCCTGTTTGGTTGGTAGAACCGCAGTGAGACGACTCAGGCAGCAACGTGTATCTGATAGATTAGCAGATATGTAATTAAAAGTTTTCTGACCACATGTGAAAAACCAACCAGCAGGAAGCAGAACGTGAGCCCAGTTGTAGGAAATGTTCTCATAGGTGGAACAGTTGGCAGGAAAGATTCCCGTGGGCATACAGGATTGTGTGAGAGAAGCAGTACAATTTGAATGTGTGCACATGTAACGTTGGGTCCACTAGCTACAAAGGGTGTGGTGAGAGACATGGCATCAGCTGGGAGCCGTCTTGTGACAGGGCCCCACACTATAGAGTCACTGTAATTAACTTCCTCTCTTTTTTTAAACATTGCTAGCTGGGTGTCTTTTAAATAACAGAAAGAGGCGTGCAAACTGGTATTAAACAATTCCCTAATAACATGTTCAGGTCCACAGCTTCGCTTAGGCAAAAATTGGATACGTTTGCCTGTTCTGCCAAACGCATCCACAGGTTGTATGTCATTCGAGTGTGCAGATCGTGAGAAGCAGCTGACCTTTTCACCCTGTGTGTGAGAGATCTAGTAGGCACATGTAATGGTTCCTGTAACTTGTAAGAGGCACGATGGGAAATTTCACAGCGTATTAAAAAATGCAAGCAATACTAAAACTATGCCACACAGTGAAAAAGCTTTACGCAATATCGCACTTAGAATACATAGTTGAGTGCTGGTCACCATGATATAAAATGTTGAGATACTGGAAAATATGCACAGAAGAGCAATCAAGAGGACAAGATAGCTGTCTTCAAGTACTATGTATCTGACACAAAGAAGAGCAGTTGACTTATTCTCTAGGGCACCAGATGGTGGGATAAGTAATGGGGGGAAGCTATTTAAAATGAGGCCCACCTAGAAGATATGTATATGTATTTTGTCAGAGCAAATTAATCAGTGGAATAGTTTGCCTCCCGGTTTTGTGGGTCACTGGATGTTTTCAAGAGTGGACTGGGATTGATGCCTGTCCGAGAAGAAAGTGAAGTCATATTCCTCTGCGTTTCTTTCTCGCCAAATATCGCTCAATTCAAAATCATCCATAATGTCAAAGAAAGATTTGGGTAACTTTGCTCGCATCTTGGTATTTAGGCGGGAAATCTTCTTATCTCTCTTAGTGTCTATCACTCCATTCCAGTCACCCAATAGTGAAGAGCAGGTGGACCAGAAGACCTCCGAGGTCCCTTCCAAGCCTATAATGCAATGTTTCCATGAATTTGGAGGCAGTTTAGAAGATAGGTAAAGAGCAGCCACATGACTTCCTTGCGGATTTTTTGGGGGGAAAAAATTATTCAGAAAATTAATATAAATAAAACTCCAAAAAAAAAAAAACCACAAAGCTTTAAAAACAAAGCAAGAAATAGACACAACATTTAAAAAGAAAGCAAAAAAAAATGTGGAAAAACAGATTTACATATACTATCTCCTCCACTTGAGTATTCATGCATATGTCGGAGCAATATTAGTACCTCCCCTTGTGAAACAGGCCCAAAATTTATAAAGTTCTATATTTACAAAATATTTGACTTTCATCAATCTACTACACAGAGAGGCAAAATGGTTAACAGGTGAATAAACAGCAAAATTAAAATAGCATTAACAATTTAGTTTTGCATTTAATTTGTATAAAGTCCATAATGGCTTTTATTTACCATAATCATTGTCTGTGATCTGTCCGGATGAATTATCTTTGTTTGATTCTTACAAATAAAACTTTTTTTTTAATATTTTGGCTGAGAACAATAAAACGAATATTGTGTTTTATTCCTCAAATCATAACCTCTGTTGTCGATCCATTTTCCCAAAGAGTCCAGTCCAAATAGTTTTCCAGTTGGATATGGCAAGTCCATTGCCCAGCGACAACTAACTTAACTTCAAAGTCTGGTTCATCACACATCTAATCTGTTCACTCCAAATCTGTAGAATCCACAATTCCTTCAGTCTTCTCCAACCAACCAGCATGTTTCCAAACCATGGCGAGGAATCTCTTGAGAAGTGACTGTGCTCCCTATGGAAGCTTCTTGGGAAGAGCTCAGGCTCACAAAGGGATCATTTTTGTGCGCTCATAATCCCAAACGCTTCCATCAGTTTTTCAGGCCATTTCCAGGCTGTTTTTGGAGCCATTTTTTTGCCGTTTTTGTTTGTTTTGGATTGTTTTTTAGATGGAATGTGAAATGATTATACTGGATTAGAAAAATATCAGTTGGAAAAGTTACCAGGGATAGAAAAAGAATGGAGGGGGAATTTGGAAATAAGTCTAACAAAATATATTTAAAATTACAACACGAGACCTAAAAATATTGGTGCTTACTGATATATAACTATGTAATAGTATTATGGGGATAACTGGAAACCTGAATCCCTCTCACACTTCGGCCAAAAAAGAGGCTTGGGGGGGGGGGGAATCAATTGAACTTGTATATAAGTAGACCTTTAAAAGGAGAAGGTATGTAAAATTAGTAATAAGGAAAATAGTTTTTTTGAATATAATTATTAATCCCATTGATATTGAATGGGGTTTGCTGAAACACTGAAATACACCATGCAAATAGAGACTGGAAGGGAGAAAAAGAGAGGGAAAGCGAGAGAGAGGAGACAGGAGAGAGGAAGCAGAAGGGAGGAAGGAGAGAAGGAAGGTGTGAAAGAGGGCAGAGGAAGAGAGCAAGGGGAAGAAGAGAAGAGAGAGATCAAGGGAAGAAAGGAGATAGGGAGGAGAGAAAGGGTTGAAGATGAAATAGACTATAATATGGTGTATGGAAAGCAGAAGAGCAAATAAAATTGATGGGCTTGATTGCAAGATAAATCGCTATATCACTGATTTTTTTTTTCAATGTTTGTTAATATGTAATAGTATACTTTAGATTATATGTATGTTAAAAAAGAAAAAGAAAAAAACTTTTTTTGGCAAAAAAATATTCAGAAAATTAATTTAAATTACAAACTCCCGAAACAAAGAAATTTTTAAAAACAAAACAAGGAGAGACACAACATTTAAATAGAAGGGAAAATGTGGCTCAAGAAGACAAAAACAGATTTACATATAATTTATCCCCCCCAGTTGAGTATTAATAAATATATTGGAACAATATTAGTTTTCTCTCCTTGTAAAGCAAGCCCAAAATTTAAAAAGTAGCAAACAAGTGAACCGACCAGCAAAGTTAAAACATCAAAGCATTAACAATCTAGTTTTGTTTTAATTTGTATAAGGTCCAGAATGGCTTTTATTTACCAAATCATTGTCTCTGATCTGTCCGGGATGAAATATCTTTGTTTGATTCTTACAATAAAACTTTTTCTTAATATTTTCATTGAGAACAATAAAACAAGTATTGTAATTTATTCCTCAAAATCATAAACCCCTGTTGTCGATCCATTTTCCCCAAAGAGTCCAGTCCAAATAATTTTCCAGTTGGATATGGCAAGTCCATTCCCAGCGACAACCAACTTCCCTTCAAAGTCCGTTCATCACACATCTAATCTGTTCACTCCAAATCTGTAGAATCCACATCTCCTTCAGCCTTCTCCAGCCAACCAGCAGTTTCCAAACCATGGCGAGGAATCTTTTAAGAAGTGGCTGTGCTCCCTATGGAAGCTTCTTGGGAAGAGCTCAGGCTCACAAAAGAATTCATTTCTTGGCGCTCATAATCCCAAACGCTTCCATCAGTTTTTCAGGCCATTTCCAGGCTCTTTTGCTCCCTAAGCGAGCCTTTGCTGTGCTTTGGCGCATGATTGAGGGCCACGCACGCACCGGGACGGTGCCACACAAAGCAGCTAGATGGGGAGGGTGTGGTCTACCTGCTTTCTGTGTGTATGTGTATGGGGGGGGGGCATGGATTGTTCGGCGCTGAGAGAGAAGCAGCTGCGGCAGCGGGAAAACGAGGCTCTTTTGCCAGCCTTCCAGCTGAGAAAACAGAGATATTCGCCGGTTCTGTGGGCGTGGCTAGGTGGGAGGGCCTACGACTGTGTGCGTGAGTGCCCCCATCTAGCCACGCCCACAGAGCCTTTAGTTTTTTAAAAAATTGAAATCCACCCCGTGACTGTTTCAGAAGAGGAAGTTCCTCTGGGCTTCTCGCCTGCTCCCATCCTTTCTAGCCATGAAGTTCTCGATGGTTTTAACTCCTTTAAACTCAGCACTGAGGCCGCAATTGTACTGTTGGCTTTCCAGTTACAAACGCTGCCATCTCTTGATAGGAGGCCGAAAAACAGGGTTGAGTCTTGCTGTGTGGTGGTAACGAAGGGGCTTTGGGAAATTCCTATTATTGCTTAAAGACTTTGTCCTTGTTTGGATCTGAATGAGGAGGGCTAATCCCATCACCCTGCAGCTGAAGATAGTTTGTGTTGCAGATGAGATGTCTTTTGTCTTTCTGGGGCTATTAACAAAGGTGGGGGCTGCTTTCCAATAGAATGTTTCTCCTTTTCTCATCCAGGGAGGTATCATATTCTGCCTTTTTAATATTTCCTAGATTTCATTTTTCTAGGAGAGGGTGGGTGATATCTTCTACACCCCGTTTGCATCAACAGAATACATGTTCCCCAAGTTTAAAATGGAATTAGGCACAGGAGACATGGGACACCACAACAAAGCTCTATATTACAATGCCAACCTAACAAGCTCCAGTGTAGGAGAGCCCAAAACCGGATGAGTGAAAAGTGACTAACCCTACCAGATTCCTCTTGACACAGTGCATAAGGTTAGATATTGTATTCAGCAAATCACAGCATCTAAGGGTGAAGGATGGTGGGTGTTGTAGTCCAATGACCTCTGCAGCTCTTTCTTTCCTCATCTTCAATAGCTATGAATTCCTAATTTCCATTTAGAGATCCAGATTAGCACATCTTTTTTTTTTAACCTGGATCTTTATTTTGGGTCTTTTGGCCTCCCCTTGAGGGGGTGACGGTTTTTTGCGGTTCCCGGTTGGGGGAACTTTGGCATCGCTCGGCCGCGTCCCCGTCGTCCCCTCCCTGCAGCTCTTCAGTGAAGGGGTTAAAGGCAGAGACTTTTGCGCCCAGAGTGGAGGCAGGAAAAGGGGAAACCCAGTTTCCTTCCCCTCTCTGATCTCCAGATGTCTCTTACGCCAAGTGCTGCGGGGATCCCCGCTCGGGGAGAGGTGCTCAAGGGCTGCCAGGTGGGCAAGGACGCTGCGAGTGGGGGAGGGGAAAGGAGGAGGAGGGGGATCTCCAGGTGCGGGAAGGGGAGGGGGGATTCCTTGGGGGAGGGAAGGAGAGCGAGGTGGGGTTTCCCCAGTTGCGCCCCCTCCCCTTCCCAGTCTCCCGCCTTTCCTTGCAAGGTTTTCTGCTCCGTGGGAACTGCTGCGCCGCCGCTTCTCCTCCTCCTCCTCCTCCTCCTCGGTTGCTGCTTCTGCGAACGGCTCTCTTTCACACCCCCCCCCCTTAAAATCCTCCCTCCATTCCACCCCCTCCTTCCCTGCAGCCCCATATTTTGGTGCAGCTCTGCTCCCGGGGGAGGCCGCCTGGTGTTGGAGAAGGTTGGCCACCCCCGTTCCCACCTTCCCCTGTGGCTGCTGGGAGGATCTGCCTTCCGGGGTCTGGAGGGGTGGAAGAGCATCTGGGCTCAGATGCTCACTCCCAGGGCGTGAACCCTGCTACGAGGAGCCCAGTGGCATCTAAAGGTGGGCTTGCTTTGAGACGCATCACCTGAATCTGCCTCTCACCTGCCCAGATTCCCTTCCTGGTGACAGCTGCATCCCCGTTTTCTCTCTTACCATGGGAGGGAATAGCCCTGTCTGCAAAGGTTTTCGATTTAATTTTAGTCCTTTATGGGCTGTATAATCTACCCTGAAGAAAAAGTTCTACACTGTTCTTTACAAACAGCTTTGCAAAATGATCAAGAGGCTTCTGTGATATGTGTGTGTGAGGGGGGGGGGAGAGAAGGGAATAGAAGGAGGTGGGTTTTTTTGGTTGGAAGAGGAGGGGGGAGGGGGAAAGGAGGGGTGAAGGGGGAAAGGAAGTGGAGGGGGAAAGGAGGGGGAGGGCGGAAAGAGGAGTTCCTTGAGGGAAAAAGGCGGGAAGATAAGGATAGGAGGAAGCTAGGGAGAAAAGGGCTGAGAGGGTAGGAAAAGAGGCTTAAGGGGGAAATGGACAAAGAGGCCTGGGGAAAGGCAGAGGGAGTGAAGGGAATAGAGAGGATAGGAGGAGCTTCTGTGGGACAAGCCTGAGGCAGAGAAGGGACTGGACGGCAGAGGCTTTTGTGGGGCAAGCCTGAGGGAGAGAAGGGGATGGGACAGGAGAGACTTTTGTGGGGTAAGCCTGAGGGAGAGAAGGGGATGGGACGGGAGAGGCTTTTGTGGGCAAGCCTGAGGAAGAGAAGGGGATGGGACAGGAAAGGCTTCCGTTGGGCAAGCCTGAGGGAGAGAAGGGGATGGGACAGGAGAGGATTCGGTGGGGCAAGCCTGAGGCAGAGAAGGGGATGGGACAGGAGGGGATTCTTTGGGGCAAGCCTGAGGGAGAGAAGGGGATGGGACAGGAGAGGATTCGGTGGGGCAAGCCTGAGGCAGAGAAGGGGATGGGACAGGAGAGGCTTTTCTGGGGTAAGCCTGAGGGAGAGAAGGGGACAGGACAGGAGAGGATTCTGTGGGGCAAGCCTGAGGCAAAGAAGGGGATGGGACAGGAGGGGATTCTTTGGGGCAAGCCTGAGGGAGAGAAGGGGATGGGACAGGAGAGGCTTCTGTGGGGCAAAGCCTGAGGGAGAGAAGGGGATAGGACAGGAGAAGCTTTTATGGGGCAAGCCTGAGGGAGAGAAGGGGATGGGACAGGTGAGGCTTCTGTTGGGAGTGCCTGAGGAAGAGAAGGGGATGGGACAGGAAAGGCTTCCGTTGGGCAAGCCTGAGGGAGAGAAGGGGATGGGACAGGAGAGGATTCGGTGGGGCAAGCCTGAGGCAGAGAAGGGGATGGGACAGGAGAGGCTTTTCTGGGGTAAGCCTGAGGGAGAGAAGGGGACAGGACAGGAGGGGGATTCTTTGGGGCAAGCCTGAGGGAGAGAAGGGGATGGGACAGGAGAGGCTTCTGTGGGGCAAAGCCTGAGGGAGAGAAGGGGATAGGACAGGAGAAGCTTTTATGGGGCAAGCCTGAGGGAGAGAAGGGGATGGGACAGGTGAGGCTTCTGTTGGGAGTGCCTGAGGCAGGGAAGGAAATGGGACAGGAGAGAATTCTGTGGGGCAAGCCTGAGGGAGAGAAGGGGATGGGACAGGAGAGGATTCTGTGGGGCAAGCCTGAGGCAGAGAAGGGGATGGGACAGGAGAGGCTTTTCTGGGGTAAGCCTGAGGGAGAGAAGGGGACAGGACAGGAGAGGATTCTGTGGGGCAAGCCTGAGGCAAAGAAGGGGATGGGACAGGAGGGGATTCTGTGGGGCAAGCCTGAGGGAGGAAAAGGGGATAGGACAGGAGAGGCTTTTGTGAGGCAAGCCTGAGGGAGAGAAGGGGATGGGACAGGAGAGGCTTCTGTGGGGCAAAGCCTGAGGGAGAGACGGGGATAGGACAGGAGAAGCTTTTATGGGGCAAGCCTGAGGGAGAGAAGGGGATGGGACAGGAGAGGCTTCTGTTGGGAGTGCCTGAGGCAGGGAAGGAAATGGGACAGGAGAGAATTCTGTGGGGCAAGCCTGAGGGAGAGAAGGGGACAGGACAGGAGAGGCTTTTGTGGGGTAAGCCTGAGGGAGAGAAGGGGATGGGACAGGAGAGGATTCTGTGGGGCAAGCCTGAGGGAGAGAAGGGGATGGGACAGGAGAGGCTTTTGTGGGGCAAGGCTGAGGGAGAGAAGGGGATAGGACAGGAGAGGCTTTTGTGGGGCAAGCCTGAAGGAGTGAAGGGGATAGGACAGGAGAGGCTTTTGTGGGGCAAGCCTGAGGGACAGAAGGGGATAGGACAGGAGAGGCTTTTGTGGGGCAAGCCTGAGGCAGAGAAGGGGATGGGACAGTAGAGACTTCTGTGGGGCAAGCCTGAGGGAGAGAAGGGGATGGGACAGTAGAGGCTTCTGTGGGGCAAGCCTGAGGCAGAGAAGGGGATGGACAGGAGAGGGTTTTGTGGGGCAAGCCTGAGGGAGAGAAGGGGATGGGACAGGAGAGGCTTTTGTGGGGTAAGCCTGAGGGAGAGAAGGGGATGGGACAGGAGAGGATTCTGTGGGGCAAGCCTGAGGAGAGAAGGGGATGGGACAGGAGAGGCTTTTGTGGGGCAAGGCTGAGGGAGAGAAGGGGATAGGACAGGAGAGGCTTTTGTGGGGCAAGCCTGAGGGAGAGAAGGGGATGGGACAGGAGAGACTTTTGTGGGGTAAGCCTGAGGGAGAGAAGGGGATGGGACGGGGAGAGGCTTTTGTGGGGCAAGCCTGAGGAAGAGAAGGGGATGGGACAGGAAAGGCTTCGTTGGGCAAGCCTGAGGGAGAGAAGGGGATGGGACAGGAGAGGATTCGGTGGGGCAAGCCTGAGGCAGAGAAGGGGATGGGACAGGAGAGGCTTTTCTGGGTAAGCCTGAGGGAGAGAAGGGGACAGGACAGGAGAGGATTCTGTGGGGCAAGCCTGAGGCAAAGAAGGGGATGGGACAGGAGGGGATTCTTTGGGGCAAGCCTGAGGGAGAGAAGGGGATGGACAGGAGAGGCTTCTGTGGGGCAAAGCCTGAGGGAGAGAAGGGGATAGGACAGGAGAAGCTTTTATGGGGCAAGCCTGAGGGAGAGGAAGGGGATGGGACAGGAGAGGCTTCTGTTGGGAGTGCCTGAGGCAGGGAAGGAAATGGGACAGAGAGAATTCTGTGGGGCAAGCCTGAGGGAGAGAAGGGGACAGGACAGGAGAGGCTTTTGTGGGGTAAGCCTGAGGGAGAGAAGGGGATGGGACCGGAGGGATTCTGTGGGCAAGCCTGAGGGAGAGAAGGGGATGGGACAGGAGAGGCTTTTGTGGGGCAAGGCTGAGGGAGAGAAGGGGATAGGACAGGAGAGGCTTTTGTGGGCAAGCCTGAAGGAGGTGAAGGGGATAGGACAGGAGAGGCTTTTTGTGGGGCAAGCCTGAGGGAGAGAAGGGGATAGGACAGGAGAGGCTTTTGTGGGGCAAGCCTGAGGGAGAGAAGGGGATGGGACAGTAGAGGCTTCTGTGGGGCAATCCTGAGGCAGAGAAGGGGATGGGACAGTAGAGGAGACTTCTGTGGGGGCAAGCCTGAGGGAGAGAAGGGATGGGACAGTAGAGGCTCTGTGGGGCAAGCCTGAGGCAGAGAAGGGGATGAGACAGGAGAGGGTTTTGTGGGGCAAGCCTGAGGAGAGAAGGGGATGGGACCAGGAGAGACTTTTGGGGGGTAGCCTGAGGGAGAGAAGTGGATAGGGCAGTAGAGTCTTCTGTGGGGTGTGCCTGAGCCAGAGAAGGGAACAGGACAGGAGAGGCTTTGTAGGACAAGCCTGAGGCAGAGAAGGAACAGGACCAGGAGAGGCTTTTGTGGGGCAAGCTGAGGCAGAGAAGGGAACAGGACAGGAGAGGCTTTTGTAGACAAGCCTGAGCCAGAGAAGGGAACCGGACAGGAGAGGCTTTGTAGGACAAGCCTGAGGCAGAGAAGGGAACAGGACAGGAGAGGCTTTTGTGGGGCAAGCCTGAGGCAGAGAAGGAGGAACGACAGGAGAGGGCTTTTTGTGGGGCCAGCCTGAGCAGACGAAGGGCACAGGAAGGAGAGGCTTTTGTAGGAGAAGCCTGAGGCGAGAAGGGAACAGGACAGGAGAGGCTTTTGTGGGGCAAGCCTGAGCCAGAGAAGGGAACAGGACAGGAGAGGCTTTTTGTAGGACAAGCCTGAGGCAAGAGAAGGGAACAGGACCAGGAGAGGCTTTTGTGGGGCAAGCCTGAGCCAGAGAGGGAACAGGACAGGAGAGGCTTTTGTAGGAGAAGCCTGAGGTAGAGAAGGGGATGGGACAGGAGAGGCTTTTGTGGGGCAAGCCTGAGGCAGAGAAGGGGATAGGATCAGAAGGGATATAGAAAGATAAAGAGATGTTAGGTCAAGGGACAGACCTGGGAGCTCTAATACCTGCCTGCAGAGCATTTTGGGAAAGAAAGACTGTGTGCACAAGAGGCAGGTTGGTTGAGCTCCAAAGAAGCTTCAGTTTTTGGAATAAAATGTCTTCGGAAAGTTCTGTTTATATTGTATGAGATAACCATCCTAGTTATTCCATTGCAACCTTCTCTGTTCCATTTTCAGTTTTTCTCCAAATTTCATGTCTATTTAAAGCACAGGAATTTCTCTGAGTCTGCACTTTCGCTTTCCCTTTCTCTAAAGTTTTCTAAAACATTTTAATATAATGTAGTTTGGAGCACTTAGAACTTATTCAGCCTGGTGTATGGATGGTCTTTTTTAAAGAGGAGGGCAGTGATCCTTTTTCTCCCAAGTGCTTTGAAGGATAAACCACAGCTTAATCAGGGATCCCCAACCCCTGGTCCTTGGACTGACACTAGGCCAGTGACGTGCAGTCAGAGGAGACAGAGGAGGTAGAGCCTCACCACTGTGATATGAAAAGAAAAAAAACGTAAAAGGAAAAGGCTGAGGTAGTTGCTGCCAGAGTCACAGTGGATGCTCTGCTTAGTGCTTAATGGTTTAAAAAGGCCTCTTAAAAAGTGCCCTCTACAGGAGGAGGCGGGAGAACCACGTGCCTCATTTAGTCTGACTTTATGATCACTCGAGCAGAATTAAGCAAGGGTGAAAAGTCAAAAAATTCCTTATGTAGATGAGGCATGTGGTTCTCTTGCCTCCTCCTATACAGGGTGTTTTTTTAGAAGCTTTTTTAAACAGTTAAGCAGAGTCATCCATTGGGGACTCTGGCAGCAGCTAACCCAGCACGACCTCAGCAGCCCTTGTGTTTTTCCTTTTATATTTTTACATTTTCATGATGGCAGGCAAGAGCAGAGTTGAAATCCTCTGTGATTGTGAAACAGCTGGAAAAGATATGTGGGTGGGAGGGAGATGGAGTAATTCAAGATTAATGTAATTTGTAATTGTAAATAATTTGTGTATGTTTGTGTGCTTGTGTTTTGTTTCTTCACTCAAACAAACTCTCTCTAAATTTGAGAGAGAGTTTGTTTGAGAAGAGAGGGAAGTGGGTAGGAGAGGCAGGGAGGGCAGCCCGCCAGCTTTCTTTCTCTGTGTTGGGACAGCCCACCAGCAGAGGCGGGTCTTTTACCCCGCCTCTGCTGTCGGACTTGCACCATCTTTTGCCCAGGGGCGGGCAGCTCAGGCAGGCTGCAGCCTCTGGACAAAAGAAAGAAAGCAGTTTTTGCCCACCCCGCTGCTATGTCCGACATAGAGGTGGGACGCCTCTATGTCGGACATAGAAAGAAAGTGGCTTTTGCCCGCCCCACCGCTATTTCCGACATAGAAAGAAAGCGGCTTTTGCCCGCCCCGCCACTATGTCCGACATAGTGCCTCACCAGCCATAAACCTCACCACACGTCACCAAATTATACATGTATTAACTGCTGACTAAAATTATTCAATCATGGTTAGAACAAATGATGGGATACCATATTCTGTTTAAACCAGAAATTTTTCTCCCTAGGTATAATAGCGGAAGGGTTTAAGGAAGATACACTTTATACACAGAGCCAAGGTGGCGCAGTGGTTAAATGCAGCACTGCAGGCTCCTGCTAGATCAGCAGGTCAGCGGTTCAAATCTCACCGGCTCAGGGTTGACTCAGCCTTCCATCCTTCCGAGGTGGGTAAAATGAGGACCCAGATTGTTGGGGGCAATATGCTGACTCTCTGTAAACCGCTTAGAGAGGCCTGAAAGGCCTATGAAGCGGTATATAAGTCTACTGCTATTGCTATCTAATTATACATGTACTAACTGCGGCGCGCATAACTTATGCATAATATTGGAAAAAAGAAAATACGCCATTTGAGCTAGGTATAATCAGAAAAGTGTTGGCCTGTGCGGAAGCAGATATGCTCACTCTTGAACTTAAAAATAAAGGCGAATCAAAATATTTGAAGTCTGGAACAGATTTTATGATGGGTATAGGACAAGTTGAAAAGACCAGTATATATTGTGATTGGACAGAAGGATAGACAATGTATTAAGTTGGCTAATAGTTAATGGTTGAGACTAGTTATATATAATGTGAATGTATGTTCACTTCGACTTTGCGGTACTGCATTGTTTTAAATGTAAAAATAATAAAAATATACTCCAAAAAGAAAATCCTAACGATTACTGCAATCAACCAATGGAATAGCTTGCCTTCAGAAGTTTTGGGTGCTCCATCACTGGAAGCTTTCAAAACGAGATTTGACGGCCACTTCTGAAATGGTAGAGCAGAGAGTTGGACTAGAAGACCTTTAAGGTCCCTTCCCACTCTATTATTTGTTATATATAGTCATTTTAATTACAGTGATTCTAGCCAATAATTGCTATACTAAGAATTCGTATTGACCCAAGTCAACAAGAGAATTTCATGGTTGAATGCAAATGTGAACTTGGATCTCCGTAATCTTCAATGTGTAAAATAAATCAAAATTAATCTAAGATTATTTTAGCATTGTGAAATATTTCCTTTTTATCTTTAATGTATATGGTTTTCTTTTTTTATATGTATATCTTCTGCAACCATTTTATAAGCAATTTCTTTGAATCTTACAGGCAAAGAGGATGCCATAAGAGAACTCCGGACAACTGAGAATAACAAGCAATGTTAAAAAGGGAAATCAATGAAGCCAGAAATCAAAACATTTCCATTTCCTTCAGAAACCCACAAAATTCTCCTTCTTCCCCAGCAGGTAATCAAGAAGAGATTTCAAACTGGAAAAAGTAGAGTATGCAGAACACAAGGATACATTACAGGTAGTCCTCGACTTAAAAGTTCATTTAGTAACTATTCAAAGTGACAGTGGCACTGAAAAACCTGACATGACCATTTTTCACACTTATGACTTTTGCTGCAGCCCCATGGTCACGTGATCTATATTTGAATCCTTGGCAGCTAACTCACATTTATGACGATTGCCCTGTTCTAGGGTCACGTGATCCCCTTTTGCAGGTCCACAGATGTGGCTATTGTGGGCAAAGTGCGTATTTCAAATCACAATTGAGTGTGCACGAAATGATCCACATTGGAGAAAAACAATATTAATGTGGCCAAAGCTTTAGTCAGAACTGCTCCTTGTGGTTGGTTCATGGAGGGACCCACATAGGGAAGGAGCCCTACATGTACTCCCAATGAAGTGAGCTTGGCAACTTGGTGATACATTAGAGAACACACCAGGGAGAATTCTGATTGTGAGAAAAGTTTCAGTCTGAACTCCAGCCTGGTAATATTAGAGGATGCAAACAAAAATAAATTATATGAATGTCCTGATTGCGGGAAAGGTTTCAGACAGAATTCCGACCTAGTGATACACCAGAGGACTCACACAGGAGAGAAACCCTTTGAATGTCCTGAATGTGGGAAAGGTTTCAGTCGGAATGCCAACCTAGTGATACACCAGAGGACTCACACAGGAGAGAAACCCTTTGAATGTCCTGACTGTGGGAAACGTTTCCGTTGGAAAGCCAACCTTGTGATACACCAGAGGACTCACACAGGAGAGAAACCCTTTGAATGTCCTGACTGTGGGAAAGGTTTCAGTAAGAAGTCCAACCTGGTGATACACCAGAGGACTCACACGGAGAGAAACCCTTTGAATGTCCTGTTTGTGGGAAAGGTTTCGGTCACAATTCCCACTTGGTGGTACACCAATTGCTTCACACAGGAGAGAAACCCTTTGAATGTCCTGACTGTGGGAAAAGTTTCAGCAGCAATTCCCACCTAGTGATACACCAGCGGCTTCACACAGGAGAAAAACCCTTTGAATGCCCTGACTGTGGGAAAGGTTTCAGTCAGAATTCCGACCTAGTGACACACAAGTGGACTCACACAGGAGAGAAACCTTTTGAATGTCCTGACTGTGGGAAAGGTTTCAGTCGGAATGCCAACCTAGTGATACACCAGAGGACTCACACAGGAGAGAAACCCTTTGAATGTCCTGACTGTGGGAAAGGTTTCAGTCAGAATTCCGACCTAGTGATACACCAGAGGACTCACACAGGAGAGAAACCCTTTGAATGTCCTGACTGTGGGAAATGTTTCAGTCACAAGTCCACCCTGTTGAGACACCAGAGGACTCACACAGGAGAGAAACCCTTTGAATGTCCTGACTGTGGGAAAGCTTTCAGTCAGTATTCCGACCTAGTGATACACCAGAGGACTCACACAGGAGAGAAACCCTTTGAATGTCCTGACTGTGGGAAAGGTTTCAGTCAGAATTCCTACCTAGTGATACACCAGAGGACACACACAGGAGAGAAACCCTTTGAATGTCCTGACTGTGGGAAAGGTTTCAGCAAGAATTCCCACCTAGATATACACCAGAGGACTCACACAGGAGAGAAACCCTTTGAATGTCCTGACTGTGGGAAAGGTTTCAGTCAGAATTCCCACCTAGTGAAACACCAGAGGACTCACACAGGAGAGAAACCCTTTGAATGTCCTGACTGTGGGAAAAGTTTCAGCAAGAATTCCCACCTAGTGATACACCAGAGGACACACACAGGAGAGAAACCCTTTGAATGTCCTGACTGTGGGAAAGCTTTCAGTCAGAATTCCTACCTAGTGATACACCAGAGGACCCACACAGGAGAGAAACCCTTTGAATGTCCTGACTGTGGGAAAGCTTTCAGTCAGAATTCTCACCTGAAGACACACCAGAGGACTCACACAGGAGAGAAACCTTTCAAATGTCCTTACTGTGGGAAATGTTTCAGTCAGAATTCCGACCTTGTGACACACCAGAGGACTCACACAGGAGAGAAACCTTTTGAATGTCCTCACTGTGGGACAAGTTTCAGTAGCAGGTCCAACCTGGTGACACACCAGAGGACTCACACAGGAGAGAAACCCTTTGAATGTCCTGTTTGTGGAAAAAGTTTCAGTCACAATTCCCACCTGGTGGTACATCAGAGGACTCACACGGGAGAGAAACCCTTTGAATGTCCTGACTGTGGGAAATGTTTCAGTCACAAGTCCAGCCTGTTGATCCACCAGAAGACTCACACAGGAGAGAAACTGTAGGAGTGTCCGATTTGTGGGACAAGTTTCAGTCACAATTCCCACCTGGTGGTACACCAAAGGTCTCACACGAGAGAAACCCTTTGAATGTCCTGACTGTGGGAAAGGTTTCAGTCAAAATGCCAACCTAGTGATACACCAGAGGACTCACACAGGAGAGAAACCGTAGGAGTGTCCGATATGTGGGACAAGTTTCAGTTCCAATTTCTGCCAGGTACAACAACAGAGGACTCAAACAGGAGAGAAATCATATCCCTGTCTATATTGTGGGGAATGTTTCATTACAAAATTCTACCTCATGAGTCACCAGAGAACTCATATAGGAGCGAAACTGTATGAATGTCCTATTTGTGGCAAAGGTTCCACTCAGAATTCTAGCTTGATGAAACATCAGAAGTCTCACACGGGAGAGAAACCCTTTGAATGTCTTGACTGTGGAAAAGGTTTCATTTCAAAATTACAGCTCACAAATCACCAGATGTTACACACAGGAGAGAATGCTTTTGAATATGCTGACTGTGGGAAAAGTTTCACCAAGAATTCCAGTCTGGTTAAACACCAGAGGACTCACACAGGGAGAAACCGTATGAGTGTCCTGTTTGTGGCAAAAGCTTCAGTCAGAATTTCAACATGGTGATTCACCGGAGATCACATGAAAAACACTGAATGCCCTATTTCATTTCAGTTCAAACCTAGTGAAACACAGGGGACTCACATGGGAGCGCCTTTCAAATGGCCAGTCTGGATATTCCTTTTGGCCAAAAGACTCCTTATCGCAAGGGTGTCAAACTAGATTTTATCGAGGGCTGCATCATGGTTCTGTTTGACCTGGGTGGAGGGCTGTGGTGGAATTGGACAGGAGGGCATAGCTATCTTAACATCACTTGTGTTGGGGCGCCTGTGGAAGCCCGAGTGCTATGCCAACAAGGGATGGGATCCCAACCTCCTTTTTCAGCTGCAGTGGCCTCCTGCAACCTTCTACCAATGAAAACGGAGCTCGGGAGGGTCTCCTGCGTCCCCCGCAGCCTCCATTTTTAGTTGCAATGGCCTCCTGCAACCCTCTGCCAGTGCAAATGCTGGAAGAGGCACCACGGACCAGTCCGCTGCTTTAACAACAGTCCCGCGGCATGGATTTAATCACCCTGTGGCCCGCATCTGACCCTGGGCCTTAAGTTTGCCTTTGTCAATAAGGTGGCTCACAAATCACCAGATGACACAGGCTCCCCACATGGTTCCATAGACCTTCCCCCCCCCCCGGGTCTTCACTTCTACTATATCCCTGCAGTCCTTAGGCCTCTACTCCCACCCTACCAGGCATCACAGCCTCCTCCATACCTTTTGAACATCTCTGAATCTCATGTGGGGAAAGAGGACAGGGCATGTATCTTTGGGCTGTGTGACTGCTTTATGGAAACAACCATTATTTTGACCGGGATTTATCCGTAGGCCATGCAGTGAACTTGTGGAAGCAGCTCTCATTTGCCATGGCTGTCTGTGTTAATAAGGTGGCTGCTTCTTGGTCACTGGGAATGGACAAATTGTTCTGTTTTGCTACCTTAACACTTTGTAGACTGTGTTATGGAATTGCGGGTGCAATGAAAATGGTGTGCCTCTGGGAGATCTCCAAAAGGGCAGGCAATGTATCCCTGGGGTGATAAGTAGGCAAGTACCTCTTGGCCAGCATTGTGCTGCAGTTGCCAATAACAGCCAATGTAGTCTTAGGTTGCATCAAGAGAGGAATAATGTCAAGACAACAAGAAAATATAGAATTGCTTTACGCAATACCACACTTAGAATACATAGTTGAGTGCTGGTCACCATGATATAAAAACGTTGAGACACTGGAAAATGTGCACAGAAGAGCAACCAAAAGGGACAAGATAGCTGTCTTCAAGTACTTATGCATCTGACACAAAGAAGAGCAGATTGACTTATTCTCTAGGGCACCAGATGGCAGGATAAGAAGTAATGGGTGGAAGCTAGTTAAAGTGAGGCCCAACCTAGAAGATTTTTTTTTGTCACAGCAATTAATCAGTGGAATAGTTTGCCTCCCGGTTTTGTGGGTCACTGGAGGTTTTCAAGAGTAGACTGGACGACCATTTGAGAGGGATGGTTTAAGTGTCCTGTCTTGAAGAGCAGGTTGGACCAGAAGACCTCCGATGTCCCTTCCAAGCCTATAATGCAACGTTTCCATGAATTTAGTGGCAGTTTAGAAGATAGGTAAAGAGCAGCCACATGAACTTCCTTGCAGATTTTTTGGGGAAAAAAAAAAAAAAATTATTCAGAAAATTAATATAAATAAAACTCCAAAAAACCCCACAAAGCTTTAAAAGCAAAGCAAGAATAGACACAACGTTTAAAAAGAAAGCAAAAAAAATGTGCAAAAACAGATTTACATATACTAACCCCTCCACTTGAGTATTCATGCATATGTCGGGGCAATATTAGTTACCTCCCCTTGTGAAGCAAGCCCAAATTTATAAAGTTCTATTTTACAAACAATTTGACTTTCATCAATCTACTACACAGAGGAAAAGTGGTTAACAGGTGAATAAACAGCAAAGTCAAAATCGCATTAACAATTTAGTTTTGCATTTAATTTGTATAAAGTCCAGAATGGCTTTTTATTTACCATAATCATTGTCTGTGATCTGTCTGAGATGAAATATCTTTGATTCTTACAAATAAAACTTTTTTTTAATATTTTGGCTGAGAACAATAAAACAACTATTGTGTTTTATTCCTCAAAATCATAAACCTCTGTTGTCGATCCATTTTCACCACAGTCCAGTCCAAATAGTTTTCCAGTTGGATATGGCAAGTCCATTTCCCAGCGACAACCAACATCACTTCAAAGTCCGGTTCATCACACATTTAATCTGTTCACTCCAAATCTGTAGAATCCACATCTCCTTCAGCCTTCTCCAACCAACCAGCAGTTTCCAAACCATGGCGAGGAATCTCTTAAGAAGTGGCTGTGCTCCCTATGGAAGCTTCTTGGGAAGAGCTCAGGCTCACAAAGGGATTCATTTCTGTGCGCTCATAATCCCAAACGCTTCCATCAGTTTTCAGGCCATTTCCAGGCTGTTTTTGGAGACATTTTTGTGCTGTTTTTGTTTGTTTGGGGTTGCTTTTAGGCAGTTCCTGGGGTATATTTTGGCCCATTTTTCAGGCCATTTACGGGCTGTTTCAGGGGCTTTCTTTTGGCTGTTTTTGGCCATTTTTCAGGCCCTTTTGGGGCATTTCTGGCCTGTTTTCAGGCTGTTGTCAGGCAGTAATTTGGGCTGTATTTTGGGATGTTTTAGGGCCATTTCTGGCCTGTTATGGATTGTTTTTGGCCCAGTTTTGGAGTTCTTTTTAGGCAGTTTCTAGAGTGTTTGGGGGCCATTTTCAGGCCATTTACTGGCTGGTTTGGGGCCATTTTTGGGGCTGCTTTTTGGGCAAAATTTGGACAATTTCTAGGCCATTTACTAGCCCATTTTTGGGCCATTTTCAGACTGTTGTCAGATTGTATTTTGGGCGATATTTGGGGCTGTTTTTCAGGGTGTTTTTTGGCCATTTTTGGGATGTTTTGTGGCCATTTTGGGGCTGTTTTTCAGGCTGTTTCCAGGGTGTTTTTTGGCCCATTTTTGGGCTGTTCACAGCCATTTCGTGGGCTGTATTTTGGGACTTTTGGGCCGTATTGTGAGCCATTTCCAGGCTGTTTTCTGGGGTGGGTTTTGGCTCTTTTTCAGCCTGTTTCTGGGAGGTTTTTTGGGACGTTTGTGGCCATTTTTAGACGTTTTCAGGGCTGTTGTTTGGACCATTGTTTTGCCATTTCTGGGCCATTTTTCAGGCTCTTTCTGAGAGGGTTTTTTTGGGCGTTTTTGGCTGTTTTTCAGGCCCAAAAATGTGGGTGGATAGGACCAGCCAATGGTGGGATTAGCTGATTCACTGAACTGGGCAGAATTTTAACAACTGGCTTGCCCGAACCAATCCAAACTGTCTGAATCCCACCTCAGCCCAGAGGTCACCCTGGACTCAATGGGATCTGATGAGCTCACCTAGGCACTGGTCACTGCCGTGCCAGAGGTGGGCTGCCCTGCCGAGGGGGCATCCATTGGTGTCTACTATTAAAAAGTCGTTGCCTCACCTTGGTTTTGGCCAGAGCTACTGCCAAACTCTGTCAAGGAGGGGCCTGGTCCCAGGTCCCCTCACCACTTGGGTCTCCTGAAATCTGCCATGACCATCATCTATCCGGAGCTTCAGACTGGCCAGGCAGAACTGGGTGGGTGCACCTACTGGCTTGACTGAACTGCAACAGGGCCCTTAGTATGGCTGCTGCCTCCCCCCTTCAACTCCTCACGTTGCCAGGACCAACGTTGCAAAAATGGCCTCACCAAACCGCTCCCAAAGCAGCACCATTGTTTGACTGCCAGGCTCAGTGGAAAAACTCCACCCCCATCATCATAACCTTCAGACAGGCACCTCTTCCGCCACCGTGTTAAATAGCTGCCAGACAGATTCGATGTCAGTAGCAGGGTCCCAAACCATCAGCTGCCAATGAACACCACCATTCTCCGGTGGGTCCCATCTCTTGTCCTGCGTCCTGGACTGATGTAACGTGGGCCAGCTGGACATGTCTGAGGGCCTCACGCTCTTGGGGCATATATCTAACTGGGAAGCCCCATTGTTCTGTGCTCGAAGGACTGCTAGTAGGGACAAGTCCACCGCCACTCCGGCAGTGGCCTCCATCACTGTTCCCTCAGCATTTCCCATGATACTCCCCTGCCTTCTTATACCCTGTAGGGAACAGTTAGGCAAACAGCTGGAGACAAGGGGTGGGGAGGATGGAACACTGACTTACAGTCATGTTCCAAGCCTCCCACAACAGAAAACAGCAAGTGACATAGTTCTTGGCATGAGATGTGTTTCAATGCAGGCTTGAAAACTCAGCACAAAGTAACTGCAAAATTATTGCTAGCTGCTGCTGCTTCACATCTGGTTTTAACAGCCCTGTATGCCCCTCTCTTCCCCAGCTTCTGGATGCTGAGAATGGCGGAGAAGCTTTGGACCAGGGGTGGGTTCCGGCAGTCACAACTCCTCTGTGCTCTCTCTTTTTGGAAATTGATTGGCAGCTGTGGCGGAGACTTCCTTTCGGTCGGCCCTCCTCCTCCTCCTCTTGCAAGGGGTTGGCTGGCTGTGGGAAGGCCGGGAGGGTGCATGCACGGGCAGGGAGACGATGCCCTCCCCCTTAAGTGAGGGCCAAAGGGCAGGGAGGATCTTAGCATAAGGTGACCAGACGTCCCGCTTTTGGCGGCCAGTCACGATTTTGCACAATTTTTCCTGCGTCCCGCGGCGTTCTTAAAATGTCCCGATTTTTTGTTTATTTTTATCTTTACCAATGTAAAGAGGCTGCAAGGCCGTGGCAGATACGGGCCGCCAGCGGGTCTTACTGATTTTCTAGGATACACTACGTCCTCCATATTTGGGGAGAGACACTCGCTCCCGCACAGCACGATCACGCCGCAGGTTTTCAAAGCCACACTCTTGATTGGCTTGCAAACATCACGAAAGACGGCTTCCAAAGGAGGACAAAAAGCGCTGTAGCTGCACCTAAAGAATAGCCGTCTCTGTAGGAACGAGAATGTCACTCATCCCAATCCATTGAGACAAATATTTAATCTCTCAGTTCGATGCTTTTGGAAAGCAGAAAGCCTAGATATTCAAGGGAAGACTTATCCTACTCGCGATAGCATCGGGATTCTGCACTATAGCTCACAACATCGCTATGCAGTAGTAAATTGAAAAGATACAATATGGAAAACCGACGTCATTAAGCTGTAAGTCCTGAACTAATATATTAAGGAGTAAGCCTTACTGAATTGCACATTGTTATGTATATGCGAGGCCTCCAAAAAGAACGGGCGCGAGGGTGGAGGCGGAAACTTACATGGTGCGGCCAGCGTCTTTGACATGTTCGGGGACATTGCAAGGCCTTTGCAAGGTCCCCAGACTTGCCCAAGATTCCAGGCCTCCAAAAAGAATGGGTTCGGTAGCGAGCGGGGGGGTGGGAACTTACGCGGCATAGCCAGGATCTTTGACATGTTCGGGGACGTCGCAAGGCCTTTGCAAGGTCCCCGGACTTGCCCAAGATGCCAGGCCTCCAAAAAGAACGGGCACAGGAGCGAGGGCGCGGACGGGAACTTAGGCTGCGCGGCCGGCGTCTTTGACATGTTCAGGGACCTCACAAGGCCTTTGCAAGGTCCCCAGATTTGCCCAAGATCCCAGGCCTCAAAAAAGAACTGGCGTGGGCGCGAGGGCGGGGGTGGGAACTTGCACGGCTTCTCCCAGCACCTACTAGGTGCGGTACGGACAGTATTTTGCTCCGGCTGTGCTCGGTCCCCAAGCCGTCCCGTGCCGTGTTCTGCTGGAGCCAGATGGCAGCGGCAACAGAGCAGGAGAAAGCCTTAGCTTGTTAAGCCACCGCAGCGAAGATTCCCCAGAGGAGTCGAGAGCCTTGCAAGAAGGTGATTGCGAGCAACTTCCACCTGAGGGAAGGCGAGAAGGCATGGGGAGGGAGCTCGGGCAGCTGCCACAAGTTTGCTGCCGGGGGGGGGGGGAGGAAGAACTATCCCCCATCTCCTTTTTCTCCCTCCTTTTGTCCTTTTCTTAGCAATAGTATGGAAATTGTCAGTTGCTTTTGGACAATTTTTAATATCCCACTATCCCCCACCTCCTCTTTCTCTCCCTTTCTCCTTTTTGTCCTTTCTCCTCCTTCCCCCCAAAAAGGAAAGAGAGGGAGAAAGAGGAGGCGGGGAGTGGGATCCTTGCTGCACCAAGCTCAGAAAGCAGCAAGGATCCCACTATCCCCCACCTCCTAATTGCCCCTTTTCCCATTCATGTTTCTGCTGTGCCACGGCAGTCACTGGCACAGTCTCCCACACCCGGCAGCTGTCACCCTCCATTTGGCCATGCTCACACATTTTATGATTTTCAAACATTTTGTACATTTTTCTGTGTACAAAATATATATATTTGTAAATTATATTATTGTAAATTTATATATATATATAAATTATGCCACACAATGAAAAAATAACAGAATGATACGAGAAAGTTCTACAACTTATGGGTTTCATGAACTCCTGCCACAGCGACAGGGGATAACCTGGAGGCTTTCTTCGAAATAAGGGACATCCTTCTGGTGGCGAATACGGTGGAGGGTGTCCTACCCGTTTTCCTGGTCAGGGCAGGAAACAGCCTCCGCAATCTCATACGGTGGAGGGTGTCCAGGCCCATTTTCCTGGTCAGGCCAGGAAGCAACCTCCACAAGCTCTTCCTCATTTGGGGGCTGATGGACGATCGGCATCCCTGGATGTGTGTGGTGGTGATTTTGGAAGAAAAGGTCTACGTGTCATCCAGGAACCCAAAGAACTCAATCAGGGAGTTGGATCGCCGCGTATCCTCGCCCCAGGTGATCAGGTCGGCAGGTCCTCGCCACGTCAAGTCAGGCAAGCAGTGATAGGAGAAAGGTGGTCGAGGAGAGTTTGCAGCAGGTGGAGCTGCAAAATGAAGTCGCTGCTGAGGATGGTGGCTGCCGGTAAGATTTAAGAAATTCAGGATATAAAGACAAAGGTTAAGCGTGTTTTGCACTGCTGGGAGGCCAGGAGGCGTTTTTCCCCTATTGCCAATATATCTGTCCAGGGCATGTTTTAATGTCTGGTTGGCACGCTCAGCCAACGCCTGACCCTGGCTGTTATAAGGATTGCCAAATTTATGTACAATGCCCATTGGTTACAAAAAGTGGCAAATGCCATATTAGTGTATGCGGGCCATTGTCTGCTAAGATTTTGTGATTGACCCGAGTCAAAAAGAGAATTTCAGGACTGAATGGATATTTAAACTTAGATCTCAGTAGTCTTCCATGTGTCAAATGAATCAATTAACGTAAAATGTTATTCTTGTATTGTGGCATGTTTGTTTATTCATTGTAATGCATACTTCTTGTTTTTTTACATCTGCAACCATTTTATAAATAATTAAAATTACAATTTTCTTTGAATCTTATAGACAAAGAAGATTTCATTTCATTTTATTTCATTTCTTTTTATTTGTCTTGTATGCCGCCCACTCCCGGAGGACTCAATAATCCTCACAATAGTCAAGGGAAGGGGGATAAATAGACAAAGACAACACTTTAAAAAAGACGCAACATTCACAATTTCTGTGGGGCTGGATGTTTCACAAGCCCCCGGCCTGCTGGAGCAGCCAGGACTTGGTGGCTTTGCGGAAGGCCGGGAGAGTAGTAAGGGTCCGGATCTCCACGGGGAGGTCATTCCAGAGGGCTGGAGCTGCAACAGAGAAGGGTCTCCCCGGGGAGTCGCCAGCCAACATTGGCTGGCAGATGGAATCCGGAGGAGACCTAACCTGTGAGATCTAATCGGTCTATGGGAGATAATCGGCAGGAGGCGGTCTCTGGTACCCATATGCCTAATATATATATATATATATATATATATATATAATCTTCTAGGTTGGGCCTCATTTTAACTAGCTTCCGCCCATTACTTCTTATCATCTGGTGCCCTAGAGCAGTGGTCCCCAACCTTTTATCGCCGCGGACCAGTCAGCCTTTGATAATTTTACCGTGGCCCGCTGAGGGCGCGCAGGAGTGGGGGGGCGTTGTTCGCGCGCGCTGTAAAATGTAAAATTTTATGAATATTAACTAGGTTGCTTCTTTTAAGCTATTTAATGTTTTAAAAGTAAAATCTGATTTGACAACATTCTCAAGAGTAGTACATGAAAATTTGGCATAAACCTGCGTTATTCTTAGGTGAACATTCTGAGTAAGTTCTAAATAGCCGAATTTCTCTTATTCCTTTTGAGCCTGTATCCGCAAGACTCCATGCAACACATTCAAGGAACTCATATCCCTCCATGAAGTATGGAGCATTCCCAGAGTTTACAGAATACGCATCTTGACACCATATTTGACTCTTCACAAGGAGTAGAATACACAGCTATAAAACGGGAAGAAGCAGACTCGGTCGGGGGGCGGCAACGGGCGCTTCACCAGGCGGGTCGAAGGAGCCGCAGTCGGCTTGGCATTCGGGGCTGGGCGGGAGGCCTGGCGCACCGAAGCCTTCGCCTCTCGGAAGTGTCAGCGAACCGCCTGGTGACACGGGAGGTCGGCCGCCTGCCCCCTCCCCTCCATGGGAAGCACGAGGCTCCGCGTTGTTTCAGCCCGAGCGGCCGCCAGGCCAAGTGCGCGCCTTCGCTTTGGCGACAAAATGACAGCCCTGGAGAGCTACTGTGGTGCCAGGCTGGGCGAAGGGAGCCGCCGGCGGGCGGGCGCCCTCCCTCCCTCCCGCAGCGGAGCCTCCCTCGGCCTCTCGGAACGGCGAAGCTCCCCAAGTTCCCCCGAAACGGCCGCGCTGCGCCCCTCCCCCCCGCAACCTTAGTTTCTCCTTGGGAGGAAAATGCAGCGCCGCCGCCCCCTCCTTCCCCCCCTTGTCATTCCACGGGGCAGGCGGGCCGGGCGAGTCCGCGGACAAAGTTTCGCCTCCAGGCAGCCTCCGCCAGCAGCATCCCAAGTTCGGGCCGAGGCCGCCACCGCCGCCCCCTCCCTCCCGGGGCGAGCAGAGCAAGAGGGCGGGGGGGGGAGATCAGCTATCATGGCCCCCGGCCGCTGCGCGGCCCGTGCCAGGTACTCCACGGCCCGGCACCGGTCCGCGGACCGGGGGTTGGGGACCACTGCCCTAGAGAATAAGCCAATCTGCTCTTCTTTGTGTCAGATGCATAAGTACTTGAAAACAGCTATCTTGTCCCCCTTGGTTGCTCTTCTGTGCACATTTTCCAGTGTCTCAACGTTTTTATATCATGGTGACCAGCACTCAACTATGTATTCTAAGTGCAATATTGCGTAAAGCAATTCTATATTTTCTTGTTGTCTTGACATTATTCCTCTCTTTTTTTTTAATAATTTTTTTTTATTTTTGTTTCATAAACAACACATGCCCACAACAGTGGGGGGGAAAAAATCAAACAAAAAAGAACAAAAAACAAAACAGAGGGGAAAAAAAAACCACAAGTATATGTTATAAAAAATATCAGCTGGTTACAACAAGTTTTGTGCATCTCTTCCATTAATTCATATTAATTCAAATATCTTAACTCAAATGTTTACCATATTAACATCATCATACCTCCACTTTTAGTTGACTACAGTTGTTTAAACATCCTTCATCCTTAACTATACCAAAGATTTAATCCATAACCACATGCTAGCATTTCATTTACTTGTTTATAAAATTCTCCATTAACATCAAATCCTCATATCCTGTTTTAGCTAAACATCCATAATATTTAATACCAAAAATTCCATCCTCCATGTATATAGTTTATCATCATTCTCCTTTCTTTATTTAATTATATCGTATATCATAGCATTTTCCCCATATTAGTTAAGATTTAACTGTATAGTTTTATTTTATTTTTTTATAGTTATTATTGTGATTAATAACCTTATATATAGTCCAAGCATATTTCTAACCTTCCCTTCTCATATCCAATTATTATTTATCATAGCAACTCAACATTATACATTACTATCATTATCAATTATTATTCAACTATATCTATTACAAATGAATTTAACTAGGTTTCTAGTTTTAAATTGTACTTTTCCATCTATCAGCCTGTGTCTCTCCAGTAACAGAACCTCCTTAATCCTGTTGCCATTCGTGGGTCGAATTTTCCAAACATCTTTATGAGCAAGTCCATACAAAAAATCTTTGCACCTTTTTTGCTTATGGTGCCTCTCATATAATGCTGCCGTCCTCCGTTTATTTCCTTTATCAGCTTGCCTTTAATTTTAAGTGGTGGTATCAAAAGTTTTGCAGATGGTATTTCATAAAGTATAAATTCTTTAATGCTTCTCACTCCTCCTGCGCCCTGTCTTTCGAAGTAAATCTTCTGTGTGGCTGCTCCCCCTTCAGACATTCCATCTTTTTCTCCCTCAGAGGTAAACCAGTTGCCCCAAATATCAGCAAATTGAAAATCTTTATCTCTGACATCCTTAGTTTGTATTTGAGAACATTCAAACGTTCAACGTTCTCATTTTCCCCCTCATATTTTGTTGCTAGAAACAGCAGATAATCCAGTTTCCTTTCAATTCTATCGGTGTGGCAGATAACTTGTAGTGCCGAAGAAATCATTTGAATAGAGGCTGAAATAGACGCCATATTGTACGCAGTTAGTATTTTTTCCTTTCGGAATTCTGAGGTATTTGCAAGTAAAAACAAGCTGGGAACTGTACAATCTTATCTGATCTTAGACCAATCCAGCAAGCAATAAAAGTGTCAAGTTGTAAGGAGCCAAATTATAGTGAATTGGTTTACAGCCCACTTACAGAGGATCAGAGAGATGTTGGAGTAATCTATCCTTTGTCCGTATAAGTAGCATTTAAAAACATTCAAAAAGTAGGATAACCACCGTCCATAAACCAATAAAGAGATCGAAAATCGCCGCTAGATTCTTCTGTTCTTTAATTTAAATTAGCTTGATTTTTTAAGGCGGACTGTCTTTCTCTGAGTAATAAATAATCACCTTACCAGCTGAAACACTTTCGCCATTCTTTGGAGCTATCTGCAGTTTCAGTTAGCCTTATGGCTATCCGGAGTCACTGGCAAAGGAGGTTAAATTCCAAGCCCCCAGAGACTTTGCGAACGTCTCTGGGGCCACTGGATCTCCTCCTACCTTTCACTGTCTCTCCGGGACAGCTTGGGCCCAAAAAGGAACCATCCAAGTGCTTCGGAATAGGGGAATTTCAGGAATAGCCTGAAAATCCGTCTTCTCACTGCTAAGCCCCGCATTCTTCCGACATTATTCCTCTCTTGATGCAACCTAGGACTACATTGGCTGTTATTGGAAACTGCAGCACAATGCTGGCCAAGAGGTACTTGTCCACTCATCATGCACCCCAGGGATACATGGCCTGCCCTTTTGGAGATCTCCCAGAGGCAGACACCATTTTCATTGCACCCATAATTCCTTAACACACTCTACAAAGTGTTAAGGTAGCAAAACAGAACAATTTGTCCAACTCCCAGTGACCAAGAAGCAGCCACCATATTGACACAGGCAGCCATGGCAAAACGACAGCTGCTTCCACAAGTTCACTGCATGGCCTACGGATGAATCCCGGTCAAAATAATGGTTGTTTGCATAAAGCAGTCACACAGCCCAGAGATACATGCCCTGTCCTCTTTCCCCACGAGATTCAGAGATCTTCAAACGGGATGGAGGAGGCTGTGATGCCTAGTAGGGTGGGAGTCAGGCCTAAGGACTGCAGGGATCCAGTAGAAGTGGAGATCCTGTGTGTGTGTGGGGAGGTCTATGGAACCATGTGGGAGCCTATGGAGGACGACTGACCTATTAGGACCTGTGAGGAAGGGAACGGCCTAGGAGGACCCAAGGGTGGGATTCTCCAAACTCTGAAGTAGCCACTGTTGAGCTTAACAATTTGCACATTCATTTGATGGCTTCATCAGGAAGAGCAAGCGGTGAGGGTAATTCAGCAAAATGATCAGCCAGTATTTAGATGAGGCCAATATTCAGTTTTCCCACCTACACTCTCAGCGGGAGTTCAGAAATGAAATTCAAACCTTCTCCAAACTCATCACTTGTGTGAGTCCTCCAGTGTAGAAACCCATTCAAAAGGGTTTCTCTCTTGTATGAATCCTTTGGTGTGTCACTAGGTGGGAATTCTGACTGAAACCTTTCCCACAGTCAGGACATTCAAAGGGTTTCTCTCCTGTGTGAGTCCTCTGGTGTATCACTAGGCTGGAATCCTGACTGAAACCTTTCCCACAGTCAGGACATTCAAAGGGTTTCTCTCCTGTATGAGTCCTCTGGTGTTGCACTAGGCTGGAATTCTGACTGAAACCTTTCCCACAGTCAGGACATTCAAAGGGTTTCTCTCCTGTGTGTCCTCTGGTGTATGACTAGGTGGGAATTCTGACTGAAACCTTTCCCACAGTCAGGACATTCAAAGGGTTTCTCTCCTGTGTGAGTCCTCTGGTGTATCACTAGGAAGGAATTCTGACTGAAAGCTTTCCCACAGTCAGGACATTCAAAGGGTTTCTCTCCTGTGTGAGTCCTCTGGTGCATCACCAGGTTGGACCTGTTACTGAAACTTTTCCCACAGTCAGGACATTCGAAGGTTTCTCTCCTGTGTGAGTCCTCTGGTGTATCACTAGGTCGGAATTATGATTAAAACTTTTCCAACAGTCAGGACATTCGAAAGGTTTCTCTCCTGTGTGAGTCCTCTGGTGTATCACCAAGTTGGAATTCTGACTGAAACTTTTCCCACAGTCAGGACATTCAAAGGGTTTCTCTCCTGTGTGAGTCCTCTGGTGTATCACCAAGTTGGAATTCTGACTGAAACTTTTCCACAGTCAGGACATTCAAAGGGTTTCTCTCCTGTGTGAGTCCTCTGGTGTATCACTAGGGCTGGAATTCCGACTGAAACCTTTCTCACACTCAGGACATTCAAAGGGTTTCTCCTGTGTGAATCCTCTGGTGTATCAACACGCTGGACTTATGACTGAAACATTTTCCACAGTCAGGACATTCGAAGGTTTCTCTCCTGTGTGAGTCCTCTGGGTGTGTCACCAGGCTGGAATTATCACTAAAACTTTTCCCACAGATAGGACATTCAAAGGGTTTCTCTCCCGTGTGAGACCTCTTGGTGTACCACCAGGGGGAATTCCTGCTGAAACTCTTCCCACAAACAGGACATTCAAAGGGCTTTCTCTCCTGTGTGAGTCCTCTGGTGCATCACCAGGTTGGACCTCTTACTGAAACGTTTCCCACAATCAGGACATTCGAAAAGGTTTCTCTCCTGTGTGAGTCCCTGGTGTATCACTAGGTCGGAATTATGATTGAAACTTTTCCCCACAGTCGGACATTCGAAAGGTTTCTCTCCTGTGTGAGTCCTCTGGTGCATCACCAGGTTGGACCTGCTACTGAAACTTTTCCCACAGTCAGGACATTCGAAATGTTTCTCTCCTGTGTGAGTCCTCTGGTGACTCACCAGATTGGACCTGTTACTGAAACTTTTTCCCACAGTCAGGACATTCAAAGGGTTTCTCTCCTGTGTGAGTCCTCTGGTGTATCACCAGGCTGGAATTCCAACTGAAACCTTTCTCACAGTCAGGACATTCAAAGGGTTCTCTCCTGTGTGAGTCCTCTGGTGTTTCACTAGGTAGGAATTCTGACTGAAACCTTTCCCACAGTCAGGACATTCAAAAGGTTTCTCTCCTGTGTGAGTCCTCTGGTGCATCACCAGGTTGGACCTCTTACTGAAACCTTTCCCGCAGTCAGGACATTTATATGATTTCTTTTTTGTGTGCATCGTCTAATATATTACCAGGCTGGAGTTCAGACTGAAACTTTTCTCACAGTCAGGATTTCTCCTTGGTGGGAGTTCTCTAATGTATCACCAAGTTGCCAAGCTCACTTCCTTGGGAGCACATGTAGGGCTCCTCCCCCATGTGGGTCCTTCACATGAACCAACCACAAGGAGCAGTTCTGACTAAAGCTTTGGCCACATTAATATTGCTTTTCTCCAATGTGGATCATTTCATGCACACTCAGTTGTGATTTGAAATACGCACTTTGCCCACAATAGCCACATCTGTGGAGCCGCAAAAGGGGATCATGTGACCATAAAACATGGCAACCGTCATAAATCTGAGTTAGCTGCCAAGGATTCAAATATAGATCACGTGACCATGGGGCTGCAGCAATAGTCATAAGTGTGAAAAATGGTCTTAAGTCAGGTTTTTCAGTGCCACTGTCACTTCGAATAGTTACTAAATGAACTGTTATAACTCGAGGACTACCTGTAATGTATCCTTGTGTTCTGCATACTCTACGTTTTCCAGTTCAAATCTCTTCTTGATTACCTGCTAGGGAAAGAAGGAGAATTTTGTGGGTTTCTGAAGGAGATGGAAATGTTTTGATTTCTGGCTTGATTAACTTTCCTTTTTACGTTGCTTGTATTCTCAGGTGTCCGGAGTTCTCCTTATTGGCATCCTCTTTGCCTGTAAGAATCAAAGAAATTGTTATAAAATGGTTGCAGAAGATGTAAAAAAGAAAACTATATACATTAAAGGTAAAAGGAAATATTCCACAATGCTAAAATAACCTTAGATTAATTATGATTTATTTGACACATTGAAGATTAGGGAGATTCAAGGTCACATTTGCATTCACCATGAAATTCTCTTGTTTGACTTGGGTCAATACGAATTCTTAGTATAGATTTATTGGCTAGAATCACTGTAATTAAGATGACTACAGTATATAACAGAATAATAGGTGGGAAAGGACCTTAAAGGTCTTCCAGTCCAACCCTCTGCTCTGCCATTTCAGAAGTGGCCGTCAAATCTCGTTTTGAAAGCTTCCAGTGATGGAGCACCCAAAACCTCTGAAGGCAAGCTATTCCATTGGTTGATTGCAGTAATCGTTAGGATGTTTTTTTTAGTATATTTTTATTATTTTACATTTAAAACAATGCAGTACTGCAAAGTCGAAGTGAACATACATTCACATTCTATACAACTAGTCTCAATCATTAACTATTAGCCAATTTTAATACATTGTCTATCCTTCTGTCCAATCACATATACAGTTTGTTCCAGTGTTGTCAACTTGTCCTATACCCATCATAAATCTGTTCCAGACTTCAAATATTCTGATCCCCTTTATTTTTAAGTTCAAGAGTGAGGCCTATCTGCTTCCGCACAGGCCAACACTTTTCTGATTATACCTAGCTCAAATGGCGTATTTTCTTTTTTCCAATATTATGCATAAGTTATGCGCGCCGCAGTTAGTACATGTATAATTAGATAAAGTGTATCTTCCTTAAACCCTTCCGCTATTATACCTAGGAGAAAATTTCTGGTTAAACAGAATATGGTATCCCATCATTTGTTCTAACCATGATTGAATAATTTTCCAATATTTTTTTGCCTCATTGCATGTCCACCACATATGATAAAAACTGCCTGGTGTTTTTTTACACTTCCAACAATTTGGGGCCAGTTTTTAAACATTTTGGAGTCGTGTTGAGGGGAGATGCCATCTGTAGAACATCATATAAATTTTTTCTTTATACGACGTAGCCAATGTTAGTTTCTGATTAAGTATCCAAAGTTTTTCCCACTTAGCCAATTCCACATAATAACCAATTTTTTTCACCCAGGCGACTATAGTTTCTTTGACATGTTCCTCCTCTAGCTTATGTTCCAAAAAAAATCTATTAACACTTTGATCAACCTGTTTTCTGTCTGCATCAAAGATTTATCTAATATTGTTGAAAATCTTTGGTAATACCTTCCTTCTTCCTATCCTGTGCAAACCTTGGTTGTATCTGTAATAAGACCACCATTCTCCTTGGAATTTTCTTTTTAGTTATAGGTTGCATCTCTCTTTGGTTAGTTTCCATCCTTTTGGTACTTTGGAAAATAATAGTCGTCTTTGTCTTCATGGGAGCCCTCAAATATTGGAACACTGTTGTTATGTCTCCGCTAGTCCTTCTCATTAGACTAGACATGCCCAATTCCTATAACCATTCTTTCTACGTTTTAACCTCCAGCACCCTAATTACCAAAAATACATTTTCTGTTTTAAACTTTACAAACACTTGTGAGACTCCATTTGGGCAATGGCAGATGGAGATCTCTGAGTTTATATTAAAAGGGATGAAACCAAGGATTACATATAATTTTTTCCAAGACGCAAAGGAACGAGGAGGTTGGTTTACCAGATTGCAGTTTTGATCCTTCGAAGAGGCGCCAGAGCCTCTCTGCACGTCACTCTCTCCTCGTCTTCCGTGAGTGTTTCGGAAGAAGTTCCTCTGTGCTCCTTTCCCCCCATCTTTTCTAGCAATTCAATACTCGATGGTTTTAACTCCTTTAAGGTCAACTGGAGAGGCCGCAATTTTACTGTTGGCTCTTGAGTCGCAGATGCTGCCATCTCCTGACAGGAGGCTGAAAACAGGCTTGTCCTATCTAACAATGCCATTGGCCAGATCCTCTCACTGATTTTGTGCTATCAGTCATGTTCAGACTCCTAGCAACCTATATTTGCAGCTGAGTCAAGAGAAATATAATAAGTACTGAAAAAACTTCCATCACTCCGGTCCTTCTCTCTGTTTCCCAATTCCTACAACTGTTCATCGTATGTTTTACCCTCCTGTTCCCTACATGACTTTGTTCTTCTTCTCTGCACTCTTTCTGCAGCCTAAACACTTTTGTATTCTGGTGACCAAAACTGGATGCAGGATTCAAAGTGTAGTCTTTCTAATACAGTAAAACACAATATTAACACTTATATTGATCTTGATACTATCCCTGTGATGCTGCAGAGGAGGACTGAATTGACTTTTTTCGGCAATTACAGCGCACTGTGATTGTTTCTAGGTCCCAGACACAATTTCTGCTCTTCAGCCAAGTACAAACCTCTTCTATAGATGTGCATTTAGATTTTCTTGCCTAAGTGTAAGTTTCTCACCACTGAATTGCATTTTACTGGAAAGGGACCAGTGATCACATGTGTCAAGATCCTTCTGTATCTTGGGCTTATCCTCTAAAGCACAGGTGTCAAACTTGATTGCATCATGTGATGTATTTTCTTTGTGGAGCTGGGTGGGTGTGTCCTACACATGACACATCCATCTTGTGGACCTCCAGTTTGACACCCCTGTAAAGTGTTGGCTGTTCCCTGCAACTGGATGTCATCTGTAAATTTGATGAGTTCTCTTACAATCTCTTCATCTAAGTCATGTTTGAACAAACTGGATATTCTAGCACTCAAGCTGCTGTCCCAAAGATGCTTTTCAAAACCCACATTTTGCAGGAGTAGAGTTCCAAAATTTTAACCACCAAGGTGTCAACAGAAATCCTGAGGGCTGTGTGCTTCTCCCAAGACTTGTCTTCCTGAGACTCCAAACAGTAAGGAGCTTCAGTGCAATGTCAATTAGCAACCAAATAGAGGTGCCAACAGGTACAGAGATGAAAATAAGTAACAGCTGATTGAAACTTCCCTTAGCACCAAACAGGTAAATATGTTGCTGCCAATCAAACAGGAAGGAAACGCTGTACCTTATGCTGTGGAAGTTATCATACACCCTCTTCCAGAAAAATGAAATATCCTATGAAATATTGAAAAGGCAGAATATTTCTCTGGATGTGAAAAGAAGAAACATGCTTTAAAAGACAGAATAGTTACCTGTAGCTTCCTGCCCACCCACACTTTGTCAATAGGCCATTGAGAAGGCCAGGCTAGCCCACTTTACATAATAAAGACTTCTCCCCTGCAGCTGTATGGAGAAAGGATATTACTCAACTCTCCACATGGCATCTGAGAACTCATCTATGGATTCAAAACAGCCTAGAGAGTAGCCCCTTGCATGGCACCATGGGAGTCTGACAACCAATCAGAATACATTTCTTACACAGGAACAGGAAACAGAGAGGTGGGACTAAACAGGGTATAAAAAGCCTAGCAAGCCCCTTCCTCACCCCTTTTTCATCTTCTCCACCAACATTGAAACATGTGATCACCTTTTCTGTACAGGCTCAAGCCATGTGGCCCTGTCCAACAATAACCATCTTTCCAAGCAGCCTCCATGTCTCCAGTGTCTTCTTCCCCACTTGGAGCTGAACCCAGAAGGACATTTCTTTCAACAATGCCTTCCCCTTGATTTTCAAGATCCCTCTTCATGAAAAATCTCTTTTGAAAAAAGATTGAAAATGCTGATAGCAGTTAGGAAAGGAGCTTGCATGAAATGCCCTGTTAGGTTGGCATTGTGATGTAGAGCTTTGTTGTGGTGTCCCATGTTTCCTGTGCCTAATTCCATTTTAAACTTGGGGAACATGTAATTCTGTTGATGCAAAGGAGGTGTCGAAAGATAGCCCCCACCCTCTCCTAGAAAAATGAAATGTAGGAAATATTAAAAAGGCATATTATTATACCTCCCTGGATGAGAAAAGGAGAAACAGCCCCCACCTTTGTTAATAGCCCCAGAAAGACAAAAGATATCTCATCTGCAAGACAAACCATCTTCAGGTCCAGGGGTGATGGGATTAGCCCTCCTCATTCAGATCCAAACAAGGACAAAGCCATTAAGCCATAATAGGAATTGCCCAAAGCCATTACCACCACCACCGCAAGACTCACCCTGTTTTTCGGCCTCCTATCAGGAGATGGCAGCATTTGTAACTGGAAAGCAACAGCCAATAGCGGCCTTTTGTGGTTGAGTTTAAAGGAATTAAAACCGTCGAGTAGTGTATTGCTAGAAAGGATGGGAGCAGGCGAGAAGCACAGAGGAACTTCTTCTGAAACAGTCACGGGGTGGATTTCTAATTTTTTTTAAAACTAAGCCTTTGTGGGCGTAGCTAGATGGGGACACCTCACGCTTGTATGCCCTCCCACCTAGCCACGCCCACAGAACCGGCGAATATTTTTGTTTTCTCAGCTGGAAGGCTGGCAAAGGAGCCTCGTTTTCCTTCTCTCTCAGCACCTAACAATCCATGCCTCCCCCCAACACACACACACAAACATCGCACAAAGCAGGTAGACACCCCCTCCCCATCTAGCTGCTTGTGTGGCCGTGACGGTGCGTGCGTGCGGGGAGCCGCCCCTCAAGCATGCGCCAAAGCACAGCAAAGGCTCGCTTAAGGAGGGTCTTAACAGGATGCAAAAGGACGCGGCTTCTCTCCTGCACTAAGGCTCCAGCCATCGCCTTGCCGTGTTATTTCCCCCCCCACACACGAGAGGAGGAGGAGGAGGGTCACTGGAGCCTTAGCGCACGAGCGAAACAGCCCTGTACATTATTTCACGCCACATTTCCGTGTAAGGCAGCCTTAGCTTCTCGCTTGCGCCCTCCGCGCTCGGCTTAGCAGCTGGGGGACATGGCAAGGCTGGGCCTTAATGCAGGAGAGAAGCCACGTTCTTTTGCGTCCTGCTAGGATCCTCCTTAAGCGGGCGACCAGCCGCTCCTCTAGCGCCTTTGCCGCCTTTGGCGCTCGCTTAAGGTGGGGGGGGGGGGTCGTCTCCCTGCGCGTGCGTGCACCCTCCCGGCCTTCCCACAGTTCAGCCACCCCCTTGCGAGAGGAGGAGGAGGAGGGCCTGTGACTGCTGGAACCCACACCCTGGTCCAAAGCTTCTCCGTCATTCGCATCCAGAAGCTGCTGGGGAGGAGAGGGGCATACAGGGCTGTTAAAACCAGATGTGAAGGCCCCTCCTTGACAGAGTTTGGCAGAAGCTCTGGCCAAAACCAGGTGAGGCAACAAGACTTTTTAATAGTAGAAAACAATGGATGCCCCCTCGGCAGGGCAGCCCAACTCTGGCATGGCAGTGACCAGTGCCTAGGTGAGCTCATCAGATCCCATTGAATCCAGGGTGGCCTCTGGGCAGAGGTGGGATTCAACCAGTTCGGATCGGTTCGGGCAAGCCAGTTGTTAAAATTCTGCCCGGTTTAGTGAACTGGCTAATCCCACCATTGCTGGTCCCACCCCCACACATTTTTGGCCCTGAAAAACAGCCAAAAACACCCCCAAAAACCTTAATCAGAAACACACTGAAAAACGGCTTGGAAATGGCCAAAAAAGTCCCCAAAACAGCTCTGAAAACATCCAAAAATGGCCAAAAACCTGCCTGTAAATGGCCTGAAAATGGCCCCAAAACACTCTAGAAACTGCCTAAAAACAACCCCCGAAACTGGGCCAAAACAACCCAAAACCGGGCAAAAATGGCCCCAAAACATCCCAAAATACAGCCCAAATTACTGCCTGACAACAGGCCAGAAAATGCCCCAAAAGGGCCTGAAAAATGGCCAAAACAGCCAAAAGAAAGGCCCCAAAACAGCCCGTAAAAGGCCTGAAAAATGGGCCAAAATACACCCTAGGAACTGTAAAAACAACCCAAAAAACAGCATAAAAATG
This sequence comes from Thamnophis elegans, assembly GCF_009769535.1. Lineage (NCBI taxonomy): Eukaryota > Metazoa > Chordata > Lepidosauria > Squamata > Natricidae > Thamnophis > Thamnophis elegans. The sequence goes on along the minus strand of NC_045542.1, from coordinate 158,206,897 downwards.
TCTCCAAAAAGAGCCTGAAATGCTTAAAAAACTGATGGAAGCGTTTGGGATTATGAGCGCACAGAAATGAATCCCTTTGTGAGCCTGAGCTCTCCCAAGACGCTTCCATAGGGAGCACAGGCCAATTCTTAAAAGATTCCTCACCATGGTTTGGAAACTGCTGGTTGGCTTGGAGAAGGCAAAAGCAATTGTGGATTCTACAGATTTGGCGTGATCAGATTTGATGTGTGATAAATCGGACTTTGAAGGGAAGTTGGTTGTCGCTGGGAAATGGACTTGCCGTATCTAACTGGAAAACTATTTGGACTGGACTGTGGTGAAAATGGATCGACAACAGAGGTTTATGATTTGAGGAATAAAACACAATACTTGTTTTAATTGTTCTCAATGAAAATATTAAGAAAAAGTTTTATTCGTAAGAATCAAACAAAGATTTTCATCCCGGACAGATCAAAGACAATGATTATGGTAAATAAAAAGCCATTCTTGACTTTATACAAATTAAATGCAAAACTAAATTGTTAATGCGATTTTAACTTTGCGGTTTATTCACCTGTTAACCACTTTGCCTCTCTGTGTAGTAGATTGATGAAAGTGAGTTTGTAATAGAGGTAGAACTTTATAAATTTTGGGCCTGCTTCACAAGGGAAGGTAACTAATAGTGCTCCGACATACGTATGAATACTCAAGGGGGAGGGGATAGTATATGTAAATCTGTTTTTTGCACATTTTTTTGCTTCCTTTTTAACCTTGTGTCTATTATTGCTTTGCTTTTAAAGCTTGTGATATTTTTTAGAGTTTTATTTATGTTAATTTCCCCCAAAAAGCCACAAGAAGCAAGTTCATGTGCTGCTCTTTACCTATCTTCTAAACTGCCTCCAAATTCATGGAAACATTGCATTATTGGCTTGGGAGGGACCTCGGAGGTCTTCTGGCCCAACCTGCCTTCAAGGCAGGACACTTAAACCATCCTCTCAAATGGTTGTCCAGTCTACTCTTGAAAACCTCCAGTGACCCACAAAACAGGAAGCAACTATTCCACTGATTAATTGCTCTGACAATATATGTAGTATGTACGTACGTACGTGTATATATCTTCTAGGTTGGCCTCATTTTAATTAGCTTCCACCCATTACTTCTTATCCTGCCACTGGTGCCCTAGAGGATAAGTCAATCTGCTCTTCTTTGGTCAGATGCATAAGTACTTGAAGACAGCGATCTTGTCCCTCTTGGTTGCTCTTCTGTGCACATTTTCCAGTGTCTCAAAGTTTTTATATCATGGGACCAGCACTCAACTATGTATTCTAAGTGTTGTATTGCGTAAAGCAATTCTATATTTTCTTATTGTCTTGACATTATTCCTCTCTTCATAGCAACCTAGGACTACATGGATGTTATTGGCAACTGCAGCACAATGCTGGCCAAGAGGTATTTGTCCACTTATCAGGCACCCCAGGGATACATGGCCTGCCCCTTTTGGAGATCTCCCAGAGGCAGACACCATTTTCATTGCACTCACAATATCTTAAACAGTCTACAAAGTGTTAAGGTAGCTGTGATGCCTGGTAGGGTGGGAGTCAGGCCTAAGGACTGCAGGATCCAGTAGAAGTGGAGATCCTCTTTGTGTTGTGGTGGGGGGGAGGACTATGGAACCATGTGGGGAGCCTATGGGGACGACTGACCTATTGGGACCTGTGAGGAAGGGAAAGGGCTAGGAGGACCCAAGGGGGGATTCTCCAAACTCTGAAGTAGCCACTGTTGAGCTTAACAATTTGCACGTTCATTGACGGCTTCATCAGGAAGAGCAAGGGTGAGATAATTCAGCAAAATGATCAGCCAGTATTCAAATGAGGCCAATATTCAGTGTTCTCACCTACACTCTAAGCGGGAGTTCAGAAATGAAATTCAAACCTTCTCCAAACTCATCAACTTCTGTGAGTCCTCTGGTGTATCAACAATTGGACGTCTGGCTGAAACATTTCCCACAGTCAGGACATTCGAAAGGTTTCTCTCCTGTGTGAGTTCTCTGGTGTGTCACCAGGCTGGAACTGTCACTAAAACCTTTCCCACAGATAGGACATTCAAAGGGTTTCTCTCCTGTGTGAGTCCTCTGGTGTATCAACAAGCTGGACTTGTGACCTGAAACCTTTCCCACAGTCAGGACATTCAAAAGGTTTCTCTCCTGTGTGAGTCCTCTGGTGCATCACCAGGTTGGACCTCTTACTGAAACCTTTCCCACAGATAGGACATTCAAAGGGTTTTTCTCCTGTGTGAGTCCTCTGGTGTATCAACAAGCTGGACTTGTGACTGAAACCTTTCCCACAGTCAGGACATTCTAAGGGTTTCTCTCCTGTGTGAGTCCTCTGGTGTATGACTAGGTGGGAATTCTGACTGAAAGCTTTCCCACAGTCAGGACATTCAAAGGGTTTCTCTCCTGTGTGAGTCCTCTGGTGTGTCACCAGACTGGACCCGTGACTGAAACCTTTCCCACAGTCAGGACATTCAAAGGGTTTCTCTCCTGTGTGAGTCCTCTGGTGTATCACTAGGTAGGAATTCTGACTGAAAGCTTTCCCACAGTCAGGACATTCAAAGGGTTTCTCTCCTGTGTGAGTCGCCTGATGTTTCACTAGGTGGGAATTGCTGCTGAAAGCTTTTCCCACATTCAGGACATTCGAAAGGTTTCTCTCCTGTGTGACTCCTCTGTGTATTACTAGGTCGGAATTATGATTGAAACTTTTCCCACAGTCAGGGACATTCAAAAGGTTTCTCTCCTGTGTGAGTCCTCTGGTGAATCACCAGGTTGTACCTGTTACTGAAACTTTTCCCACAGTCAGGACATTCAAAGGGTTTTTCTCCTGTGTGAGTCCTCTGGTGTATCACCAGGCTGGAATTATCACTAAAACCTTTCCACAGTCAGGACATTCAAAAGGTTTCTCTCCTGTGTGAGTCCTCTGGTGTATCACTAGGCTGGAATTCCTACTGAAACCTTCTCACAGTCAGGACAATTCAAAGGGTTTCTCTTCCTGTGTGAATCCTCTGGTGTGTCACCAGGCTGGAATTATCACTAAAACCTTTCCCACAGATAGGACATTCAAAGGGTTTCTCTCCTGTGTGAGTCCTCTGGTGTATCACTAGGCTGGAATTCCGACTGAAACCTTTCTCACAGTCAGGACATTCAAAGGGTTTCTCTCCTGTGTGAATCCTCTGGTGTATCAACAAGCTGGACTTGTGACTGAAACATTTTCCACAGTCAGGACATTCGAAAGGTTTCTCTCCTGTGTGAGTCCTCTGGTGTCTCACCAGGCTGGAATTATCACTAAAACTTTTCCCCACAAACGGGACATTCAAAGGGTTTCTCTCCTGTGTGAGTCCTCTGGTGTTTCACTCGGTTGGACCTCTTACTGAAACTTTTCCCACAATCAGGACATTCAAAAGGTTTCTCTCCTTTGTGAGTCCTCAGGTGCATCACCAGGTTGGACCTCTTACTGAAACTTTTCCCAGAGTCAGGACATTCAAAGGGTTTTTCCTCCTTTGTGAGTCCTCTGGTGTCTCAACAGGTTGGAATTCTTGCTGAAACATTCCACAATCAGAACATTCATATTTCTTTTTTGTGTGCATCCTCTATATATTACCAGGCGGGAGTTCAGAGTGAAACTTTTCTCACAGTCAGGATTCTCCCTGGTGTGGAGTTCTCTAATGTACCACAAAGTTGCCAAGCTCACTTCCTTGGGAGCACATGTAGGGCTCCTCCCCTATGTGGGTCCTTCCATGAACCAACCACAAGGAGCAGTTCTGACTAAAGCTTGGCCACAGTAATATTGCTTTTCTCCAATGTGGATCATTTCGTGCACACTCAAGTTTGATTTGAAATACGAACTTTGCCCACAATAGCCACATCTGTGGAGCTGCCAAAGGGGATCATGTGACCCTAGAACAGGGCAACTGTCATAAATGTGAGTTAGCTGCCAAGGATTCAAAGACAGATCATGTGACCATGGGGCTTCTGCAATAGTCATAAGTGTGAAAAATGTTCATCAGTCAGGTTTTTCAGTGGCACTGTCACTTTGACTAGTTACTAAATGAACTGTTATAAGTCGAGGACTACCTGTAATGTATCCTTGTGTTCTGCATATTCTACGTTTTCCAGTTCGAAATCTCTTCTTGATTACCTGCTGGGGAAGAAGGAGAATTTTGTGGGTTTCTGTAGGAGATGGAAATGTTTTGATTTCTGGCTTGATTTGCTTTTCTTTTTAACACTGCTTGTTATTCTCAGTTGTCCGGAGTTCTCTTATTGGCATCCTCTTTGCCTGTAAGATTCAAAGAAATTGCTTATAAAATGGTTGCAGAAGATATACATATTAAATAAAAATACCATATACATTACAGGTAAAAAGGAAATAGCCCACTAAAATAACCTTAGATTAATTATGATTTATTTGACACATTGAAGATTACAGAGACCCAAGTTCACATTTGTATGCAACCATGAAATTCTCTGGTTGACTTGGGTCAATACAAATTCTTAGTATAGCAATTATTGGATAGAATCACTGTAATTAAGATGAATACAATATATAACAGAATAATAGAGTGGGAAGGGACCTTAAAGGTCTTCTAGTCCATCCCTCTGCTCTACCATTTCAGAAGTGGCTGTCAAATCTCTTTTTGAAAGCTGCCAGTGCGGCAAAAGAAAAAAGCGGCTTTTGCCCGCCCCACCACTATGTCTGATATAGAGGCGGGGTGGGAAAAAGTCGCTTTCTTTCTACGTCCGACATAGAAGCGTCCCGACTCTATGTCGGACATAGTGGCGGGTCGGGCAAAAGCCGCTTTTTTAAAAAAATGTTTTTATTAACAAACATGTAAAATACACAAACACAAAAATTAGACGTACACATTTATACAATACAGTACGAACAGGAACTTCCTGTTTTTTATAATAGCAATCATCAATCGATACCGCTCACCTTATATTATTTCCCCTTCTATTGTATTTCATTTAGATTTCATCATTCTTAACCCTCTAATTTTACTCAGAACTATTATTTTTGAGTTTTGTTATATTCTTCCATTGATTTTTCTTTCTTTCCTCCATCCACCTATATCATTTATCCCATATCTGGTAGAATTCTGATTCTTCCCTTCCCTAGATTTCTTTAGTTAGTTTATCCATTTCGCCACAGTCCATAATCTTTCGTATTATTTCATCTTCATTTGGGATTAATTTGTTTTGCCCGCCTCTGGGCAAAAGAAAGAAAGTGGCAGCCCGGCAGCAGAGACGGGTAAAAGACCCGTCTCTGCTGGCGGGCTGCCCCGACACAGAGAAAGAAAGCTGGCCAGCTGCCCTCCCTGCCTCTTCTACCACCCTCCCTCTCTTCTCAAACAAACTCTCTCTCAAATTGAGAGTTTTTTGAGTGAAGAAACAAACACACGCGCACACACACACACCACACACACACACACAAACAAACACATATTACTTAAAAAATTACATTAATTTTAAATTCCTCCCCCTCCCTCCGACCCACATACCTTTTCCAGCTGTTTCACAATCACCGAGGATTTCAACTCTGCTCTTGCCTGCCATCATGAAAATGTAAAAATAAAAGGAAAAAGGCAAGAGCTGCTGAGGTCAGGCTGGGTTAGTGGCTGCCAGAGTCCCCAATGGATGACTCTGCTTAAGTGTTTAAAAAAGCCTCTTAAAAAAACGCCTTCTACAGGAGGAGGCAAGAGAACCACGTACCTCATCTACATAAGGAATTTTTCGGCTTTCAACCCTTGCTTAACTCTGCTCGAGTGAACATAAAGTCAGACTAAATGAGGCACGTGGTTCTCCCGCCTCCTCCTGTAGTGGGCACTTTTTAGAGGCTTTTTTAAACAGTTAAACACTAAGCAGAGTCATCCACTGTGACTCTGGAAGCAACTATCTCAGCCTTTTTCCTTTTTCCTTTCTTTTCATGATGACAGTGGTGAGGCTCTGCCTCCCCCTGATTGCAGGTCACTGATATAATTAGATAAAGCGTATCTTTCTTAAACCCTTCCGGTATTATACCTAGGAGAAAAATTTCTGGTTTAAACAGAATTTTGTCTCCCACCATTTGTTCTAACCATGATTGAATCATTTTCCTATGTATTTTTGGCCTCATTGCATGTCCACCGCATACGATAAAAAGTGCCTTCCGACAATTTGGGGCCAGATTTTTAAACATTTTGGAGAGCCATGTTGGGGGAGATGCCATCTGTAGAACATCTTATAAAATTTTTCTTTATACGCCGTAGCCAATGTTAGTTTCCGATTAAGTATCCAAAGTTTTTCCCACTTAGCCAATTCCACATAATAACCAATTTTTTTCACCCAGGGGACATGTTCCTCCTCTAGCTTATGTTCCAACGAAAATCTATGTAACACTTTGATCGATCTCTTTTCTGTCTGTATCAAAGGTTTATCTAACATTGTGTAATCTTTGGTAATACCTTCCTTTTTTCTATCCTGTGCAAACCTTGGTTGTATCTGTAAATGACCATCATTCTACTTGGAATTTTCTATTTAGTTATAGGTTGTATCTCTCTTTGGTTAGTTTACAACCTTTTGGTACTTTGGAAAATAAATAGTCATCTTTGTCTTCATAGGGGCCCCTCAAATATTGGAACATTGTTGTCATATCTCCGCTAGTCCTCCTCATTAGGACTTGCATATCCACAACATATGATAAAAACTGCCTGGTGTTTTTTTACACTTCCAACAATTTGGGGCCAGTTTTTAAACGTTTTGGAGAGCCGTGTTGGGGGAGATGCCATCTGTAGAACATCTTATAAAATTTTTCTTTATACGACATAGCCAATGTTAGTTTCCGATTACGTATCCAAAGTTTTTCCCACTTAACAGATTCCCCATTGTAATCAAATTTTTTCACCCAGGCGACCATAGTTTCTTTGACATGTTCCTCCTCTAGCTTATGTTCCAAAAAAATCTATATAACACTTTGATCAACCTGTTTTCTGTCTGCATCAAAGGTTTATCTAATATTGTGTAATCTTTGGTAATACCTTCCTTCTTCCTATCCTGTGCAAACCTTGGTTGTATCTGTAAATAAGACCACCATTCTACTTGGAATTTTCTTTTTAGTTATAGGTTGCAGCCTCCGAGAAACAGGCTGAAAAAGAGCCAAATCCCACCCCAGAAAACAGCCTGGAAATGGCCCCAAAACACTCTAGAAACCGCCTAAAAACAACCCCAAAACTGGGCCAAAAAACAATCCATAACAGGCCAAAAATGGCCCAAATTACTGCCTGACAACAGCCCAGAAAATGCCCCCAATGGGCCTGAAAAACAGCCAAAAACTGCCTCTATCTCTCTGTTCTCTACTTCCCCTTGCTCTGTTCCTCTGCCCTCTTTCCAGACCTTCCTTCTCTCCTTCCTCCCTTCTGCTTCCCTCTCTCCTGTCTCCTCTCTCTCGCTTTCCTTTCTCTTTTTCTCCCTTCCAGTCTCTATTTTGCATGGTGTATTTCAGCATTTCAGCAAACCCCATTCAATATCAATGGGATTAATAATTATATTCAAAAAAACTGTTTTTCTTATTACTAATTTTACATACCTTCTCCTTTTAAAGGTCTACCTATATACGAGTTCAATTGGTTTCCCCCCCCCCCAAGCCTCTTTTTTGGCCGAAATATGAGAGGGATTCAGGTTTCCAGCTATCCCCATAATACTATTACTTAGTTATACATCAGTAAGCACCAATATTTTTTAGGTCTCGTGTTGTAATTTTAAATATATTTTGTTAGGCGTATTTCCAAATTCCCCCCCATTTTTTTTCTTTTTCTATCCCCTGGTAACTTTTCCAACTGATATTTTTCTTATTTCTAATCCAGTATAATCATTTCACATTCCACCTAAAAACAACCCCAAAACAAACAAAAACAGCAATGTCTCCAAAACAGCCTGGAAATGGCCTTAAAAACTGATGGAAGCGTTTGGGATTATGAGCGCACAGAAATGAATCCCTTGGTGAGCCTGAGCTCTTCCCAAGAAGCTTCCATAGGGAGCACAGTCACTTCTTAAGAGATTCCTCGCCATGGTTTGGAAACTGCTGGTTGGTTGGAGAAGGCTGAAGGAATTGTGGATTCTACAGATTCGGAGTGAACAGATTAGATGTGTGATGAACCGGACTTTGAAGTGATGTTGTCAATGGGAAATGGACTTGCCATATCCAACTGGAAAACTATTTGGACTGGACTGTGGTGAAAATGGAGAGACAACAGAGGTTTATGATTTTGAGGAATAAAACACAATAGTTGTTTTATTGTTCTCAGCCAAAATATTAAGAAAAAGTTTTATTCGTAAGAATCAAACAAAGATATTTCATCCCGGACAGATCACAGACAATGATTATGGTAAATAAAAAGCCATTCTGGACTTTATACAAATTAAATGAAAAACTAAATTGTTAATGCTATTTTAATTTTGCTGTTTATTCACCTGTTAACCACTTTGCCTCTCTGTGTAGTAGATTGATGAAAGTCAAATTGTTTGTAAATAGAGGCAGAACTTTATAAATTTTGGGCCTGCTTCACAAGGGGAGGTAACTAATATTGGTCCGACATATGTATGAATACTCAAGGGGAGGGGATAGTATATGTAAATCTGTTTTTGCACATTTTTTTGCTTTCTTTTTAAACCTTGTGTCTATTTTTGCTTTGCTTTAAAAGCTTTGTGGGGTTTTTTGGAATTTTATTTACATTAATTTTCTGAATAATTTTTTCCCCGAAAAATCCACAAGGAAGTTCATGTGGCTGCTCTTTACCTATCTTCTAAACAGCCACTAAATTCATGGAAACGTTGCATTATAGGCTTGGAATGGACCTCAGAGGTCTTCTGGTCCAACCTGCTCTTCAAGGCAGGACACTTAAACCATCCCTCTCAAATGGTCATCCAGTCCACTCTTGAAAACCTCCAGTGATCCACAAAACCGGGAGGCAAACTATTCCACTGATCAATTGCTCTGACAAAAAAAAAAATCTTCTAGTTTGGGCCTCATTTTAACTAGCTTCCGCCTATTACTTCTTATCTTGCCATCTGGTGCCCTAGAGAGTAAGTCAATCTGCTCTTCTTTGTGTCAGATGCATAAGTACTTGAAAACAGCTATCTTGTCCCCCTTGGTTGCTCTTCTGTGCACATTTTCCAGTGTCTCAACGTTTTTATATCATGGTGACCAGCACTCAACTATGTATTCTAAGTACGATATTGCGTAAAGCATTTCTATATTTTCTTGTTGTCTTGACATTATTCCTCTCTTGATGCAACCTAGGACTAAATTGGCTGTTATTGGCAACTGCAGCACAATGCTGGCCAAGAGGTACTTGTCCACTTATCAGGCACCCCAGGGATACATGGCCTGCCCTTTTGGAGATCTCCCAGAGGCAGACACCATTTTCATTGCACCTGCAATTCCTTAACACGCTCTACAAAGTGTTAAGGTAGCAAAACAGAACAATTGGTCCCACTCCCTGTGACCAAGAAGCAGCCACTATATTGACACAGGCAGCCATGGCAAAATGAGAGCTGCTTCCACAAGTTCACTGCATGGCCTACGGATGAATCCCGGTCAAAATAATGGTTGTTTCCATAAAGCAGTCACACAGCCCAGAGATACATGCCCTGTCCTCTTTCCCCACATGAGATTCAGAGATGTTCAAAAGGTATGGAGGAGGCTGTGATGCCTGGTAGGGTGGGAGTCAGGCCTAAGGACTGCAGGGATCCAGTAGAAGTGGAGATCCTGTTTGTGTTTGTGGGGGAGGGGAGGTCTATGGAACCATGTGGGGAGCCTATGGGGGACGACTGACCTATTGGGACCTGTGAGGAAGGGAAAGGGCTAGGAGGACCCAAGGGTGGGATTCTCCAAACTCTGAAGTAGCCGCTGTTGAGCTTAACAATTTGCACATTCATTTGACGGCTTCATCAGGAAGAGCAAGGGGTGAGAGTAATTCAGCAAAATGATCAGCCAGTATTCAGATGAGGCCAATATTCAGTGTTCTCACCTACACTCTCAGCGGGAGTTCAGAAATAAAATTCAAACCTTCTCCAAATCCATCAACTTCTGTGAGTCCTCTGGTGTATCACTAGGTAGGAATTCTGATGAAACCTTTCTCACAGTCAGAACATTCAAAGGGTTTCTCTCCTGTGTGAGTCCTCTGGTGTATCAACAAGTTGGACTTGTGACTGAAACATTTCCCACAGTCAGGACATTCAAAAGGTTTCTCTCGTGTGAGTCCTCTGGTGCATCACCAGGTTGGACCTCTTACTGAAACCTTTCCCACAGTCAGGACATTCAAAGGGTTTTTCTCCTGTGTGAGTGCTCTGGTGTATCACTAGGTCGAAATTCCGACTGAAACTTTTCCCACAGTCAGGACATTCGAAAGGTTTCTCTCCTGTGTGAGTTCTCTGGTGTGTCACCAGGCTGGAATTGCCACTAAAACCTTTCCCACAGATAGGACATTCAAAGGGTTTCTCTCCTGTGTGAGTCCTCTGGTGTATGACTAGGTGGGAATTCTGACTGAAACCTTTCCCACAGTCAGGACATTCAAAAGGTTTCTCTCCTGTGTGAGTCCTCTGGTGCATCACCAGGTTGGACCTCTTACTGAAACCTTTCCCACAGTCAGGACATTCAAAGGGTTTTTCTCCTGTGAGTCCTCTGGTGTATCAACAAGCTGGACTTGTGACTGAAACCTTTCCCACAGTCAGGACATTCAAAGGGTTTCTCTTCTGTGTGAGTCCTCTGGTGCATCACTAGGTGGGAATTGCTGCTGAAACCTTTCCCACAGTCAGGACATTCAAAGGGTTTCTCTCCTGTGTGAGTCCTCTGGTGTCTCAACAGGGTGGACTTGTGACTGAAACATTTCCCACAGTCAGGACATTCAAAGGGTTTCTCTCCTGTGTGAGTCCTCTGGTGTGTCACCAGACTGGACCCGTGACTGAAACCTTTCCCACAGTCAGGACATTCAAAGGGTTTCTCTCCTGTGTGAGTCCTCCGGTGTATCACTAGGTAGGAATTCTGACTGAAAGCTTTCCCACAGTCAGGACATTCAAAGGGTTTCTCTCCTGTGTGAGTCGCCTGATGTTTCACTAGGTGGGAATTGCTGCTGAAAGCTTTCCCACATTCAGGACATTCGAAAGGTTTCTCTCCTGTGTGACTCCTCTGGTGTATTACTAGGTCGGAATTATGATTGAAACTTTTCCCACAGTCAGGACATTCAAAAGGTTTCTCTCCTGTGTGAGTCCTCCGGTGAATCACCAGGTTGTACCTGTTACTGAAACTTTTCCCACAGTCAGGACATTCAAAGGGTTTTTCTCCTCTGTGAGTCCTCTGGTGTATCAACAAGCTGGACTTGTGACTGAAACATTTTCCACAGTCAGGACATTCGAAAGGTTTCTCTCCTGTGTGAGTCCTCTTGTGTGTTTTCAGGTGAGCATTCTGACTGAAAACTTTCCCACAGTCAGGACATTCAAAGGCTTTCTCTCCTGTGTGAGTCCTCTGGTGTGTCTTCAGGTGAGAATTCTGACTGAAACCTTTCGCACAGTCAGGACATTCAAAGGGTTTCTCTCCTGTGTGAGTCCCTCTGGTGTGTCACCAGGCTGGAATTATCACTAAAACTTTTCCCACAAACAGGACATTCAAAGGGTTTCTCTCCTGTGTGAGTTCTCTGGTGTTTCACTAGGTTGGACCTCTTACTGAAACTTTTCCCACAATCAGGACATTGAAAAGTTTCTCTACTGTGTGAGTCCTTGGTGTATAACTAGGTAGGAATTGTGACTGAACCTTTCCCACCGTCAGGACATTCAAAGGGTTTCTCTCCTGTGTGAGACCTATGGTGTCTCAACAGGTTGGAATCTTGCTGAAACCTTTCCCACGATCAGAACATTCATATGATTTTTTTTTGTGTGCATCCTCTAATATATTACCAGGCTGGAGTTCAGACTGAAACTTTTCTCACAGTCAGGATTGTCCCTGGTGTGAGTTCTCTAATGTATCACCAAGTTGCCAAGCTCACTTCCTTGGGAGCACATGAAGGGGCTCCTCCCCTATGTGGGTCCTTCCATGAACCAACCACAAGGAGCAGTTCTGACTAAAGCTTTGGCCACATTAATATTGCTTTTCTCCAATGTGGATCATTTCGTGCACACTCAGTTGTGATTTGAAATACGAACTTTGCCCACAATAGCCACATCTGTGGAGCTGCCAAAGGGGATCATGTGACCCTAGAACAGGGCAACTGTCATAAATGTGAGTTTAGCTGCCAAGGATTCAAAGACAGATCATGTGACCATGGGGCTTCTGCAATAGTCATAAGTGTGAAAAATGTTCATCAGTCAGGTTTTTCAGTGCACTGTGAGTTTGAATAGTTACTAAATGAACTGTTATAAGTCGAGGACTACCTGTATGTATCCTTGTGTTCTGCATATTCTACGTTTTCCAATTCAAAATCTCTTCTTGATTACCTGCTGGGGAAGAAGGAGAATTTGTGGGTTTCTGGAAGAAAATGGAAATGTTTTGATTTCTGGCTTGATTGATTTTCCTTTTAACGTTGCTTGTTATTCTCAGGTGTTCGGAGTTCTCTATTGGCATCCTCTTTGCCTGTAAGATTCAAAGAAATTGCTTATAAAATGGTTGCAGAAGATTTAAAAAAGAAAACCATATACATTAAAGGTAAAGGGAAATATCCCACAATGCTAAAATAACCTTCGATTAATTATGATTTATTTGACATATTGAAGATTACGGAGATCCAAGTTCACATTTGCATTCAACCATGACTTGGGTCAATACAAATTCTTAGTATAGCAATTATTGGCTAGAATCACTGGAATTAAGATGAATACAATATATATAGAATAATAGAGTGGGAAGGGACCTTAAAGGTCTTCTAGTCCAACTCTCTGCTCTACCATTTCAGAAGTGGCCGTCAAATCTCTTTTGAAAGTTTCCAGTGATGGAGCACCCAAAACTTCTGAAGGCAAGCTATTCCATTGGTTGATTGCTGCAATCGGTAGGATTTTTTGGGGGGTGGAGTATATTTTTATTATTTTTACATTTAAAAAAAGTGCAGTACCGCAAAGTAACTGGTTGACTTGGGTCAATACAAATTCTTAGAATAGCAATTATTGGCTAGAATCACTGTATTAAGATGATACAATATATAACAGAATAATGATTGGGAAGGGACCTTAAAGGTCTTCTAGTCCATCCCTCTGCTCTACCATTTCAGAAGTGGCCGTCAAATCTCTTTTTGGAAGCCTCCAGTGCGGCAAAAGAAAGCAACAGGCTTTTGCCCGCCCTCCGCTATGTCCGACATAGAGCGGGCAAAAGCCGCTTTTTAAAAAAAAGATTTTTATTAACAAACATGTAAAATACACAAACACAAAAATTAGATGTACAACCACATGTATACAATACAGCACGAACGGAAACTTCCTGTTTTTTATAATAGCAATCATCAATCGATACCGATCACCTTATATTATTTCCCCTTGTATTGTATTTCATTTAGATTTCACCATTCTTAACCCTCTTATTTTACTCAGAACTATTATTTTGAGTTTTTGTTATATTCTTCCACTGATTTTTGTTTCTTTCCCTCATCCACCTATGCCATTTATCCCATATCTGATAGAATTCTGATTCTTCCTTTCCCTGGATTTCTTAGTTAGTTTATATCCATTTCGCCACAGTCCATAATCTTTCTTATTATTTCATCTTCATTTGGGATTAATTTGTTTTGCCCAGCCTCTGAGCAAAAGAAAGAAAGTGCCAGCCCGGCAGGAGAGGCGGGTAAAAGACCCGCCTCTGCTGGCGGGCTGCCCCGACACAGAGAAAGAAAGCTGGCCAGCTGCCCTCCCTGCCTCTTCTACCACCTTCCCTCTCTTCTCAAACAAACTCTCTCTCAAATTGAGTTTGAGTGAAGAAACAAACACACCACACACACACACACACATACACACAAATTACTTAAAAATTACATTAATTTTGAATTCTTCCCCTCCCTCCGACCCACATACCTTTTCCAGCTGTTCACAATCACTGAGGATTTCAACTCTGCTCTTGCTTGCCATCATGAAAATGTAAAAATATAAAAGGAAAAACACAAGGGCTGCTGAGGTCAGGCTGGGTTAGCTGCTGCCAGAGTCCCCAATGGATGACTCTGCTTAAGTGTTTAAAAAAGCCTCTTAAAAAAACTCCCTCTACAGGAGAGGCAAGAGAACCACGTGCCTCATCTACATAAGGAATTTTTCGGCTTTCAAAACCCTTGCTTAACTCTGCTCGGGTGAACATAAGTCAGACTAAATGAGCACGTGGTTCTCCCGCCTCCTCCTGTAGTGGCACTTTTTAGAGGCTTTTTAAACAGTTAAAAACTAAGCAGAGTCATCCACTGTGACTCTGGAAGCAACTACCTCAGCCTTTTTCCTTTCTTTTCATGATGACAGTGGTGAGGCTCTGCCTCCCCCTGATTGCAGGTCACTGATATAATTAGATAAAGTGTATCTTTCTTAAACCCTTCCGGTATTATACCTAGGAGAAAAATTTCTGGTTTAAACAGAATTTTGTCTCCCACCATTGTTTCTAACCATGATTGAATCATTTTCCTATGTATTTTTGGCCTCATTGCATATCCACCACATACGATAAAAAGTGTCTTCCCGACAATTTGGGGCCAGATTTTTAAAACATTTTGGAGAGCCATGTTGGGGGAGATGCCATTTGTAGAACATCTTATAAAATTTTTCTTTATACCCGTAGCCAATGTTAGTTTCCGATTAAGTATCCAAAGTTTTTCCCACTTGGCCAATTCCACATAATAACCAAATATTTCACCCAGGGGACATGTTCCTCCTCTCGCTTATATTCCAACCAAAATCTATGTAACACTTTGATCGATCTCTTTTCTGTCTGTATCAAAGGTTTATCTAACATTGTGTAATCTTTGGTAATACGTTCCTTTTTTCTATCCTGTGCAAACCTTGGTTGTATCTGTAAATAAGACCACCATTCTACTTGGAATTTTCTATTTAGTTACAGGTTGTATCTCTCTTTGGTTAGTTTACATCCTTTTGGTACTTTGGAAAATAAATAGTCGCCTTTGTCTTCATAGGAGCCCCTCAATATTGGAACATTGTTGTCATGTCTCCCTTAGTCCTTCTCATTAGACTAGACATGGCCCATTCCTATAACCATTCTTCTACGTTTTAACCTCCAGCACCCAAATTACCAAAAATACATTTTCTGTTTTAGTCTTTACAAATACTTTTAAGTGATACTCCATTTAAACAATTGCAGATGGAGATCTCTGAGTTTATATTACAAGGTGTTGAATTATTACATATAAATTATTCCAAGACGCTAAGGAAAGAGGAGGTTGGTTTACCAGATTGCTGCTTCGATCCTTGGAAGAGGCGCCAGAGTCTCTCTGTGCGTCACTCTCCCCTCTCGTCTTCCGTGAGTGTTTCGGAAGAAGGTCCTCTGTGCTCCTTTTCCCCCATCCTTTCTAGCATTCAGTACTCGATGGTTTTAACTCCTTTAAGGTCAATTGGAAGGGCCGCAATTTTACTGTTGGCTCTTCAGTCACAGATGCTGCCATCTCCTGATAGGAGGCTGAAAAACAGGCTTGTCCTATCTAACAATGGCATTGACCAGATCCTGTCACTGATTATGTGCTATCAGTCATGTCAGACTCCTAGCAACCTGTATTTGTACCTGAGTCAAGAGAAATATAATAAGTACTGAAAAAACTGCTATCACATCACTCCGCTCCTTCTCTCTGTTACCCAATTCCTACACTGTTCATCATATGTTTACCCTCCAGTCCCCTACATGATTTTGTTCTTCTTCTCTGCACTCTTTCTGCAGCCTAAACACTTTTGTATTCTGGTGACCAAAACTGGATGCAGGATTCAAAGTGCTGTTCCCACAACTGGATGTCACCTGCAAATTTGATGAGTTCTCTTCCAATCTCTTCATCTAAGTCATGTTTGAACAAACTGGATATTCTAGCACTCAAGCTGCTGTCCCAAAGATGCTTTTCCAAACCCACATTTTGCAGGAGTAGACTTCCAAAATTTTACCACCAAGGTGTCAACAGAAATCCTGAGGACTGTGTGCTTCTCCAAGACTTGTCTTCCTGAGACTCCAAACAGTAGGGAGCTTCAGTGCAGTGTCAATTAGCAACCAAATAGAGGTGCCAACAGGTACAGAGATAAAATAAGTAACAGCTGATTGAAACTTCCCTTAGCACCAAACAGAATAAATATGTGCTGCCAAACAAACAGGAAGGAAACACTGTACCTTATGCCTTCCCCTTGATTTTCAAGATCCCTCCTGAATCTGTTTTTGAAAAAAATATTGCAAATGCTGATAGCAGTTAGGGAAAGAAGCTTACATGAAATGCCCCTCAGTTAGGTTGGCATTGTGATGTAGAGCTTTGTCGTGGTGTCCCATGTCTCCTGTGGCCTAATTCCATTTTAAACTTGGGGGACATGTAACTCTGTTGATGCAAAGGGGGTGTCGAAAGATAGCCCCCACCCTCTCCTAGAAAAATGAAATGTAGGAAATATTAAAAAGGCAGAATATTATACCTCCCTGGATGAGAAAAGGAGAAACTGCCCCCACCTTCTTAATAGCCCCAGAAAGACAAAAGACATCTCATCTGCACACAAATGATCTTCAGCTCCAGGGTGATGGGATTAGCCCTCCTCATTCAGATCCAAACAAGGGACAAAGTCTTTAAGCCATAATAGAATTGCCCAAAGCCCCACACAGCAAGACTCAACCCTGTTTTTCGGTCTCCTATCAAGAGATGGCAGCATTTGTAACTGGAAAGCCAACAGTACAATTGCGGCCTCTGTGGCTGAGTTTAAAGGAGTTAAAACCATCGAGAACTGCATGGCTAGAAAGGATGG
Organism: Thamnophis elegans; assembly: GCF_009769535.1. Taxonomy (NCBI): domain Eukaryota; kingdom Metazoa; phylum Chordata; class Lepidosauria; order Squamata; family Natricidae; genus Thamnophis; species Thamnophis elegans. The sequence goes on along the minus strand of NC_045542.1, from coordinate 158,189,952 downwards.
GAGCAGGCGAGAAGCCCAGAGGAACTTCCACTTCTGAAAGTCACGGGGTGGATTTGCCCCCCCCCCCCCCGCACAGAACGGGCGAATATCTCTGTTTTCTCAGCTGGAAGGCTGGCAAAGGAGCCTCGTTTTCCCGCTGCCGCAGCTGCTTCTCTCTCAGCTCCGAACAATCTATGCCCCCCAACACACACACACACACACATCGCACAAAGTAGGTAGGCAAACCTTCCCCATCTAGCTGCTTTGTCTGGCCGGGACGGTGCGTGCGTGCGGGGAGACGACCCTCAAGTCTGCGCCAAAGCACAGCAAAGGCTCGCTTAAGGGGGGGTCGTAACAGGATGAAAAAAGGACGCGGCTTCTCTCCTGCACTAAGGCTCCAGCCATCGCCTTGCCGTGTTATTTCCCCCCCCCCCACGAGAGGAGGAGGAGGAGGGTCGCTGGAGCCTTAGTGCACGAGCGAAACAGCCCTGTACATTATTTCACGCTCGGCTGAGGAGCTGGGGGACACGGCAAGGCTGGGCCTTAATGCAGGAGAGAAGCCACGTTCTTTTGCGTCCTGCTAGGATCCTCCTTAAGCGAGCAGACAGCTACTCCGCTGGAGCCTTCGCTGCACTTTGGCGCTCCCTTAAAGTGGGGGGGGGGTCGTCTCCTGCGCGTGCGTGCACCCTCCCGCCCTTCCCACAGCCAGCCACCCCCTTGCGAGAGGAGGAGGAGGAGGGCCGACCGAAAGGAAGCCTCCGCCACAGCTGCCAATCAATTTCCAAAAGGAAGAGAGCACAGAGGAGCTGTGGCTACCGGAACCCACCCCTGGTCCAAAGCTTCTCCGCCATTCTCAGCATCCAGAAGCTGCTGGGGAGGAGAGGGGCATACAGGGCTCTTAAAACCAGATGTGAAGCAGCAGCAGCTAGCGATAACTTTGCAGTTACTTTGTGCTGAGTTTTCAAGCCTGCATTAAAACACATCGCATGCCAAGAACTGTGTCACTTGCTGTTTTCTGGTGCGGGAGGCTTGGAACATGACTAAGTCAGTGTTGCCTCCTCCTCCCCTCCTTGTCTCCAGCTGGTTGCCTACCTGTTCCCTGCAGGGTATAAGAAGGGAGGGAGTATCATGGGAAATGCTGAGGGAACAGTGATGGAGGCCACTGCTGGAGTGGCAGTGGATCTATCCCTAGTGGCAGTCCTTCCAGCGCAGGACGATGGGGTTTCCCAGTTAAGATATATGCCCCAAGACGTGTGAGGCCCGCTGACATGTACAGCTGGTCCATGCGGCATCTGTCCAGGACAGAGGACAAGAGATGGGACCCACCGGAGATGGTGGTGGAGTTCATTGGCAGCTGGTGATTTGGGACCATGCTACTGACATCTAATCTGTCTGGCAGATATTTGACGCGGTAGCGGGAGAGTTGCCTGTCTGAAGGTGATGATGATGGTGGGTGGAGTTTTTCCACTGAGCCTGGCAGTCAAACAATGGTGCTGCTTTGGGAGCGGTTTGGTGAGGCCATTTTTGAGACGTTGGTCCTGGCAGCGTGGGGAGTTGAAGGGGGGGGAGACAGCAGCCACACTGAGGGCCCTGTTGCAGTTCAGTCAAGCCGGTGGGTCCACCCACCCAGTTCTGCTTGGCCAGCCTGAAACTCCGACTAGATGATGGTCATGGCAGATCTCAGGAGACCCAAGTGGTGAGGGACCTGGGACCAGGCCCCTCCTTGACAGAGTTTGGCAGAAGCTCTGGCCAAAACCAAGGTGAGGCAACAAGACTTTTAATAGTAGAAAACAATGGATGCCCCCTCAGCAGGGCAGCCCACCTCTGGCACGGCAGTGACCAGTGCCTAGGGGAGCTCATCAGATCCCATTGATTCTAGGGTGGCCTCTGGGCAGAGGTGGGATTCAGCCAGTTCGGATCAGTTTCGGCAAGCCAGTTGTTAAAATTCTCCGCGGTTCAGTGAACCGGCTAATCCCACCATTGGCTGGTACCACCCCCACACATTTTTGGGGCCTGAAAAACAGCTAAAAATGCCCCCCAAAACCCTCTCAGAAACAGCCTGAAAAATGGCCTGGAAATGGCCAAAAAAAATGGTCCAAAAAAAAAGCCCTGAAAATGTCTAAAGATGGCCAAAAACAGCGCAAAAAACCTCCGAGAAACAGGCTGAAAAAGAGCCAAACCCACCCCAGAAAACAGCCTGGAAATAGCCCAGAAAATGGCCAAAAAAGTCCCAAAATACAGCCCACAAAATGGCTATGAACAGCCCCAAAATGGGCCAAAAACCACCCTGGAAACAGCCTAAAAAACAGCCCCAAAATGGCCACAAAAAACTTCAAAAAAGGCCACAAAACACCCGAAAACATCCCCAAATATACCCCAAAATACAATCTGACAACAGTCTGAAAATGGCCCATAAAGGGCTGGTAAATGGCCCACAAATTGTCCAAATATTTTCCCAAAAGCAGCCCCCAAAATGGCTCCAAACCAGCCTGTAAATGGCCCCAAAACACTCTAGAAACCGCTTAAAAACAACCCCAAAACTGGGCCAAAAAACAATCCATAACAGGCCAAAAATGGCCCAAATTACTGCCTGACAACAGCCCAGAAAATGCCCCAATGGGCCTGAAAAACAGCCAAAACTGCCTCTATCTCTCTGTTCTCTACTTCCCCTTGCTCTGTTCCTCTGCCCTCTTTCCAGACCTTCTTTCTCTCCTTCCTCCCTTCTGCTTCCCTCTCTCCTGTCTCCTCTCTCTCGCTTTCCCTCTCTTTTTCTTCCTTCCAGTCTCTATTTTGCATGGTGTATTTCAGCATTTCAGCAAACCCCATTCAATATCAGTGGATTAATAATTATATTCAAAAAAACTATTTTTCTTATTACTAATTTTACATACCTTCTCCTTTTAAAGGTCTACTTATATACGACTTCAATTGGTCCCGTCCCCCCCAAGCCTCTTTTTTGGCCGAAATGTGAGAGGGATTCAGGTTTCCAGCTATCCCCATAATACTATACTTAGTTATACATCAGTAAGCACGAATATTTTTTAGGTCTCGTGTTGTAATTTTAAATATATTTTGTTAGGCGTATTTCCAAATTCCCCCTCCATTTTTTTTCTTTTTCTATCCCCTGGTAACTTTTCCAACTGATATTTTTCTTATTTCTAATCCAGTATAATCATTTCACATTCCACCTAAAAACAACCCCAAAACAAACAAAACAGCACAAAAATGTCTCCAAAAACAGCCTGGAAATGGCCTGAAAAACTGATGGAAGCGTTTGGGATTATGAGCGCACAGAAATGAATCCCTTTGTGAGCCTGAGGCTCTTCCCAAGAAGCTTCCATAGGGAGCACAGTCACTTCTTAAGAGATTCCTCGCCATGGTTTGGAAACTGCTGGTTGGTTGGAGAAGGCTGAAGGAATTGCGGATTCTACAGATTTGGAGTGAACAGATTAGATGTGTGATGAACCGGACTTTGAAGTGATGTTGGTTGTCAATGGGAAATGGACTTGCCATATCCAACTGGAAAACTATTTGGACTGGACTGTGGTGAAATGGAGAGACAACAGAGGTTTATGATTTTGAGGAATAAGACACAATAGTTGTTTTATTGTTCTCAGCCAAAATATTAAGAAAAAGTTTATTCATAAGAATCAAACAAAGATATTTCATCCCGGACAGATAACAGACAATGATTATGGTAAATAAAAAGCCATTTCGGACTTTACACAAATTAAATGCAAACTAAATTGTTAATGCTATTTTAATTTTGCTGTTTATTCACCTATTAACCACTTTGCCTCTCTGTGTAGTAGATTGATGAAAGTCAAATTGTTTGTAAATAGAGGCAGAACTTTATAAATTTTGGGCCTGCTTCACAAGGGGAGGTAACTAATATTGGTCCGACATACGTATGAATACTCAAGGGGAGGGGATAGTATATGTAAATCTGTTTTTGCACATTTTCTTGCTTTCTTTTTAAACCTTGTGTCTATTTTTGCTTTGCTTTAAAAGCTTTGTGGGGTTTTTTGGAATTTTATTTATATTAATTTTCTGAATAATTTTTCCCCCAAGAAATCCACAAGGAAGTTCATGTGGCTGCTCTTTACCTATCTTCTAAACTGCCACTAAATTCATGGAAACGTTGCATTATAGGCTTGGAATGGACCTCAGAGGTCTTCTGGTCCAACCTGCTCTTCAAGGCAGGACACTTAAACCATCCCTCTAAAATGGTCGTCCAGCCCACTCTTGAAAACCTCCAGTGATCCACAAAACCGGGAGGCAAACTATTCCACTGATTAATTGCTCTGACAAAAAAAAAAAATCTTCTAGTTTGGGCCTCATTTTAACTAGCTTCCGCCCATTACTTCTTATCTTGCCATCTGGTGCCCTAGAGAGTAAGTCAATCTGCTCTTCTTTGTGTCAGATGCATAAGTCCTTGAAAACAGCTATCTTGTCCCCTTGGTTGCTCTTCTGTGCACATTTTCCAGTGTCTCAACGTTTTTATATCATGGTGACCAGCACTCAACTATGTATTCTAAGTGTTGTCTTGTATAAAGCAATTCTATATTTTCTTGTTGTCTTGACATTATTCCTCTCTTGATGCAACCTAGGACTAAATTGGCTGTTATTGGCAACTGCAGCACAATGGTGGCCAAGAGGTACTTGTCAACTCATCAGGCACCCCAGGGATACATGGCCTGCCCTTTTGGAGATCTCCCAGAGGCAGACACCATTTCATTGCACCCGCAATTCCTTAACACGCTCTACAAAGTGTTAAGGTAGCAAAACAGAACAATTGGTCCCACTCCCAGTGACCAAGAAGCAGCCACTATATTGACACAGGCAGCCATGGCAAAATGAGAGCTGCTTCCACAAGTTCACTGCATGGCCTACGGATGAATCCCGGTCAAAATAATGGTTGTTTCCATAAAGCAGTCACACAGCCCAGAGATACATGCCCTGTCCTCTTTCCCCACATGAGATTCAGAGATGTTCAAAAGGTATGGAGGAGGCTGTGATGCCTGGTAGGGTGGGAGTCAGGCCTAAGGACTGCAGAGATCCAGTAGAAGTGGAGATCCTGTTTGTGTTTGTTGGGGGGGGGAGGTCTATGGAACCATGTGGGGAGCCTATGGGGGACAACTGACCTATTAGGACCTGTGAGGAAGGGAACGGCCTAGGAGGACCCAAGGGTGGGATTCTCCAAACTCTGAAGTAGCCACTGTTGAGCTTAACAATTTGCACATTCATGTGACGGCTTCATCAGGAAGAGCAAGCGGTGAAGGTAATTCAGCAAAATGATCAGCCAGTATTCAGATGAGGCCAATATTCAGTGTTCTCACCTACACTCTCAGCGGGAGATCAGAAATGAAATTCAAACCTTCTCCAAACTCATCAACTTTTGCCTCATATATATTTAGTTGTATGCAATAAGGAAGGGGTGTCAAAGTCAAGGCCCAGGATCAGATGCGGGTCGCAGGGTGGTTAAATCCGGCCAGCAGGGCTGTCGTGAAACCACGGACTGGTACGTGGTGCCTCTGCCAGCACTTGCACTGGCAGAGGATTGCAGGCGGCCATTGCAACTAAAAATGGAGGTTGCGGGGGACGCAGGAGACCCTCCCGAGCTCCGTTTTCATTGACAGAGGGTTGCAGGAGGCCACTGCACCTGAAAATGGAGCTTGAAATCCCATTTTTGTTGGCAAAGCACTCGGGCTTCCACAGGCGCCCCCAACAGAAGTGACGTCAAGATAGCTATGCCCCCCTGTCCACTTCCACCACACCCCTCCACCCAGGTCAAACAGAACCATGATGTAGCCCTCAATGAAATCTAGTTTGACAACCCTGCGATAAGGAGTCATTTTGGCCAAAAGTATTATCCACAGACTGGCCATTTGAAAGGCGCTCCCATGTGTGTCCTCTGGTGTTTCACTAGGTTTGAATTGAAATGAAAACTTTTTCCTAAATAGAGCATTCCATGTTTTTCATGTGACCTCCGGTGTATCACCATGTTGGAATTCTGACTGAAACTTTTGCCACGAAGAGGACACTGATACGGTTTCTCCTCTGTGTGTCCTCTGGTGTTTAACCAAACTGGAATTCTTGGGGTGAAACTTTTCCCACAGTCAGCACATTCAAAAGCATCTCTCCTGTGTGTATCATCTGGTGATTTGTGAGCTGTAATTTTGTAATGAAACCTCTTCCACAGTCAAGGTATTCAAAGGGTTTCTCTCCCGTGTGAGACCTCTGATGTTTCATCAAGTTAGAATTCTGAGTGAAACTTTTGCCACAAGCGGGACACTCATACGGTTTCGCTCCTATATGAGTTCTCTGGTGACTCATGAGGTAGAATTTTTTAATGAACATTCCCCACAATATGGACAAAGATATGATTTCTATCCTGTGTGAGTCCTCTGGTGTTGCACCAGGTGGAAATTGGAACTGAAACTTGTCCCACAAATCGGACACTCCTACGGTTTCTCTCCTGTGTGAGTCCTCTGGTGTACCACCAGCCGGGAATTGCGACTGAAACTTTTCCCACAAACAGGACATTCAAAGGGTTTCTCTCCAGTGTGAGTCCTCTGGTGTGTCACTAGGTCGGAATTCCAACGGAAACTTTTCCCACAAAGAGGACATTCAAAAGGTTTCTCTCCCGTATGAGACCTCTGGTGTACCACCAGCTGGGAATTGCGACTGAAACTTTTCCCACAAACAGGACATTCAAAGGGTTTCTCTCCTGTGTGAGTCCTCTGGTGTGTCACTAGGTGGGAATTCTGACTGAAACCTTTCCCACAAAGAGGACATTCAAAGGGTTTCTCTCCAGTGTGAGACCTCTGGTGTACCACCAGCTGGGAATTGCGACTGAAACTTTTCCCACAGTCAGGACATTCAAAGGGTTTCTCTCCTGTGTGAGTCCTCTGGTGTGTCACTAGTTCGGAATTCTGACTGAAACCTTTCCCACAAAGAGGACATTCAAAGGGTTTCTCTCCTGTGTGAGTCCTCTGGTGTCTCAACATGGTGTACTTGTCACTAAAACCTTTCCCACAGTCAGGACATTCAAAGGGTTTCTCTCCTGTGTGTGTCCTCTGGTGTATCACTAGGTTGGACCTGTTACTGAAACCTTTCCCACAGTCAGGACATTCAAAGGGTTTCTCTCCTGTGTGAGTCCTCTGGTGCATCACCAGGTTGGACCTGTTACTGAAATCTTTCCCACAGTCAGAACATTCAAAGGGTTTCTCTCCTGTGTGAGTCCTCTGGTGTTGCACTAGGCTGGAACTGTTACTGAAACTTTTCCCACAATCAGGACATTCGAAAGGTTTCTCTCCTGTGTGAGTCCTCTGGTGTTGCACTAGGTCGGAATTCTGATTGAAACTTTTCCCACAGTCAGGACATTCGAAAGGTTTCTCTCCTGTGTGAGTCCTCTGGTGCATCACCAGGCTGGACCTGTTAATGAAACTTTTCCCACAGTCAGGACATTCAAAGGGTTTCTCTCCTGTGTGAGTCCTCTGGTGTCTCACTAGGCTGCAATTCTGACTGAAAGCTTTCCCACAGTCAGGACATTCGAAAGGTTTCTCTCCTGTGTGAGTCTTCTGGTGTGTCACCAGGCTGGAATTATAACTAAAACTTTTCCCACAGATAGGACATTCAAAGGGTTTCTCTCCCATGTGAATCCTCTGGTGTACCAACAGAGGGGAGTTCCTGCTGAAACTTTTCCCACAAAAAGGACATTCAAATGGTTTCTCTCCTGTGTGAGTCCTCTGGTGCATCACCAGGTTGGACCTCTTACTGAAACTTTTCCCACAATCAGGACATTCAAAAGGTTTCTCTCCTGTGTGAGTCCTCTGGTGTGTCACCAGGCTGGAATTATTACTAAAACTTTTCCCACAAACAGGACATTCAAATGGTTTCTCTCCTGTGTGAGTCCTCTGGTGTTTCACCAGGTTGGACCTCTTACTGAAACTTTCCCCACAATCAGGACATTCGAAAAGTTTCTCTCCTGTGTGAGTCCTTTGGTGTATAACTAGGTAGGAATGTGACTGAAACCTTTCCCACAGTCAGGACATTCAAAAGGTTTCTCTCCTGTGTGTGTTCTCTGGTGCATCACCAGGTTGGACCTCTTACTGAAACCTTTCCCACCGTCAGGACATTCAAAGGGTTTCTCTCCTGTGTGAGACCTATGGTGTCTCAACAGGTTGGAATTCTTGCTGAAACATTTCCCACGATCAGAACATTCATATGATTTCTTTTTTGTGTGCATCCTCTAATATATTACCAGGCTGGAGGTCAGACTGAAACTTTTCTCACAGTCAGGATTCTCCCTGGTGGGAGTTCTCTAATGTATCACCAAGTTGCCAAGCTCACTTCCTTGGGAGCACATGTAGGGCTCCTTCCCTATGTGGGTCCCTCCATGAACCAACCACAAGGAACAGTTCTGACTAAAGCTTTGGCCACATTAATATTGCTGTTCTCCAATGTGGATCATTTCGTGCACACTCAGTTGTGATTTGAAATACGAACTTTGCCCACAATAGCCACATCTGTGGACCTGCAAAAGGGGATCATGTGACCCTAGAACAGGGCAACTGTCATAAATGTGAGTTAGCTGCCAAGGATTCAAAGACAGATCATGTGACCATGGGGCTTCTGCAATAGTCATAAGTGTGAAAAAGGGTCATAAGTCAGGTTTTTCAGTGCCACTGTCACTTTGAATAGTTACTAAATGAACTGTTATAAGTCGAGGACTACCTTTAATGTATCCTTGTTTTCTGCATATTCTACGTTTTCCAGTTCGAAATCTCTTCTTGATTACCTGCTAGGGAAGAAGGAGAATTTTGTGGGTTTCTGAAGGATACGGAAATGTTTTGATCTCTGTCTTCCTTGAGTTTCCTTTTTAACGTTGGTTTTTATTCTCAGTAGTCCGGAGATCTCTTTTTGGCATCCTCTTTGCCTGTAAGAGTCAAAGAAATTGCTTATAAAATGGTTGCAGAAGATTTAAAAAAGAAAACCATATACATTAAAGGTAAAAAGGAGATAACCCACTAAAATAACCTTAGATTAATTATGATTTATTTGACACATTGAAGATTACAGAGACCCAAGTTCACATTTGTATGCAACCATGAAATTCTATGGTTGACTTGGGTCAATACAAATTCTTAGAATAGCAATTATTGAATAGAATCGCTGTAATTAAGATGACTACAGTATATGACAGAATAATAGAGTGGGAAAGAACCTTAAAGGTCTTCTAGTCCACCCCTCTGCTCTACCATTTCAGAAGTGGCCGTCAAATCTCTTTTTGAAAGATACAACACCCAAAACCTCTGAAGGCAAGCTATTCCATTGGTTGATTGCTGCAATCGGTAGGATTTTTTTTGACTATATTTTTATTATTTTTACATTTAAAACAATGCAGTACCGCAAAGTCAAAGTGAACATACATTCACATTATATGGCCGTGTTGGGGGGAGATGCCATCTGTAGAACATCATATAAAATTTTCTTTATACGACGTAGCCAATGTTAGTTTCCGATTAAGTATCCAAAGTTTTTACCACTTAGCCAAATCCCCATTATAATCAAATTTTTTCACCCAGGCGACCATAGTTTTTTAGACATGTTCCTCCTCTAGCTTATGTTCCAAGAAAAATCTATATAACACTTTGATCAACCTGTTTTCTGTCTGCATCAAAGCTTTATCTAATATTGTGTAATCTTTGGTAATACCTTTCTTCTTCCTATCCTGTGCAAACCTTGGTTGTATCTGTAAATAAGAGCACCATTCTACTTGGAATTTTCTTTTTAGTTATAGGTTGCATCTCTCTTTGGTTAGTTTCCATCCATCGTTTCTTTTGTTAGTTTGGAAAATAAATGGACGTCTTTGTCTTCATAGGAGCCCCTCAAATATTGGAACACTGTTGTTATGTCTCCCCTAGTCCTTCTCATTAGACTAGACATGCCCAATTCCTATAACCATTCTTTGTACGTTTTAACCTCCAGCACCCTAATTACCAAAAATACATTTTCTGTTTTAGACTTTACAAACACTTGTGCTACTCCATTTGGACAATTGCAGATGGAGATCTCTGAGTTTATATTACAAGGGATGAAACCAAGAATTACATATAAATTATTCCAAGACGTTAAGGAAAGAGGAGGTTGGTTTACCAGATTGCTGCTTCGATCCTTGGAAGAGGCGCCAGAGTCTCTCTGCGCGTCACTCTCCCCTCTCGTGTTCCGTGAGTGTTTCGGAAGAAGTTCCTCTGTGATCCTTTTCCCCTATCCTTTCTAGCAATTCAGTAGTCGATGGTTTTAACTCCTTTAAGGTCAACTGGAAGGGCCGCAATTTTACTGTTGGCTCTTCAGTCACAGATGCTGCCATCTCCTGACAGGAGGCTGAAAAACAGGCTTGTCCTATCTAACAATGGCATTGGTCAGATCCTCTCACTGATTATGTGCTATCAGTCATGTTCAGACTCCTAGCAACCTATATTTGCAGCTGAGTCAAGAGAAATATAATAAGTACTGAAAAACTGCCATCACATCACTCCGCTCCTTCTCTCTGTTACCCAATTCCTACAACTGTTCATCATATGTTTTACCCTCCAGTCCCCTACATGATTTTGTTCTTCTTCTCTGCACTCTTTCTGCAGCCTAAACACTTTTGTATTCTGGTGACCAAAACTGGATGCAGGATTCAAAGTGTAGCCTTACTACAGTATAACACAATACTAACACTTTATATGATCTTGATACCATCCCTGTGATGCTGCAGAGGAGGAGTGAATTGACTTTTTCGGCAATTACAGCGCACTGGGATTGTTTCTAGGTCCCTGACACAATTTCTGCTCTTCAGCCAAGTACAACCTCTTCTATAGATGTGCATTTAGATTTTCTTGCCTAAGTGTAAGTTCCTCCCCACTGAATTCCATTTTACTGGAAAGGGCCCAGTGCTCACATGTGTCAAGATCCTTCTGTATCTTGGGCTTATCCTCTAAAGCACAGGTGTCAAACTTGATTGCATCATGTGATGTATTTTTCTTTGTGGAGCTGGGGTGGGTGTGTCCTACACATGACACATCCATCTTGTGGACCTCCAGTTTGAGACCCCTGTAAAGTGTTGGCCATTCCCTGCAAGTGGATGTCATTTGTAAATTTGATGTGTTCTCTTACAATCTCTTCATCTAAGTCATGTTTGAACAAACTGGATATTCTAGCACTCAAGCTCCTGTCCCAAAGATGCTTTTCAAAACCTACATTTTGCAGGAGTAGAGTTCCAAAATTTTACCACCAAAGTGTCAACAGAAATCCTGAGGGCTGTGTGCTTCTCCCAAGACTTGTCTTTGTGAGACTCCAAACAGTAGGGAGTTTCAGTGCAGTGTCAATTAGCAACCAAATATAGGTGCCAGCAGGTACAGAGATGAAAATAAGTAACAGGTGATTGAAACTTCCCTTAGCACCAAACAGGTAAATATGTTGCTGCCAATCAAACAGGAAGGAAACACTGTACCTTATGCTGTGGGAAGTTATCATACAGCCCTCTTCCAGAAAAATGAAATATCCTAGGAAATATTGAAAAGGCAGAATATTTCTCTGGATGTGAAAAGAAATAAACATGCTTTAAAATACAGAATAGTTACCTGTAGCTTCCTGCCCATCTACACTTTGTCAATAGGCCATTGAGAAAGCCAGGCTGAACCCAGGAGGACATTTCTTTCAACAATGCCTTCCCCTTGATTTTCAAGATCCCTCTACATGAAAAATCTCTTTTTGAAAAAGATTGCAAATGCTGATAGCAGTTAGGAAAGGAGCTTGCATGAAATGCCCTCAGTTAGGTTGGCATTGTGATGTAGAGCTTTGTTGTGGTGTCCCATGTTTCCTGTGCCTAATTCCATTTTAAACTTGGGGGACATGTAACTCTGTTGATGCAAAGGGGGTGTCGAAAGATAGCCCCCACCCTCTCCTAGAAAAATGAAATGTAGGAAATATTAAAAAGGCAGAATATTATACCTCCCTGGATGAGAAAAGGAGAAACTGCCCCCACCTTTCTTAATAGCCCCAGAAAGACAAAAGACATCTCATCTGCAACACAAACGATCTTCAGCTCCAGGGTGATGGGATTAGCCCTCCTCATTCAGATCCAAACAAGGACAAAGTCTTTAAGCCATAATAGGAATTGCCCAAAGCCCCACACAGCAAGACTCAACCCTGTTTTTCGGTCTCCTATCAAGAGATGGCAGCATTTGTAACTGGAAAGCCAACAGCCAATAGCGGCCTTTGTGGTTGAGTTTAAAGAATTAAAACCGTCGAGTAGTGTATTGCTAGAAAGGATGGGAGCAGGCGAGAAGCCCAGAGGAACTTCCTCTTCTGAAACAGTCACGGGGTGGATTTCAATTTTTTTTAAACTAAAGGCTCTGTGGGCGTGGCTAGATGGGGGCACTCACGCACACTCAGTCGTAGGCCCTCCCACCTAGCCACGCCCACGGAACCGGCGAATATTTCTGTTTTCTCAGCTGGAAGGCTGGCAAAGGGGCCTCGTTTTCCTGCTGCCGCAGCTGCTTCTCTCTCAGCACCTAACAATCCATGCCTCCCCCCAACACACACACACACACAAACATCGCACAAAGCAGGTAGACAAACCCTCCCCATCTAGCTGCTTTGTGTGGCCGTGACGGTGCGTGCGTGCGGGGAGCCGCCTAGGTGAGCTCATCATATCCCATTGAGTCCAGGGTGGCCTCGGGGTAGAGGTGGGATTCAGCCCGTTTGGATTGGTTCGGGCAAGCCAGTTGTTAAAATTCTCCCCGGTTCAGTGAACCGGCTAATCCCACCATTGTCTGGTCCCACCCCCACACATTTTTGGGCCTGAAAAACAGCCAAAAACGCCCCCAAAAACTTTATCAGAAACACACTGAAAAACGGCTTGGAAATGGCCAAAAAAGGTCCCCAAAACAGCTCTGAAAACATCTAAAAATGGCCAGAAATGGCCCAAAAAACCTCCCAGAAATAGGCTGAAAAAGAGCCAAAACCCACCCCAGAAAACAGCCTGGAAATGGCCCAGAAAATGCCCCAAAAATCCCAAAATACAGCCCACAAAATGGCTGTGAACAGCCCCAAAATGGGCCAAAAACCACCCTGGAAACAGCCTAAAAAACAGCCCCAAAATGGCCACAAAACATCCCCAAAATGGCCAAAAAACACCAGAAAACATCCCCAAATATTGCCCAGAATACAAAGTGACAAATGTCTAAAAATGGCCCAGAAATTGTCCAAATATTTCCCAAAAATCAGCCCTCAAAATGGCCCAAAACCAGCCAGTAAATGGCCTGAAAATGACCCCAAAACACTCTAGAAACTGCCTAAAAACAACCCCAAAACTGGGCCAAAACAACCCAAAACCGGGCAAAAATGGCCCCAAAACATCCCAAAATACAGCCCAAATTACTGCCTGACAACAGGCCAGAAAATGCCCCAAAAGGGCCTGAAAATGGCCAAAAACAGCCAAAAGAAAGGCCCCGAAACAGCCCGTAAAAGGCCTGAAAATGGGCCAAAATACACCCTAGGAACTGTCTAAAAACAACCCAAAAACAGCATAAAAATGTCTCCAAAAAGAGCCTGGAAATGGCCTAAAAAACTGATGGAAGCGTTTGGGATTATGAGCACACAGAAATGAATCCCTTGGTGAGCCTGAGCTCCTCCCAAGAAGCTTCCATAGGGAGCACAGCCAATTCTTAAAAGATTCCTCACCATGGTTTGGAAACTGCTGGTTGGCTGGAGAAGGCAAAAGGAATTGTGGATTCTACAGATTTGGCGGGATCAGATTTGGTGTGTGATAAACCGGACTTTGAAGGGAAGTTGGTTGTCGCTGGGAAATGGACTTGCCATATCTAACTGGAAAACTATTTGGACTGGACTGTGGTGAAAATGGATCGACAACAGAGGTTTATGATTTTGAGGAATAAAACACAATAGTTGTTTTATTGTTCTCAGCCAAAATATTAAGAAAAAGTTTTATTCGTAAGAATCAAACAAAGATATTTCATCCCGGACAGATCAAAGACAATGATTATGGTAAATAAAAAGCCATTCTTGACTTTATACAAATTAAATGCAAAACTAAATTGTTAATGCTATTTTAACTTTGCTGTTTATTCACCTATTAACCACTTTGCCTCTCTGTGTAGTAGATTGATGAAAGTGAAATTGTTTGTAAATAGAGGCAGAACTTTATAAATTTTGGGCCTGCTTCACAAGGGGAGGTAACTAATATTGCCCCAACAACATATGTATGAATGCTCAAGTGGAGGGGATAGTATATGTAAATCTGTTTTTACACATTTTTTTGCTTCCTTTTTAAACCTGGTGTCTATTATTGCTTTGCTTTTAAAGCTTTGTGAGATTTTTTAGAGTTTTATTTATATTAATTTCCCCCAAAAAGCCACAAGAAGCAAGTTCATGTGGCTGCTCTTTACCTATCTTCTAAACTGCCTCCAAATTCATGGAAACATTGCATTATAGGCTTGGGAGGGACCTCGGAGGTCTTCTGGTCCAACCTGCTCTTCAAGGCAGGACACTTAAACCATCCCTCTCAAATGGTCGTCAAGTCTACTCTTGAAAACCTCCAGTGACCCACAAAACAGGGAGGCAAACTATTCCACTGATTAATTGCTCTGACAATATATGTATGTACGTATGTATGTATGTACGTACGTACATACGTACGTACGTGTATATATCTTCTAGGTTGGGCCTCATTTTAACTAGCTTCCACCCATTACTTCTTATCCTGCCATCTGGTGCCCTAGAGCAGTGTTTTTCAACCTTTTTTGTGCAAAGGCACACTTTTTTCATGAAAAAAATCACAAGGCACACCACCATTAGAAAATGTTAAAAAAAATTAACTCTGTGCCTATATTCAATATAGGCGGGTGTTTTTCCCACGGCACACCTTACACTATGTCACGGCACACTAGTGTGCCGCGGCACAGTGGTTGAAAAACACTGCCCTAGAGAATAAGTCAATCTGCTCTTCTTTGTGTCAGATGCATAAGTACTTGAAGACAGCTATCTTGTCCCTCTTGGTTGCTCTTCTGTGCACATTTTCCAGTGTCTCAACGTTTTTATATCATAGTGACCAGCACTCAACTATGTATTCTAAGTGTGGTATTGCGTAAAGCAATTCTATATTTTCTTGTTGTCTTGACATTATTCCACTCTTCTTGCAACCTAGGACTACATTGGCTGTTATTGGCAACTGCAGCACAATGCTGGCCAAGAGGTATTTGTCCACTTATCAGGTACCCCAGGGATACATGGCCTGCCCTTTTGGAGATCTCCCAGAGGCAGACACCATTTTCATTGCACTCACAATATCTTAAAACAGTCTACAAAGTGTTAAGGTAGCTGTGATGCCTGGTAGGGTGGGAGTCAGGCCTAAGGACTGCAGGGATCCAGTAGAAGTGGAGATCCTCTTTGTGTTTGTGGTAGGGGGGAGGACTATGGAACCATGTGGGGAGCCTATGGGGGACGACTGATCTATTGGGACCTGTGAGGAAGGGAAAGGGCTAGGAGGACCCAAGGGTGGGATTCTCCAAACTCTGAAGTAGCCGCTGTTGAGCTTAACAATTTGCACATTCATTTGACGGCTTCATCAGGAAGAGCAAGGGGTGAGAGTAATTCAGCAAAATGATCAGCCAGTATTCAGATGAGGCCAATATTCAGTGTTCTCACCTACACTCTCAGCGGGAGTTCAGAAATAAAATTCAAACCTTCTCCAAATCCATCAACTTCTGTGAGTCCTCTGGTGTATCACTAGGTAGGAATTCTGACTGAAACCTTTCTCACAGTCAGAACATTCAAAGGGTTTCTCTCCTGTGTGAGTCCTCTGGTGTATCAACAAGTTGGACTTGTGACTGAAACATTTCCCACAGTCAGGACATTCAAAAGGTTTCTCTCCTGTGTGAGTCCTCTGGTGCATCACCAGGTTGGACCTCTTACTGAAACCTTTCCCACAGTCAGGACATTCAAAGGGTTTTTCTCCTGTGTGAGTCCTCTGGTGTATCAACAAGCTGGACTTGTGACTGAAACCTTTCCCACAGTCAGGACATTCAAAGGGTTTCTCTCCTGTGTGAGTCTTCTGGTGTCTCAACAGGGTGGACTTGTGACTGAAACATTTCCCACAGTCAGGACATTCAAAGGGTTTCTCTCCTGTGTGAGTCCTCTGGTGTGTCACCAGACTGGACCCGTGACTGAAACCTTTCCCACAGTCAGGACATTCAAAGGGTTTCTCTCCTGTGTGAGTCCTCCGGTGTATCACTAGGTAGAAATTCTGACTGAAAGCTTTCCCACAGTCAGGACATTCAAAGGGTTTCTCTCCTGTGTGAGTCGCCTGATGTTTCACTAGGTGGGAATTGCTGCTGAAAGCTTTCCCACATTCAGGACATTCGAAAGGTTTCTCTCCTGTGTGACTCCTCTGGTGTATTACTAGGTCGGAATTATGATTGAAACTTTTCCCACAGTCAGGACATTCAAAAGGTTTCTCTCCTGTGTGAGTCCTCTGGTGAATCACCAGGTTGTACCTGTTACTGAAACTTTTCCCACAGTCAGGACATTCAAAGGGTTTTTCTCCTCTGTGAGTCCTCTGGTGTATCAACAAGCTGGACTTGTGACTGAAACATTTTCCACAGTCAGGACATTCGAAAGGTTTCTCTCCTGTGTGAGTCCTCTTGTGTTTTTTCAGGTGAGCATTCTGACTGAAAACTTTCCCACAGTCAGGACATTCAAAGGCTTTCTCTCCTGTGTGAGTCCTCTGGTGTGTCTTCATGTGAGAATTCTGACTGAAACCTTTCGCACAGTCAGGACATTCAAAGGCTTTCTCTCCTGTGTGAGTCCTCTGGTGTTTCACTAGGTTGGACCTCTTACTGAAACTTTTCCCACAATCAGGACATTCGAAAAGTTTCTCTACTGTGTGAGTCCTTTGGTGTATAACTAGGTAGGAATTGTGACTGAAACCTTTCCCACAGTCAGGACATTCAAAGGGTTTTTTCTCCTTTGTGAGTCCTCTGGTGTCTCAACAGGTTGGAATTCTTGCTGAAACCTTTCCCACGATCAGAACATTCATATGATATTTTTTTTGTGTGCATCCTCTAATATATTACCAGGCTGGAGTTCAGACTGAAACTTTTCTCACAGTCAAGATTGTCCCTGGTGTGAGTTCTCTAATGTATCACCAAGTTGCCAAGCTCACTTCCTTGGGAGCACATGAAGGGCTCCTCCCCTATGTGGGTCCTTCCATGAACCAACCACAAGGAGCAGTTCTGACTAAAGCTTTGGCCACATTAATATTGCTTTTCTCCAATGTGGATCATTTCGTGCACACAGTGTTGTGATTTGAAATACGAACTTTGCCCACAATAGCCACATATGTGGACCTGCAAAAGGGGATCATGTGACCCTAGAACAGGGCAACTGTCATAAATGTGAGTTAGCTGCCAAGGATTCAAAGACAGATCATGTGACCATGGGGCTTCTGCAATAGTCATAAGTGTGAAAAATGTTCATCAGTCAGGTTTTTCAGTAGCACTGTGAGTTTGAATAGTTACTAAATGAACTGTTATAAGTCGAGGACTACCTGTAATGTATCCTTGTGTTCTGCATATTCTACGTTTTCCAATTCGAAATCTCTTTTTGATTACCTGCTAGGGAAGAAGGAGAATTTTGTGGGTTTCTGAAGGAAATGGAAATGTTTTGATTTCTGGCTTGATTGATTTTCCTTTTTAACGTTGCTTGTTATTCTCAGGTGTCCGGAGATCTCTTATTGGCATCCTCTTTGCCTGTAAGAGTCAAAGAAATTGCTTATAAAATGGTTGCAGAAGATATACATATTAAAAAAAATACCATATTTTTTTTAAAGTGAACATACATTCACATTATATGGCCGTGTTGGGGGGAGATGCCATCTGTAGAACATCATATAAAATTTTTCTTTATACGCCGTAGCCAATGTTAGTTTCCGATTAAGTGTCCAAACTTTTTCCCACTTAGCCAATTCCATATAATAACCAAATTTTTTCACCCAGGCAACATGTTCCTCCTCTTGCTTATGTTCCAAAAAAAATCTATATAACACTTTGATCAATCTCTTTTCTGTCTGTATCAAAGGTTTATCTAACAGTGTGCAATCTTTGGTAATACCTTCCTTTTTTCTATCCTGTGCAAACCTTGGTTGTATCTGTAAATAAGAGCACCATTCTACTTGGAATTTTCTTTTTAGTTACAGGTTGCATCTCTCATTGGTTAGTTTCCATCCTTTTGGTACTTTGGAAAATAAATAGTAGTCTTTGGCTTCATAGGAGCCCCTCAAATATTGGAACACTGTTACCATGTCTCCTCTAGTCCTTCTCATTAGACTAGACATGCCCAATTCCTATAACCATTCTTTGTACGTTTTAACCTCCAGCACCCAAATTACCAAAAATACATTTTCTGTTTTAGACTTTACAAATACTTGTAAGTGATACTCCATTTAAACAATTGCAGATAGAGATCTCTGAGTTTATATTACAAGGGATGAAACCAAGAATTACATATAAATTATTCCAAGACGTTAAGGAAAGAGGAGGTTGGTTTACCAGATTGCTGCTTCGATCCTTGGAAGAGGCGCCAGAGTCTCTCTGCACGTCACTCTCTCCTCGTCTTCCGTGAGTGTTTCGGAAGAAGTTCCTCTGTGCTCCTTTTCCCCCCATCCTTTCTAGCAATTCAGTACTCGATGGTTTTAACTCCTTTAAGGTCAACTGGAAGGGCCGCAATTTTACTGTTGGCTCTTCAGTCACAGATGCTGCCATCTCCTGATAGGAGGCTGAAAAACAGGCTTGTCCTATCTAACAATGGCATTGACCAGATCCTGTCACTGATTATGTGCTATCAGTCATGTTCAGACTCCTAGCAACCTGTATTTGTACCTGAGTCAAGAGAAATATAATAAGTACTGAAAAACTGCTATCACATCACTCCGCTCCTTCTCTCTGTTACCCAATTCCTACAACTGTTCATCATATGTTTTACCCTCCAGTCCCCTACATGATTTGTTCTTCTTCTCTGCACTCTTTCTGCAGCCTAAACACTTTTGTATTCTGGTGACCAAAACTGGATGCAGGATTCAAAGTGCTGTTCCCCACAACTGGATGTCACCTGCAAATTTGATGAGTTCTCTTCCAATCTCTTCATCTAAGTCAAGTTTGAACAAACTGGATATTCTAGCACTCAAGCTGCTGTCCCAAAGATGCTTTTCCAAACCCAACTTTTGCAGGAGTAGACTTCCAAAATTTTACCACCAAGGTGTCAACAGAAATCCTGAGGACTGTGTGCTTCTCCCAAGACTTGTCTTTGTGAGACTCCAAACAGTAGGGAGCTTCAGTTCAGTGTCAATTAGCAACCAAATAGAGGTGCCAACAGGTACAGAGATGAAAATAAGTAACAGCTGATTGAAACTTCCCTTAGCACCAAACAGGTAAATATGTTGCTGCCAAACAGGAAGGAAACACTGTACCTTATGCCTTCCCCTTGATTTTCAAGGAAATATTAAAAAGGCAGAATATTATACCTCCCTGGATGAGAAAAGGAGAAACAGCCCCCACCTTTCTTAATAGCCCCAGAAAGACAAAAGAAATCTCATCTGCAACACAAACGACCTTCAGCTCCAGGGTGATGGGATTAGCCCTCCTCATTCAGATCCAAACAAGCCATTAAGCCATAATAGGAATTGCCCAAAGCCCCTTCATTACCACCACACCGCAAGACTCAACCCTGTTTTTCGGCCTCCTATCAGGAGATGGCAGCATCTGTGACTGAAGAGCCAACAGTACAATTGCGGCCTCTGTGGCTGAGTTTAAAGGAGATAAAACCATCGAGAACTGCATGGCTAGAAAGGATGGGAGCAGGCGAGAAGACCAGAGGAACTTCCTCTTCTGAAACAGTCACGGGGTGGATTTGCCCCCCTCCCCGCACAGAACGGGCGAATATTTCTGTTTTCTCAGCTGGAAGGCTGGCAAAGGAGCCTCGTTTTCCCGCTGCCGCAGCTGCTTCTCTCTCAGCTCCGAACAATCTATGCCCCCCCCCCCCAACACACACACACACAAGCACATCGCACAAAGTAGGTAGACAAACCCTCCCCATCTAGCTGCTTTGTCTGGCCGGGACGGTGCGTGCGTGCGGGGAGACGCCCCTCAAGCATGCGCCAAAGGACAGCAAAGGCTCGCTTAAGGAGGGTCTTAAACAGCAAAAGCTCGCCTAAGGAGGGTCTTAACAGGATGAAAAAAAGACGCGGCTTCTCTCCTGCACTAAGGCTCCAGCCATCGCCTTGCCCTGTTATTCCCCCCCCTCCCACGAGAGGAGGAGGAGGAGGAGAGTCGCTGGAGCCTTAGCGCACGAGCGAAACAGCCCTGTACATTATTTCACGCTCGGCTGAGGAGCTGGGGGACACGGCAAGGCTGGGCCTTAATGCAGGAGAGAAGCCACGTTCTTTTGCGTCCTGCTAGGATCCTCCTTAAGCGAGCAGACAGCTACTCCGCTGGAGCCTTCGCTGCACTTTGGCGCTCCCTTAAAGTGGGGGGGGGTCGTCTCCCTGCGCGTGCGTGCACCCTTCCGCCCTTCCCACAGCCAGCCACCCCCTTGCGAGAGGAGGAGGAGGAGGGCCGACCGAAAGGAAGCCTCCGCCACGGCTGCCAATCAATTTCCAAAAAGAAGAGAGCACAGAGGAGCTGTGGCTACCGGAACCCACCCCTGGTCCAAAGCTTCTCCACCATTCTCAGCATCGAGAAGCTGCTGGGGAGGGGAGGGGCATACAAGGCTCTTAAAACCAGATGTGAAGCAGCAGCAGCTAGCGATAACTTTGCAGTTACTTTGTGCTGAGTTTTCAAGCCTGCATTAAAACACATCGCATGCCAAGAACTGTGTCACTTGCCGTTTTCTGGTGCGGGAGGCTTGGAACATGACTAAGTCAGTGTTCCCTCCTCCTCCCCTCCTTGTCTCCAGCTGGTTGCCTACCTGTTCCCTGCAGGGTATAAGAAGGCAGGGGAGTATCATGGGAAATGCTGAGGGAACAGTGATGGAGGCCACTGCCGGAGTGGCGGTGGATCTATCCCTAGTGGCAGTCCTTTCAGCGCAGGACGATGGGGTTTCCCAGTTAAGATATATGCCCCAAGACGTGTGAGGCCCGCTGACATGTACAGCTGGTCCATGCGGCATCTGTCCAGGACAGAGGACAAGAGATGGGACCCACCGGAGAATGGTGGTGGAGTTCATTGGCAGCTGGTGATTTGGGACCATGCTACTGACATCGAATCTGTCTGGCAGATATTTGACGCGGTGGCGGGAGAGTTGCCTGTCTGAAGGTGATGATGATGGGGGGTGGAGTTTTTCCACTGAGCCTGGCAGTCAAACAATGGTGCTGCTTTGGGAGCGGTTTGGTGAGGCCATTTTTGAGACGTTGGTCCTGGCAGCGTGGGGAGTTGAAGGGGGGGAGACAGCAGCCACACCGAGGGCCCTGTTGAAGTTCAGTCAAGCCAGTGGGTCCACCCACCCAGTTCTGCTTGGCCAGCCTGAAACTCCGGCTAGATGATGGTCATGGCAGATCTCAGGAGACCCAAGTGGTGAGGCGACCTGGGACCAGGCCCCTCCTTGACAGAGTTTGGCAGAAGCTCTGGCCAAAACCAAGGTGAGGCAACAAGACTTTTTAATAGTAGAAAACAATGGATGCCCCCTCGGCAGGGCAGCCCACCTCTGGCACGGCAGTGACCAGTGCCTAGGGGAGCTCATCAGATCCCATTGATTCCAGGGTGGTCTCTGGGCAAAGGTGGGATTCAGCCAGTTCGGATCAGTTTCGGCAAGCCAGTTGTTAAAATTCTCCGCGGTTCAGTGAACCGGCTAATTCCACCATTGGCTGGTCCCACCACCACACATTTTTGGGGCCTGAAAAACAGCTAAAAATGCCCCCCAAAACCCTCTCAGAAACAGCCTGAAAAATGGCCTGGAAATGGCCAAAAAATTGGTCCAAAAAAAAAGCCCTGAAAATGTCTACAAATGGCCAAAAACAGCGCAAAAAACCTCCGAGAAACAGGCTGAAAAAGAGCCAAAACCCACCCCAGAAAACAGCCTGGAAATGGTCCAGAAAACGGCCAAAAAAGTCCCAAAATACAGCCCACAAAATGGCTATGAACAGCCCAAAATGGGCCAAAAACCACCCTGGAAACAGCCTAAAAAACAGCCCCAAAATGGCCACAAAAAACTTCAAAAAAGGCCACAAAACACCTGAAAACATCCCCAAATATCCCCCAAAATACAATCTGACAACAGTCTGAAAATGGCCCATAAAGGGCTGGTAAATGGCCCACAAATTGTCCAAATATTTCCCCAAAAGCAGCCCCCCAAATGGCCCCAAACCAGCCTGTAAATGGCCCCAAAACACTCTAGAAACCGCCTAAAAACAACCCCAAAACTGGGCCAAAAAACAATCCATAACAGGCCAAAAATGGCCCAAATTACTGCCTGACAACAGGCCAGAAAATGCCCCCAATGGGCCTGAAAAACAGCCAAAAACTGCCTCTATCTCTCTGTTCTCTACTTCCCCTTGCTCTGTTCCTCTGCCCTCTTTCCAGACCTTCCTTCTCTCCTTCCTCCCTTCTGCTTCCCTCTCTCCTGTCTCCTCTCTCTCGCTTTCCCTCTCTTTTTCTCCCTTCCAGTCTCTATTTTGCATGGTGTATTTCAGCATTTCAGCAAACCCCATTCAATATCAATGGGATTAATAATTATATTCAAAAAAACTATTTTTCTTATTACTAATTTTACATACCTTCTCCTTTTAAAGGTCTACCTATATACGAGTTCAATTGGTTTCCCCGCCCCCCCCCCAAGCCTCTTTTTTGGCCGAAATGTGAGAGGGATTCAGGTTTCCAGCTATCCCCATAATACTATTACATAGTTATACATCAGTAAGCACCAATATTTTTTAGGTCTCGTGTTGTAATTTTAAATATATTTTGTTAGGCGTATTTCCAAATTCCCCCTCCATTCTTTTTCTTTTTCTATCCCCTGGTAACTTTTCCAACTGATATTTTTCTAATCCTGTTGCAGCAGATTGTGGTTTGTAATCTACTTACGAAAGATCAGGACTTGAGACCACGAAGGAAGAGAAACAGGTTTATTGGATGCATCGAGTTCAGCGTGTTCACACACCAACATCTGAACTGGCCTGGCTACGCCCAGGGCAGTGATTTTATACCTTTAATCAAACTTCGTCAATCAGAGGGCGTTTAAAGAGGCGTATTCATACAAAACGTAAAAACCCCTGTCCAGAACAGGGAAGTACATCTTGGAAAAATACAAAAGCAGATATTCATACCAACAGTTTTCTGCAACTTCTCTATTCTATCTCTCCCCCGCGTATGGCTTCCTGTGCCCCTCCTTTACAGAGTCTTGCCACACTGTTCAGCCCTATTTGTAATATGAGGAAGTTAAAAGTCAACTTTGGGACTCCAGGGCACTGGAGTAAAAGGCCAAACTAAAATGAATCTATAAGGTCCATTCTATTAAGACCACCTAACCTGGCCAGCCACTGGTGGGTTTACCTGTGCAACCCATGCTGTATCATTCTCCCCTATTGAAACTTCACCCAATCCTAAGATTACTGTGTAGTTTCATAAATGGCAGGTTCCTCTCCATGAAGCATGAGCCCAACATATTTGCTCGAGCGTCCTTCTTCTGAGCGTCCCACCAGGGCCAGAACCTTTGCAGTGGCCCATTTCTCCATCAAGAGGGGTGAAACCCTGGCAATTTCGGGAACCAGGAGTTAGAAGTGGAGGTTAAATCAAAACCTTTCCATTTCTGCCCTGGGACATGAGTGAGTTGCCTTATTTCTGTGGTGAGCTGCTTAATGACACGTTCAGTCTCATCAATGTGAAGGCAGCAATTAAACAAGTTAAACTTCCCACAGACCCTCCTTCCCTTGCGTGGAGGTAATCAAGAGCCAATCGATTTTGGTACACTGCAGTACAGAGTTTGCCAGTGGCACTGGGGAGGATATTCAAAGATTTATCAATCCTCTCCCCAGCCAAGTCCAATACTGCCTGCAAATCATTTCACATTCCACCTAAACACAACCCCAAAACAAACAAAAACAGCACAAAAATGTCTCCAAAAACAGCCTGGAAATGGCCTGAAAAACTGATGGAAGCGTTTGGGATTATGAGCGCACAGAAATGAATCCCTTTGTGAGCCCGAGCTCTTCCCAAGAAGCTTCCATAGGGAGCACAGTCACTTCTCAAGAGATTCCTCGCCATGGTTTGGAAACTGCTGGTTGGTTGGAGAAGGCTGAAGGAATTGCGGATTCTACAGATTTGGAGTGAACAGATTCGATGTGTGATGAACCGGACTTTGAAGGGAAGTTGGTTGTCGCTGGGAAATGGACTTGCCATATCAAACTGGAAAACTATTTGGACTGGACTGTGGTGAAAATGAAGAGACAACAGAGGTTTATGATTTTGAGGAATAAGACACAATAGTTGTTTTATTGTTCTCAGCCAAAATATTAAGAAAAAGTTTTATTCGTAAGAATCAAACAAAGATATTTCATCCCGGACAGATCACAGACAATGATTATGGTAAATAAAAAGCCATTCTGGACTTTATACAAATGAAATGCAAAACTAAATTGTTAACGCTATTTTAATTTTGCTGTTTATTCACCTGTTAACCATTTTGCCTCTCTGTGTAGTAGATTGATGAAAGTCAAATTGTTTGTAAATAGAGGCAGAAGTTTATAAATTTTGGGCTTGTTTCACAAGGGGAGGCAACTAATATTGCCCCGACATATGCATGAATACTCAAGTGGAGGGATTAGTATATGTAAATCTGTTTTTGCACATTTTTTTTGCTTTCTTTTTAAACGTGTCTATTCTTGCTTTGCTTTTAAAGCTTTGTGGGGTTTTTTGGAGTTTTATTTATATTAATTTTCTGAATAATTTCTTCCCCAAAAAAATCCGCAAGGAAGTTCATGTGGCTGCTCTTTACCTATCTTCTAAACTGCCACTAAATTCATGGAAACGTTGCATTATAAGCTTGGAAGGGACATCGGAGGTCTTCTGGTCCAACCTGCTCTTCAAGGCAGGACACTTAAACCATCCCTCTCAAATGGTCGTCCAGCCCACTCTATTCCACTGATTAATTGCACTGACAAAAAAATATATCTTCTAGTTTGGGCCTTATTTTAACTAGCTTCCGCCTATTACTTCTTATCCTGCCATCTGGTGCCCTAGAGAGTAAGTCAATCTGCTCTTCTTTGTGTCAGATGCATAAGTCCTTGAAAACAGCTATCTTGTCCCCCTTGGTTGCTCTTCTGTGCACATTTTCCAGTGTCTCAACGTTTTTATATCATGGTGACCAGCACTCAACTATGTATTCTAAGTGTTGTATTGTATAAAGCAATTCTATATTTTCTTGTTGTCTTGACATTATTCCTCTCTTGATGCAACCTAGGACTAAATTGGCTGTTATTGGCAACTGCAGCACAATGCTGGCCAAGAGGTACTTGTCCACTTATCAGGCACCCCAGGGATACATGGCCTGCCCTTTTGGAGATCTCCCAGAGGCAGACACCATTTTCATTGCACCCGCAATTCCTTAACACGCTCTACAAAGTGTTAAGGTAGCAAAACAGAACAATTCGTCCCACTCCCAGTGACCAAGAAGCAGCCACTATATTGACGCAGGCAGCCATGGCAAAATGAGAACTGCTTCCACAAGTTCACTGCATGGCCTACGGATGAATCCCGGTCAAAATAATGGTTGTTTCCATAAAGCAGTCACACAGCCCAGAGATACATGCCCTGGCCTCTTTCCCCACATGAGATTCAGAGATCTTCAAAAGGTATGCAGGAGGCTGTGATGCCTGGTAGGGTGGGAGTCAGGCCTAAGGACTGCAGGGATCCAGTAGAAGTGGAGATCCTGTTTGTGTTGGGGGGGGGAGGTCTATGGAACCATGTGGGGAGCCTATGGGGGACAACTGACCTATTAGGACCTGTGAGGAAGGGAACGGCCTAGGAGGACCCAAGGGTGGGATTCTCCAAACTCTGAAGTAGCCACTGTTGAGCTTAACAATTTGCACATTCATGTGACGGCTTCATCAGGAAGAGCAAGCGGTGAAGGTAATTCAGCAAAATGATCAGCCAGTATTCAGATGAGGCCAATATTCAGTGTTCTCACCTACACCCTCAGCGGGAGTTCAGAAATGAAATTCAAACCTTCTCCAAACTCATCAACTTTTGCCTCATATATATTTAGTTGTATGCAATAAGGAAGGGGTGTC
This sequence comes from Thamnophis elegans, assembly GCF_009769535.1. Lineage (NCBI taxonomy): Eukaryota > Metazoa > Chordata > Lepidosauria > Squamata > Natricidae > Thamnophis > Thamnophis elegans. Next base: position 158,163,626 of record NC_045542.1, on the reverse strand, counting down.
AAAGTCAAGGCCCAGGATCAGATGCGGGTCGCAGTGTGGTTAAATCCGGCCAGCAGGGCTGTCGTGAAACCACGGACTGGTACGTGGTGCCTCTGCCAGCATTTGCACTGGCAGAGGATTGCAGGAGGCCATTGCAACTAAAAATGGAGGTTGCGGGGGACGCAGGAGAACCACAGGTGCCCCCAACAGAAGTGACGTCAAGATAGCTATGCCCCCCTATCCACTTCCACCACAGCCCTCCACCCAGGTCAAACAGAACCATGATGCAGTCCTCAATGAAATCTAGTTTGACAAGCCTGCGATAAGGAGTCATTTTGGCCAAAAGTACTATCCACAGACCGGCCATTTGAAAGGCACTCCCATGTGAGTCCTCTGGTGTTTCACTAGGTTCGAATTAAAATGAAAACTTTTTCCTAAATAGGGCATTCCATGTTTTTCATGTGACCTCCAGTGTATCACCATGTTAGAATTCTAACTGAAACTTTTGCCACAAAGAGGACAATGATACGGTTTCTCCTCTGTGTGTCCTCTGGTGTTTAACCAGACTGGAATTCTTGGTGAAACGTTTCCCACAGTCAGCACATTCAAAAGCATTCTCTCCTGTGTGTATCATCTGGTGATTTGTGAGCTGTAATTTTGTAATGAAACCTCTTCCACAGTCAAGATATTCAAAGGGTTTCTCTCCCATTTGAGACCTCTGATGTTTCATCAAGTTAGAATTCTGAGTGAAACTTTTGCCACAAGCGGGACACTCATACGGTTTCGCTCCTATATGAGTTCTCTGGTGACTCATGAGGTAGAATTTTTTAATGAAACATTCCCCACAATATGGACAAAGATATGATTTCTCTCCTGTGTGAGTCCTCTGGTGTTGCACCAGGTGGAAATTAGAACTGAAACTTGTCCCACAAATCGGACACTCCTACGGTTTCTCTCCTGTGTGAGTCCTCTGGTATACCACCAGCCGGGAATTGCGACTGAAACTTTTCCCACAAACAGGACATTCAAAGGGTTTCTCTCCAGTGTGAGTCCTCTGGTGTGTCACTAGGTCGGAATTCCAACGGAAACTTTTCCCACAAAGAGGACATTCAAAAGGTTTCTCTCCCGTGTGAGACCTCTGGTGTACCACCAGATGGGAATTGCGACTGAAACTTTTCCCACAAACAGGACATTCAAAGGGTTTCTCTCCTGTGTGAGTCCTCTGGTGTGTCACCAGGTTGGACCTGTTACTGAAACCTTTCCCACAGTCAGGACATTCAAAGGGTTTCTCTCCTGTGTGAGTCCTCTGGTGTGACACTAGGTCGGAATTCTGACTGAAACCTTTCCCACAAAGAGGACATTCAAAGGCTTTCTCTCCTGTGTGAGTCCTCTGGTGTCTCAACAGGGTGTACTTGTCACTAAAACCTTTCCCACAGTCAGGACATTCAAAGGGTTTCTCTCCTGTGTGTGTCCTATGGTGTATCACTAGTTTGGACCTGTTACTGAAACCTTTCCCACAGTCAGGACATTCAAAGGGTTTCTCTCCTGTGTGAGTCGTCTGGTGCATCACTAGGCGGAAATTCTGACTGAAACCTTTCCCACAGTCAGGACATTCAAAGGGTTTCTCTCCTGTGTGAGTCCTCTGGTGTTGCACTAGGCTGGAACTGTTACTGAAACTTTTCCCACAATCAGGACATTCGAAAGGTTTCTCTCCTGTGTGAGTCCTCTGGTGTTGCACTAGGTCGGAATTCTGATTGAAACTTTTCCCACAGTCAGGACATTCAAAGGGTTTCTCTCCCGTGTGAGACCTCTGGTGTACCACCAGCTGGGAATTGCGACTGAAACTTTTCCCACAAACAGGACATTCAAAGGGATTCTCTCCTGTGTGAGTCCTCTGGTGTGTCACCAGGTTGGACCTGTTACTGAAACCTTTCCCACAGTCAGGACATTCAAAGGGTTTCTCTCCTGTGTGAGTCCTCTGGTGAATCACTAGGCTGCAATTCTGACTGAAAGCTTTCCCACAGTCAGGACATTCGAAAGGTTTCTCTCCTGTGTGAGTCCTCTGGTGTTTCACCAGGCTGGAATTATAACTAAAACTTTTCCCACAGATAGGACATTCAAAGGGTTTCTCTCCCATGTGAATCCTCTGGTGTACCACCAGAGGGGTGTTCCTGCTGAAACTTTTCCCACAAAAAGGACATTCAAATGGTTTCTCTCCTGTGTGAGTCCTTTGGTGCATCACCAGGTTGGACCTCTTACTGAAACTTTTCCCACAATCAGGACATTCGAAAGGTTTCTCTCCTGTGTGAGTCCTTTGGTGTATAACTAGGTGGGAATTGTGACTGAAACCTTTCCCACAGTCAGGACATTCAAAAGGTTTCTCTCCTGTGTGAGTCCTCTGGTGCATCACCAGGTTGGAATTCTTGCTGAAACATTCCCCGCGATCAGAACATTCATATGATTTCTTTTTTGTGTGCATCCTCTAATATATTACCAGGCTGGAGATCAGACTGAAACTTTTCTCACAGTAAGGATTCTCCCTGGTAGGATTTCTCTAATGTATCACCAAGTTGCCAAGCTCACTTCCTTGGGAGCACATGTAGGGCTCCTCCCCTATGTGGCTCCTTCCATGAACCAACCACAAGGAGCAGTTCTGACTAAAGCTTTGGCCACATTAATATTGCTGTTCTCCAATGTGGATCATTTCGTGCACACTCAGTTGTGATTTGAAATACGAATTTTGCCCACAATAGCCACATCTGTGGACCTGCAAAAGGGGATCATGTGACTGTAAAACAGGGCAACTGTCATAAATGTGAGTTAGCTGCCAAGGATTCAAAGACAGATCATGTGACCATGGGCTTCTGCAATAGTCATAAGTGTGAAAAATGTTCATCAGTCAGGTTTTTCAGTGGCACTGTCACTTTGAATAGTTACTAAATGAACTGTTATAAGTCGAGGACTACCTGTAATGTATCCTTGTGTTCTGCATATTCTACGTTTTCCAGTTCGAAATCTCTTCTTGATTAGCTGCTGGGGAAGAAGGAGAATTTTGTGGGTTTCTCTAGGAGATGGAAATGTTTTGATTTCTGGCTTGATTAACTTTCCTTTTTAACGTTGCTTGTTATTCTCAGTTGTCCGGAGTTCTCTTATTGGCATCCTCTTTGCCTGTAAGATTCAAAGTAATTGCTTATAAAATGGTTGCAGAAGATATACATATTTAAAAAAAATACCATATACATTAAAGGTAAAAAGGAAATAGCCCACTAAAATAACCTTAATTATGATTTATTTGACACATTGAAGATTACAGAGACCCAAGTTCACATTTGTATGCAACCATGAAATTCTCTGGTTGACTTGGGTCAATACAAATTCTTAGAATAGCAATTATTGAATAGAATCGCTGTAATTAAGATGACTACAGTATATGACAGAATAATAGAGTGGGAAACTACCTTAAAGGTCTTCTAGTCCACCCCTCTGCTCTACCATTTCAGAAGTGGCCGTCAAATCTCTTTTTGAAAGTTACAACACCCAAAACCTCTGAAGGCAAGCTATTCCATTGGTTGATTGCTGCAATCGGTAGGATTTTTTTTTAGTATATTTTTATTATTTTTAAATTTAAAACAATGCAGTACCGCAAAGTCAAAGTGAACATACATTCACATTATATAGCCGTCTTTAGGGGAGATGCCATCTGTAGAACATCTTATAAAATTTTTCTTTATACGACATAGCCAATGTTAGTTTCCGATTAAGTATCCAAAGTTTTTACCACTTAGCCAATTCCCCATTATAATCAAATTTTTTCACCCAGGCGACCATAGTTTCTTTGACATGTTCCTCCTCTAGCTTATGTTCCAAAAAAATCTATATAACACTTTGATCAACCTGTTTTCTGTCTGCATCAAAGGTTTATCTAATATTGTGTAATCTTTGGTAATACCTTCCTTCTTCCTATCCTGTGCAAACCTTGGTTGTATCTGTAAATAAGACCACCATTCTACTTGGAATTTTCTTTTTAGTTATAGGTTGCATCTCTCTTTGGTTAGTTTCCATCCATCGTTTCTCTGGTGTTGCACTACGTCGGAATTCTGATTGAAACTTTTCCCACAGTCAGGACATTCGAAAGGTTTCTCTCCTGTGTGAGTCCTCTGGTGTATCACTAGGCTGGAATAACGACTGAAACCTTTCCCACAGTCAGGACATTCAAAGGGTTTCTCTCCTGTGTGAGTCCTCTGGTGTATCACTAGGCTGGAATAACGACTGAAACCTTTCCCACAGTCAGGACATTCAAAGGGTTTCTCTCCTGTGTGTGTCCTCTGGTGTCTCAACAGGCTGGAATAATTACTGAAACCTTTCCCACAAACCGGACACTCGTACGGTTTCTCTCCTGTATGAGTCCTCTGGTGTATCACCAGTTTGGATCTGTTACTGAAACATTTCCCACAGTCAGAACATTCATATGATTCCTTTTTTGTGTGCATCGTCAAATATATTACCAGGCTGGAGTTCAGACTGAAACTTTTCTTACAATCAGGATTCACTCTGGTTTGAGTTCTCTAATGTATCAGCAAGTGGCAAAGCCTACTTCCTTGGGAGCACATGTAGGGCTCCTCCCCTATGTGGGTCCTTCCATGAACCAACCACAAGGAGCAGTTTTGACTAAAGCTTTGGCCAGATTAATATTGGTTTTCTCCAATGTGGATAATTTCGTGCACACTCAGTTGTGATTTGAAATACGCACTTTGCCCACAATAGTCACATATGTGGACCTGGAAAAGGGGATCACATGACCCTAGAACCGTCATAAATGTGAGTTAGCTGCCAAGGATTCAAATATAGATCACGTTACCATGAGGCTTCTGCAATAGTCATAAGTGTGAAAAATGGTCATCAGTCAGGTTTTTCAGTGGCCCTGTCACTTTGAATAGTTACTAAATGAACTGTTATAAGTCGAGGACTACCTGTAATGTATCCTTGTGTTCTGCATACTCTACTTTTTCCAGTTCGAAATCTCTTCCCGATTACCTGCTGGGGAAGAAGGAGAATTTTGTGGGTTTCTGTAGGAGATGGAAATGTTTTGATTTCTGGCTTGATTGAATTTCCTTTTTAACGTTACTTGTTATTCTCAGTTGTCCGGAGTTCTCTTATTGGCATCCTCTTTGCCTGTAAATTCAAAGAAATTGTTTATAAAATGGTTGCAGAAGATGTAAAAAAGAAAACTATATACATTAAAGGTAAAAGGAACTATTCCACAATGCTAAAATAATCTTAGATTAATTATTATTTATTTGACATATTGAAGATTACGGAGATCCAAGTTCACATTTGTATGCAACCATGAAATTCTCTGGTTGACTTGGGTCAATACAAATTCTTAGAACAGCAATTATTGTCTAGAATCACTGTAATTAAGATGAATACAATATATAACAGAATAATAGAGTGGGACGGGACCTTAAAGGTCTTCTAGTCCATCCCTCTGCTCTACCATTTCAGAAGTGGCTGTCAAATCTCTTTTTGAAAGCTTCCAGTGTGGCAAAAGAAAGAGGCTTTTGCCCGCCCCGCCGCTATGTCTGACATAGAGGCGTCCCAACTCTATGTCGGACGTAGCGGCGAAGCGGGCAAAGCTGCTTTTTAAAAAAAATGTTTTTATTAACAAACATGTAAAATACACAAACACAAAAATTAGACGTACACCACATTTATACAATACAGCACGAACAGGAACTTCCTGTTTTTTATAATAGCAATCATCAATCGATACCGCTCACCTTATATTATTTCCCCTTCTATTGTATTTCATTCAGATTTCACCATTCTTAACCCTCTTATTTTACTCATAACTATTATTTTTGAGTTTTGTTATATTCTTCCATTGATTTTTGTTTCTTTCCTCCATCCACCTATATCATTTATCCCATATCTGGTAGAATTCTGCTCTTCCTCTCCCTGGATTTCTTTAGTTAGTTTATCCATTTCGCCACAGTCCATAATCTTTCTTATTATTTCATCTTCATTTGGGATTAATTTGTTTTGCCCGCCTCTGGGCAAAAGAAAGAAAGTGCCAGCCCGGCAGCAGAGGCGGATAAAAGGCTGCCCCGACACAGAGAAAGAAAGCTGGCCAGCTGCCCTCCCTGCCTCTTCTACCACCTTCCCTCTCTTCTCAAACAAACTCTCTCTGAAATTGAGAGAGAGTTTGTTTGAGTGAAGAAACAAACACGCGCACACACAGACACACACACACAAAAACACACATATTACTTAAAAAATTACATTAATTTTGAATTCCTCCCCCTCCCTCCGACCCACATACCTTTTCCAGCTGTTTCACAATCACAGAGGATTTCAACTCTGCTCTTGCCTGCCATCATGAAAATGTAAAAATACAAAAGGAAAAAGGCAAGAGCTGCTGAGGTCAGGCTGGGTTAGCTGCTGCCAGAGTCCCCAATGGATGACTCTGCTTAAGTGTTTAAAAAAGCCTTTTCTTTTTAGTTATAGGTTGCTTCCTTCTTTGGCTAGTTTCCATCCATCGATTCTTTTGGTACTTTGGAAATAAATGGACGTCTTTGTCTTCATAGGAGCCCCTCAAATATTGGAACATTGTTGTCATGTCTCCGCTAGTCCTTCTCATTAGACTAGAGATGCCCAATTCCTATAACCATTCTTTGTAGGTTTTAACCTCCAGCACCCTAATTGCCCAAAATACATTTTCTGTTTTAGACTTTACAAATACTTGTAAGTGATACTCCATTTGGGCAATGGCAGATGGAGATCTCTAAGTTTATATTACAAGGGATGAAACCAAGGATTACATATAAATTATTCCAAGACGTTAAGGAAAGAGGAGGTTGGTTTACCAGATTCCTGCTTCGATCCTTGGAAGAGGCACCAGAGCCTCTCTGCATGTCACTCTCCCCTCTCGTCTTCCGTGAGTGTTTCGGAAGAAGTTCCTCTGTGCTCCTTTTCCCCCATCCTTTCTAGCAATTCAGTACTCGATGGTTTTAACTCCTTTAAGGTCAACTGGAGAGGCCGCAATTTCACTGTTGGCTCTTCAGTCACAGATGCTGCCATCTCCTGACAGGAGGCTGAAAAACAGGCTTGTCCTATCTAACTATGGCATTGGCCAGATCCTCTCACTGATTATGTGCTATCAGTCATGTTCAGACTCCTAGCAACCTATATTTGCAGCTGAGTCAAGAGAAATATAATAAGTACTGAAAAACTGCTATCACATCACTCCAGTCCTTCTCTCTGTTACCCAATTCCTACAACTGTTCATCGTATGTTTTACCCTCCTGTTCCCTACATGACTTTGTTCTTCTTCTCTGCACTCTTTTTGCAGCCTAAACACTTTTGTATTCTGGTGACCAAAACTGGATGCAGGATTCAAAGTGTAGCCTTACTACAGTATAACACAATACTAACACTTTATATGATCTTGATACCATCCCTGTGATGCTGCAGAGCAGGACTGAATTGACTTTTTCGGCAATTACAGCGCACTGCGATTGTTTCTAGGTCCCTGACACAATTTCTGCTCTTGAGCCAAGTACAACCTCTTCTATAGATGTGCATTTAGATTTTCTTGCCTAAGTGTAAGTTTCTCACCACTGAATTGCATTTTACTGGAAAGGGCCCAGGGCTCACATGTGTCAAGATCCTTCTGTATCTTGGGCTTATCCTCTAAAGCAGTGAGGGCAGACCTTTTCAGGGACGTGACCCGGAACAGAAGGTGCCAAGTGGGCATACAAGCACTGGGAAATGAACATCCCGTTTCTGACACACCCATGTGCACCAGCCAGCTTTTCTTCCGGTTACTGGCGTGCATGCGTGCACAACAATCAGCTGGCCATTTCACATGCCACAATAGAAACCAGAAGACCAGCACTTCCAGTTTCCGGAACTGCCACACACGTTAAGAAAAGCTGATTGTCACAAGTGCACGTGTGCCAGAAATCCAGAAGAGGAATGGGCGATGCTGCATGTGCCAGCCGACATGGTTCTGCATTTGCACATGTGCTATAGGTTCGCCATCACTGGTTTAAAGCATTGGCTGTTCCCTGCAACTGGATGTCACCTGCAAATTTGATGAGTTCTCTTCCAATCTCTTCATCTAAGTCATGTTTGAACAAACTGGATATTCTAGCACTCAAGCTGCTGTCCCAAAGATGCTTTTCAAAACCCACGTTTTGCAGGAGTAGAGTTCCAAACTTTTACCACCAAGGTATAAACAGAAATCCTGAGGACTGTGTGCTTCTCCCAAGCCTTGTCTTCCTGAGACTCCAAACAGTAGGGAGCTTCAGTGCAGTGTCAATTAGCAACCAAATAGAGGTGCCAACCGGTGCAGAGATGAAAATAAGTAACAGCTGATTGAAACTTCCCTAAGCACCAAACAGATAAATATGTTGCTGCCCATCAAACAGGAAGGAAACACTGTACCTTATGCCTTTCCCCTGATTTTCAAGATCCCTCTTGAATCTGTTTTTGAAAAAATTATTGCAAATGCTGATAGCAGTTAGGAAAGAAGCTTACATGAAATGCCCTCAGTTAGGTTGGCATTGTGATGTAGAGCTTCGTTGTGGTGTCCCTTGTTTCCTGTGCCTAATTCAATTTTAAACTTGGGGGACATGTAACTCTGTTGATGCAAAGGGGGTGTTGAAAGATAGCCCCCACCCTCTCCTAGAAAAATGAAATCTAGGAAATATTAAAAAGGCAGAATATTATACCTCCCTGGATGAGAAAAGGAGAAACATGCTCTTGGAAAGCAGCCCCCACCTTTGTTAATAGCCCCAGAAAGACAAAAGACATCTCATCTGCAACACAAACGATCTTCACGTCCAGGGTGATGGGATTAGCCCTCCTCATTCAGATCCAAACAAGGACAAAGTCTTTAAGCCATAATAGGAATTGCCCAAAGCCCCACACAGCAAGACTCAACCCTGTTTTTCGGCCTCCTATCAAGAGATGGCAGCATTTGTAACTGGAAAGCCAACAGTACAATTGCGTCGTCTGAGGCTGAGTTTAAAGGAGATAAAACCATCGAGAACTGCATGGCTAGAAAGGATGGGAGAAGGCGAGAAGCCCAGAGGAACTTCCTCTTCTGAAACAGTCCCAGGGTGGATTTCAATTTTTTTAAATCTAAAGGCTCTGTGGGCGTGGCTAGATGGGGGCACTCACGGGCACTCAGTCGTATGCCCCCCCTCCTAGCCACGCCCACAGAACCGGCGAATATTTCTGTTTTCTCAACTGGAAGGCTGGCAAAGAAGCCTCGTTTTCCCGCTGCCGCAGCTGCTTCTCTCTCAACGCCGAACAATCCATGCCTCCCCCCAACACACACATCGCACAAAGCAGGTAGACACCCCCTCCCCATCTAGCTGCTTTCTGTAGCCACGGCTGCCAATCAATTTCCAAAAAGAAGAGAGCACAGAGGAGCTGTGACTGCCGGAACCCACCCCTGGTCCAAAGCTTCTCCGCCATTCTCAGCATCCAGAAGCTGCTGGGGAGGAGAGTTCCTTCGCGCCCTTCGGAGTTTCTCGCACACAGGACGGGCGCGACCTGGGAGACACAGGGAAACCCCGCAGGGCGCGAAGGAACGAGCGCGGCAGCGGCGGCGCTGGGAAGGTGCTGCCCCCGAAGCCCAAGGGTGGGTGGGCTGGCGAGCGGGCGCCTTTCCCTGTGTCTCCCAGGTCGCTCCCGTCCTGTGTGCGAGAAACTCCGCAGGGCGCGAAGATCTTCTAACCCCATCCTCCAGCAGGGAGCCAGAAGGGTGGGAGTAGTTGCACCTCTGGATCACAGTGGAAAAGGCTCTTCTTGATCCCACCCATCAGAATTCCTTAGCAGATGGCATCTGCCAAAGGCCCCTTCCACTGGAACTAGTGGGGCAAGCTAGGTCCATTAGGATGAGATAATTCCACAGACACCTTGGCTGTATGCCATTATAGGGTCTTAAATGTAATACCTTGAATTGGACCCAGAAGCAAACTGGCACGAATGCACCTAATGTAACAGCAATCTTAAATGAGCCACCCTAGGGCGCCCCCAGAACTCTGCGCCGCTGCATTCTGCACCGGCTGTAGCTTCTGAATAATCTTCAAGCATAGCCTCATGCAGAGCACATTGCAGCAATCTAACTGAGAGGCTATCAAGGCAGGAGTGACTATGCGCAGGAGGGTCTCACAGTTCCAATACAGGCGCAACTGGTGTAAACATGAAGCGGTGCAAAAGCTCACCCAGCCACAACTACTGCCTGCATTTGAGCCTTAATAAACTAAACCATTTTGTTCTTCATCTTAATGGTATAATTGAATGAGATTTGGGAGTAGGTTATTTCCAAGATGTGTGGTTGGGCTGGTGAAGAAAGTGTGAGGCTCAAGAGCTAACAAAAAACAAAACAAAACAGGACCATATTTTCCTGGCAAGATTCTTGCAAAATTTACTTGCAAAATTTTAGAAAGGCTCCTTATGTGAAGATTTGAAAAAGGTGAACTGGACCTCTATTAGGGAGGGGAGTAGAAGATCAGAGGTAACCATTTGGATCCCCTTTCAAAAGGGAATAAATATTATCAGCAGTTTAGTTAGTAAATTGTAGTTAACAGCATGTTGGCTTGAAAAGTGGTCTTTAGATTAGAGATTGCAGCTTGCATAGAATAAAGTTAGCATACTTGAAGTGAAATAGGCTTTGGTTATGTTTAGGTTGCATTAGCTAAAATGTGCCAATACCGTCCTTGTTGGTAAGAATTGTTGTCATGTTAGAAGAATGACTAAGGCTGACAGCCTAATCTACTCTGTGTTAAATAAATAAAATGGATGGATGGAAACGAAAGAATACAGAAAAGGTTGGTGAGGCATTTAGTGGCCTATGGATGAGAATGGTGGCTGTTTAGTAAGAAAATCTGTTTGGAATGTGCATATATATTCATATGTGGCCATAGCAAAATAATAAATAGAAATAAAAAAGCATGATTGATTTTTACTGTTTTTGATGAAAGTGAGAGGATTAGTGAAGGCTTGGTGCAGCAAGGATCCCACTATCTTACTATTTTATTTTTCTTTATGTACACTGAGAGCATATTCACCAAAGACAAATTCCTTGTGTGTTCAATCACACTTGGTTAATAAACTATTCTATTCTATTTTACTCTACTCATTTCTATTTCAAATCTAACAAGGAGTTTAGCTTCTCTCTCTTGAAAATGTAAGCTAGCATAAGGCATTATAATGCAAGCTAGCCTTAACTTTCAAACAGTTCATTTAGTGACCAAAGTTACAATGGCATTGAAAAAAGTGTCTCATGACCATTTTCACACTTAGCGACCATTTTCACATTTAGCGACCGTTGCAGCATCCTCATGGTCGCGTAATCAAAATTTTGATGTTCGGCAACTGATTCATATTTATGATGGTTTCGGTGTCCGGTGGTCATGTTTGACAAAATATAAAAATTTTAATCAAGCCCCCACCCCACCCCCGGTCAATGGTGTCCCTCTTTACCAATCTGAAAATCTGGTCACCTTAGGCATACAGGGCTGTTAAAGCCAGATGTGAAGCAGCAGCAGCTACCGATAACTTTGCAGTTACTTTGTGCTGAGTTTTCAAGCCTGCATTAAAACACATCTCATGCCAAGAACTATTGTCACTTGCTGTTTTCTGGTGCGGGAGGCTTGGAACGTGACTGTAAGTCAGTGTTCCCTCCTCCCCCCTTTTCCTCCAGCTGGTTGCCTACCTGTTCCCTGCAGGGTATAAGAAGGCTGGGGAGTATCATGGGAAATGCTGAGGGAACAGTGATAGAGGCCACTGGTGGAGTGGCAGTGGACCTGTTCCTACTGGCAGTCCATCCAGCGCAGGACGATGGGGCTTCCCAGATAGATATATGCCCCAAGGAGTGTGAAGCCCTCAGGCATGTATAGCTGGCCCACATGGCATCAGTCCAGGATGCAGGACAAGAGATGGGACCCACCGGAGAATGGTGGTGGAGTTCATTGGCAGCTGGTGGTTTGGGACCCTGCTACTGACATCAAATCTGTCTGGCAGCTATTTAACGCGGTGGCGGGAGAGGAGCCTGTCTGAAGGTGATGATGATGGGGGGGAGGGGGGGAGTTTTTCCACCGAGACTGGCAGTCAAACAATGATACTGCTTTTGGAGTGATTTGGTGAGGCTATTTTTGCAACGTTGGTCCTGGCAGCATGGGGAATTGAAGGGTGGGAGGCAGCAGCCACACCGAGGCCCCTGTTGAAGTTCAGTCAAGCCAGTGGGTCCACCCACCCAATTCTGCTTGGCCCGCCTGAAACTCCGGCTAGATGATGGTCATGGCAGATCTCAGGAGACCCAAGTGGTGAGGGGACCTGGGACCAGGCCCCTCCTTGACAGAGTTTGGCAGAAGCACTGGCCAAAACCAAGGTGAGGCAACAAGACTTTTTAATAGTAGACACCAATGGATGCCCCCTCAGCAGGGCAGCCCACTTCTGGCACGGCAGTGACCAGTGCCTAGGTGAGCTCATCAGATCCCATTGAGTCCAGGGTGGCCTATGGGCAGAGGTGGGATTCAGCCAGTTCGGATCAGTTGGGGCAAGCCAGTTGTTAAAATTCGGCCCGGTTCAGTGAACCGGCTAATCCCACCATTGGCTGGTCCCCCCCCCCACATTTTTGGGGCCTGAAAAACAGCTAAAAATGCCCCCCAAAACCCACTCAGAAACAGCTTGAAAATGGCCTGGAAATGGCAAAAAAATGGTCCAAAAAACAGCCCTGAAAATGTCTAAAAATGGCCAAAAACAGCCCCAAAACCATCCTAGAAACAGGCTGAAAAAGAGCCAAAACCCACCCTAGAAAACAACCTGGAAATGGCCCAGAAAATGGCCAAACATCCCAAAATACAGCACACAAAATGGCTGTGAACAGCCCAAAAATGGGCCAAAAACCACCCTGGAAACACCCTGAAAACAGCCCCAAATATCGCCCAAAATACAATCTGACAACAGTCTGAAAATGGGCCAAAATGGGCTGGTAAATGGCCCAGAAATTGTCCAAATATTGCCCAAAAAGCAGCCCCCAAAATGGCCCCAAACCAGCCAGTAAATGGCCTGAAAAATGGGCCAAAATACACCCCAGGAACTGCCTAAAAACAACCCCAAAATAAACAAAAACAGCACAAAAATGGCTCCAAAAAGAGCCTGGAAATGGCCTGAAAACTGATGGAAGCGTTTGGGATTATGAGCGCACAGAAATGAATCCCTTGGTGAGCCTGAGCTCTTCCCAAGAAGCTTCCATAGGGAGCACAGCCACTTCTTAAAAGATTCCTCGCCATGGTTTGGAAACTGCTGGTTGGCTGGAGAAGGCTGAAGGAGATGTGGATTCTACAGATTTGAAGTGAACAGATTCGATGTGTGATGAACCGACTTTGAAGGGAAGTTGGTTGTCGCTGGGAAATGGACTTGCCATATCCAACTGGAAAACTATTTGGACTGGACTGTGGTGAAAATGGATCGACAACATAGATTTATGATTTTGAGGAATAAAACACAATACTTGTTTTATTGTTCTCAACCAAAATATTAAGAAAAAGTTTTATTCATAAGAATCAAACAGATATTTCATCCCGGACAGATAACAGACAATGATTATGGTAAATAAAAAGCCATTCTGGACTTTATACAAATTAAATGCAAAACTAAATTGTTAATGCTATTTTAATTTTGCTGTTTATTCACCTATTAACCACTTTGCCTCTCTGTGTAGTAGATTGATGAAAGTCAAATTGTTTGTAAATAGAAGTAGAACTTTATAAATTCTGGGCCTGCTTCACAAGGGGAGGTAAGTAATATTGCTCCGACATACGTATGAATACTCAAGGGGAGGGGATAGTATATGTAAATCTGTTTTTGCACATTTTTTTGCATTCTTTTTAAACCTTGTGTCTATTTTTGCTTTGCTTTTAAAGCTTTGTGGGGTTTTTGGGAGTTTTATTTATATTAATTTTCTGAATAATTTTTTCCCCCAAAAAATCCACAAGGAAGTTCATGTGGCTGCTCTTTACCTATCTTCTAAACTGCCTCCAAATTCATGGAAACGTTGAATTATAGGCTTGGAAGAGACCTCGGAGGTCTTCTGGTCCAACCTGCTCTTCAAGACAGGACACTTAACCATCCCTCCCAAATGGTCGTCCAGTCTACTCTTGAAAACCTGCAGTGACCCACAAAACCGGGAGGCAAACTATTCCACTGATTAATTGCTTTGACAAAAAAAAAATCTTCTAGTTTAGGCCTCATTTTAACTAGCTTCCGCCCATTGCTTCTTATCCTGCCATCTGGTGCCCTAGAGGATAAGTCATCTGCTCTTCTTTGTGTCAGATGCATAAGTACTTGAAAACAGCTATCTTGTCCCCCTTGGTTGTTCTTCTGTGCACATTTTCCAGTGTCTCAACGTTTTTATATCATGGTGACCAGCACTCACTATGTATTCTAAGTACGATATTGCGTAAAGCATTTCTATATTTTCTTGTTGTCTTGCATTATTCCTCTCTTGATGCAACCTAGGACTACATTGGCTGTTATTGGCAACTACAGCACAATGCTGGCCAAGAGGTACTTGTCCACTCATCAGGCACCCCAGGGATACATGGCCTGCCCTTTGGAGATCTCCCAGAGGCAGACACCATTTCATTGCACTCACAATTCCTTAAGACAGTCTACAAAGTGTTAAGGGAGCTGTGATGCCTGGTAGGGTGGGAGTCAGGCCTAAGGACTGCAGGGATCCAGTAGAAGTGGAGATCCTGTTTGTGTTTGTGAGGGTGGTGGTGGGGCTATGTAACCATGTGGGGAGCCTAAGGGGGACGACGGACCTATTGGGACCTGTGAGAAAGGGAAAGGGCTAGGAGGACCCAAGGGCGGGATTCTCCAAACTCTGAAGTAGCCACTGTTGAGCTTAACAATTTGCACATTCATGTGATGGCTTCATAAGGAAGAGCAAGCGGTGAGGGTAATTCAGCAAAATGATCAGCCAGTATTCAGATGAGGCCAATATTCAGTGTTCTCACCTACACTCTCAGCGGGAGTTCAGAACTGAAATTCAAACCTTCTCCAAACTCATCAACTTTTGCCTCATATATATTGAGTTGTATGCATTAAGGAAGGGGTTCAAAGTCAAGGCCCAGGGTCAGATGCGGGCCGCAGGGTGGTTAAATCCAGCCAGCAGGGCTGTCGTGAAACCACGGACTGGTACGTGGTGCCTCTGCCAGCATTTGCACTGGCAGAGGATTGCAGGAGGCCATTGCAACTAAAAATGGAGCTCGAAATCCCATTTTTGTTGGCAAAGCACTTGGGCTTCCACAGGCACCCCCAACAGAAGTGACGTCAGATAGCTATGCCCCCCTGTCCACTTCCACCAGAGCCCTCCACCCAGGTCAAACAGAACCATGATTCAGGCCTCAATGAAATCTAGTTTGACAACCCTGCGATAAGGAGTCATTTTGGCCAAAAGTACTATCCACAGACTGGCCATTTGAAAGGCACTCCCATGTGAGTCCTCTGGTGTTTCACTAGGTTCGAATTGAAATGAAAACTTTTTCCTAAATAGGGCATTCCATGTTTTTCATGTGACCTCCAGTGTATCACCATGTTAGAATTCTAACTGAAACTTTTGCCACGAAGAGGACAATGATACAGTTTCTCCTCTGTGTGAGTCCTCTGGTGTTTAACCAGACTGGAATTCTTGGTGAAACGTTTCCCACAGTCAGCACATTCAAAAGCATTTTCTCCTGTGTGTATCATCTGGTGATTTGTGAGCTGTAATTTTGTAATGAAACCTTTTCCACAGTCAAGACATTCAAAGGGTTTCTCTCCCGTGTGAGACCTCTGATGTTTCATTAAGCTAAATTCTGAGTTCTGAATTCTTTGCCACAAACAGTACACTCATACGGTTTCGCTCCTGTATGGGTTTTCTCGTGACTCATGAGGTACAATTTTGTAATGAAACATTCCCCACAATATGGACAAGGATATGATTTCTCTCCTGTGCGAGTCCTCTGGTGTTGCACCAGGTGGAAATTGGAACTGAAACTTGTTCCACAAATCGGACACTCCTACAGTTTCTCTCCTGTGTGAGTCCTCTGGTGTGTCACTAGGTGGGAATTCCGACTGAAACTTTTCCCACAAAGAGGACATTCAAAGTATTTCTCTCCTGTGTGAGATCTCTGGTGTCTCAACAGGGTGTACTTATCACTGAAACCTTTCCCACAGTCAGGACATTCAAAGGGTTTCTCTCCTTTGTGAGTCCTCTGGTGTGTCACCACACTGGAATTAGCACTAAAACCTTTCCCACAAACAGGACATTTAAAGGGTTCTCTCCTGTGTGAGTCCTCTGATGTGTCACTAATTGGGAATTCCAACGGAAACCTCTCCCACAATCAGGACATTCAAAGGGTTTCTCTCCTTTGTGAATCCTCTGGTGTGTCACTAGGTAGGAATTCTGACTGAAACTTTTCCCACAGTCAGGACATTCAAAGGGTTTCTCTTCTGTGTGAGTCCTCTGGTGTCTCACTAATTGGGAATTCCAACTGAAACCTTTCCCACAATCAGGACATTCAAGGGTTTCTCTTCTGTGTGAATCCTCTGGTGTGTCACTAGGTAGGAATTCCGACTGAAACTTTTCCCACAGTCAGAACATTCAAAGAGTTTCTCTTCTGCATGAGTCCACTGGTGGTGCACTAGGTTGGAACTCTGATTGAAACATTTCCCACAAACAGGACATTCAAAGGGTTTCTCTTCTGCGTGTGTCCTCTGGTGTTGCACTAGGCTGGAACTCTGATTGAAACATTTCCCACAAACAGGACATTCAAAGGGTTTCTCTCCTGTGTGAGTCCTCTGGTGTTGCACTAGGTGGGAATTCTGACTGAAACCTTTCCCACAGTCAGGACATTCAAAGGGTTTCTCTCCTGTGTGAGTCCTCTGGTGTATCACTAGGAAGGAATTCTGACTGAAAGCTTTCCCACAGTCAGGACATTCAAAGGGTTTATCTCCTGTGTGAGTCCTCTGGTGTCTCATCAGGATGGAATTCTGACTGAAACCTTTCCCACAGTCAGGACACTCGTACGGTTTCTCTCCTGTGTGAGTCCTCTGGTGTATCAACAGGACGGACCTGTTACTGAAACTTTTCCCACAATCAGGACATTCGAAAGGTTTTCTCCTCCTGTGTGAGTCCTCTGGTGTGTCACCAGGCTGGAATTATCACTAAAACCTTTCCCACAAATAGGACATTTAAAGGGTTTCTCTCCTGTATGAGTCCTCTGGTGTATTACTAGGCTGGAATTCTGACTGAAAGCTTTCCCACAGTCAGGACATTCAAAGGGTTTCTCTCCTGTGTGAGTCCTCTGGTGTCTCAACAGGATGGACTTGTGACTGAAACATTTCCTACAGTCAGGACATTCAAAGGGTTTATCTCCTGTGTGAGTACTCTGGTGTACCACCAGTTGGTAATTGTGATTGAAACCTTCCCACAGTCAGGACATTCAAAAGGTTTCTCTCCCCTGTGTGAGTCCTCTGGTGCATCACCAGGTGGGAATTCTGACTGAAACCTTTCCCACAGTCAGGACATTCAAAGGGTTTCTCTCCTGTGTGAGTCCTCTGGTGTATCAACAGGACGGACCTTTTACTGAAACTTTTCCCACAATCAGGACATTCGAAAGGTTTCTCTCCTGTGTGAGTCCTCTGGTGTGTCACCACGCTGGAATTAGCACTAAAACCTTTCCCACAAACAGGACATTTAAAGGGTTTCTCTCCTGTGTGAGTCCTCTGGTGTACCACCAGTGTGGTAATTGTGATTGAAACCTTTCCCACAGTCAGGACATTCAAAAGGTTTCTCCCCTGTGTGAGTCCTCTGGTGCATCACCAGGTGGGAATTCTGACTGAAACCTTTCCCACAGTCAGGACATTCAAAGGGTTTCTCTCCTGTGTGAGTCCTCTGGTGTATCAACAGGACGGACCTTTTACTGAACTTTTCCCACAATCAGGACATTCGAAAGGTTTCTCTCCTGTGTGAGTCCTCTGGTGTGTCACCACGCTGGAATTAGCACTGAAACCTTTCCCACAAACAGGACATTTAAAGGGTTTCTCTCCTGTGTGAGTCCTCTGGTGTATCAACAGGACGGACCTGTTACTGAAACTTTTCCCACAATCAGGACATTCGAAAGGTTTCTCCCCTGTGTGAGTCCTCTGGTGCATCACCAGGTGGGAATTCTGACTGAAACCTTTCCCACAGTCAGGACATTTAAAGGGTTTCTCCCCTGTGTGAGTCCTCTGGTGTGTCAACAGGATGGACTTGTAACTGAAACCTTTCCCACAGTCAGGACATTCAAAGGGTTTCTCTCCTGTGTGAGTCCTCTGGTGCCTCAACAGGATGGACCTGTACCTGAAACCTTTCCCACACTCAGGACATTCAAAGGGTTTCTCTCCTGTGTGAGTCCTCTGTGTCTCAACAGGTTGGAATTCTTGCTGAAACATTCCCCGCAATCAGAACATTCATATGATTTCTTTTTGTGTCCATCCTTTAATATATTACCAGGCTGGAGTTCAGACTGAAACTTTTCTCACAGTCAGGATTCTCCCTGGTGGGAGTTCTCTACTGTATCACAAGTTGCCAAGCTCAATTCCTTGGGACCACATGTAGGGCTCCTCCCCTATGTGGGTCCTTCCATGAACCAACACAAGGAGCAGTTCTGACTAAAGCTTGGCCACATTAGTATTCCTTTTCTCCATGTGGATCATTTCATGCACACTTAGTTGTGATTTGAAATACGTACTTTGCCCATGATAGCCACATCTATGGAGCCGCAAAGGGATCATGTGACCGTAAAAACATGGCAACCGTCATAATGTGAGTTAGCTGCCAAGGATTCAAATATAGATCACGTTACCATGAGGCTTCTGCAATAGTCATAAGTGTGAAAAATGGTCAATCAGTTCAGGTTTTTCAGTGGCCCTGTCACTTTGAATAGTTACTAAATGAACTTATAAGTCGAGAACTACGTGTAATGTATCCTTGTGTTCTGCATACTCTACGTTTTCCAGTTCGAAATCTCTTCTTGATTACCTGCTGGGGAAGAAGGAGAATTTTGTGGGTTTCTCTAGGAGATGGAAATGTTTTGATTTCTGGCTTGATTAACTTTCCTTTTTAACGTTGCTTGTTATTCTCAGGTATCCGTAGTTCTCTTATTGGCATCCTCTTTGCCTGTAAGATTCAAAGAAATTGCTTATAAAATGGTTGCAGAAGACATACATATTAAAAATAATACCATATACATTAAAGGTAAAAAGGAAATATCCCACAATGCTAAAATAACCTTAGATTAATTATGATTTATTTGACACATCGAAGATACAGAGACCCAAGTTCACATTTGTATGCAACCATGAAATTCTCTGGTTTGACTTGGGTCAATACAATTCTTAGAATAGCAATTATTGGCTAGAATCGCTGTAATTAAGATGACTACAGTATATAACAGAATAATAGAGTGGGAAGGGACCTTAACGGTCTTCTAGTCCACCCTCAGAAGTGGCTGTCAAATCTCTTTTTGAAAGTTTCCAGTGATGGAGCACCCAAACTTCTGAAGGCAAGCTATTTCATTGGTTGATTGCTGTAATTGGTAGGATTTTTTTTTAGTATGTTTTATTATTTTTACATTTAAAACAATGCAGTACCGCAAAGTCCAAGTGAACATACATTCACATTATATAGCCGTGTTGGGGAGAGATGCCATCTGTAGAACATCTTATAAAATTTTCTTTATACGACGTAGCCAATGTTAGTTTCCGATTAAGTATCCAAAGTTTTTACCACTTAGCCAATTCCCCATTATATCAAATTTTTCACCTAGGCGACCATAGTTTCTTTGACATGTTCCTCCTCTAGCTTATGTTCCAAGAAAAATCTATATAACACTTTGATCAACCTGTTTTCTGTCTGTATCAAAGGTTTATCTAATATTGTGTAATCTTTGGTAATACCTTTCTTCTTCTGTAATAAGAGCACCATTCTACTTGGGAATTTTGTTTTAGTTATAGGTTGCATCTCTCTTTGGTTAGTTTTCCATCCATCGTTTCTTTTGGTACTTTGGAAAATAAATGGACGTCTTTGTCTTCATAGGAGCCCCTCAAATATTGGAACACTGTTGTTATGTCTCCGCTAGTCCTTCTCATTAGACTAGACATGCCCAATTCTATATGTAAAAAAAAACCAGTATATACATTAAAGGTAAAAAGGAAATATTCCACAATGCTAAAATAACCTTCGATTAATTATGATTTATTTGACATATTGAAGATTATTCAACCATGACTTGGGTCAATACAAATTCTTAGTATAGCAATTATTGGCTAGAATCACTGTAATTAAGATGATACAATATATAACAGAATAATAGATTGGGAAGGGACCTTAAAAGTCTTCTAGTCCATCCTCTGCTCTACCATTTCAGAAGTGGCCGTCAAATCTCTTTTTGAAAGCTGCCAGTGCGGCAAAAGAAAAAAGCGGCTTTGCCCGCCCCACCACTATGTCGGACACAGCGGCGGGTCAGGCAAAAGCCGCTTTTAAAAAAAAGGTTTTTATTAACAAACATGTAAAATACACAAACACAAAATTAGACGTACACCACGTTTATACAATACAGTACGAACAGGAACTTCCTGTTTTTTATAATAGCAATCATCAATCGATACCGCTCACCTTATATTATTTCCCTTGTATTGTATTTCATTTAGATTTCATCATTCTTAACCTCTTATTTTACTCAGAACTATTATTTTTGAGTTTTGTTATATTCTTCCATTGATTTTGTTTCTTTCCTCCATCCACCTATGCCATTTATCCCATATCTGCTAGAATTCTTGATTCTTCCTTTCCCTGGATTTCTTAGTTAGTTATCCATTTCGCCACAGTCCATAATCTTTCATATTATTTCATCTTCATTTGGGATAATTTGTTTTGCCCGCCTCTGGGCAAAAGAAAGAAAGTGCCAGCCCGGCAGCAGAGGAGGGTAAAAGGCTGCCCCGACACAGAGAAAGAAAGCTGGCCAGCTGCCCTCCCTGCCTCTTCTACCACCTTCCCTCTCTTCTCAAACAAACTCTCTCTGAAATTGCGAGTTTGTTTGAGTGAAGAAACAACACACGCGCACACACACACACACACACAAAAACACACATATTACTTAAAAAATTACATTAATTTTGAATTCCTCCCCCTCCCTCCGACCCACATACCTTTTCCAGCTGTTTCACAATCACAGAGGATTTCAACTCTGCTCTTGCCTGCCATCATGAAAATGTAAAAATATAAAAGGAAAAAGGCAAGCGCTGCTGAGGTCAGGCTGGGTTAGCTGCTGCCAGAGTCCCCAATGGATGATTCTGCTTAAGTGTTTAAAAAAGCCTCTTAAAAAACTCCCTCTACAGGAGGAGGCAAGAGAACCATGTACCTCATCTACATAAGGAATTTTTCGGCTTTCAACCCTTGCTTAACTCTGCTCGAGTGAACATAAAGTCAGACTAAATGAGGCACGTGGTTCTCCCGCCTCCTCCTGTAGTGGGCACTTTTTTAGAGGCTTTTTTAAACAGTTAAACACTAAGCAGAGTCATCCACTGTGACTCTGGAAGCAACTACCTCAGCCTTTTTCCTTTTTCCTTTCTTTCATGATGACAGTGGTGAGGCTCTGCCTCCCCTGATTGCAGGTCACTGATATAATTAGATAAAGTGTATCTTTCTTAAACCCTTCTGGTATTATACCTAGGAGAAAAATTTCTGGTTTAAACAGAATTTTGTCTCCCACCATTGTTCTAACCATGATTGATCATTTTCCTATGTATTTTTGGCCTCATTGCATATCCACCACATACGATAAAAGTGCCTTCCGACAATTTGGGGCCAGATTTTTAAACATTTTGGAGAGCCATGTTGGGGGAGATGCCATCTGTAGAACATCTTATAAATTTTTCTTTATACGCCGTAGCCAATGTTAGTTTCCGATTAAGTATCCAAAGTTTTTCCCACTTAGCCAATTCCACATAATAACCAAATTTTTTCACCCAGTGACATGTTCCTCCTCTAGCTTATGTTCCAACGAAAATCTATGTAACACTTTGATCGATCTCTTTTCTGTCTGTATCAAAGGTTTATCTAACATTGTGTAATCTTTGGTAATACCTTCCTTTTTTCTATCCTGTGCAAACCTTGGTTGTATCTGTAAATAACCATTCTACTTGGAATTTTCTATTTAGTTATAGGTTGTATCTCTCTTTGGTTAGTTTACATCCTTTTGGTACTTTGGAAAATAAATAGTCGCCTTTGTCTTCATAGGAGCCCCTCAATATTGGAACATTGTTGTCATGTCTCCCTTAGTCCTTCTCATTAGACTAGAAATGCCCAATTCCTATAACCATTCTTTGTACGTTTTAACCTCCAGAACCCAAATTACCAAAAATACATTTTCTGTTTTAGACTTTACAAATACTTGTAAGTGATACTCCATTTAAACAATTGCAGATGGAGATCTCTGAGTTTATATTACAAGGGATGAAACCAAGGATTACATATAATTATTCCAAGACGTTAAGGAAAGATGAGGTTGGTTACCAGATTCCTGCTTCGATCCTTGGAAGAGGCGCCAGAGTCTCTCTGCGCGTCACTCTCCCCTCTCGTCTTCCGTGAGTGTTTCGGAAGAAGTTCCTCTGTGCTCCTTTTCCCCTATCCTTTCTAGCAATTCAGTACTCGATGTTCTAACTCCTTTAAGGTCAACTGGAAGGGCCGCAATTTTACTGTTGGCTCTTCAGTCACAGATGCTGCCATCTCCTGACAGGAGGCTGAAAAACAGGCTTGTCCTATCTAACTATGCATTGCCAGATCCTGTCACTGATTATGTGCTATCAGTCATGTTCAGACTCCTAGCAACCTATATTTGCAGCTGAGTCAAGAGAAATATAATAAGTACTGAAAAACTGCTATCACATCACTCCAGTCCTTCTCTCTGTTACCCAAATCCTACAAACTGTTCATCGTAGTTTTATCCTCCAGTCCCTAATGACTTTGTTCTTCTTCTCTGCACTCTTTCTGCAGCCTCAAGACTTTTGTATTCTGGTGACCAAAACTGGATGCAGGATTGAAAGTGTAGCCTTACTACAGTATAACACAGTACTAACACTTTATATGATCTTGATACTATCCCTGTGATGTTGCAGAGGACGACTGAATTGACTTTTTCGGCAATTACAGTGCACTGTGATTGTTTCTAGGTCCCAGACACAATTTCTGCTCTTGAGCCAAGTACAACCTCTTCCATAGATGTGCATTTAGACTTTCTTGCCTAAGTGTTAGTTTCTCACCACTGAATTGCATTTTACTGGAAAGGGCCCAGTGCTCACATCTGTCAAGATCCTTCTGTATCTTGGGCTTATCCTCTAAAGCAGTGAGGGCAGACCTTTTCAGGGACGTGACCCGGAACAGAAGGTGCCAAGTGGGCATACAAGCACTGGGAAATGAACATCCCGTTTCTGACACACCCATGTGCACCAGCCAGCTTTTCTTCCGGTTACTGGCGTGCATGCGTGCACAACAATCAGCTGGCCATTTCACATGCCACAATAGAAACCAGAAGACCAGCACTTCCAGTTTCCGGAAACTGCCACACACGTTAAGAAAAGCTGATTGTCACAAGTGCACGTGTGCCAGAAATCCAGAAGAGGAGTGGGGCGATGCTGCATGTGCCAGCCAACATGGTTCTGCATTGTACATGTGCTATAGGTTCGCCATCAATGGTTTAAAGCATTGGCTGTTCCCTGCAACGGAATGTCACCTGCAAATTTGATGATTCTCTTCCAATCTCTTCATCTAAGTCATGTTTGAACAAACTGGATATTCTAGCACTCAAGCTGCTGTCCCAAAGATGCTTTTCAAAACCCACGTTTTGCAGGAGTAGAGTTCCAAACTTTTACCACCAAGGTATAAACAGAAATCCTGAGGACTGTGTGCTTCTCCCAAGCCTTGTCTTCCTGAGACTCCAAACAGTAGGGAGCTTCAGTGCAGTGTCAATTAGCAACCAAATAGAGGTGCCAACAGGTACAGAGATGAAAATAAGTAACAGCTGATTGAAACTTCCCTAAGCACCAAACAGGTAAATATGTTGCTGCCAATCAAACAGGAAGGAAACACTGTACCTTATGCCTTCCCCTTGATTTTCAAGATCCCTCCTGAATCTGTTTTTGAAAAAAATATTGCAAATGCTGATAGCAGTTAGGAAAGAAGCTTGCATGAACTGCCCTCAGTTAGGTTGGCATTGTGATATAGAGCTTTGTTGTGGTGTCCTATGTCTCCTGTGCCTAATTCCATTTTGAACTTGGGGAACATGTAACTCAGTTGATGCGAAGGCGGTGTAGAAAGACAGCCCCCACCCTCTCCTAGAAAAATGAAATGCAGGAAATATTAAAAAGGCAGAATATTATACCTCCCTGGATGAGAAAAGGAGACACATTCTATTGGAAAGCAGCCCCCACCTTTGTTAATAGCTCCAGAAAGACAAAAGACATCTCATCTGCAACACAAAAGAGCTCCAGGGTGATGGGATTAGCCCTCCTCATTCAGATCCAAACAAGGACAAAGTCTTTAAGCCATAATGCCCAAAGCCCCTTCGTTACCACCACACAGCAAGACTCAACTCTGTTTTTCGGCCTCCTATCAAGAGATGGCAGCATCTGTGACTGAAGAGCCAACAGTACAATTGCGGCCTCTGTGGCTGAGTTTAAAGTAGTTAAAACCATCGAGAACTGCTTTGCTAGAAAGGATAGGAGCAGGCGAGAAGCCCAGAGGAACTTCCTCTTCTGAAACAGTCACGGGGTGGATTTCAATTTTTTTAAAGCTAAAGGCTCTGTGGGCGTGGCTAGATGGGGGCACTCAAGCACACAGTTAATGCCCCCCACCTAGCCACGCCCACAGAACGGGCGAATATCTCTGTTTTCTCAGCTGGAAGGCTGGCAAAGGAGCCTCGTTTCCCCGCTGCCGCAGCTGCTTCTCTCTCAGCGCCGAACAATCCATGCCCCCCCCCCAATACACATACACACAGAAAGCAGGTAGACACCCCCTCCCCATCTAGCTGCTTTCTGTAGCCGGGACCCCCTCAAGCATGCGCCAAAGAACAGCAAAGGATCGCTTAAGGAGGATCTTAACAGGATGAAAAAAGGACGCGGCTTCTCTCCTGCACTAAGGCTCCAGCCATCGCCTTGCCCTGTTATTCCTCCCCCCCCCCCACGAGAGGAGGAGGAGGGTCTCTTTAGCCTTAGCGCACGAGAGAAACGGCCCCGTACATCATGTCACGCCACATTTGCGTGTAACGCAGCGTTAGCCGCCCGCTTGCGCCTTCCGCGCTCGGCTTAGCAGCTGGGGGACACGGCAAGGCTGGGGCCTTAATGCAGGAGAGAAGCCACGTTCTTTTGCGTCCTGCTAGGATCCTCCTTAAGCAAGCAGCCAGTGGCCCCGCTGGAGCGTTTGCTGCCCTTTGGCACTCGCTTAAAGGGGGGGGGGGTCGTCTCCCTGCGCCTGCGTGCACCCTCCCGGCCTTATCACAGCCAGGCACCCCCTTGCGAGAGGAGGAGGAGGGCCGACCGAAAGGAAGCTTCCACCACGGCTGCCAATCAATTTCCAAAAAGAAGAGAGCACAGAGGAGCTGTGGCTACCGGAACCCACCCCTGGTCCAAAGCTTCTCCGCCATTCTCAGCACCCAGAAGCTGCTGGGGAGGAGAGGGGCATACAGGGCTCTTAAAACCAGATGTGAAGCAGCAGCAGCTAGCGATAACTTTGCAGATACTTTGTGCTGAGTTTTCAAGCCTGCATTAAAACACATCGCATGCCAAGAACTGTGTCACTTGCCGTTTTCTGGCGCGGGAGGCTTGGAACATGACTGTAAGTCAGTGTTCCATCCTCCTCCCCCTCCTTGTCTCCAGCTGGTTGCCTACCTGTTCCCTGCAGGGTATAAGAAGGCAGGGGAGTATCGACTGTTAAAATGTTTTTATTTTCACAGCAATTCCTCTTGTCAACAATTCCCCCAGAAATATAAATAAAATGAAACTCAAACTCAAATAGAAACCCAATATACCTCTTCCACTCTCAATACACCTCTTTCTTCCGCCCCCCTCCAACTATCTTCCCTCCATCATTCCCCTCTACCCTACTTCCCTCCCCCTCTACCATTCCTCTCTCCCAGTCCACTCCATCCCTTCCTTCTCACCCTCTCTGCAATCCTCTCTCCCGCCCTCTCACCTCAGGGGAGTATCATGGGAAATGCTGAGGGAACAGTGATGTAGGCCACTGCCAGAGTGGCGGGGGGGAGGGGGGACCTGTCCCTAGTGGCAGTCATTCCAGCGCAGGACGATGGGGCTTCCCAGTTAGATATATGCCCCAAGGAGTCTGAGGCCCTTGGACATGTACAGCTGGCCCACGTTACATCAGTCCAGGATGCGGGACAAGAGATGGGACCCACCGGAGAATGGTGGTGGAGTTCATTGGCAGCTGGTGGTTTGGGACCCTGCTACTGACATCGATTCTGTCTGGCAGCTATTCGACGCGGTGGCGGAAGAGGTGCCTGTCTGAAGGTGATGATGATGGGGGTGGAGTTTTTCCACCGAGCCTGGCAGTCAAACAATGGTGCTGCTTTGGGAGCGGTTTGGTGAGGCCATTTTTGTGACGTTGGTCCTGGCAGCGTGGGGAGTTGAATGGGGGGAGGCAGCAGCCACACTGAGGGCCCTGTTGCAGTTCAGTCAAGCCAGTGGTCCACCCACCCAGTTCTGCCTGGCCAGCCTGAAACTCCGGCTAGATGATGGTCATGGCAGATCTCAGGAGACCCAAGTGGTGAGGGGACCTGGGACCAGGCCCCTTCTTGACAGAGTTTGGCAGAAGCACTGGCCAAAACCAAGGTGAGGCAACAAGACTTTTTAATAGTAGACACCAATGGATGCCCCTCGGCAGGGCAGCCCACCTCTGGCACGGCAGTGACCAGTGACTAGGTGAGCTCATCAGATCCCATTGAGTCCAGGGTGGCCTCTGGGCAGAGGTGGGATTCAGCCAGTTCGGATTGGTTCGGGCAAGCCAGTTGTTAAAATTCGGCCCGGTTCAGTGAACGGCTAATCCCACCATTGGCTGGTCCCACCACCACACATTTTTGGGGCCTGAAAAACAGCTAAAATGCCCCCAAAACCCTCTCAGAAACACCTTGAAAATGGCCTGGAAATGGCAAAACAAATGGTCCAAAAAACAGCCCTGGAAATGTCTAAAAATGGCCAAAAAACTGCCCCAAAAACATCCCAGAAACAGGCTGAAAAAGAATCAAAACCCCCCAGAAAACGGCTAAACATCCCAAAATACAGCACACAAAAAAATGGCTATGAATAGCCAAAAATGGGCCAAAAAACCCTGGAAACACCCTGAAAAACAGCCCCAAATATCGCCCAGAATACAATCTGACAACAGTCTGAAAATGGCCCAAAAACATGCTGGTAAATGGCCCACAATTGTCCAAATGTTGCCCAAAAAGCAGCCCCCAAATGGCCCAAAACAGCCAGTAA
Source organism: Thamnophis elegans (assembly GCF_009769535.1). NCBI lineage: Eukaryota > Metazoa > Chordata > Lepidosauria > Squamata > Natricidae > Thamnophis > Thamnophis elegans. Next base: position 158,136,053 of record NC_045542.1, on the reverse strand, counting down.
ATGGCCTGAAAATGGCCCCAAAACACTCTAGAAACTGCCTAAGAACAACCCCAAAACTGGGCCAAAAGCACAATCCATAACAGGCCAAAAATGGCCCAAAACATCCCAAATACAGCCCAAATACTGCCTGACAAAAGCCCAGAAAATGCCCCAAAAGGCCTGAAAAAATGGCCAAAAACAGCCAAAAGAAAGCCCCCGAAACAGCCCGTAAATAGCCTGAAAAATGGTCCAAAATATACCCCAGGAACTCCTTGATCCCAACTTAAATTTTTATTTCATTTTTCATTTTCATTTTATACAATCACTTATATACTGTGCATAAAAAAAAAAAAAAGGAAAAAGAAAACCCAACATAACACTCATCCCCCATACACCCTCTCTTCTCCCCCCCAACTTTCCTTTCACCCCTCCAGCATTCCCCTCTTCTACTTCCCTACCCCCTCAGACATCTCCCCTCCCTCCATCTCACCCTCCTATTCCCTCTCACTCCCTCTTTACTTCTCCCTTCTCTTTCCCTCTTCTCCTCACTTTGGTGTATCTATACAATTCAGTTTGTTTTTAAAATAAAAGTAGAAAAAAAAAAAAAGAAAAAAAAAAAAGAAAAACGAGCCGCAGTATACAAGTGAATTTATTGTTCTAAAGATTGAAACTGTAATTCCACCCCTCCCCCCTATAATCCCCCCTCCCTAACCCCCTTACGGCTTCGCAGGTCCCATAACCGGCATAATTCTTTAACAAGCATTTGAGTATAATAAGGCCAGCTAACTTTAAAATTAAAAAAAATAAAATAAAAGTAAAGCCAAAAAGAAAAAGGAAAAATATTAGAAATAAGAAATTAAAAAAAAAACACACACTCACACACAAAAAGAAGAAAGAAGCAAAAAGGGTCATAAACCCACTACGTTAACACAGCTTCCCATTATCTATAAACCTTAAACAATGTAGTTCATTCCAAATTTCGGTTATTTTGCTACTTGCAGGTTTCAAACTGTATTAGAGCCAGGTAAGTTGATCAATTAGGATTCCCCAACTAAAAGTCTCGTTGCTTTGTCTATCTATTCAGACCTTTAATTATCTCTTTTTTTATCCAAATATCCAAACCTTTCTATAACACCATTAAGCTCAAATACTTCTTTCATTTTTCATTTCCAACACCTCCCTTTCTATCCTTACCCACCTCCACATATAAATTTTTTACCTTCCACCCTGCCTTTATCCATATCCACATATATATTTATCCACATTCATTGATCCGCCCATGTTTACTCACTTCCTGAAGATTCTCCGACCAATCTTTCTTAACCTTATATTGAGATAGCAATCAAACAACATCAGCTTGCGTTCTAGCCCCAGGTAATCTAGTTAAGCTTTCGCTACCCCTCCCTCTCCACACACCTCCCAACTCCGTTCGTCCCAAACCACAACTCAGAAAAATCACAATTTCGCTCTCCTCGCCTTAGAAAATGGTTCATGCGCAATTTGAGTTAGAGTTCAGACAAAACTTATGTACAATATATGTCCACAATCAGCAACGCTTCTTTCAGTCTCCATGTCTCATCATCGATATGCCACTTTCCATTTTATCCCAGACGGAAATCATAAAGCTTTAAAAACATCGCTTAGTCTTTATTCTGTAGTCTTCTGCCCTTCCGGAAGAGAAAAGCAACACCCTCCGCCTTGTAGCCACGTGTCTCGCTGTTTGTCTTCTCCTTCTCCTTGTCTCTCTCCAGGTCTGGATGAATCAGGAAGTCCCGCCTTCAAGGTCTCGTAGTAAAATTTTTGGGCTTCACAGACAGAATTAATGCGGTGTTTTTGGTTGCCAAATGTAACTGTAATACCAGTGGGACTTCCCATTTGTATGGAATCTGAGAGTTTCTGAGTTCTGGGTTAAGAAAGCATACTGTCTCCTTGTTCTTAATATTTGAATGGTATCTCTTTAAAAACAATCAAGTCCTCCCATCAATTCTCAACCTCTTTCCGTAAAGCCTCTGTATTATCTCATTTCTAGATTCCCTTGTATTAAAGATATTATTATGTCCTCGGAAGCTGTCGCTGTTTTGCTACCCAGGAATTCTGGCGGTAAATTCTTTGAATCTGCCAATCAAAGTTAAGTCCCGGACTTCCCACCAAGCGGCTGAAAGCCTCAAAGAAGTCTTTTTCAAATTCTCCTGTTGGTTTTCACGCCAGTCCTCTAACTCTTATAGCAAAAGCAGTCTTATCATAATTTATCATAACAAGTTCTTTTTGAGCAGTTTCAATTTCCTGTTGCACGTTTGAATTTTTGATATCAGATTAAGGTTAGTTTCTTCCAAAAGTTCCAATTTGTCCTCCGTTTCAGCAATATAATCTGTCATGACTGTCATTACTCCGATCATATCCTGCTTTGCCTGAGCAATTTTAGCATCAAATTGACATAAATCCGATATCAGTTGATTAATCTCTGTCTGAAATCATTAAGCGTTTTGAGAAGAAATCTTGTGTTAGCAATTCTCCCGTGGAGGGTTGTAGGAGACAAGGGTAGCGACTTCATAGCAGTTTTTGGAGATTATGTTTTAAGGAAGCGCTTCTGTTTAGATTTGGGAGCCATTCCAGAATAAAAATAAAGACAAGCAATCAAGCGAGCCAAAAATCAAAGTCTTGCTCCCATAATCTTTTAGCAATTAGTACGGAGAAGCCTTCAGGAGGGTAGGGCTAACTAAGTACGTCACATCAAACACAAAGCTACGAGCCCATTCTTGTGACGCAGCTAAAAAAGAAGGGAGCCTTTGCGAAATTGAAGCTGGATTTTATAGTAATGGAAGAAATTCCTGGGAATGGTACATCCCGCCCGGATTGGCTTTTAAATAGCTTGGCGGTCCTGGGGGGGGGAGGCAGTCCTGCCTAGGCTGCAAAAAAGGCAGCGCGGAAAAACTGGCCGGAGTAAAGACTCAGCTAATGTTGAACCTCTTCTCCATTCACAGCAAAAAGAAAAGCTATGAATTACAAAGAGATCCTAATGACTGACCTTCTCCTGCCCCTTTCTGCCAGAAAGGGGAGATATCTATAGATCTTATAAGATATACGAACCAGAGTCCTGGCAGGAGCTTTGTTGAGCTCCCGACGGCGGCGGCTCCTCCCCCCCAGGAACTCCTTAAAAACAACCCCAAAATAAACAAAAACAGCACAAAAATGGCTCCAAAAAGAGCCTGGAAATGGCCTGAAAAACTGATGGAAGCGTTTGGGATTATGAGCGCACAGAAATGAATCCCTTGGTGAGCCTGAGCTCTTCCCAAGAAGCTTCCATAGGGAGCACAGCCACATCTTAAGAGATTCCTCGCCATGGTTTGGAAACTGTTTGGAGAAGGCTGAAGGAGATGTGGATTCTACAGATTTGGAGTGAACAGATTCGATGTGTGATGAACGGACTTTGAATTGAAGTTGGTTGTCGCTGGGAAATGGACTTGCCATATCCAACTGGAAAACTATTGGACTGGACTGTGGTGAAAATGTATCGACAACAAAGATTTATGATTTTGAGAAATAAAACACAATACTTGTTTTATTGTAGTCCACCAAAATATTAAGAAAAAGTTTTATTTGTAAGAATCAAACAAAGATATTTCATCCCGGATAGATCATAGACAATGATTATGGTAAATAAAAAGCCATTCTGGACTTTATACAAATTAAATGCAAAAAATTGTTAATGCGATTTTAATTTTGCTGTTTATTCACCTGTTAACCACTTTGCCTCTCGTGTAGTAGATTGATGAAAATCTAATTGTTTGTAAATAGATGTAGAACTTTATAAATTTTGGGCCTGCTTCACAAGGGGAGGTAACTCATATTGCTCCGACATACGTATGAATACTCAAGGGGAGGGGATAGTGTATGTAAATCTGTTTTTGCACATTTTTTGCATTCTTTTTAAACCTTGTTTCTATTTTTGCTTTGCTTTTAAAGCTTTGTGGGGTTTTTTGGAGTTTTATTGATATTAATTTTCTGAATAATTTCCCCCCCCCCAAAAAAAATGACACAAGAAGCAAGTTCATGTGGTTGCTCTTTACCTATCTTCTAAACTGCCTCCAAATTCATGGAAACGTTGCATTATAGGCTTGGAAGGGACCTCAGAGGTCTTCTGGTCCAACCTGCTCTTCAAGGCAGGACACTTAAACCATCCCTCTCAAATGGTTGTCCAGTCTACTCTTGAAAACCTCCAGTGACCCACAAAACCAGGAGGCAAACTATTCCACTGATTAATTGCTCTGACAAAATATATGCATGCATGCATACATGTATGTATGTATGTATGTATGTATAAATGTAACAAAGGCAATCTTAAAATATTGGGCTTTCTGTCTGGATGGTCTCTTGTGACGAGCCGATGGACTGAGAATGGAAGCAGTTAGCTTCCTCCCATAATTGGGGCATACCAGGCGTTGTGACTTTAAATATATACCATATACAATATACATATACATGTATATGTATATCTTCTAGGCTGGGCCTCATTTTAACTAGCTTCTGCCCATTATTCTTATCCTGCCATCTGGTGCCCTAGAGAGTAAGTCAATCTGCTCTTCTTTGTGTCAGATGCATAAGTACTTGAAAACAGCTATCTTGTCCCCCTTGGTTGCTCTTCTTGCACATTTTCCAGTGTCTCAACGTTTTTATATCATGGTGACCAGCACTCAACTATGTATTCTAAGTGTTGTATTGTGTAAAGCAATTCTATATTTTCTTGTTGTCTTCACATTATTCCCTCTTGATGCAACCTAGGACTACATTGGCTGTTATTGGCAACTGCAGCACAATGCTGGCCAAGAGGAACTTGTCCACTCATCATGAACCCCAGGGATACATGGCCTGCCCTTTTGGAGATCTCCCAGAGGCAGACACCATTTTCATTGCACTCACAATTCCTTAACACAGTCTACAAAGTGTTAAGGTAGCAAAACAGAACAATTTGTCCCACTCCCAGTGACCAAGAAGCAGCCGCCTTATTGACACAGGCAGCCATGGCAAAATGACAGCTGCTTCCACAAGTTCACTGCATGGCCTACGGATGAATCCCGGGCACAGTCAAAGGAATGGCTCCTTCTATTAGGCAGTCACACAGCCCAGAGATACATGCCCTGTCCCCTTTCCCCACATGAGATTCAGAGATCTTCAAAAGGTATGGAGGAGGCTGTGATGCCTGGTAGGGTGGGAGTCAGGCCTAAGGACTGCAGGGATCCAGTAGAAGTGGAGATCCTGTTTGTGTTTGTGGGGGGGTGGGGAGGACTAAGGAACCATGTGGGGAGCCTATGGGGGACGACTGACCTATTGGGACCTGTGAGGAAGGGAAAGGGCTAGGAGGACCCAAGGGTGGGATTCTCCAAACTCTGAAGTAGCCACTGTTGAGCTTAACAATTTGCCCATTCATTTGACGGCTTCATCAGGAAGAGAAGCAAAATGATCAGCCAGTATTCAGATGAGGCCAATATTCAGTGTTCTCACCTACACTCTCAACGGCAGTTCAAAATGAAATTCAAACCTTCTCCAAACTCATCAACTTTTGCCTCTTATATGTTTAGTTGTATGCAATAAGGAAGGGGTGTCAAACCCAAGGCCCAGGGTCAGATGCGGGCCGCAGGGGGGTTAAATCCGTGCCGCAGGGCTGTCGTGAAAACATCGGACTGGCCCATGGTGCCTCTGTCAGCATTTGCACTGGCAGAGGATTGCAGGAGGCCATTGCAACTAAAAATGGAGGTTGCGGGGGACGCAGGAGACCCTCCTGAGCTCCGTTTTTATTGATAGAGGGTTGCAGGAGACCACTGCAGCCGAAAATGGAGCTCGAAATCCCATTTTTGTTGGTAAAGCACTCGGGCTTCCACAGGCGCCCCCAACACAAGTGACGTCAAGATAGCTATGCCCCCCTGTCCACTTCCACCACAGCCCTCCACCCAGGTCAAACAGAACCATGATGCAGCCCTCAATGAAATCTAGTTTGACAACCCTGCGATAAGGAGACATTTTGGCCAAAAGTACTATCCACACTGGCCATTTGAAAGGCGCTCCCATGTGAGTCCTCTCGTGTTTCACTAGGTTGGAATTGCATTGAAAACTTTTTCCTAAATAGGGCATTCCGTGTTTTTCATGTGACCTCTGATGTATCACCATGTTGGAATTCTGACTGAAACTTTTGCCACAAAGAGAACACTGATACGGTTTCTCCTTTGTGTGTCCTCTGGTGTTTAACCAAACTGGAATTCTTGGTGAAACTTTTCCCACAGTCAGCACATTCAAAAGCATTCTCTCCTGTGTGTATCATCTGGTGATTTGTGAGCTATAATTTTGTAGTGAAACCTTTTCCACAGTCAAGACATTCAAAGGGTTTCTCTCCCGTGTGAGACCTCTGATGTTTCATCAAGTTAGAATTCTGAGTGAAACCTTTGCCACAAACGGGACACTCATTCGGTTTTGCTCCTATATGAGTTCTCTGGTGACTCATGAGGTAGAATTTTCTAATGAAACATTCCCCATATGGACACTGACATGATTTCTATCCTCTGGTGTTGCACCAGGCGGAAACTGGAACTGAAACTTGTCCCACAAACCGGACACTCCTACGGTTTCTCTCCTGTGTGAGTCCTCTGGTGTGTCACTAGGTGGGAATTCCGATTGAAACCTTTCCCACAATCAGGACATTCAAAGGGTTTCTCTCCTGTGTGAGTCCTCTGGTGTATCACTAGGTTGGAACCCTGACTGAAACCTTTCCCACAGTCAGGACATTCAAAGGGTTTCTCTCCTGTGTGAGTCCTCTGGTGTTGCACTAGGCTGGAATTCTGACTGAAACCTTTCCCACAGTCAGGACATTCAAAGGGTTTCTCTCCTGTGTGAGTCCTCTGGTGTATCACTAAGTGGGAATTTGTGCTGAAAGCTTTCCCACAGTCAGGACATTCAAAGGGTTTATCTCCTGTGTGAGTCCTCTGGTGTCTCATCAGGATGGAATTCTGACTGAAACCTTTCCCACAGTCAGGACACTCGTACGGTTTCTCTCCTGTGTGAGTCCTCTGGTGTATCAACAGGACGGACCTGTTACTGAAACTTTTCTCACATTCAGGACATTCAAAGGGTTTCTCTCCTGTGTGAGTCCTCTGGTGTTGCACTAGGCTGGAATTCTGACTGAAACCTTTCCCACAATCAGGACATTCAAAGGGTTTCTCTCCTGTGTGAGTCCTCTGGTGTATCACTAGGTAGGAATTCTGACTGAAAGCTTTCCCACAGTCAGGACATTCAAAGGGTTTATCTCCTGTGTGAGTCCTCTGGTGTCTCATCAGGATGGAATTCTGACTGAAACCTTTCCCACAGTCAGGACACTCGTACGGTTTCTCTCCTGTGTGAGTCCTCTGGTGTATCAACAGGACGGACCTGTTACTGAAACTTTTCCCACAATCAGGACATTCGAAAGGTTTCTCTCCTGTGTGAGTCCTCTGGTGTGTCACCAGGCTGGAATTATCACTAAAACCTTTCCCACAAATAGGACATTTAAAGGGTTTCTCTCCTGTATGAGTCCTCTGGTGTATTACTAGGCTGGAATTCTGACTGAAAGCTTTCCCACAGTCAGGACATTCAAAGGGTTTCTCTCCTGTGTGAGTCCTCTGGTGTCTCAACAGGATGGACTTGTGACTGAAACATTTCCTACAGTCAGGACATTCAAAGGGTTTCTCTCCTGTGTGAGTACTCTGGTGTATAACTAGGTAGTAATTGTGACTGAAACCTTTCCCACAGTCAGGACATTCAAAAGGTTTCTCCCCTGTGTGAGTCCTCTGGTGCATCACCAGGTGGGAATTCTGACTGAAACTTTTCCCACAGTCAGGACATTCAAAGGGTTTCTCTCCTGTGTGAGTCCTCTGGTGTCTCATCAGGAGGGAATTCTGACTGAAACCTTTCCCACAGTCAGGACACTCGTACGGTTTCTCTCCTGTGTGAGTCCTCTGGTGTATCAACAGGACGGACCTGTTACTGAAACCTTTCCCACAATCAGGACATTCGAAAGGTTTCTCTCCTGTGTGAGTCCTCTGGTGTGTCACCAGGCTGGAATTAGCACTAAAACCTTTCCCACAAACAGGACATTTAAAGGGTTTTCTCCTGTGTGAGTCCTCTGGTGTATCAACAGGACGGACCTCTTACTGAAACTTTTCCCACAATCAGGACATTCGAAAGGTTTCTCCCCTGTGTGAGTCCTCTGGTGCATCACCAGGTGGGAATTCTGACTGAAACCTTTCCCACAGTCAGGACATTTAAAGGGTTTCTCCCCTGTGTGAGTCCTCTGGTGTGTCACGGGGAATTCCGACTGAAACCTTTCCCACAATCAGGACATTCAAAGGGTTTCTCCCCTGTGTGAGTCCTCTGGTGTGTCAACAGGATGGACTTGTAACTGAAACTTTTCCCACAATCAGGACATTCGAAATGTTTCTCCCCTGTGTGAGTCCTCTGGTGCATCACCAGGTGGGAATTCTGACTGAAACCTTTCCCACAGTCAGGACATTTAAAGGGTTTCTCCCCTGTGTGAGTCCTCTGGTGTGTCAACAGGATGGACTTGTAACTGAAACTTTTCCCACAATCAGGACATTCGAAAGGTTTCTCCCCTGTGTGAGTCCTCTGGTGCATCACCAGGTTGGACCTGTCACTGAAATCTTTCCCACAGTCAGGACATTTAAAGGGTTTCTCCTGTGTGAGTCCTCTGGTGTATCAACAGGACGGACCTGTTACTGAAACTTTTCTCACATTCAGGACATTCAAAGGGTTTCTCTCCTGTGTGAGTCCTCTGGTGTTGCACTAGGCTGGAATTCTGACTGAAACCTTTCCCACAATCAGGACATTCAAAGGGTTTCTCTCCTGTGTGAGTCCTCTGGTGTATCACTAGGTAGGAATTCTGACTGAAAGCTTTCCCACAGTCAGGACATTCAAAGGGTTTATCTCCTGTGTGAGTCCTCTGGTGTCTCATCAGGATGGAATTCTGACTGAAACCTTTCCCACAGTCAGGACACTCGTACGGTTTCTCTCCTGTGTGAGTCCTCTGGTGTATCAACAGGACGGACCTGTTACTGAAACTTTTCCCACAATCAGGACATTCGAAAGGTTTCTCTCCTGTGTGAGTCCTCTGGTGTGTCACCAGGCTGGAATTATCACTAAAACCTTTCCCACAAATAGGACATTTAAAGGGTTTTCTCCTGTATGAGTCCTCTGGTGTATTACTAGGCTGGAATTCTGACTGAAACCTTTCCCACAGTCAGGACATTTAAAGGGTTTCTCCCTGTGTGAGTCCTCTGGTGTGTCAACAGGATGGACTTGTAACTGAAACTTTTCCCACAATCAGGACATTCGAAAGGTTTCTCCCCTGTGTGAGTCCTCTGGTGCATCACCAGGTTGGACCTGTCACTGAAATCTTTCCCACAGTCAGGACATTTAAAGGGTTTCTCCCCTGTGTGAGTCCTCTGGTGTGTCAACAGGATGGACTTGTAACTGAAACCTTTCCCACAGTCAGGACATTCAAAGGGTTTCTCTCCTGTGTGAGTCCTCTGGTGCCTCAACAGGATGGACTTGTACCTGAAACCTTTCCCACACTCAGGACATTCAAAGGGTTTCTCTCCTGTGTGAGTCCTCTGGTGTCTCAACAGGTTGGAATTCTTGCTGAAACATTCCCCGCAATCAGAACATTCATATGATTTCTTTTTTGTGTGCATCCTTTAATATATTACCAGGCTGGAGTTCAGAGTGAAACTTTTCTCACAGTCAGGATTCTCCCTGGTGGGAGTTCTCTAATGTATCACCAAGTTGCCAAGCTCAGTTCCTTGGGAGCACATGTAGGGCTCCCCTATGTGGGTCCTTCCATGAACCAACCACAAGGAGCAGTTCTGACTAAAGCTTTGGCCACATTAGTATTGCTTTTCTCCAATGTGGATCATTTCATGCACACTTAGTTGTGATTTGAAATACGCACTTTGCCCATGATAGCCACATCTGTGGAGCCGCAAAAGGGGATCATGTCACCGTAAAACATGGCAACCGTCATAAATGTGAGTTAGCTGCCAAGGATTCAAATATAGATCACGTTACCATGGGGCTTCTGCAATAGTCATAAGTGTGAAAAATGGTCATCAGTCAGGTTTTTCAGTGGCCCTGTCACTTTGAATAGTTACTAAATGAACTGTTATAAGTCGAGAACTACGTGTAATGTATCCTTGTGTTCTGCATATTCTACGTTTTCCAGTTCGAAATCTCTTCTTGATTACCTGCTGGGGAAGAAGGAGAATTTTGTGGATTTCTGTAGGAGATGGAAATGTTTTGATTTCTGGCTTGATTAACTTTCCTTTTTAACGTTGCTTGTTATTCTCAGGTATCCGGAGTTCTCTTATTGGCATCCTCTTTGCCTGTAAGATTCAAAGAAATTGCTTATAAAATGGTTGCAGAAGACATACATATTAAAAAATAATACCATATACATTAAAGGTAAAAAGGAAATATCCCAAAATGCTAAAATAACCTTAGATTAATTATGATTTATTTGACACATTGAAGATTACAGAGACACAAGTTCACATTGGTATGCAACCATGGAATTCTCTGGTTGACTTGGGTCAATACAAATTCTTAGAATAGCAATTATTGGCTAGAATCGCTGTAATTAAGATGACTACAGTATATAACAGAATAATAGAGTGGGAAGGGACCTTAACGGTCTTCTAGTCCACCCCTCAGAAGTGGCCGTCAAATCTCTTTTTGAAAGTTTCCAGTGATGGAGGACCCAAAACTTCTGAAGGCAAGCTATTCCATTGGTTGATTGCTGTAATTGGTAGGATTTTTTTTTTGAGTATATTTTTATTATTTTTACATTTAAAACAATGCAGTACCGCAAAGTCAAAGTGAACATACATTCACATTATATAGCCGTGTTGGGGGGGAGATGCCATCTGTAGAACATCTTATAAAATTTTTCTTTATACGACGTAGCCAATGTTAGTTTCCGATTAAGTATCCAAAGTTTTTACCACTTAGCCAATTCCCCATTATAATCAAATTTTTTCACCCAGGAGACCATAATTTCTTTGACATGTTCCTCCTCTAGCTTATGTTCCAAGAAAAATCTATATAACACTTTGATCAACCTGTTGTCTGTCTGCATCAAAGGTTTATCTAAAATTGTGTAATCTTTGGTAATACCTTTCTTCTTCCTATCCTGTGCAAACCTTGGTTGTATCTGTAAATAAGACCACCATTCTACTTGGAATTTTCTTTTAGTTATAGGTTGCATCTCTCTTTGGTTAGTTTCCATCCATCGTTTCTTTTGGTACTTTGGAAAATAAATGGACGTCTTTGTCTTCATAGGAGCCCCTCAAATATTGGAACACTGTTGTTATGTCTCCGCTAGTCCTTCTCATTAGACTAGACATGCCCAATTCCTATATGTAAAAAAAAACACTGTATACATTAAAGGTAAAAAGGAAATATTCCACAATGCTAAAATAACCTTCGATTAATTATGATTTATTTGACATATTGAAGATTATGGAGATCCAAGTTCACATTTGCATTCAACCATGACTTGGGTCAATACAAATTCTTCGTATAGCAATTATTGGCTAGAATCACTGTAATTAAGATGAATACAATATATAACAGAATAATAGAGTGGGAAGGGACCTTAAAGGTCTTCTAGTCCATCCCTCTGCTCTACCATTTCAGAGGTGGCCATCAAATCTCTTTTTGAAAGCTTCCAGTGCGGCAAAAGAAAAAAGCGGCTTTTGCCCGCCCCACCACTATGTCTGATATAGAGGTGGGGTGGGAAAAAGCCGCTTTCTTTCTACGTCCGACATAGAAGTGTCCTGACTCTATGTCGGACATAGCGGCGGGTCGGGCAAAAGCCGCTTTTTAAAAAAAAGGTTTTTATTAACAAACATGTAAAATACACAAACACAAAAATTAGACGTACACCACATTTATACAATACAGTACGAACGGGAACTTCCTGTTTTTTATAATAGCAATCATCAATCGATACCGCTCACCTTATATTATTTCCCCTTGTATTGTATTTCATTTAGATTTCATCATGCTTAACCCTCTTATTTTACTCAGAACTATTATTTTTGAGTTTTGTTATATTCTTCCATTGATTTTTGTTTCTTTCCTCCATCCACCTATATCATTTATCCCATATCTGGTAGAATTCTGATTCTTCCTTTCCCTGGATTTCTTTTAGTTAGTTTATCCATTTCGCCACAATCCATAATCTTTCGTATTATTTCATCTTCATTTGGGATTAATTTGTTTTGCCCGCCTCTGGGCAAAAGAAAGAAAGTGCCAGCCCGGCTGCAGAGACGGGTAAAAGAAAGCTGGCCAGCTGCCCTCGCTGCCTCTTCTACCACCCTCCCTCTTCTCAAACAAACTCTCTCTCAAATTGAGAGTTTGTTTGAGTGAAGAAACAACACACGCACACACACACACAAAAACACATATATTACTTTAAAAATTACATTAATTTTGAATTCCTCCCCTCCCTCCGACCCACATACCTTTTCCAGCTGTTTCACAATCACAGAGGATTTCAACTCTGCTCTTGCCTGCCATCATGAAAATGTAAAAATATAAAAGGAAAAAGGCAAGAGCTGCTGAGGTCAGGCTGGGTTACTGGCTGCCAGAGTCCCCAATGGATGACTCTGCTTAAGTGTTTAAAAAAGCCTCTTAAAAAACGCCCTCTACAGGAGGAGCAAGAGAACCACGTACCCTACCTCATCTACAT